>NC_071532.1:88773606-89421106 GCF_026979565.1 Vidua chalybeata | reverse complement strand
ATTTCAGAAGAGAGGAAAGAGAACAGGATTTGGGAATTACATTTCATAACAACAAGCTCTTTAAATTATTGCTAATTTTCCTTTTTTATTGTTGTCTAATCTTCTTAATAATCATTAAAGTGTTGGGTTTAATTTTCCTTTTACAGCAACAGGAGGAGTATTTTCAGCTGCTTTCCAACAGTCAATCGTGAAGACTCTGCAAAAACATTCTGTCAGTGTGGGGTAGAAAGGGTCACTTGCTTTTAACATACAACTTGAGCAGCTATCTTTTGACCATGTGTGCAGTGGGAGATATGGGTGAGGTTCTCAATCTGAGAGGTGCTTTTTGTCCAGTGACAGGATGAAATTCAAAACAAGCCTACAGTGTTTCCATATGAAGAGTTTGAAACAGACTGGAATTATCCCCCCTGCAGGGCTAACACTAGAAGTGCAGAGAGCCTCAAGGTGGGACACAACTTGCTCTGGTAGCTCCAGAGACACTGGTCCATACTGGGATCACAGCCAAGATCAGGGCACAGGCCATGCCAGGACATGCGTTGAGGACTCTGACTCAGTCTGATGTGCCATGGCATTATACCAGGGCAGCTCAGCACAGAGAAACTCATATGGTGCCATGGGACCACATGGTGATCTGTGCAGGCTTGCTCTGAACACTGACTACAGGATTGCTCCCAGGAGATGGATCAATGGCTTTCATTTTAAAATGGCTTTTAAAATGAAATTCAATACCTCTGCAAGAGCTTAACATTCCTCTATCTCTTCTTATGAACTACTCCAACATTTAATTTTCATCTTCAGGGAAGTGGCCTGACTTCAACTTCTAGCAACTTGCTATCTCATGCTCTTTTCTGTAGGTCTGAAATATTTTTTGATATACTACAATGGAAATTACAAGCACACATTAATTGTTATGGACAAGTAACCTCCATAGCTTCTCTCTGACTAGCTGGATAGAGTGTGCTTTTTAAGTTTTGCATCACAAGGCTCTTTTTTTTTTTTCTAAATCTGCCGTCTTTTAAGACTGTGCTTTGAACACCTTGCAAGTCAGTCACTCAGTGTTGGTCAGTTACATGTAAAGTCACTGCCACATGCCCTGAATTAGCTATTATACTGTTTAGAAGTGATGCTTCATTTCACCCTTTTTATCATATGTAAATATTGGAAATATATGAGCAGATGTCTTCCAGAGGGTTTTTTTTCCATTTTCAAAGATTAATTCCTAATATATAATTATTTAAACTATATGAACCATATGATGTTCACAGAGCTTTCTGGCTCCTTTCTTTAAGGCCATTAGGTGTAATTTGTCTGGGCCACACGATGTCATGACCAGAAACTGTTGCATCATGCCAGAACACTTTTATTGTTTATAAAACACAAATAAATAAAAATTTATTTTCAACATATAAAGCCTTTTATAGTTCAGATGTTACACTGGGCTACAGATTTTCTTTTTAAAAAAAATTTTCAAACACTTTCTTTTGCCATTTTACCTGCTGGTATTTACTTCAAGCCCTTTTGCTACCTCCATATTAGTAAACTAAGCAGCATGGTAAAAGGAGCAGGATGGCAACTCAACTGCCTATACTATTTAGTTGTTATAACCCTACCTGGCAGCCTCAAACAATAATACTCCCCAAAGCACTTCCCAAAGTTTGGGATTTAGTAAAGTCCAAACCTCCTTTTCAGAAGATGGGGACTTTTAATAAATAGCATGCCAATGTTAGCCTTGGAATCCCAAAACTTAGTTTGCAAGTTTAGAGGCCTGTTTCAATATGTAAATTATTTTCCCCATTTTTAATGGGGATATTAAATGCAAAATTAGAATTGATGACTAATTAGGTAAGAACTAAACTTTTTAAAGATAATTCAAATATTATTGACCAGTCCAATGACATGAAAAGTTCACATGAAGTAAAAAAAAATGCAAGATATCAGATAAGTGTCTTTCACATTGAGATTACCAAAGCCATGACCAGTTATCTTCTATACTTTATAAAGAGAGATGAAAGACTCATTTTAATCTTAGGATGTCTGCAGTATAACTGTAACATATATGTAGAACAGCTTACAATGTCACATACACTGTAGGTCCTTTACAGCAGGCTGCTATACATTCAGCTATTTCCCCACCTATTATTATTATTAAGGGATTATTTTTTTTCCAGGAGCAGAACTTTGCACTTCTTTTTATTGAACTTTGTGAGGCTTCTCTTAGCTCAGTCCTTAAACTTCTCAAATCTCCTCTAGATAAAAGCCCTCCAGTTTAACCCTTTACCCTTTATTTATCCTCACCTGGCAACCTACTTACAATCATGTTGATTAAGCAGGGTTTGCAGGCTGCCTGTTCCTTGTTATCTTCTTCTCTCAATAAACTGGAAATGGATTGCAAGGAAATGTGCTCTGAGGCCTTTCCAGGGACTGAGGTGAAGCTGATCAGCTTATTGTTCTTAAGGTGATTCTAACTTCTTATGAAGATAAGCATAGCTTTAAACTTTCTACCTGGCAGAGAATTTCTTCAGCTGTCATCTAGCTTCTGCAGATGATAGTCAACCTCCTCATAACAATGTGCCATTTCAACACTCTTGAATTAATCTCTTACATCTCCATGTATCTCACTAATATCAGCTTCTCTAAGTAGCCCCTAACCTGTTGATTCCCCACTTCAGGTTGTTCTCTATCTCAGCAAACTTGCAAAGACACTGAGTGGTGCAGCTGACACAGCAGGGGCACCTGGATAAGCTTGAGGAGTGAAAATCATGAGGTTCAACAAGGCCACGTGCAAGGTGCCACACCCAGGCTGGGGTAACTTCTGGTATCAGTAAAGGCTGGGGGATGACAGGATTGAGAGCAGCCCTGCTGAGAAGGACTTTAGGGTGCTGATGGATGACACGAGCTGGCAATGTATATTCTCAGGCCCAAAGACCAGCTGCATCCTAGATGGCATCTAATGCAGTGTGGCCAGCAGGGCAAGGAAGGGGATTCTGGCCCTCTGCTCTACTCATTATACTCTACCTGCTCTGCTGAGACCCCACCTGGAGTGCTGCATCCAGATCTGGGCTCCCCTGCACAGAAAAGACACGTACTTATGTGGGAGGTGAATTGTAAGAGAATACAGTTAGTGCTGAAGGCAACCTCGCCCCTGAGGAGTTCCAGCTGTACTAATGTCATGGTTTGACGCTGGCGCAATGCCAGCACCCCCATGAAAATGCACCTTCCCCAAATAAATGCTGTGAGATGCAATCAGGGACAGAGCAGAGCAGGCCCAAGCTCAGAAATAAAGGAGAAAGAACTTTATTAAGCTACTACTATGATAAAAGACACACACTAAATCCACAATGAAAACCTTCCAAAACGTTCCTCCTCCCCCCACCCAAACTCCATGAAACCACAGTGAGACACAACTTGGACCCTCAGTCAAGTCATCACCCTTCAGATAATCAATACTCAGTCCATCAAGGGAGAGAGAAGCCTCTCTTGCACCATGGACCCCCAGGAAACACAGTTGCCACCTCTTGTGTTTCCATGTCACACATGGCATTGCCCGGAGAAAATCTGCCAGTGTGACACTCTCCTTTCCACGTCACAGTGCTCTCACCACCGTGCATGGACAGACTTATCATAGGCTCCTTTAAGAATGCTTTGCCAAAGACCAAAAGAAACAACGGTTCTGTTTTTTCATATTGGGACCACAGCCCCCCCCATTTTCCTCCTCCCCTGGGGCCGAGGGTCTTGAGAACAGAGATCTCCTTCTTCCTGAAGGCAAAGGGCATCACCAAACCCTCCTCAGCTTTTCTCTGTTCGCTCCACTCCTGTGTTGGTAGTTGCTGAAGCAGGTCTCTTGGCTCACCATTGCATCCCCCTACAAATGCAGTCTCTGTTGCAGGAGAAATTGGTTCAGTCTATGGCTAACAAGAAAAGTCCAGCCAAAAGCCACTCCATCATCTCCTCCCACCTAGGATTTCTTTTCCCCATCTTCTTCTAACATCTCAGGTCCCAGACTGTCTCTCTTCTCTTTCAAATCGAGGAGGACCAATATTTCATAAAGCTTTCATTTCCCAGGAAAGAGTTAAAAGTCTTCGACTTTCCAGACAGCTGAAATCTTGGCCCAGAACTCCAACTCCCAAGGCTGGGCAACTTCCCCCTCCTTCTCCTTCTCTGCTGCCAGTGAATTTCCAGGTGCCTTCAGGCTCTCTGTCTCTTTCCCTCTGGGAGGCGGGGGAACAAAGGCATCTCAGTTTCTCTCCACCCTTCCGTCTGGTGGCAGGGGGGCCCAGTTCCAGTCCCTTCACACCCTGGGCCTACCTCTCCCAGGCCACATGGCTTCTCCTCCCCCACCCAGCCCATGGCTGGGCAGGGGAGCTCTGCACTGTACTCTGACTGGAACCAAAAGAGAGCTCTCCTGAGGGCTCTTGCTTTTAATCCCCTGTCTTCTCAGAGGCGTGTCCATGCCTTCAGTGGTCACTCCAAGTGCCAGTATCCAAACCTGACCACTGATTTGACCCCAGCTTCCTGAGAAAATTCACTTCCATGACAAACCATGACAACTAATTACCAAAGAGTAGGAACAGGTCTGCCCTTAATAGTCACAGCGATGTCCAATAAGGATGGGTGTTATAAAAGAGTGGGCTAGGTGGTCGAGAAGAGACTTGGAGTCAGTTGGCTGTGCTGCTGTGGGGAGTAAGGGTCAGGTGGTTGTGCTAGGGACAGCAAGGGTTAGGCAGTCATGATAGGGACAGGAAGAAGTCAGCCACAGAAGAAAGAGAAAAGGAGTCAGTGTTGTGAGGAGCTGCCTGTGGGAACTCACAGAGAGAACATATGGAAGTTTTACAGTAGGATGATAAACTGATGGTCAGTCAGTTGGTGGTCTGTATGGGGCTGGATCCTGGCATACTTACTGAAGCAGTTCCAGAGGAGACCATGAAAATGATCAGCAGGGCTGGAGTACCTCTTGTATGAAGATAAGCTGAGAGATTTGGGGCTGTTCAGCCTGAAGAAGAGGATCCCTGGGAAGACCTTATTTTGGCCTTCCAGTAATGAAAAGGTGGGGATAAACATTTTAGGAGAATCTGTTGCAACAGGACAAGGTTCAGTGGTTTTATACTTAGAAAAGGGTAAATTTAGACTAAATATAAGGAAGAATTTTTTTACAATGAGGGTGGTGAAACACTGGAACAGGTTTCCCAGAAACTTGATAGATATCCTACCCCTGCAAAGATTTGAGGCAGGTTTTATGGGGCTCTGACTAACCTGGTCTAGTTGAAAATGTCCCTTGTCATTGCAGAGGGCCTGGACTAAACAGCCTTAAAATATCCCTTCCAACCCAAAGTATTCTATAATTCTATGATTCTGTGTTCTCAGACTGCACATGAGTATGACTGAAACCCAATTTTTACTGTGAAAACTGAGACCCAAAAAATGTATAGAGTACCATCCAGAAAAGGTACCATATTTTAGCAGAATGTCCTCTTATTACTAGTACACTGGTGGGTTCCTTTCTTCTTATCCTTTAGCAAGCTTTACCTTCTTGCTTTTGTTCCCAAATGTCTATGCTTTTATGACTCTTCTTTGATGCCTCTCCTTTTTTTCTCAACTTCTTCTATGCCTCTAGGGCTATGTCTAGTCTGTACTGTGGGTAATTCAGAGGGAAAGATGAGTATACAGCTGTAGCTGACAATCAAAGTGCTTCTTTCCACCAAGATTGAGTTGGTGCAGACTCAAAAGAAAGCAATCAGATAACCTGCCCCTTCTCCAAAGAAAGCTATCAAGAGACATCCAGGGTGAGGTTCAGTAATCTGAGAGGAATTAATTCCTTATACATTTTTGACATGATAAAAATAATAATAGAAAAAAATATTAGATTTCCAGTATCCTTCTGAATGTAGCAGGATGTCTGTGATATTGAATGCAATTGCCTCCACCAAATACTTTAATTTTGTCTATGGTTTTAACCAGTGCTTTTATCATTTACCTGTGTGATCTCTGATCTACTGGCCAAATATTAGTAAATCCAGCAGTGATGTTTCTTTTCTTTATGGATGAAGGTAAGTACACAATTTAAAAAATATTGTTGTCATATATTGTCTTCATTTTTACTTTCAGATTTTCATGCCTATCTTACTATATTTGATAGCTGATGTGTTCAGCAGGAGCTAACAGAAAATCAGTTTCTCTGTGTTTTTGAGCAAATGCCATCAGATGGGAACAGAAAAGGAAAGGCAAAAAATACATAATGTTCTGTTGCTAAATCTCTCTAAATTATCTGGGTGAAGAAAGAACATCCATTTCTGCACTGATTAATTTCTAGTCAATAGAAGTGGAATTGACATCAGTGCTTCCACACAAGGCCAACATAATTTTAAGTACTATGACAGTCATATGTTTTAATGTTATTCATAAAAGAAAAATGTCATTTCAGTTGACGAGAGAACTCAACAAACCTTCAGAGAAAATTTTTGGTGTTGTTGGTTGGGTTTTGTTTCACTTTTATTTTTATTTTGCCATTCTCTGTGAACTCAACCTGATTTGTAGAGCCTCAGGTTATATTTACTTTCACAGTTGAGTCCTTTGATTCAGCATTCAAGTATATAAAATAAGTTCAAAATAAGGCAAACATGTTTTCATCCTTCCTTGCTGAAACAATACTTCCCTACTTGCCAAGGACAGTAAAACTGGTCAGGTCCCTGACCTGCTTTCAGTGGCCCAGTCCCCTACAGGCATTTTCCAGAAAAAATGTTGGGCGTTATGAGTTATGTCTCTAGGCAACCTGTTCCAGAGCACCATCCTTGCAGTAATAAACTTTTTTTCCATGTTTAAATGTAATTTCCTGTATTTCCATTTGTACTCATTGTTTGTTCTCCTTTTACAGAATACCAGTGAAAAAGCCTGACTCCCTCTTCTTTATATCCCCCCATCAGGTTTATATATCCCATCATATTGATGAGATTCCTCTTCTTCAGCCTTTTCTTCTCTAAACAATCCCATCTCTTTGAGCTTCCCTTTGTGTATTTGATATTCCTGTCTCTTAACCATATACATGGTCCTGAATGGGATCTGTTCCATTATGACCATGTCTTTCTTGTGCTGGAGAGCCCAGGACTGGACACAATACTTTAGATTTGACCTCAGCAGAGCTGGCTTGATGAGAGACCGCTGTGTCCCATTGTCCAGGTAATGAAAGTGTTAACCAATACTGGCTCTCACACTGACCCCTCCAGTACACCACAGGTGATGGTCTTGAGCTGGATGTCATGTTGCTGATCGAACCACTTTGAGCCAAACAGTTCATTTTGGTTACATAATCCAAATTTCACCAGTTTGTTGCGAAGGATAAAATGGAAGTGTGGGATATCTTCTTAACAACAAGATGAACAACAACCACTGGTCTTTCCCCAGCTACTAAGCTGGACATTTCATTGCAGAAGGCTATCCGGAGTGTCAGGAGGGATTGAGGGATTTCTCCTTTGTTAATCTATGCTGAGTAGATTGAACCAGCTTCTTCTAATACTTATTGAAAATGTCTGCTCTGTCATATTCCCAAGGAATTGAGGTGAAGCTGCCTGGCCTGTAGTTCTCCAGATCTTTCTTCTTGTCTTTTTTGAAGATGGGAATTATAATTGGTCCCTTCTAGCTCTCAATAGTTTCTCTTGATTGACCTTTCAAAGGCAATTGAAATTGAGAGTGGTCTTACAGTGACATCGGCTAACTTCCAAGTAATCATTGTTGTATCACATGAGACCCCTTAGACTCATGGATGTTCAGTTTGTTTGAATATTCACTAACCTGGTCCTCCTCCTCCAGGGAAAGGTCCTGCTTGTTCCAGATTTTCCTACTGATCTTAAGGACCTGGGAGAATCAAAGGCCAGTCTTACCAGTAGAGACTGATACAATCAGTAGTCCTTCTCAGATTCAGCTCCCCGGTTGCATAGGCCTACAGACTGGTTTTCTAGGGTGCTAAAAATTGGCAGTTTCAGAACTTTTAAACTGAAGTTTTGCTGCCTATTCATTTTTTCACTCTGCAGATAGGCATCTAAAATTCAGTAATCGTTGTCAAAAGTGTTAATATTCCTGCCTGCTGTTCTCAGTTGAACAATGTCTCATGTGCCTCCAAGACTGTGGTGCTTTGCACCCCATCCTGAAGTGCTAAGGAGCTGTGCTGAAGAGCCCAACCATCAATCACACACCCCTGATTTACTTTTCATGTGACAGCCCTTGCATACCAAAAAGGTGTATTCTGCACCTGTGCATCTGTAATTTGTAATGAACTAAGAATTTAATTAAGGAACAAGTAACAGAAAAGAAGATAAGATCAATATATTTATTTCAAGATTGTTGTATTGTGTTTGTTATCACTATTGTTATTACCCGTGTTGTTAAGATAGTTTGCCCCTGTTGCTCCCCCACATCCCTTTGGTTCCTTCCTTGTCACTCTTCCCTTAGACAACCCCTGGACTCAGCAGAACTGCTGAGTCATTCCTGTGTCCCCTCCCTGGTGCCCTGTCCATCACTCGGCAGCCCATTCCCACCATCTGGAAACTTCCATCAGGGGCGTCGAGTGATTGGATCAGGACCAGGGACCCCTCCCCTAGCTCCCCTTAATAGGTTGTCATCCCTGTCTGTTTCCTCGAAAGTCACTCCCTGGTTTGTCCCTATTGGTTGTTCTCCCTTTCCACTCCCCCCTTTATAAGTCGCCGCAGAGCCTTTCTCGGGGCTCTCATCGGTTGGCTGGAGTTAGGTGCTGGAGCTCTTAGAGCTAACAATAAAACCTGACGTTTGCCCCCGAGGAGAGTCAGCCTCTTTTCTCCGTGGTCTCGCCGTCCCGTCACTCCTCCAGAGGCACCCCTGGTAAGCCCTTCGGGGAACCCAAAGGGGGTGCCCTCTGCCGTCGCCGTGTCACCTAGCCGGGTCACTCGAGCGACCACTGAGTGGACACGACGGCACAAGATCAACAGTTGAAGGCTTGGTCCCACAGTTCATCCCATACCAGTGGGCTGCACTCTGAAAAAAATGCATGTTGAAGGTGATTGCTGTATTCTGCACATCTCCTCTCAGCTGGATTTTAATTGAGGGTTACATGATTGTACAGAAAGTCTAGTGTTCCTAAATGAGAGGCTCAAGGTTTAGTAGGATGAACATAGGATTTTCTCTTTCCTTCTTTAAATACTGTAGCATAAGGTGGCTCAGGACACTGAGAAAGGTAGCTATCATGACATCTGTTAGGGTTTTTTTCTGGTGTATTGCATCTAGACAACTGGAAAATATTTCTCTGATATTAAAGTAGAAGTGAATGAGAAAAAGTATGTTTCTGTGTGATCATTTAATCTATGTAATGATTCCTTGCAGGAATACATTAATGAAACCAGAAACAGTGAATGAATCTCATAAAATGTAGGAACTTCCCTTTTCCTATTCTGGTTTGGTGATAATTTCTTACTATAACTCTTCAGTATACACTATATTGAGGGAATATTTATTTTTGATTAAACAAGCATTTTGGAATTTGAGTCCAATGTGAACCAAATTGAAAGCTGACATTTCCATTTTCCACAAAACCTTTCTGTAATTAGATCTATTATAGAAATAATTACTTTTCCTTTTTCTTACGTATGTGGAACTGTATAATTATTCCTAAATATAAAAATTATGTGAACTAATGTTTCTTGGAAATGTTAAAGACCTTTTCCAAAAGTCATTTTGGATGCACATAAGTTAGAAAGTACCTTTAATATTGATTTTTTTTCCTCAAATAACTTCCAAAAACAGGGTAATTATTTCTCATAGACTAACAGAGGATTTAAAGATCAAAAATTTGTATTATAAAATTGACTGTAGTTATTGCTAAGAGTTGTTAGTGGCAGCTTCCACCTCCAGCAGGTCTGTCCCAAGACTTTCTCCTGCCTGACCTCTGGAGCCCAACCTGATGCCCCAGAGACCTGGGGTTTCTGCCCAGGCTGTGAGATATGGCTGCCCCTTTTCCTTTTCAGGTTCATCCCCTAGGGAAGCTCAACACTTGTCCCAGGCACACGGGACACTTAAAGGACATGGACATGGCTGGCTGCACAAACGTGCTGCGCCTGCACAGGTCTCACATCACATCAGAGAAGCACAGAGATCACCATGCCCTCCTCCCCTGGGACTGGCAGAGGCAGCAGGTCTCCTGTGTGGGCACACACACATCAGTGTCCAGGCTCACTAGCACACACACAGTCACAGGTTCCCTGAGTACAGCATGACCCTTCTGTCCATTTGATGCCCCTGCTCAGACTCCAGACCCTCTTACCCACCCCTTGGGTCCTTTATTTGCCAGCTGGTCTTGCTCAGGGCTTGCTGCAAAATGACAGACTCACATTCTCATCGTACAGGCACCCCACGGCCCCCCGTCCCCATGGACTCTACGTGCCTGATGTTCTTGCTCCAACATGGGGCATCTGACTGTTGCTGAGTCCAGCTTGGAGTTTGCTGGAGTTTGCACACTTCATGCACACACATCTGGAAAGTGATAGAGACACTTGGCCCCCCCACCCCCAAACTGGTGCCACGCATGTGAGCTGTGAGCCATGGTCCTGCTTCAGCTGCCACTGCTGAACCACAGTGTCTCACCCACACCAGAACCCAGTAGGTAGCACTCAGACCTTGCCCTTGCCCATGTGGAACAGAGGGTGAGATCATGCAGAGCTACAGTATATAATAAAAAGTTAGGATGAATTGTGATGATCAGTTGCAGGGCTCCATCAGACAAGTGTGTTAATGGCTCCATTTTACATACAATGAGCCCTTTTTATACCCCTTTCTATCAGTTTTCCCCTTCATTCCTCCCTGCTCCCCCTTCCCCTACATATTCCCTCATCAGCATGCCTAACTCCATTGACTCCCTTCCATCTTCATTCACCCTTGGGTTTGCAAAGTCCAGGTTTGCTTGCAACTCCTTGATAGCCCACAAACTGCTGTGACTGGACAGGTTTATTTCTTGTCTTTGTCTCCATTATGCTTGTCTGTCAGGTTTGTGCCTCTGCATCTTCTTGTTTATGTCTTCCATCTATTCGTATTATCCGTTTTTTGCATTGCAAAGGTTCTTGACCACACATCCTTAAGGGAGAAGATGCTCTCTCCTCCATACATACTTGAAGTTTATTCCCTGGGTTGGCTGGATCACATGCCTGTTCCTTACAGGCTTCAACAGAGAAGAGTTCAGAATATTGAGTGGGAGTTTAATTCTGCCACAAGGTATCATATTAATTATAATATCCAAATATGCATTTAACCTACTACTGCCTAGTGTTTTGGGCATTTATAGACATGAAAGGAAGCCCCTGACTTGAAGAGTTTATGGCATTTAGGTAGAAGGTAATTAGAAGAAAGGCTCACTTCACTGAAGGGCAGTTAATCTTTCTAAAGGCATTCTATCCTCAGTGAATGAAGAAGTGCCTTCAGAAAGCTATTCAGACTTACTCTTATCTCCCCTGTGGGAAATCCTTTCTCTTTCTGGAGAAGGAGCCTTGTAACATTAACCTTCCAAGAGATGTTGTCAAAAGTACCACACCAGTGTCAGTCACCTTTGGAAAAAAAATAGCTGGATATGAAGGGTTAAACAATGCACCACAAAGAAGGTGAGAAAGAGGAAAAATGTGGGAAGAGAAGTTAAATGGTAGTAATAGAGACTATGATCAGTGTTTGAGGTACGAGAAAACTCAAAGAGTACCAGGGACCTTTGCTTTCAGGAAAGGTCTGTTTAGACTGATTGTAAAGCATGTATCCTCACATAACCCTGGCTAGAGCCTTCATCAGCAGATACTTCCATATCTGTTAGTCTCCATGGCCTGGTTTCTCTCCTGAGGGGAAAGCAGGATTAGGAAACTGAAGCACACTTGTATTCTTCACTCTAATCAGCAGAGACATAACATGGGGGTAATCTCAGTCTTCCAATTTGCACATATCTTGACTCAGTCTCAGAGGAAATATCCCCATTCACTAGGTGGGAAAATTAATCTGACTAATCTCCTCAAGAAGTTTCCTAAAATACAGTCTGGCAGCATGAAAGTTGCTCTTCAAAATCTAAATAAAAATATATTTTCTATTTGACTTTTTTAAAAGCAGATGTTCTGGTGTGGTTATGAGTTCATATTCAACATACTGTTGATTCTGCAGTATTTGCTTTCAGTCAGTCCTGGAGTCTTGAAATAATTCACACTTCTGATGATATTTCAGGGATCAAATCACAGGTTTAAGGTGAACTGATGGTTGAGCTACAGAAGTTATACTTGACTGCATATGCTGCTGGTAAAGAATGTTAGTGAAAAAATCAATTGAACCTCCCTGCTATGTTTGTCAATAAAAGTTCTAATATCAAGGAAAGAATATTGCTTGTTATAAATTAATGTTTTGGGGTTTTTGTACTAGTCATTCATTCTCACAAGGGATAATTGTTATACATGTAAATTATAAACCCTTTCAGAATCAGCCTTTAAGTTTCTGTGTTTACAGTCAAAATTAAAATCCAAACTGTTGCTTAGAGTACCCAAACCTGACAGTACCTCAATTTACCAGGTTCCTCTGCCACTTTGGCTATGTAAGTGTCTAGTTTGTTGAAGCTGGGGCATGCTGCTAGTTTTTTTTCAATCTTAGACACTCAGTGCCACATTTCTGTGAGGACCCATCTGAAAAGAGGGTGAATGAAAGCTTGTATCTACAGAGGGAATTCATGTGGCATGCAACGAATATTCCTTAATATGTGTTCACAGGGTCCAGCTTCTCTGGAAACAATAAGTAATAATAAATTTCCTGATGTTTTCAGTTGGGACTGAGGAACTGCTTTTACTCACCAAGGAATTAGGAGCTTTTGCCCTCTTTAGAATGAAAGTTTATAATTCTGAGCTTCTTTTTTGCCAGGATATTTTCTTAGAGAAGGATTTTTTTCATCCACAGTAAAGCAGGGCCACTGTGGCAAAATAACTAATATCTTTTGTATCAGAGAGCAAACAAGCAGATGAGATGATCAGAGGAGCATGATGATGTAGTCTACTGCTTCCTGTCATCTAAGATATGGAAACCATGCCCTTTATCACCAGCACCATCCATGCAGCTCTTCAACAACTCTTCAAAGAATCTAGACTGAGGTTCCTTAGCAGGGACTAAGCCATCCTATTCCTAGGAAAAGCCCTCTGAAACATTTATAGTGTGAATGTCAGATCCTCAGCACCTGAGGAAAACAGAATTCACTAGCTGCAATGTAGACAGATAAAAAATAACTTCTGGCTCAATTGCCAAAATTCTAAGAGGGGTGGGTTTTAAAACCCTTTCATTTCAGTGAGTTTCTTCTTCGCTAGCTTTAGGCACCTCTTCAATTTGAGTGTTGTTTTTTATGAGTTATCCAGGGGCACAGAAATGGGGCTTTGAAGTTCAAGTTTATTGTGATGGGCTTAGAATTCAAATAATGACTCCTTAAAATGTATTTCTCCATTTTTAAAATAGATATAGACTTCTAGAACTGATAGATAAATTGATTTCCTAGTTGATTGTAGTAGCACAGGAGGACTCTTAAATACTATTGAAAATAATTTATACATATATTGCATAGACTCAAAAAATTGTCAATTAATTTTCTGTAAATTCATATGCTAATACGTAAGACAACAAATCAGTTGAACTGAGATATTAAGAACCTTACATAACATTCAATCAATGGTTGTTTTATTTTTAATTGCCACATTTTGAAGAAAACTTCATACAAACAACAAAAGACTGGGTTTTTGATTGAATGTCTGAGTGAGGTCAGTGTATTTTTATCAGAGCCTCTGCAATGATTCATCCATCTGTTGTCTCATTGCTTTCTTGTTCAGAGGCTTCTCCCCTATATTTATTTTGATATTAAACCAAAAGCAAAAACTAGCCCATTTCTTTGATTTTCCCAATCATGTTGCCTTAATGAAGGATGACTTCAAAAGGTCTAACTCCTAAGTGTTTGCAATTTGGCATGAACTTCTATATACACTGACTAAATATACAAAGCAAAACCACAAACATTTCTGTGTCAATTCCATTCACTAATAATTTGAGAAGTCAGTTTGAGAAGTTACCTTTTAAGCAACTGGATTATATTCTCTTTTTGTTACCTAAATCTGATCTGAAAAACTCACAAATTAAATGACTGCTTTCCTCTCCTATCTGCTGGTAAATTGGATTTCTATACCTTCATAACCTTTGGACACCACTTCCCAGAACATTCTCTTGGAGAAACCAGTTGGTCATGGATTGGACTGGGACATGGTTGCTGGGTAGAAACTGGGTGGATGGCCAGGCACAGAGAGTGGTGATAAATACTGTGGCCAATCCTAAACTGTGTTCCCCAGGGCTCACTGTTGGGTCCAGCCCTGTTTAACATCTTTGCTGATGATCTGGATGAGGTGATCAAGTGCACCCTCAGTCAGTTTGCAGATGACACCAAGTCATCCATGAGTGCTGACCTGCTGGGGGGTTAGAAGGCTCTGCAGAGGCATCTGGACATGCTGGATCAGCAATACGTGTGGCCAGCAGGACCAGGACAGTGATTGTGCTTGGCACTGGTGCTGAGTCCAGTTTGGGCCCCTCACTATGGGAAAGTCATTGAGGTGCCGGAGAGTGTCCAGAGAAGGGCAACAGAGCTGGTGAAGGGTCTGCAGCACAAGTCGTAGGAGGAGGGACTGAGGGAACTGGGGTTAGTCTGGAGAAAACAAAGCTGAAGGGAGACCTTGTTGCTCTCTACAACTACCTGAAAGGAGGTTGTAGAGAGCTGTGAGTCAGCCTCATCTTACAAGTGACAAGCAACAGGACAAGAGAAAATGACTTCAAATTTTACAAGAGGTTTAGATCGGATAATAGGAAAAACATCTTCAAGAAAAGGGTTGTCAGGTATTGGAACAGACTGTCCAGGGAAGTGGTGATTCACCATTCCTGGAAGTGTTCAAAAGGCATGTTGATGTGTCACTCAGAGACATGGTTTAGTGGTGCACTTGGCAGTGCTGGATTAATGGTAGTACTCAACAATCTTCAAGATCTTATCCAACTTGAATGATTTTATTAAAGAAGAAATAACAAATATTCAATGAATAAGAATTTCCTCCTAAAGAATTCTCTTTCAAGGAAGTAGAGTCTTTCATTCTTTACACGTGTTCCTTCTACATTTTAATTATAAATTTCTACCACCAGGAAATTGCTGTATTTATGTATGCCTATCTATATCTATATCTATATCTATATCTATCTACATCTATCTGTAGGTATATGTATAAATATATATAAAATAATTCATTTTATGATGTGTCACCTACTCATATTGCACAATCATTTATTTAATCACCAGTAATCTAAAATTCAATGCCATTTTACCACTAAAGACACAAAGTCCAATCTCAAGTAGGCTGTAATGTTCTTAACACATACAAATCTTTGTAATTATGCTGGATGCAGAACTTTGTAAAATGAATATCTAAAAAGTCAGTTTTAACCATGTTTCCAAGGTTTGATACCTGTAATGAAATGCACTTCACCTGATCAAATAGGAGCCATATTTGGGCTGGAAGAAGACTTGCAGAGTATAACAGTGGACATTTCTGAGTTCTACAGCCTCCTTTAAACCACTAATAACTATCAGATCCTTTTTGCTGTTATGGAAAACTCTACCTGGAAATAGTAACATTTCAACATTTCTGATTTATAGATCATTTAATCATTGAAAAGTACAAATCCTTTTTTGTTTTCTTCAGATCTGTAATTTTTAATACTGTTTTTTTTCCATTTTCCTTATAAATACAGCACAGCAATCTGTCAAGTACAATATATTTGAAAAGCACTATATATTTTTCATTGATTTTTATATTAGATCAGAGTTGTGTTTAGAGTTTTACAGTTGCTAAGTTTATTAATGTGTTAGTTGTTTCCTAAAATGCAAAATCATGCTGTCATGCCTATCCACATGTATTAAACAGAGGTCTGAGTTTCAGCCTTTGAATTCATCAATCTTCTTCATAATTTGAACAATCTGAATAATCCAATATTTAAAATGAGAAATGTGTTCTTTGACTATTCAGCATTAAAATCTGATTAAATTCATACTGGCAGCCTACCATGTTGGCATAACTGCAAGGACAATTCTGCAGCAGTGAAGGCATAAGACATCTCCATTCCCCTGGAGTCAAGAAGGGCAATTCACAGAGACATAAAATTGCAGAGGCTGGAAGAAACCTCTGGAGTTCATCTAGTCCCATCCTCTGCTCAAAGCAGGGTCAGGTAGAACAGGTTACCTGGAACCATATCCAATCAGGATTTCAATGTCTCCAAGAATGGAGACTTCAAAATGTCTCTGGGCAGCCTGTTCCAGTGTTTGATGACTCTCAGTAAAAAAAAAAAAAAAAAAAAAAAAAAAAAAAAAAAAAAAAAATCAGTGGAATTTCCTGTATTTGAATTTTGAATTTATGTCCCTTGTCTCCTGTTCTTTCCCTTGATACCACTGAGAAGGGTCTGGCTCCAACTTGTTTATTACCCCTGACCTACACATTTGATACATGTGTATAAATCTTCTCCAGTCTTTAACAATCCCATCTCTCTCTGCCTTTTCTTGTATAACAGATGCTCCAATCCCTTGGTCGTATTTGTGTCACTCACTGAACCCACAGCAGTGTGCCCATGTTTCTCCTGTACTGGGAATCCTAGGAATGAAAATAACACTCCAGATGTGTCTCACCAGATCTAAGAAGAGGGATAGGATTGTCTCCCTAGAAGTAATGGCAGCAGTCTTCTTAAAATAGTTAGGGTGCCACTGGCTTGCTTTGCCACAAGAGAGCTTCATGGACCTATTCCTTTCCAAGAGCATTTTACTTTTTGACATCCTTTTCCAACTGTCTACCACCTCTATCATGGTCCTTCCTTCATTTCCTTTAGTAGTCTAATGAGAATAAAGCAGTTGCCACTGAACACTATTACTCAGTTTCTGTCTTAAGCTTTGTGAGTTCTGCTTGCAGATCCAAGCCCAAATAAAGAGATCTGAGGCTTTTCCAAACTCAGTTCCTACTCATGGGAGACAACTTGGGATGCAATTTTCTTCCTCCTCTTTATACTTCTTTCAAAGCAGGAATTTCTTGCCCATCCTTACCTGGGAAAAGGTGGAGCCTTCCTTCTTCTAGCATCAGGAAAAAAAACCATGGAGATTTAATATGCTAAATGCATATGCAATGCATAAATATATTGTGGCGTGTTTGGGGGGACCCTCGGGGTGTCCCTGGGGGTCCCCCTAAGCTGTGAGTTTGCTGGTAGCAGCAGGCAGGCAAGGAGACCCCACATGGCTTCTGAGGGCACTCATTAGATGAGGGTTTATTGGGGGTCCTACACCCCGGGAGCAGCATGGTTTCTGGAGTGGGGGAAGGGGGGAAGGAGGGAGAAAGGGGCGGGAGAGAGAGGGGCTGAGAGAGCACCGGCCACAAGAACCGGCTAAGGGAGAGAGCCCTGTCACACCGGCACACTTAACAGGGAGATTCAAAGTGGGTGCAGAACAAGATTTGGGCCAGTGGGATTACAGACACATGATACTTCAGGGGAGATTACAGGCTTGGAATAAACCATACATTTTTGAGGGCTGAGACAGAGCATACCATTTAACTAAAATGTAACACCACATAAATATGCTAAATTTAATGTCTTAAATCAAGCAGAATTGCAGTTGCTTCAGTATGGAATTAATTTTGAAGCCTGTGTAGGGGAGGTAGATTGACACAGCTCATACCTTTTTGTCCACTGTTGTACCACTGACTTTGATGTGTAATGTTTTGTCTTTCTCAAACTTGATTTACCCCTATCCTACCCTTGAGGTCCTTTTCTCCAATCAACTTTGCCTACTGCCAGTGCCATTACTGAATTACAGTCTAAGAGATACTGAAGTTCACAAAAGTGAACTTCATGTGCCCTGAAGGCTACAAGGTCAGAAAGAGTTCCTATGGTGCCCTAAATCCCATTGCCTTCCCATTTCCCTGTTATGACATTTATAGTCCTAGTGAAACAACCAATGCAAAGGCACCTCACTATTTTGTTGGTCATTTTTAAAAGGCTTCAGTCTTTTCAGTGGAGCAAGAACATGCCTTCCCAGGATATTTTTAATGGGGGTGTAGGCAGCCCCATTAACATTCCCCAGATTTATACAGACAAAATGGTTTAAAGGCTGATGACTGCAACAAAACAGAGACACTTTATATTTCTTCCGAATGTAGAATTCTCATAAGATTTGGAAATACACTTCTAACTCTCAGTTAATTTGGGGAAAAAGTTTTGACAAAAACAATTTGCCCAGTCCTGTCTCTGAAACACAGTTGTTCCATAACAATGCGAGAATACTGAATGTACTAATTGATCAGTTGTGGGAGTGTTGTGAACAATAAAAGAGCTATCATGTGCATTTTAAAACTTCCCTGTGCCAATGATGCACTTGAGGAGTAGGGAGTGGGAGATGACACTCTGGGAGAAGACATTCTGAAAGCTAGAAAGAAACCAAAAGCCTTCCTAAATACAACATCCACAGACACCCTGTCTGTATTGTAGAATACTAGCCAATGCTGCCAGTGTTCAGGCAATATCCTTATGATAGATAAATAATACCTGTCATTTAGTCTTCCACTCATCACAGGGATGCATGTTTGCTCCTGCAGAGATACTATTTCTTTGGTGTATTTTCACTATAGTTTATCAAACTGTGTGCTTATCTACCAAAGAAAGAATATGACTGGAATGTCAAGGAGCAATGTGGGTCTTCAATATTCTAGACAAGTCTCAAAACAGTACCTTGAAAATGTAAATATGAATGTTTCTTTGTTGAAATATCAGATCAAAAGCTGTTCTTAAAAAGAAAATAACCTTGTCACAAGATGAAGGGAAAGACAAAGGTAGATAGAAGAAAGTCATGTTCTTTCTCTGCACTTTTGTCAGTAATGTTACTCTGGGCTTTTTAACTTCCTTTTGTGCAAAAGAAATGCACATCTTATGAATCACAGCCAAAAATTAGTGAAAATACCACATTGCAGTAATTTTCTTCCCCTCATATTTTTGAATCCATCACTGTATGAGCGGGAACTGAGTTTTATTCAGTCAAATTAAACTAAGTCTCCCAGAATGGTACTTACAGTGACTTTATCCCTCTCTACAACTACCTGAGAGTGGTTATATTCAAGTGGGGGTTGGCCTCTTCTTCCAGGCAGCCACTGACAGAACGAGAGGACACAATCTTAAGCTGTGCCAGGGGAAGTTTAGGTTAGACATTGGGAAAACATTTTTCACTGAAAGAGTGATTGAACACTGAAATCCTCTGCCCAGGGAGGTGATGCAGTCACTGTCCCTGGAAGTGTTTAAAAAAAAGAGTGGATGTGGCACTCAGTGCCCTGGTTTAGTTGACGAGGAGGTATTAGGTCATAGGTTGGACTTGATGATCTCAGAGGTCTTTTCCAACCTAGTTCATTCTGTGATTCTGTGATCCCAAATGTGATGTGGGTTTTGTCAGTTTTGAAGTGGCAGTGTCAGCAAATAGCATGTGTGTATCCCTCCACTGAGTAAGTTTTGTTATCTGATGAGATTCTTTATTTTTCAGGTTTTAGTCACATAATTCTAATCGATAAAATTTTGTGTGCAGGGAAGAATATAAAATAGGACTGTAAGGGATCTTCAGAGATTGCCTGGTCCCATACTATCCATGTTCTATTACCCCCTCATTCATCCTGCTCAGATAAGGTTGTTAATCTTTTTTAATAAGCATTCTGAGATGGAGATTTCATACCCTACTAAAATACCTATTCTAGTGCTTGTCTAGCTTTACTGTAAGAACATTCCCTGTATCTGAATCTTCGGGGCTATAACTCAAGGTCATTTTTCTTTGTTCTATCCTGAGTATAGAAAGAGCAGAAAAATAGATGTTTTTCTTTTCCTTGCCATAGATTTTTATGTACTTGAATGCTGTTATAACATTTTCTGTAATCTATTTTTTTTTTCAGCAAAAATAACTTTTTCAATCTTCCTTAAGAGGGCACATATTCTAGCCCTTTTAACTGTTTGTGGTTCTTCTTTGGCTCTTCCCAAGCTGATCCACTGTTTCTTAAACCTCTCCAGCTGGCATCTTGCCAATAACTAATGGAACAGGTCAATTATTTTTCATGCTGCTTGTATTTGTAATACTAGGCTAAAATTTTGCCTTTTCTCACTGTAGGGTTAGTGCATTTATTTATTTTTTGTTCATAAATTCCAGGCCCTGTTTTCAAGACCTGAGGCCTAGTCAGTGTGCTTTTTATTATTCCTTTTCTGTCATTTAACTTCACTGAATTGTATCTTATTTATTTCGTGTGACATCTTTCTTTTGTTGAAATTATTTTAAATTTTGATCCTCATTGCCAAAACATCTGAATCTATTCCAGCTTGACATGACCTACAACACTGACTTTCACAGGTTTGTAGGGACGCACAGTTTGTTCCCAAACTGTATGAGCAGCAATTACAGTCTAAAATTGCTGATGCTGAAAAATCTCAATCTCCCTGGAAATGTTTTGGAAGTTCGACAGCTGACTGAAAACTGTTAGAATAAACATAGTTTATAGATGCATCACATGAATCAGCCTAATGTAGTAGCCTAAATCAGAAACCCGTTCTGTTCCAAGAACTGATAGTAAGCCTATAAACTCAATATGTTCCAAACTTGGTAGTGCTAGTTATCCTAAAGAATGACTGTAATATTAAGAGTAAATACAGAATCAAAAAGGTATATATATGTTTTTATGGGTTTTTCAGCTGTGTTTAAATGGAAGACTTTACAATTCGCCTGTGTGACCATGAACTTTGCTCTACATGTGACCCAGCTAGAGATAAAAAAACTATTGTTTTCTAAAGGCAGTCTGTATCTATATATGACAAGATTTCAAGGAGCACAATAAATTTTTATAATTTAAAAAATAATATGCAAAATATTGCATTATATTTGTTAGATATATTTGGGCTATTTATGTTGAAAAATGGTGGAAGCTTTTAGCAGACATATATTTGAAACATTTATCCAGCTCTGTTGACTGCTGACATTAGTGGCAATGTGGGTTTGACCAGCTCTAAAGCAGATTGTAGGACAGCCAGTTTCCTGTGTTGCTGGAATCTGTAAGTGGGGTTGGAGGGTAAGAGGGTAGGCTGGCAAAGTGAGAAACTTGCTTCCAGTTTCTGTATGTCCCAAGGAAGTTCAAGTCTACAGATCTGTCCACAAATCCACTTCCAGGCAGTTCCTAAATAATCTGCTTCCATAGCCTACAGAAATTGGATTAACAAGCAGCCAAGAGCATTGGTACTAGAATAGGAACAGAAAGAAGGAAGCTGACTTTGTAGCCCACCAGTTAACTAAGGGTGTGTAGGAGCCTGAGGTCAAGTCCTGTCACTGTAATTTTCTAGAGACTCTTCAATATGAAATTCAATATGAAATTATCCTAGCAGGAAAAACCAGAATGAGAGATGTCTTCTTTGCTTCCTCCATCTGAAGAATCATGCTTTCTCAGATTAACAGGGCTGGTCTCGTAGTCTGTCAAGCTTTTTAGCCCACTGATCGTGTCTCTATCCTAGGAGTTAAATAGTGGTAGAAACCTCTTTAAACAGAAGGAGGTCTACAGTTCAAGTTTACCATTAAATAATCAAGATTTAATAAGTCTACTCTTGCCTCCTTTTCAAACAATGATTTTTTTTTCCTTTACTTAAAGGCACCTGGAATCAGGAGAAGACTTGCTATGTTTATTTCTGTTTCATTAAAAAAATGAACTTCAGACCTCCAGGGAGGTAATTGACCCCAAGGAGAGACAAATTTCAGAAGCACATGCATGCTGGGTTTGGCTGCCATGGTTAGTTTTCTTCATGTCTGGTATGGGCCGTGTGTTGGATTTGTGCTGAAAGCAGTGTTGATAACACAGGGGTGTTTTTGTTACTGATGAGCAGTGCTTAGACAATGTCAAGGCCTTCTCTGGCCCTCACACCACCCCAGCAGCAAGGAGGCTGGGGGAGCAGAGTAATTTGGGAGGGGATGGAATCCTCCCTTAGACTTGGTTCTTAGAAAGTCATCAGAGCTTCAGTGATTATTTGATTATAGACACTAAACCTAAATTATGTCATCACAAGCTGATTCTATTCAATGGAAAACAAAAAACCAGGAAACTAAAGCTTTTTTTCCCCAAGAAGGAACCTGTAGTTTGAGCCTATGTTATGAATCTTTAAGATCTTATAAAGTGCTTTAAATCCATCCTTCCTTTTCCTACCCTCAGTTATAGGCTTCTGTCCCTTACATCTTCACCTCTTCATAGAGACACATTTCTTGTGCCTCTAAGTTGGTAATTTACTTTGCTTTAAACTGGATCTGTAAAATGACAGTATTAAAAAAAGATCTTTTTCTTGTTAGAAGACTCACTGAAGTCACCTGGGGTCACTGATTAGAGGCTTAGCTGTAACATGGCACAGGGTATTTCTTTTAAGCTGAATATAAAACTTAGTGATGCTTGCAGCTCATGTCAAGAGGAAAGCACATTGAGGCTCCATGTGTCCACAAAAGAAAAGCCATTTTGTACAGCATATTGGGAATAAATAACAATCTAAAAGAACCAAAGAGAAAATAGGATGTAGTGAAGACAGCTGAGCAACATCTGGCAAACTGGAGTGAACCACAAAATGTTCATTCAAAACCCATAAAAAACAAATCAAACAAGAAAGGATTAGAATTGCTCCTACACCAAGAATATCTGGGAAGATAATCCAGTATGATGCTTCAACAAAGGAACATTTTACTTATTTTCAGCATTGTTGGACTTTTTTAAAGTATTGGTCTGTAACTGGGAATAAGGCTACAGAAATATAAATATTGAATTTGAGGAGAAAACACAAGAGTACTGCACTCTGTAATCTCTCAACCTTGAAAAAAGAAACTAGTGAATCTAATACTCTCCAGGTAATAAGTAAATGCTCATAAACCAAAAACTGCTTAGTAGAAAAAGGAGAAAGTGTGACCATAGTGAAGATTTAAAAAATCTTCAGAACAGGCAAGTAAAAAATAATCTCTTAAAAGGAATAGGCTAAACAATATTTCAGAGCTTTAAAACATGTTGTCTATGATTACTGTCCTCTGGGACAATGGTTTAAAGCCCAGCATTTGTTTGAAGTTAAAAAACACATTCTAAATATTGTGAGTTTTTGTTTGTGCCTGTTGGTTTGTTTTTCAGTATTTTAGATTTCAGGCTTCTGGAGCTATTAAGCCTTTTTCTGAACACTGTTCAGGTAGTCACACAAGAGGTTAAAGGTGAGAGGAATAACTAGCTCTCTACCCCACCGTGTTTCTGAGCATGCACTGGTACCTAATTTTGATCCTTTAAGAAAACTGACTGACTAGGAATGTGCCAAGTGAAGGTGGGGACCTCCGAAATGCAAGATTTCTAGGCTGGTTTTTTTTTTGGATATGAACTTCTACAGTCTACATTAAAATTATACAGCAAGGATATAAAATGTAATTTGTAGTGTTAAACACAGAGTTTGGTTTTAAAATAGCAAGCATCAAATGCTCACTGTAAGCTGCTCAGGGATATGTAGGAAAAAAACAACAGAGCTAGTGAATATATTGAGATAAGAAAACACTGAGTAATGTCAATGTTTTCAGACATAGAGTATATTTCTGTCTCATTTTTCAATGCCTAAACTTTCAGTGCCAGGAACTTCTATAACCTCTCAGATCATTCATTTCAGCCTAGTTTGGCAAACCTTAGATGTCTAAAAAGGACTTTGAAGCTATTACTATATCAAATTATTTTTATCTAACGATAGCTGACCATATAATGTGTTTCACAGGATAATTCAAAGCAGTTGACTAGCAATAATGCTAGATTAAGCACGTGCTAAACTGTAATGATGTGTGTTTGGTATTATGCCAGCATTGAATAGTCAAGGTTCAATAGACCTCTAAGTGTTTTTCCTCTTAAACCACACTTTCTTTTTAATGTATGGAAAAAGCCTGATACAAAGTAGTCTAGTTTAGCCAAAGTTAAGGGTTTTCTATGAAATAATCTGTTAGTCAAATTTCCATTTTTACCTCATGCATATGCCAGATATGCTGATCATCCATTCCTTTATTTTCTAAAATAAAAGTATTTTTAAAACTGGAGGTTTGTATACCAAATGCCAGAAATGGCAACTCTTCCATTTCTTCAGAAAAACCACATTATTTACAAACATAGTATTTTTGCATATGCAGATCACTATTTTTAATGTATGGGCTATTTCTTTGCTGTTTCTTATTCTGTTTTTATGATATTAACTGCAGTAATTGATTTCATTAAGGATATGTGAGACAAACATTAAAGAAATTTGTTAAAAATGTCCATGTCATACTTTTCTACATGTTCTCAAATTTTATCCAATGTCATCCTTATAAATAGCGATTACTGACAAATTTTAATATCTTTGGCAGTCACACTGTATTTCTTCTACAAGGCAGTACTGACAGCATTCCTGTAAGGAAATATGGACAGGAACTTTCATAGACACAGCTCCTCTGTTCCCACTTGCATCTCTCTACACACATCTGATAGATAGAGGACATCTGATAGACCTAAACAGGATATAAATGGAGTATTTACACACAATCTCTCACAGAGTAATTTCAACAATTGTATGGTATAGCTGTAAAGAAAGGAAATCCTTCTCAAAGCAGACAGTGCATATCGAAAATACAATAGGATTAATGACAATATTATGGAACAAAACCCAATGCGCTATTGCATACCAATAACCCAGCTCAAGAATCACTAGAAGTTGGGTTTTTATGTGTAAGAAGTATCCTTATGTGCTTGTTGTATTCTAATGCTCTTCCTAGGCTGTCAGCAGCTGAGGAAGCACCACACCTGAGGGCCCTGGCTCAGCACTGCTGCTTTCCTTGCACTGCTCTGTGTAGAGCCCAGGTGTGGCACTGAGCCACAGATACATAATGTGGTGTATAGATAATATACCATCACTTTATACCCTGCTGCTACCTGCAGGGATCAGCTCTGGAACTTCAGAAAATCCATGAGCTCTGTTGACAGAGTTAGATGATCCGTCAGTGTTAGCTGTATCCAAGGAGGGACCAGCTGTAATCCAGTGAGGATCCTAAAGCAATTTGCTACTGATAACATTTCACTCATGTAATTCATTCTCTTGGCTTTCCTGGGCTGTCTGGATGTAAAAGAAAACAGAATTTGATTCTTGCTTGCATATTGTGAGTTGGGTTCCACATCTGTGCTCTTTGAGACATTATACCATAAAAGACAAGCACAAAGTCCAAGTTCTACACACCAGAAAATTATTACAATCACAAAAATAGATTTTACCCTAAGGAGGGCTGATGTATTACAAACCTGGATAAGACGTGCCAGGCTACAGATGAATATAATAGAGATACTTGCATAAAAATACCTTTTAAATATGAAAAAAAACCCAGGAAAATTAAAAGGGAAAGAGAAATAGTGATAGACTTTCTCTTTTGATTTCATTAAACATACACTTAGCTACTTTAAGAAGTCTCAAATAGCATAGTATGTGTCAGAGGATGTCAGTTAGTTCTCAGAAAATATCAGATATTTACTAAGTTTCTATTATATACTCTACTTCTGAGAACAAAAAAGAAGGCAAATATGTACATATATATTGATGGTATTGATTTTTGGGTGGGTTTTTTTTGCTACTGTTGTGGAGTTTTTTTGTTTTACTTTTACATTATATGGGCATAATTCCCATAATTCTGAGGGTTACCTTTAAGTCACTGTGTTAATGACACATTTTGGGAAGTACACCCCAAAACAAAGAGCACAGAAGCAGTTATTTTAAACTCCAGTTTGACAGCATCTGTTTCTTAAGATGAAAATCTGCATGGCTAAATCATTGTGTCTACTAATAAGCCAAACAGATATCCAAATCTGCTTGGATATTATAGATTAATTTACTATAGAAATAATCAAAGGTTTGTAGGCATGTAATTTTCCTAATATTTACCCAACTATTCATTTTGCACCTATTTTATTTTCTTTTCAATGCATTTAATTTTTTTTAAGGGAGAATTTTTCATTGTAGACAATGCTTTACCTTCAGGGAACTGGCAGATCACAAAACCTATCAAATGCATTTTCAGTTATAGATATGTTTGAATTTGTACAACACATTCATACTATTGAGCATTTTCCTCACCTGCTTATGGTGAAGGTGATGATGATCATGATCTCATGATTCAGGATTAGTACAAGTTAACTACAGACAACAAAAAGAATGATGCAAATCTCTCAGATGTTGATACTTCTGTATTTGTTCGGAGTAGTCCTGCACTTAGGTTTGCTCAGCTGCCATTTCTTTTCTATCAATTAACTTTTTTTTGTAAACTGCTTGATAAATAAAACCTAGACAAAATACTGAGAAGAACATATTGCAAATTCTTATACCAATATTAAAAATAGCAGTAGACTAATCAGGAAATAAGACCATGAAATACCTTATAACCTATCAAAACAATTTTTAGCATCCACTTAGTAACAATGGAAATTCAAGGAACAGGTTACCAAACAGGAGTATGCTGTACATATTATTTTGCATTTTAAAAAATTAATTGATGTAATATCATCACATTCTATTAAGTTGGTTTATTACTGATAAGACAACCACTTATCTTGTGGTCGATATTTTGTCTTGCATGCTAATTAAAATTGTCTGAAATAGCAGACTTTATCACATCTAAAAAGCAGATTAGTCTTGAAATAAACAAGAATGTCTAATGCTATTTTATCAGCTGTAACTGGCCAAGTTAAGAGTAGCAGTAGAACGAAAAAGTTAGGAGAACAAGATATTTGCTGTAAGTAGTTTAGAATCTTAGTTTAAAAATATAAAGGTAAAATTAAATCTGGTTTCAAAGATTAAATTTTTGTTCAATTATATTTAATTTTCAGCTTGTAGCTCTTTAACTCAAATATCCAAACCTCACAAACAGACTTACATAAAAGGTAAATCGTTTAAACATAAAGAATTATCAGAAGAAAAAGGGAAATCTTACATTGGTGTCTCTGGATTAAACTGAAGTGAATATAGCTTTCTGCACAGAATAGGAAAACAAGATATTTCTAAAGTAGATTCAGAGGTACATTCTCTTCCATATGTTAGTAAGAATTGGCTAGGTAGCATTCAAAAGTTCCACCTTTATTTTTGAGAATGATCTGAGTTATGTGTGTCAAGTTCAAGTTGGGGTCTAACGATTACCACTCTTAAAGTTCCAGATAGAAGGCACACAACAATCTTTTATTCTTACTCAGCACCTATTCAAGCCTTACACTAGGGTAAAACCTTTCTGCCTATCTTTAACCAATTGACAAAGACACTGAGGTTTAATACACAGTTTCTTCAAGTTCCTTCTGTGGTCAGTGAAGGCTTCTAGACAAGTCTAAGATTTCAGCTCTCTAGAGACTTTTCTGCCTTGCTTCCTCTCTCCACTCTGACTCTAGGAGGATGACAATCCTGACTTGGATATTCCAGTTCAGCATCTAAATTAATTTGTCATGCCATAGATAAAGCATATGCCAAGAGAACGCCCTCTATTAAATAGAATCTGGCATCTGTGTTCTATCTTCAGAGGCATATAGCTTAACTCATTCAGCCACACTTTGAACACTTCCTGCAACTGTCGTGCAAAGCCAAAGGACTTGCTGGCCTATTTGCCCAGAGGAGCTCCTGTTAATCCTTTCAAAGTTGTGCCTGTGTAAGCAATGAGCCATTCAATTTCTGATTAAAGGGAATGCTAGTATCATTAACTTTTAAGACAAACAGAAATCGGGAGATTTTCATGATAATGAACTCTTCTAACCCCCATGCATGCTCCAGGTTCTTGTTCTTACTTCCCCAATGGCAGGTGCTCACATGGCCTTCAGGGTCACACAGGATTCCCAGGGTTTTCTGCTGACAGTTTGTGAAGCTGGTTCATAGCCAGTAATTTGTTGGCATAGCAACTACAAAATGATGGAGTTTTCAAGTTTGGGTCAAGTATCAGGGATGCCAGCAGAACTGCTATGTTGGAATTCCAGCAGACAGGATTGATTTTAACTATCATCAAACTTGCAATGGTTTTCTTGGACCATAAATAATCACAGGAAATAATGAGATCGGTATAGATATTTCTTGTACTGAAAGGTGGTACAGGTTTCTGTGAATGGGTCAACAGACAATAACAAACTCAGTTTAAACAAAACATGTCTAGTTCAGCCTTCTTTACAGATTGACAGCTATAAAAATTAACAACTGCTAAAAAAAATTAGCCAAATATCAGAGCCAGGACAAAGATGAGCTACACTTTTTGAGAAGTTTCCCTCTGACTGGGTGCAACTGAACAGGCCTGAAGACTCTTGGAAGAATGCACACGCATGAGGAAAAAAAGGGTGAAAAGCAGTCATACACCTCGTTCAAAGAAGGGTGCTCTCTGGGTGCAAAACTGCCAGAGAAGATGACCAGAGAAACTAAAAATGTCCTTTCCCTCTTGTACTGAGGAAAAATGGGTTTTGTGTGTAGGACAATAAAAAAAAAAAAAAAACATTTTATTATTTTTCACATTATTATTTTATTATTCATTTATTCTCAAAATGAAGACAGTCATGGGAGTTCCTGTCTACTATCAGCTCAAAAAAAGTAATGAATAATGGAAATCACAGAACTCTCACTAGGTTGTCTAGGAAATAATTCAGTTAAAGTATGTGATTGTCAGAAAAAGCAAATTATTTAGCACATACTATCAAATGTGCTACAGTTTGAGCCTTATTTTTGAAATATAATTGTGCTGAAGGTGGGAGAATTGCAAGGGGTGTTTTTAATCATACTTAAATGACATTATCCTAAGGATAAAGTTATGTCCCTTGAGATCAGGAGATCTTTCTTCCTCCAACAGAAGCATCTTAACTATCAGCAACTGTAACTATTTTCACATGCTACTTGCATATTCACAGAAGATCTGAAAAGTAATTTTTCTGTGTATCAGTACAAAATGGAAGACAGGGCCTGTTCCTAATGGAAAGGTATAAAATAATTCTACGTTGGTGATATGTTCAAAATTTTCTCAGGTTGCATCTGTGTCACCAAAGTGACAATGTCCAGGTTCATTTTCCAGTCCCAAACAGAACTGACAGGATTAGGCTGCCTTAGTATAGTTAAGCTGCCTGCAGGAAAGGAGGATTCTTTATTCATAGACTCTACTGGGAATATTTCTTTGCCTGTGCAACCTGGTGAACAATTCCCCAGAATATTTTAGCGGAGGAATTATTGAGTAAAAACCAGTTCCAGAACAATTTTAACCATTTTGAATTGTAGACATTGAGGTTCCAGTGCCTGGACTCAGACATTGGTATAGATAACTGTCTGAATAGGTTTTGTCATGGAGAGCTTTGGTGAGATCTTTGGTAAGATCTTTAATTTTTTAACCAACAGTTTGCTCTTCTAAGCCTGTATCCTAATGTATAGAAGAGCTTTTATTTTCAAATGAAATGGAGTAATGCTGGGTCTGAAATATGTCTGCCATCAGCATGCTGGAAACCTTTCAAATTCTTCACAAACAGAAACATGGTGTAAGCTTCCCATGAGTTGATGGTACTTCCTTCAGTCTTCATCTGTTCTGTATCCAAGGATCTATAACCCAGGAGACATTATTGCCTCCTGTGTTATTGCCTAACACAGAAACTCTGTGGGCTTTGAATTTTTGCTGTCAGCCCAATACATAATCATAATAATTTGGATTCCTTGCCCTTTTTGTTTTTAGATCTCTGTCACCTCTTTTATACATAATCATTCAAAAAATAAAAAGAAAATCAGAGGGTTTATTTTCTTATTCACTCCAGATAATATAAGCTTGTCACTTGCACCCATGCAAGTATGCTCATTTTTTTAAGGTTCTATTGGCTAATCCTTAAGGGAGGGTGAGGGGAGGGGAAGTAAATCTTCGTGTGTTAAATGTAGTATGTACACCCTTCTGTGCCTAGAGCTATCTGTTTTATGTTGAAGATGTGACTCTCAACTCTGATGCCTTTCTAGAAGTGAAGAATTATTGGGGATTTTGCTGAGGCTTTTTTTCCCCCCATAAAGCATTCCCTATGAATTTTATCACCTGAAGTTTTATATCCCAGAAAGAATCAGCACCATCCCCATCTTTGCCAGTACTTGATAAGGTGAGATCTCCCATGGCTGGTTTATTTAGCTCACATCTTTGTAAGAAGTTATAATCCTTCAAAGAATTTGATAACAGTCCTTGGTTTCCTGGGAGCAATATATATGTGAGAAAAATGTGGATTATAACACAGATTATAGTACTCCTTCCTTATAGTTGAAGCCACTGACTGAATAATTTTTTTCAAGTTGCTCCCTAGGAACTTTGTGCCATCTCTTGCATCACTGAAGAAAAATTTCCAGAATGCTTGGATAGGAACCAAAAACAATTGGCTTTAAGTAAAAACATTGAGAATGTTTCCTGATTTTTTAAATGACAATTCCTGAGGCTTTACTGACCCACTGACACGTTCCTGCAGTTGTAGTTTCTGGTATTGAACAAGCCTTGAGGCTCAGAGCGAGTGGAAGAATTTAAAATGGCCCTAAGCTATTTCTTGTTCTAAGAACCTTGTTGAACCTCTGTAACATAAATCCTTGAGTTATAATAGTTGATCTGTCTAGTCATGCTCATGCATCGATGGAAATATTCATGTGATGCCACACCACACACCTTTCTTCAAACACAAGTCATTCTTTGTGTTTCATTCAGAATTATATCAAACTTCCAGGGACCTCTAACTAACAGGAGCTGTACACATTCAGACTATACCTGGGCTTATATTAGTGAATTGAAATACAGTTTGGACATAGTGTCCTGATTTGAAGAGTAAAATAGTTAAGTGGTATCGATGCAATTTCTGAAGAATTGTGTGTGGAATACTAATTTTTTAGTATAGGCATAGCCTCACTTTAATGATAAATACCACTTGTTTACTCAGATGGAAGCTCCCACAAAGGGCTGTAAGCTGTTGGTGATGGTACTTGGCTGCCTGCCTTGAAGCACAGTGGTTTTCTGTACCAGCACTTATGATGTCTTACATTAAACATCACCCCTGTGAGCACCTGACCTAGACATAGCTAAGTGACTCCTCCATGTTCCAAGGAGCCAAACTGAGCTCAGGAGAAAACTTAATAGGTGCTGATTAAGAGCAGCATCTGTTCAAGCCTTTCCAGTAGCCTCCCCTGTGTGTAACCCTCAACAGGTATCCAGTACAGGGAATGCAGGCTTTGATTAGCAGCTGAAATAACATGGCACACACAGCCATAGCTCTGCTGTGATCCACTACTTCAAGAATATTCTTTCTGAAGTAAAGAATATATTAAAATGCTCAGGCTTGTGAATGCCTCTTTTTTTTTGTTATGGGCCACATTGCCACACTGGTCACAGTTCTGTAGTTCTGAGATGCAAAGTCTGATGTATAAAATACAAGGTTTGAAACCGGGAGACATGAGTTTGATTTCCAACAGTATGAATAGTGACTCTGGGTCATTAGATAGGTCTGCACATCTCTATTTTCCTCTTTGCCCTCCCACATTTTTCTTTAGTGTGTCTTCCCATAATAACTTTCTAAGACATGACTAGTTTTCTTTTAATTCTGTTTTTTAATGTTTTCTAGGCTACTGTGGTTTTCTTTTAAGTGCTGCATTTTGGAATAAGAACAAGGCAGTTTGTTCTAATTTTCAAGGGCTATGATTTATTACCTGCACTACCTAATTTCATTTAACTGAAAACTCAGTCCAAACACAGTGCATGTAGTACTTGCCACAGAAAACATCAAAGGCACTTCTCTTCCAAGTAAAATCCATCCTAAGTAAGTAAACAGTGTGTATTCCAGCAGGAAATAAATATTGACATAGCAACCTGTCATATGGGTGACAGGACAGGCAGCTGGAATCAACAGGAGAGGCAACCAGCAGCTCCCTGCTTCTTACTTCTCAGGTCCTTGTAGGCCATGGTTCAACCATTATCCACACAAGATCTGAGTGCTTCTGGGTCACCTGGCAGTACCAGCTGTGCACAGATGAAAAATAAGGATATGAATGCAGTTCTGATGATTCTGTGATTCTATGTAGTGGGTTATTTATTAATGTTTTATGCTAGCTCTGAAAAATGGATGATTCCTCACCTGACTTAAAACTCCTCAAAAAATTACGAGCACATTTGAAGTAGAAGTGTTTGTACAAGTTGAGCTTTTCACATCAGGTGACTGTGAACATTTTTATCACGTTCAGGTCTGAAAGCAGATTTACCATTGTGTTGAGCCAAAGAAGAAGGAAATACAAAGAAGGTGAAAAGGGATGGGCTACTTAAGAACTATAGAGATATTGCCTAAACATCTAGGGCTGGAGTTCGCAAAGTCAGATGTTAGCTGGAGATGAAACTCATGAAGTGAATGAAAATAAGAGTTTCTTTATGTAGAGCAAAAGGAAAACTAAGAAAAATGTGGGTTTGCTGCTCAGTGTGCTCATCTAATGGCAAAGGACACAGAAAAGCCAAAAATATCCAATGACATCTTTCTCATAGTCTTTTCTGGCATGGTCTGATTTCAGGTCTTTTGAATCTAGTTGGAGAGGGTGTGAAAATGACACTATTTACACCAGAGGAAGCTACAGCTTAACGAAGTCTTAAACAAATTCAATTATTTGGGATGGGATGAATCCAGTGATGCTAAAGGAACCAGCTAACGTCATTGACATTGACTGGCAAATTTCATTCCTCTACCATCTTAAAAAAGTCATGACAATCAAGGAACAAATAAAAAATGTTACACTTATCTTCAAGAAGTGCAACAAAGAAGGTCCAGGGACAAATACACGAGCCAGGAACCTGGAGTGACTCATGTCAACAGAGTTTGGAAAATGCGTGGTGTCCTGAAAACTGTATGTTGGAAATGGCTCCTGCCCTAGTTTAACCTCCAAATCATACTCAGGCACTGCAAAGGCTTTGCTTAGTTTACTGTATAGATACAGCCAGTACCAGTAGAGAGGCCATCAAAAGACCCAAAGCTGAGAGCAAAGTAGTGTTGACATATCTAGCCTGTGCCCTACTCGCTCAGGACCAGAGAAGAGCCCTTGGCTCTATTTAAATTATAGATGCATTCATTGCTTCACTTATTAGTTAAATGCATGCATAGCAACTACAGGGGCAAGCACATAGACAAGGAGGCTGTAAATGCTTTGCTCACCTGAAGTCAACTTCTACTCTAAGCAGCAGAACTTTTCTTAAACTGTTTAACAACTATTTGGCAGAACATGTGGAGCAGAGGTGAACTGAAAGGTGCTACCTTTGATCTGTGGTACATCCCTATTTATGTGATATATTTTCCAGATGTCTGTTCAAACCATTAATTCTAAAATGAATATATGATTACTTGAGTACTGCAGTTTTGAGTACTTTGTTAATCTTTAATAACTCATGTTTGATTTGTTTGTTACTGCTTTAAAAATGTTTGCTTTAAAAATACAAACAGAAGTCAGCAGAGATAACTATATGTTTTTCAAAAATTATATTCCCTCTTTAACTGTATTCCTTTCCACAGAGTGGAGAAATATTATCTGACTATGCTGTGTCTAGCAGAGTGAGGGAACAGTTTCTGGGTAATGAATTAAATACTAGTTTCCTAGGAGATGCATTGATGTACAGAAGGCAGTGTGAACCCTTTTTCTTTCTATCCAGTGTGCTCTCAGCCTACAATATTAAGCTCTGTCAATGGATCTAGGAAGAGGAAACTTTTTCCTGTGCAAATATCTTGTATTACTGAATAGCAATATAGGACAGTCTTCAGGTAACTTATGCTAGACTCTCATATTCTCTGTAGAAGGAGAGCTGAGTAAGACCCAAGTACAGACTTTAAGAATATATTATTACTGCAATTCTGTGAGGTTATTTTACCTACCACACAGGTACAAATTTGGGGGGGGGTGGTAATCTGTATATCTAAATTGGAAATTTTATGTCCTTGTTGCCTGATAGCCCCTAACATTAAGAGCCAAACAAGATTAAGATGATAAAATGCACACATGATACAGGGCTTCAACACCTTTATAAGTTTAGCAAATTAGCATAATTGATAAGACTCCCCAATTAGAAGTACTGTTAATGAAGTAATTCCGCTCTTGGTTCAGCCCTCTACTGAAGCCTCCCCTTTGCTTCTAGCCCTACATTGTTTATGTCTAAATAAATGGGAAAGTGAAACGGCCTTGGTTCACTGAAGAAGCAAGATTAGAATAGGATTCCAGGAATGTGTTTGTCTAACAGGGTAGGAAAAGTATTGGAGTTAGCTAAGAAATTATATAATTATACAATAGTAATCTACAGATATTGTAAAATGCAGGCGAACCCAGTGGGAAGAAATGATGATGTCCAACTCCAGTTCAGAAGGCTGAATGATTTCTTTATTATAACTATGCTATGATACATTAATATACTATATAAAGGAAGATACTAAAACTACATACCTACTTTTTCTACCTGCCATATCTAACTCACTCACAACTTGTGACCCTCTCGTGAGAGTCCAGACACAGGTGGATCTGATTGGCCATCAGGCTCAAACAATCCTCACCAGAATCCAATCAAGCAATCACCCCAGGTAAACAATTCTCCAGACACATTCCACATAGGAAAAACAAGGAGCAGAAATAGAAATTTTCTTTCTTTCTCTCTGTGTGCCTCTATGAAAAATCCTGAGAGAGAGAGAAATGTGCTTGCCACATACAGAGCTACAAAGATATTAAAAATATATAAAATAGCAAAAATCTTTTGGTATCATTCTGATGGGTATATTTTTTCATCTTTATCCAGAAGTGAAACCTGTTTTCTTAATTATTCACAGATATTCCAATCTTATATTCAAGATAGAATATATTTTTCTTAATTTTTTTTAAGATAATGTAACTTGAAAAACTCTCAGTTCAACTGTAATCATCCATGTTTACTCAGTTCAACTGTAATCATCCATGTGATTTTTTGACAACAGGAGCTGTATAGTTTATCTGGGTATAATTGACTTACTTACAGTAAGCTGGATTTGTGGAGAAAAGAAATTTAGCTTATTTTAAGGTGCATCTTATTACATTATTAGTGGATTCCATAGTGTGTTAATTTATGGGCAATAGGATTTCCACAGGAAACTTCAGAAATCTCACCTAATTTCTAATATAGGAAAGCTGAGCCAAACCTTTAGTTACAATTAGCAGTGACAAGCCTGGATATTCTTGGATATTCTTGTTGTATATATTGATTATGAGACCTTCTAAAAGGTAGTTAATTTTTCTACCTTAATTAATTTTATACTCTATTTTTATCTTGTTGGAAGAAAAGCTGTTTGATCTATCCTTTATTTCTCACTACTATTTTCATTCTGTGATTCTTTTGCCATGAGTTAGAGCAGAGACACGTAGTTTGCTTTCATCCTGCTGTTAATTTTTGACACATGTATTGATATTCTTTCTGATTTGTTTCCTATGGTAAAATATTATAATTTTGCAAAGAAATTCTCGTGGTGTTTATAATTCTCACCACTTTTTTGCAAATATCTTCAAGACCTGCAATGTGCTCTTTCAGTGATAGATTCACTAGCACTTCCAACAGTATTACTGATGGGACAACACTAATCTGTGTAATTATACCATACTCTAGTATTTTTCCCCTAACTGTCTTTTCTCCCTGCATATATATATTAATTAGAGACCTTCAGTAAACTTTAACAACAAAGTAACAAATAATTTGGGGTGCATTTACAACAGTTTGTTTTGCAGTGTAGATTCTCCATCTCATGATCCAGCTCAGTCTTTTTCCTCTGGGAAGAACAATGGAAAATGAAGGAGCAATTTATAAGTCCTGTAAAAAAATACATAAATATTTACACAGGTTATAAATCAACTCTGTTTAGGTAATTGTAGATGTGAGTAAATATACTGAAGCCAGAAAAATCTGTGGGGTTTTTTACACAAATTGAATGACTAAGCAAATTTACAGAAAGGAAACAAAATGGCTAAAGGAAGGGACAGATTTCTCATGTTCTGACACTTAGTTTGGACTTAGTGGACTCAGTCTCCATATTTTCAGTGCATCACTATCAGGATTTATGTAACTCATATAAATTTAGGTGTTAAACTTGCCATCCTTCACCCCTTTCACTTATAGCACCTAAAATTTATGTTTTACAGACATTTACACTAAGGAAATTCTGTGAACTCAGTTTGTAGATGAGTAACTAGAAGATGAGGTTAAATATGACAGAATTTTCTATAGATGATTACAAGCAACAGACAATGATGTGTATAAACATACAGACTCCTCATGAAGGTGAAAATTCTAAGAGTTCAGCTGTACTTCACCAGAAATGGTCTTCACACCTAAAGTTTTGAAGTAGTCAGAAGAAAAAGTCACTAAAGAAACAGCAAAAAAACATCTGAGAAGGTCTAAGAATTTAAACAGGCAGCAAACTTGGAAGGAAAAAAGTGAATAGTGCTTTTTCAAATGATACTTTTCCAAGCTCTGCTCATGGTTTGCCATGAGATTTTTAGATCTTTAGTTGAATATCTTGGTTAATCTGATCCAGCTGAAATTAAACTGAGACAAGGATGCCTTGTTTGCAAGCTGTTCTATAGCAGTAAATGAAAAATGTGCAGCCAATATAATTACATTTTGGAAGAGGAAAGAATGAAAAGTATCACAGACTCAGTCTTGTTTATAGTCCTGAATCCCACAGAAGTGGATTATTTATCTTCACAATCACTGGAAGAATTGCGGATACTGAGACATCCTCACCGCCAAAGCCTTGATGAAAGGAACTTAAAGGTGCAGGTCTACTACAATCTCCTGGTTCATACTCATCACTCAAAGCATATTAAGCACTGCCTCACATTTTTAACTTCACAGGAAAATAGGTCTTTCTCCTTTTCAGTGTTGTTAAATAGTTTTTTAACGATGTGACTCTGAGCTGGCAGCTTGCTTATAACTACAAGGAAAAGCAAGGGAAGTTCCTGTACTGATGGGTTTCTATCTGATGACCCAAATCAACAGTGATGTGTGTATTGTCACACATCTGAGCCCATTCAGGGCCCTGCCAGCCCCAGAGTGGTGCTGCACAATAGGTGGGTAAGTCTCCATAGGCTTGGTCACAGGGCTGATTCTTCCAAAATTGCCTTTACCAGCGGCAAAGATGGTCCCTAAATGACTTCTTCCTTCACTCCTCCATAGATAATAGGCTCTTCCTGCAAAGCATATGCACATCTTTGCAGTAAGAAAGGCAGAACTAGAATTATCTGAGGCTCAAATATGGTCAAGTGGCAAAGGGAAGAGAAAAATCTGCCCATAATAATAAGTAGTGGTATTCTCAGGCATGAGAACTGAAGCTAGATTTGACTTCTAAAATGACAGATGACTTGGCTGAGATGAAAAAATATGGGTTTAATTTACTAAAAGGCTCATCTGATATTCAGGATAGGCTAATTTCTGCAGTATAATGTTGATCTGTATCTAGAAATTCTAAGATTTCCTTTTCTTTTTGGCATTTTGCAGCATTTTTATTTTATTTTCTTCTTTTTTCAAGCTGAATTGTTGGCTTACGGTGTTTAGCAGACTAAAAAACTGAGCCAGCCACTGTCTAATAGGACATTGGGTAATAATAATAATATTCTTTAATGCACAGCCAGTCAAGGTAAGACTTACTGAAACATGCAACTGACAGTATGAGACGAAAAGAGAAAGCAATGACCAGTATTTGAGGAGCTGGGAGAAGACCACTAAAGGTTCTAGTTTTAGTCATTTTGTAGCACAAGCAACTTTTAAATTTTTTTTTTTTGGCCTAGCATATCTTACAGCCTGAACAATCAAGTTCTTCACACTGATTTGGTGTTGAGTTTCCGACTTCTCTCTAACAATATCCCCAGTAAAGATACATTTTATAGATGCAGTAGCAAAGTGCAGAAGAGAAATAAACCAGTGCAGTCTGTGCTGGCAAAACAGTGCACTTTGGACCCGCAGGCTGAAAGATCTTGGAGGACGAGACTAATGAGGAACAACTGAGACAACTGGGCTTTGTCCAGACACAAGGATGTTCATGAGGGATGTTACTGCTCTTTACAACTGACTGAAAGGACACTGTAGACTGAGGGGGGCTGGTTTCTTCTCCCAGGTAACAAGTGATAAGACAAGAGAAAACGGTCTCAAGTTGTGCCAGGGGATGTTTTGATTTGATATTAGGAAAAATATCTTCACTGAAAGGGTGAGATGCATTGGAACAGGCTTCCCAGGGAAGTGGTGGAATCACCATCCCTGGAAGTGTTCAAGAAACATGTAGATGTGGTGCTTGGGACATGGTGTTGTGGTGGACTTGACAGTGCTGGTTTAATGGTTGGGTTTGATCATCTTGGAGGTCCTTTCAAACCTTAACAATTCTATGATTCTATGACAAAATGTATAAGAAATTCTATGTTTTTCTTTTGGAATTGAATGCCATTATTTCTTCAATTTCTGATGCACAAAACAAGTTTTTCTATCATAAGAAACCTTGTAACAATAAGGGAAATTATTGCAAAATTCTGCATGTTGCAGTCCAAAGCAATGTATAGCCACCTACAAGCTCATAGAATGAATGAGAAAAATATTCCTGCAACAGTTCATTGAAACTAGGAGGAAATTAAGCTCTTCCCTGTTACCTAACCGAAATACTTTATTAGGCTAAGGAAAAAAAAAAAAGAAAAAAAGAAAAAAAGAAAAAAAGAAAAAAAAAAAAGAAAGCAGGCATGGAATAAACTATCAAGGCAGCACTAAAATCTTTAAATGCCATGTGAAAATAGACATACCTAAACAGAATAAGAAATCACACCTCAAGAAACAAAATAGCAAGGGGTGAACAATGACATGAAAACAAATGCTTTTGATGCTTTCCTCATGACAAAATACTTCTCTTTTGTTCTCTGAAAACTTAACTTTAAAATGGAAATCTCAAGAGGTCATATTGTAGAATAGTAGCAACAGATTATAGAAAATCTATGACCTGAGAAGTGTTCTCAGTACCATGAACAGGGTTAGACAGAGTGCAGTGTCAGTTTGTCTGAGAAAAGGCATAAAGAGCAGAGTCAGTTTGTTAAGAACAGGAAAACTTTAATAAAAGATTGAACTGATAATAGGGACACAGTCTATCCAAGGAAAAAGAAACCTATTGATGAAACTTAAAATAAAAATGGGTAAGTTTTTAAACTTACTATCAGAAAGCCAATGTGCCAAAAAGTGTGTCATTTGAGATGATTCATCTGGTGGTGAAGTTACAGAATGCTGTACTCAAATGAAGCATAGTGTATAGAACAAACCAAACAAAATTCAAACAAGTGACAGAAAAAAAAAACCCCACTGAGTTAATTGGACTTTATTTAAACAGATCAGAGATGATTCAGGGCACGAATATAAAAGGTAACAAAGTTTTCTGTTATGCTAAGTTAATTAGCAAAAATAAAATTATTCTTGAAATGGAGATAGTTTCAAGGAGGACTTGACTAAAGAAAAGTGCATCATAAATGGTATGGAAAAACTGGAAAGGGAAATACTCCATTTTTACACTGTATGAGCACAAACCAAATACAATAAAATTATTTAGGAACACTTTTAAAGATAGAAAAGGAGGAGCACTGTAACAAACTGTGGAAGTCATTGCTTCTAGTTTCAGTGGAAATCAGAGGTTCAGATGGGCTCAGAAAACAATTAAGCAAAATTGTTGGGAAAAACACGTAAAGACCTATTAGCCAGACAATGACTTGCCTCAGGAAGCTGCTAACTGGCAGCTTGCTCAAAGACAGAAAGTTGGGAAGCATCGTTGCGAACTTGCCTTACCCTTATGTTCTCCTCTACTCATCTATTCCTGGCCACTGCCAGAGATGTAACCGTGATTGGAGAGTTCATTAGCCTTATGCAACAGGAGGGCTTAGAGAACAAAATAAGAGCCAGTTTGATGAAAGCAATAGCACGATGTCGTTCTTTTATTCTGAAGAGGCAAGTGAACCCAAACAGAAAAGTACAGGTCACAGACCTGTGATACATGTTGGTGTCATTTAGTTTTGATAACACTGAAAGTGATAAGTCCCTTAAAAGTCATCTTTGTCACTGTTCACTTCCCACTATCTCATCTGCTTAAAAGGTACATTCTGCAGAACAGAGACTGTTCCTTGCACCATGTTGCTAAGGGCAGATCCAATACTCTAATCACCATGAAAACATTGCAATAAATCGTACAATTTTTTTGTGCTGAAAAGGACTTTTTTTGTGCTTTTGAAAGGTCTTTATTTCCTTTAAATAACCAAATTATTTATTAAAAAAAAATCTGTGTTCCTCTTCCTTTTTGTTCCTCAAAATATTTAATTTGAAAGCATCTATCTAGTTTCAGATCACACCAAAGGTCCTCTGCTATTTCCAAATGGGTGAGAAGAATATTCCAGGTAAATTAATTTTAAGAAAAAAGTTTTATTTCAAATTCTATTTTCTCTGTCTTCTGAGCTCTTGACTGCAATGTAGCATTCAAACTGCTTAATTGTAAGCAGTTTAACATCTTTTATGGAGTCTAAATTTAACATCTTTTATGGAGTCGTAATAAATTTATCTTAGCTTCTACAAAAATGACTTTCAGGGCTCACATATATTTATGAAGTTAAGAAGAATTTTTTTTAACATATTTAAACTTGCTGACTGAAATTAACATTGAGCATTCCTTGACTTAACAAAAAAAAAAAAAAAAAAAAGAAAGAGTAAACAGACATCCCCTTTTCAATTTCCATATACGGTTCAGAGACATTTTCAGGAAAGGTGTCTTGTAATTTGTTCTATCTGTATTTGGATTTGTGCCCTGATCATTAAATGTGTTTTCTTTTAAATATTTGTTGACTTGATGGAGGAGAGAATACTGCAGATGGTACATGTTCATTTTCATATATCAAAACCATTTTTTTTTCTGTAAAAGAAATAAAAAGAAGTTTTAAAACTCCTTTTAGTACTTGGCTGTTAATAAGCACATGGACCAAGAAAAGCATGGCACAGCGGTGCACTTTTTTATATATTTGCATTGCACACCCTTGGAAATGATATTTTAACATATAGGAATGATGTTAGGCAATTCTGTTCCCAGCTGGAAAGCAGAGGAAATCAGATTCTCATATTGCTTTCAGTTTGTCTGAATTTGAAGAACTGTGCATTCTATTATTCTAATTTGTATTACAGCAGCATAACTCTACTGACATGAATGAAGATATTTCTAATTTACAGTAGAGTGAATGAGACTACAATCAGAATTTTTCACTTCAAATATGTTCTGCATTGGTGGACATTAATAATGAAGATGGCATGAGCTAACCAACAGCTAATTTTTCTTATCTGATCACTACTAGAAACAGAGCAAATTATCTTAGCTTTGACTTATTTTAATGGTGCTAGTCAGCTAATAAATCAATAGAGTGTTGCTCATACTCTTGTTATATCGGGGGAATAATACCTTTGCAAGTTTTTAAATTGTTTAAAACAAGACCCTGCTTAACAGGATCCTGCTTTCTACATTCAAAGAGAAAAATGCCTGAGGTTGCCTAAACAAGGGTAATTGCTGAATGCTTCTCATATCCCCAGTTCAAAAAATTTAGCAGTATGTTTGAGGACTATCTCTTATGTTGAAATTAGTTTTAAATCTTTAACCTACAATTCATCACCGAATTGATGCTAAGACAAGGACAGATCTAAAGGAAGCATGGTGTTGCAAATGCATTTTGTGATGGAACATCATTGTTTACTTATAAGGGTAACTGATTAATTAATTCAAAAAAGTATAGTAAAATACCAATTTATCTTTTGTGGTCCTTTTCACCTCACTGTCTGATGGCCACTATCCTTATCCCTCCAATGAAATTTATGGCTGTATAGATTTTTAACCCTGGCTTTTTCTTTCAGTCTTCCTTTCTTGCTCTTACCTTGTTTCTACTTGCTCATTTATCATCTTCATTATGTAGTTAATAATAGTCCATCTGCTTCTCAGAAACTACTTAGTACCGCTGCCAGGGAGCAGCACTTCCACTTTGAAATATCATTATAGGAGGAAAGATACCAGAGGATCTTCATGGGTAATATCTGGAATTTGACTGGCCAGGATGACTCAAGTACATAAACATTAAGGTGGGTAGTTTTCTAGTCTCAGGGGCATATTTCAGGAGACAAAAGAACAGAAAAAAACTGTTACATGAGGAAACAAAGGGGAAGGGGAAGGGGAAGGAAAAGGGGAAAAGGGGAGGGGAGGGGAGGGGAGGGGAGGGGAGGGGAGGGGAGGGGAGGGGAGGGGAGGGGAGGGGAGGGGAGGGGAGGGGAGGGGAGGGGAGGGGAGGGGAGGGGAGGGGAGGGGAGGGGAGGGGAGGGAAGGGAAGGGAAGGGGAGGGAAGGGAAGGGAAGGGAAGGGAAGGGAAGGGAAGGGAAGGGAAGGGAAGGGAAGGGAAGGGAAGGGAAGGGAAGGGAAGGGAAGGGAAGGGAAGGGAAGGGAAGGGAAGGGAAGGGAAGGGAAGGGAAGGGAAGGGAAGGGAAGGGAAGGGAAGGGAAGGGAAGGGAAGGGAAGGGAAGGGAAGGGAAGGGAAGGGAAGGGAAGGGAAGGGAAGGAAAGGAAAGGAAAGGAAAGGAAAGGAAAGGAAAGGAAAGGAAAGGAAAGGAAAGGAAAGGAAAGGAAAGGAAAGGAAAGGAAAGGAAAGGAAAGGAAAGGAAAGGATTCACACAGTCTATCTCTACTGCTAGCACAGCAGTCTGTTTCTCTTAAGTGCTTGTGTTCATGTGGTTTGCTTCCCGACAACAAAATCATCTGCTAAAATGTTCAACAAAGGCAGAAGAGAAACTGCACAGCTGAGCTGCCTCTTAAACCAACTTGCAAAAAATTCAAAATTAATTCTGGCCTGAAAAAAGGGCTCCAAATTTAATATGGTATTTGACTACTATGGAACTAATCCTCTGAATCAAATAGATTTTTAAATGAAAGGGTTAGTCTCTGACAGAAGAAAAAAATGCTGCCTATTTGTGTGATTAATAAAAATGTAGGTCTGCAATAAAATTATTGTTATGGAAGGAGAAATGTGTTTGACGAAGCTATAAACTTGGATGCTGAAGTAGGGTTTGTTGATTCTCTATGAATGTCAGTTCCTGTGAGCTATCAGATGCAATAAAGCATAAAATTCTGTTTGATTTATATTCACATGGTCTAATATCATATAATAAGTGATATTGAAAGCCACAAGACGTATCTTCTAGGGTTGGTAATTTAATTTCAGTATTTTTGGATTAGTGATGGAAAGTTATGGAATAGAAGAGATATCAATGTATGTGAATCTTATAGATAAATAAAGTACCAGAAAGTACTCTCCTGAGATAAGAAGGTTAATAGATATACCATTGAATTTAAGCTTCTTTTATGTGCTGTGTCACCGGTATATTATTTGGTTATAGAAGTTTGTAAAACCACATGTTAAGCAGGCTTTGAAATGAAAAAAAAAAAAAAAAAAACCAAAAAAAACCCAGTTAAAATAAGAATTACATAATTTTGAACATTTGCTGTACACTTCCATATGAACGGAACAGATTTAAACTGTTGCACTAAGATTGATGCAGATAGTATAATTAAAAGAAAAGATAAATCAGAACTAAAATTCATCAGGAGAATTGATTTAGCTAACACACTTTCACAAATTAGAAAGCCAGAGGGGGACAGCCATAATCATCTAGTCTGACCTCTTGCGTTCCATGTCATGTGATTTTTCTGAATTAATTCTCATCTCATCTAGCACTTATCTTTTAGAAAGACATTTGATCTTGATTTTAAAATGCATAGCAAAAATGGCTGCATTTGAAAACCATTTCCTCGGTAGCAGAGTACATGGTGAATATTTTCACTAAGTTTCACTCATACTTTAAAACTTAATCTGTTTTCACAGGCATACTCATTTATACAACCAAGGATCAAATTAAGCTTTCTGGCTACAGATGCATGATGAGCATGTGTGTTTAGCTGATCACACCTGATCTTTGGGTCACCTGCCAGCTTCTTCAAGGTCATTGAAGAATAAGAGAACCAAGAACTAACAGTAGGAGTTCATGGGCTCAGCAATGATTTTTTGTCTACCTTTTCATTCTGGGATCTGTTAACTAACCCATTTTTAATCTTTATAATGCATGCTGCGTTGATTTATTTACTAGCCTGCTCCCTGATCAGAATGTGTGGTATCAATCAAAACCAAGTCTTCCTATTCTCTAGGAATACTGAATTTAGGCAGCTAATTAATCTGCATAATCTATTATTTATGCATTTATCAATCAAATTTGTAATTTTGTTGAAAGAAAGAATGAGTATTATGACAAGTTTTTCCCAAATTCATGTTTTTCCCAAATACTTATGCCTTTTTAATTCCATTCCTTACTATTCATAGGAATCGTAGAATGGCTTGGGTTGGTATGGAAGTGACCTTGAAGATCATCTAGTCCCAACCCCTCTACTATAGGCAAGGAACTTTCCAGCAGACAAGGTTGCTTAAAGCTCCATCCAACCCGGCCTTGAAGACTTCCAGGGATGGGATATCCACAACTTCTCTGGGCAGCCTGTTTCGGTTCCTCACTACCTTCACAGTAAACAACTTCTTCCTGATGGCTCATATAAACTTATTCTCTTTCAGGTTAAATCCATCCCTTACCTTGTCTTATCACTGCTTACTTTTGTAAAAAGTCCCTCTCCATCTTTCTCTTCAGTTACTGGTAAGCTACAATTAAGTCACCCTTAAACCACCTCTTTTCCAGTCTGAGCAATCCCAGTTCTTTTAACCTTTCCTGGTAGGAGAGGTGCTTCATCCCTCTGATCACCTTGATGGCCCTCTAGACTAACTCCAAAGGGTCGATGTCCTTCCTGTGCTGGGGACCTCAGAGCTGCATACAGCACTGCAGGTGGAGTCACTGCTGGTGTCAGAAGAAGAAACTTTATGTCAAAAAAGACATTACAAGATTTTTTTTTTGTGCCACTTGGAAGCAAATAGTGGAATTACAAACATTTTAGCAGAGGAAACAAGCTGGAGCATGAATGTGATTGTGAGTCTGTTATTGATTACTAAATGGTCATTCTCTAAATCTCTTCACCACTAGCAAAGACCATGACAAGCTCCTTAAATAGGGCCCCACACTGTCAGGAGAGTTTAAATCACTTCTCAATATTCTTCGCACTCCTCAACTAATATAACCTTAGGTGTTTTCATTAGCTGCAGAGTATCTAATCTTTGTTTATGGTGTTTTCAAACCCTACCCTTCTAATTTATGTAAGACAGATGCTGATCTTTCCTGTATATCTGAGTATATTTCACTCTGTAACATATTTAGACTAAAAGGTTCACTCAAGTTCCCTGTGGAATAGGAAAGAAAGTTTTTCTTTGTTTAACAAGGAACTAAAGCAAGGCAAGTAGGTCTATATAAATAGGAGGAGGTATTCCAGGTGTAGGTATGCTGCATTGAACTTTGAAGGCAGTAGAGAAGGCTGCACACTGCTAAAAAACAATTGGGTAGCCTAAAGTACTGTCTAGAGTTAAGCACTCTATGCACGGTGTTAATGAATAAATATCTGCCTCTCTATTATGCTTGTGTTGGAAGTAGAGTGGCATCAAAACACTTCCTCCATTTCTGTGGAGATGCAGACCCTGCACTGAAATGCTTAACTGAGCTAGTTGTGCCATGTCCCAATAGAAATGGTGCTTTTATCAGACTCATTAAATTATTCAGATATGAAGTGATCAGATTGCCTGAATAAGAGGCGATTTTATCAGTCAAGCAGGGACAAGTTCAGACCTATCCCTTCTCCTTCAGAGACTGTACACTTGGCAAAGTATGAAAATATTTCAAGAAGTAATGACCAGAAGCCAGGAAATGCTGTTTAACTAGCACTTCTGGGTTCTCTTGAACTGCTTTCTGCCAGCTGAGCCTGCTTCAAAATATCTGAGGGGTAGTTGCTGTATCGAGATCCCAAGCTGGATGTTGAAACATCCTCAGCGCAGTGAATGCATGCTAAACTCAAACTACAGTGAGGTCTCACAATCTTCAAATCCACTGAAACCTCCCATTTATCTGCTCAGCTCTCTTAGAGATTTTCCCACTAGTGTTGGGAAACCCACAGTGTTCCTGTTTTAGTGTAACTTTCAAGGCAGCACAGAAATGAGGCATCCTCATTTAGCCACTGTTTTTTAATGGCTCCTTTAACCCTGTGCTTCCTCCCTCCGCAGCCTTCCACAGCCTTTAATTTACAAATATCTTGAATATATCTGGAATCTAATGTAGAAAGGTCTAAAGGGAAGTGCTTGTGTGAGAAACCGATGAGAAGCAGAGTCAGAACAGGGACAGGCAAACTGGAAGTAGGGTCGGGGAGGGATGAGGAGCTGAGAATGAGCTGAAACGGGGGGAGGAAGAGCGGGGGAGGCATGCAGAGATGCGGGGGTGTGTGAGGGTGCGTGTGCATGTTTTGGGGAACAAAAATCAACATCGTCTGAAACGGACGTGACTTTTCCAGCCGGGGCGGGTGCACTCCAGCACCTGAGGCATGCAACCTACCCTGACCAGCCTTTTCCACGGCAGTGCAGGGGGTGAAGCCTCCCCCGTGGAGGCTGCACCCCTTGCCCGGTCGGGAAAAAGCTCGTCAGGGCGGGTTGGGGACCGACGCGGATCCCCAGCCTGTTCCCGCATTGGTTCCCGTAAGTTCCCGCGTCATTTTTCTCCCCACACCCCGCTTTTCGCACTGGCAACCACAAGCCTCGATGGACGGGCGGGAGAAAGCTCGGATGCTCTGAGAGGGTCTGGGTTTGGGTTTGTTGGTTGTTGTTTTTTTCCCAGCCTCCGGAACAACCACTAGGGATGTCCGGGATTCAACCGGAGGAGGGTTCCCCTCCGTACAGGAATTGGACGAGTGGGTCGGAACTAAATGAAACGCGGGAGGCTCTTTTAACCCCTTCCTCCGACTACGATGATGAGGAGTTCCTGCGATATCTCTGGAAGGAGTATTTGCATCCCAAGGAATATGAATGGGCGCTGATCGCCGGCTACATCGTCGTATTCATTGTGGCTCTCGTTGGGAACGTCTTGGGTGAGTCGAGCTCCCCAAAACTTCCCGTTCTCCCTTCCCGAGATGGGTTTTGCACGGAGGATGGCTGGAAACCGGGGTGGGTTTGGCACACCCCGCTGGAAAGGCGGCAGTCCCCAGCCGAAGGGGAAAGTTCGGGCTGCGCGGAAAGGGCCATAAAAAGCGCTCCCCCTAGGCGGGCGAGGGGCTGCGGCGGCGGCCGCTGGCGTCCAGGGCCGGGCACGGGGAGCGAGGCGGCGGAGCGCACGGCCGCGGCTGCCGGCCGGCTCCCGCCCCTGTCCCCCGGGCCGAGGTGCTGAACCCTCCCGGCACGGCGGCGGCTCCGCCTCTCAGCCCGCTCCGGAGGATGCTGCTCCCCGCTCGCGCAGCCCCGGCCCGGCGCTGGCCATATCGAGCGCGGGGTGATTCTCCGGGACAGAAACGGGGGCGCGGGACGCGGGCACCGGGACGGCGCCCGGCCCGTGACGGCAGCGGGCGGGGTCCCCTCAGCTACTGGCGGGCGCGGAACGTGCGGCGCCTTCCCCGGCGGCGCAGCGGCCGCGCTCCGTCCCCCGCGGTCGGAGCGGAGCGGAGCGGGGACGTGGGGCGGGGGCGAGGCGGCCCCTCCCGGCCGCTCATTGAGGGAGCGAGGCGGGGCGGCGCCTCTCCTGGAGCCCGCCTCCTCCCGCTTCCATTCATCCTTGAAGGAGGCGGCGGGGGCGGTGGCGCTGCTCCGCGGCCGCCTCGAAGCGAGCAGTAGGGGCGCTGGAGTGAGATGGATAGCTGAGGATAGTGAAGGGAGGGAGGGCACGGGTGGGCTGGGGCGGCGGGCCAGAGGGGTCTGGCCGTCAGCAGCCCGCCCGCTGCCCCCCACCGCTCCTCTTCGCTCCTCGTCTCTCCTTTTCGCTCCCCCGAGCCCGCTGCCGCCCACGGCAGGGGAACGGGCAGCGGGGAGGGTGGCCACGCGTGTGCACACACCCGCCCGGGGCGGCCGGGCCCCCTCCCGGGCTGCGGGTGGCCGGGGCAGCGGAGCAGGCGCTGCTCCTCAGCAGCTCTGCGTTTATGAATGGACGCGGTGCCGGGAGCCGGCTCCGCCAGGAGGAACCCCTGGGCTGCGGTCACGGCCATTGGCATTCCCTGTGTCCATCCCTGTGATACTGCCGTGAACGGAGCGCGCTGGGCCCCGCCCCGCCATACGGGTCTTTCATTCATGTTTTTCAGAAGGAATTGTGCGTGTCAGGGCTGTCACTGCAAACTCTACAGGTTTCCCGAAGTGAGATGCAAATGAGACTGCAGCCAAAGGCAATATTTTAAAGGCATTTTTTAAAATTTCAACGGATTGATGATGGTGGTTTTTTTCTTAGTAATTCTGTAGCGTTGCCCTAAGTGCCTGTGAGCGCATCTGGTCTGTCCATTGCTCGGCAGCCAGCTTGATCGACACTGTAAAGATAACAGCCCTTGCAAAGAGGCTTTATTTTAAACTAGGATAAAAGCTGTCCTTTTTCATGATTTTGAGCAAAGACAATTTTAGGAGAACCACCTGTGCTTGCCTATTATCCTCCACCGATACTGTAGACAAGCTGTCCTCTCACCTGTAAGAATTCAAGGTCAGATCTTCAGCTATAGGAGCTTTCGCCCTGTTTACACTTTTCCCCTCTGAAGCCACGAGGAGAAAAACTTTCCTCTCTGTGCACCCACAAATAGAGATTATTCCACTGTGGATGTGCAGCTGTTCTTTCCTTGCATTTGGAGTACATTAACTCTTTGCTTGGGATGGAAACTGGCATCTGGCTCTGCACTCACCTGAATTCCATCTTTTACTGGATGGAATGTCCACCTTTTGTCCTCTGAAATCTCTCTCTCCAAGTTGTAGTACATGGTATCAAATCTCTGTCTTAAAATGGACAGAGAGTAGCTGAACACCTTTCTATCCACTCTTCTAAATCACAGTAAATCCTACAATAGATCATTCAGCTTTACAGCTGGACTCAATGATCTTAAAGGTATTTTCCAACCTAAATGATTCTATGATCCTCCTCAAGCTGTTTGCTGGTTCTGTTCTTGGATGAATTGTTTGTGGTGTCTGCAGGTGCTTGGTAGCTGAATACTGTCTCATCTTTATTCAAGAAAGCTCACACTGCACTGATTGCAGGCCCATGTGATTCTGAGGAGAGAAATGGATGTGGTCTAATGCTCTTTACAAAGACATTTTTGAGGATCTTTTTTACTACCAGTGAAATCTGATATAGGACAGTGCACATGTTGATATCTCTGAGAAACTGATTTCTGCTTCTTGAAAAATCCATATTCAAGCTTAATCTGGGATTTAGTCATGGACCTTCTCAAAGAAGAGCAGGAGTGCTTCTAAAGAGTGTTTTAGTGGCTACTAATGCTTTATAGTATCATCCTTAATGATGCATTGAGTTCCTTTGCTTATATTTGCCCAGTGTTGCAGAATTCCTGGCATGGGGAGTCAATGCTTTGGTTCTATTTTTAACACATCCTGTTCAAATAACACTTAAGCAACTGGGGGAAACCCTCCCTTTCCATGTGGGGTGCTGAAAATTACATTTCTGCTTCTTATTTTGGTTTGTGCACTCACATATGATAAGGAGTGTCCCAGAAATTGTATCTGTGCAAGTGGAAGGCACAGCACATCCCTTAGATACTGGCAACAAACTGAATTGAAGCATTCTGACAGTTAATTAACAACCAAGGGTAGAATCAGAAGCTTGAACTTTGATTGACATCTATTGGGTTCTTGAGTTATATGCTATTGTTAGTTGAATTCAGCAGGAATTCCACTAATAATAGCACATAACAAGATCTGCATTGCTATTTAGCTTTCAGTTTAATTAGGAGAGTTGACACAAAGTATCCGAGCTGCTGCACAAACCAGCTAAAGTGAAAAACACGAGCAAGTCTCTGTATTTGAATGCAGATTTCAGTATTGAACACAGTGCTTCATGTCAATGATTTTCTTGTATGCCTGGCTTGGCTGCTCACCAGGTATTTCAGTGTAAGTCAAGGAAAAGAAACAGATTTTAAGATTATTTTATGACATATTTACATGAACATTAAGGGAATCTGAAATCTAGATGGCAATATCAGTATGATGATTTATCCTATTTTCTACTTCACTTGGTCACTATTTATCACTAGAAGCAGAACAAGTGGAGGGTAAGGATTTTCTGTTTTGCAAATAAGACCAAAAATTTTCTTCACTACTGCAGAGCAATGAACTCTTGCAATTTCTTTGCACATCTAGTGCAAAACATAGAACTTCTTAATGTAGAATAGATGTTGACTGTAAAGGCCTTTATCTTCTTTATTTGAAAACATGTCGTTAAAAACATTGCTTGAAAATAGGAAACTAGATAATTAAAGAAGAAAAGGTATTTTTAGGATGTCTGGAGGTCTCTGGTTACTGATACCATTCCAGACTGATCAGTTGAAGTAGTTACTGGAGTACTGCTAGTACTGAAGTCTTACTGGAGTAAGACTACAAGGGGTTGAAAGGTAATGTACAACTACATATCTTTATCTCTGTTTATACATATGACGAATGCAAGTGACCCTTGTTGAAGTTATTCATTCATGTGGGTCAGGAGTTTTCTAATGAAATGGTTTCTCTCAGGGAACATGCATTCATCAAAATGAAAATGTGCAGCAGAAATTACTTGGTTTGATCAAAGACTGAAGGCAAAGCAAGCAACCTTCTGGCATCCCACCAGCTGGGCTGCTGGGCTCTTGGCAGGCCTTCTCAGAGCTGGCAGGAGCTGCAATCTTTGGCACATACAGGCTGCCAGTGCCCAGCTTGAAAATCCTCAACACTGCTGGCTTCCAAGGGTAAGAGACCATGCAGTACATCAGTTAGAAGTCTCAGAAACTTTATTTACTCACACAGTTTGGTGATATTTGTTTTTCATTCCAACTTAGAAAGAGATTGTAAGAGACTTACCCTTCTCTGGATAGATGTATTATTTATTATCTATTTTACAGTAACTGCTAGTTTTGCTGAGATCTGTAAGAACCCAACTATACTCCTTTCTTCCAAGAGTTCATAGTCTGACTCATAGAGTTCAACAGTCTCCATTTGATTTTTCTAGGGCTAGAGCAGAAAAAAATCAGTGTACGGCTCTCATACCAGAGTCCTGCTCAATGCCTATGAATAGGCAACTCTCTCAAATGCTGCTCTGTTGTAATTTTAAAGATATCCAGTGAATACTGAGGTCTAGGCATACATACCTATGTTGGTAGAATTGGATGAGTCATGTATTCTCTTAAATGATCTTCATGAATCCCATTTTGTTGCTGTAGATGAGGCATATTTCATTTAATTACATTTTAAATTATTACATTTCATTTTTTTTCAGATTCCTTGGGGAACCTGGCATTGAAAGGACTTTATAATACCAGCATAAGAGTCACCTTTATCTGTTGGATGAGTAACTAGAATGGCTTTATCACTGTTAAGAAGACAGCACATAAATGAAACAATATGTATATATTTTTTTTCTACCTAAGACAGAGAAAGTAGGAGCTCAATTTATAGAAGAGTTTGAGTATCAACTGATATCATTGTTATTTGCATAATATAGGCATTACTCACCATCTTTCAAAACAAAAAAAAATGAAGGGTTTGGGATTTTTTTTGTTTATAAAGCATATTTTATTTTTTGTGTTGCATGTCAAGCGAAACCTTCTTTGTTTTCTTGGACATAAGCAGCTGATTTACTTTCTGTCTCACAAGTGGAATGTGTCAGAAAAGAACTATAATGGACTGTTCCCCAGGGGAAGGGGTGCCAGGAGCTGAAGGCAGCAGCAAGACTGACAGGGCAGTGTACTCACCAACACAGTCCCACAGTGCCTGAGAGCTGGGTAGGTCTGAGGATGTTTACCAGGTTTCTGTCACCTCCCAGCAATCACCAGACAAATCTATTGTGATGAAACAGGTCTGAGGTTAAGCCAGAAAAAAAAAGTCAGTGGATGAGTTTTACAATCAAATTCAGCAAGGCAAAACCATACTTGCAACCTGGTCTTTGCCTCAGCTTAGTGTGAGAGCCTGAACTTAAATGCAGCTCTAGGGCAAAAGGCTGACTCCAAAAAGAGTACTCCAAAACTCCAAAAACTCTGTTCCCAGAAGCTTGGTCACAGCTTACATGCTGCCCCATACCAGAGCTGGCCTCCAGCATGGACAGCCAGCTCCTAGACAGGGGCAGAGGTTGCAGAACCTGGGGGTGCACTCAGCTCTGACAGAACTGTGCTCTTTCTCCTGGTTCTTAGCACAGTAAGACTGCAAGGATTTTAGCCAGTTTGTGGAATATTATATTGACAATAAGGATCTGTGATACAGATTCAGAAGTTGTATAATAGGCAAGATATTTGCTGGAACATGTCACTAGCATAGTGAATTGTATTTTCTTTGTATGTCCTGCAGATAAGGCACTATGTCTCACATCTCCAATAGAAACAGACATGGACATGGAAAGGTTTCTCCTAGTGCAACTCATGTTGCAGTGACTGATGGATGCCTTTTGAAGCATATTTTTTCAAAGTTGCACAGCATTTCAGCTATGAAACACACCTTCATTTTAATGTCATGCAGCTTTAAATTGCATCAGTGAAGTGTGAAATCTTTTTGTCATAATGGCATATACAGTATGACATCTAAATTTCTGACTCTTCCACCTGTAATAGGAAGTGTGGATAAAGAGTTTGTAGCCTTTATTTGTAATAATATCAATTATTATTATTAAACATCTAGTCAATCATTATAGCCAGCTCTGCAGAGATTACTGGGTTTACCAGTTAATACTGGTAATGATTTGGGGGATGGGGGGTGGATATTTTAAACCAATCTGTCTGTCTTAATCCATACAGTTAGATTAGGAAAGCTCTGTGATAGAACCTTTTGCTTCCTCCAGAGCTGACCAAACCAGGTATTTTGGGCAGTCTGTTTTTATAGCATAGCTGATCCTCTGCTAATAACTTCCATTTCCATTAGATTGTTGAATGCCTAAGATTACGTAATGTGGCCGAGTTAGAAAATTATTCCAGTGCCAATTAGATGATTGTGCTATTACTCCCAGTTGTGATCCATACAAATAAGCTTCCAGTACACTGAATTAAGTTCTTGTTTTCTTCTCTAATGCCTTGATAATTCAGTTTTTAAGATGTAGAAATGTGCTGGAGCAAATGAGTAACCCAAAACCCACAACTCTTAACTCTTTGGTACAATAGAACATGTGGTAGGTAGAAAACCTCAGAAAACATATTGCTTCAAGCAAACTAGTTGCTGTTATCTGGGTTTTTTTATTTATGTAGATGCTCACTGTCTTTTGTAGGTGACAGTTCCCCATTAGTACATTCCAGTGAAGCTGATGTTCAACAAATTACTTTGGGATTTCATGCGTTCTGTGTTATTCAACTACGTTTTTTTTCAGTTTTGGTATTTTTCCTGTGTGATGGAACCTACACATGCACACTTGTTTATATGTGATACACAGGGAGCATGACCTAGCCACCTGCTCCTTTTGTTGTGGTTCTAACGATTCCTTCACACATGTTTGAACACATTTGGTGTTTCCTGTTGATGAGGAGCTATTGCCTCACTGGTAGGCTATGTCATTCCTTTGCTCAGAGTATTGTCTGTCTTTTTAGCTATCACATCATGTATTCAAGGACAGTTCTTATCTGCCAGGCATTGTTACCAGACAGAGGATTTTTTTTTCAGTATTGCCTTTATAATAAACATTGTATAAAACAGTGTATTTTCTTTTCTTTGTGTCATTCTTTCTATTACTTTTCAATGTAAGCCTGGTGGTAATGTCGGTCTCCTTTCTTTCAGATAAGATTAGTTATGTAAAAATGAAATAATGTGTGAGTTTAGAGCTTCATAGTGGGTAAGAGATGGACAGCCTAAGTATTAGATAGCTCCCTATTCACAGAAGATATTGCTTTGTTTTAGATCTTTTGTTCTCATTGCTGGTTTCAAAAACCCCTAATTAAATATCCTCTGCAATTTAAAGTGCTACTTTCCCCTTAATCAAGATCATCAATGAAATTATTGAAAGACTCACAAGAAGCCTTCCTTAAATAAGCTTAATCTTAAGCACCTAATTTTTAGACTATTAAGTCAAAGCAGAAGAATCCTTAATCAGGAATCATTCATAATGAAGGTAGTTTTAATGACAGCATTTTTCCTTCCAGCAGTATACATTCAGTGTTTTCACAGGGACTCTAGCTCTCCAGAATTCCCTTTGGTAGCATATCTACTTAGCTTTCCTTTCAACCTTGTGTTGCTTGACACCCCACCACTCAGATCTTGATTTGCAGCAGGTAATATCACCAAAAGAGAACAAGAGGAAGAATTCCATATGGAGAACCAATTAATTGTGAGGAGAAAATAATTGGGGGTGGGGGGGGGTACCAAATGACTTCTAGATGACTATATTATGATATTTCAGTCGAACAGTTGTGAGACTGAATTACCGAAGCAAAATAAAATCATTGTTGTTTAGAATGAAAGATGATCATTCTTTGTTTACTTCCATCTGGGATTTATTATTCATCAAAACTAGATAAGAGATAAAGTCGTTCCTTTATATATGAAAATGTCAGTTATTGCTGGTTATGGAAATTACATTTCTATTTTGGTCAGGAAGTTGCACTGAAAGATGACCCATTGAATAAGAGGATGACAAGACTTCTAGAGTGTAAGGGACATGATTTATGGTTGACATGTAGAAAACAAATTGACAGCTAACCCAGGAGTCCACCAGTGGAAGGACTGCAGCACAGTGTTTAATATGCTCAAGACAGCATAAATCTTCCAGGAGGCAAGCAGCTGCACTTTATACCAGATGGAGCCTTTTTATTGTTTTCATTTTCAGCTTGAGATGCAATGAGCTGTGCTAATTGATTAAACACCATTACAGCCTCTAATTAAAATGCCTCAGGACACTAAACCACAGGGACTAAATTTGTACGTGAAAAATACCAATCTCACTACATTGTCATACTAGAGAAGGTTTTTTTCTTCAGGAATATGAGGTGAAGCTTTCTTGATGGATTTCTAACATCAATCCATCTTAAAATTTAACTCTGATTAACCTTTTATTTTTTTGTCCTTGTTGGGACTTTCCTGTGAGACTTTTTTTGGGGAGCGGGAGATCATCAGTGTTTGGAGGATGGTTCCAGAAAAAACCTTCGTTATCACAGAACTGTCCTGGCTTATGGAGAGCCTCCACAATTTTTTCCAGACGCTTTCAGCCGGGCGATTTCAGCTGGTTTCTGAGCCTTTACTGACACTATGTGGAAGAGGTGGGAACAACAAGTGCTTCGCTTTTTAAAGCTCTGCTGAAGTCTGAAAAAAGTAAAGGGACGTGTCCCCGGTGAGATGAAGGATCTTGGGCAGTCTAACAGCCATTAGAAAAACAGCTGTTCCTTGTGAAACCTGGCCTGCCTGTTTGCACTTGCAGGAATAGCTCTAACTCTGAGTGGTTTTGTAAAATAAAAGCAAAAATATGGAAAATAATACAATACATTGGACAGGTAATTAGGTTCCATTAACAGTAGGGAAAATCATGCACAGCAGAAGCGTGTTTCATAACTGCTTTTTTACATTTCTCTCCTTTCTAATCCTCTTTTCTTCAGTATCTGTGTTAACACCATTTTCCCCACTTTCTTTCTCAGTCCCATTTATGGTTAGGAACATCAAAGGCTGCATAAAAGCTTTACACATAATGCTAAATTGAAGTTTTATTAAATTATTTTTCTATTTCACAGATTTTTTGATGGAGGTCTAAAGAGCTTAGTTTGGGCCACTTTCCTGTGCTCCAACTAAACAGGAACCCTGTTAACACTGTAGTATCTCCCAAGCTTTTTGGGAAGGCTGCTGCTGGCCTCATCTCCTATTTTATATTTTTGAAGTGCTTTTTGGTAAAATACACTCCCAACTGAGAATCTTTACTACCTTTCATATCCTTTCTTCTGTTCTTTGAGATAAGTAGAAATTCACAGCTCTCTGCTATTTCTGTTTGGGTAGGCAGATGGCATTTCACCTCTATGGAACGAACTTTCCCTAGCACGTTACTTGAGTGTTTCTGTGTGAGCTCAGTGCCTCTCTGTAAAACTGTCTGAGATGAAAATATGTAATTAAAGGAGTGCAAGTGAAGAGTATATGAAATTCTTTTGTTCTGACACTTAACTAGCTGCACAATACTCAGTGGCATAGTCAAACTATTTTTCATGCCTATAAAATAGCAGGTTTTGAGCACAGATTAGAGAATCTTTCTTGATGAGCTGCTAAAACACTATCAATGAAGCTATTGTCCAAGACTACTGAGTAACCTTGGACTGTAGTAAACTCAGAAAGAGTGAGTCTGGAAGGAAGGTATTCAACTAACTTTATGTCATATAGGACTTATTTATGACTTTTTATCATCTGTCCTATTCAAATAACTCATAGCAGATCTTCACAGCTTTTTAGCCTTGCACTGAAAGAAAACAGTACCAATGCTTGAGGCAGGTTGAAAACAGTGCTGCAAACAGCAGAGGGCAATAAGGGAAGAGAAAGCTGACTTGGTTTTAAAATACTCCCTCTTTAGAGGCTTTTTTTCATAAGTTCTCTCTCTTTTTTTTTTTTTTTTTTTTTCCCAATACACTCATGGAATGAGTTTCTGAGATATTTAATTATTATGGTAATATGTAAATATTTATGTAAACTTAAAGCTGATTAAGGTGCTCTTGTGCTATGTGAAATAGCACAAGCATCAGCAGAGAAATACAAAGTAACAAATTATCTTGCATTTCTATGCTTGCTAGCTATTGGGCTTTTTCACCTTCCAGGTGCCTATCCCCACAGATTAGAATTCAGTGGAATTCAGGGGTAGTTTCTGTACCTTGGCTTTCCTGAACACTGCTACACCCTGAGTAGCAAGAGGCATGGTCTTTTATGTTACTCTGAGGAACAGCAAATACTGAAGTTCGTCTGAATTCCATCTATGTTAAGCCAGTGGGATCTGGAAGGTTTAGTACATGGCAGGGAATTAGGAGTCCAAGTTTCTCATTCAGTGTCTGATTTACTATAGGGCCTTTAACGACTTCTGTTCTGCACTTCACTTTCTTTGTGTCAGAGATGAAAATGGTAGTAATTCTTAGATCTCTGGGGTATCACAAGGTTTCATTTGCTCATACAGTCTTGAACTCAACATGCAGAATGCTATGAATTGATTTCTGATACAACTGGCTGTCAGTGAGATTGACCTCATATTTGTCAATTTAATGGATTTGTTTTACCAGAAATAATGTTTATGTTCAGGTCTTTTTCACATGGACCAGCACAGGAATGGGAATAGGCCTGGTCAAAGACCAAACATATGTGCTTAAACCTTGCACCTTTAGGCATTGACATCCATGGCTGTAAATGATGTACTTGTCTGAACTGGGTAGAACACAGGACTGTTGAAACCATAATATGAGAAAAAAGTAGCCAAACTCTGAACTTTTAAGCAACTTTTTATTTAATTTTTGCCTGTTGATAAAAAGAATAAGAAGTACAGAAAAACATTGCCACTTAATATCAACTTTTGCCCAAGTAAAAGACAGGACCATACTCTCAATATGAATTGCACTTAAGACAAAGAACCAGCCATAAGTAAATGTCCAGATCTTCAAATTTTCAGAGTTAAATATTAAAATTATCGAAAGTGAAATGGTTTTTGCATTTTTTTTCCCCCAGCATTGCATTACCAACTTCAAACAACATTCCAGGGGGGATTACTGTATTATGTATTACTTCCCTGTTAGGTGCTGCCTCTGTACTATCAGACTGTAACTGTGGTAACCCATGCACAAGAGACAGTGATAAAGCTCTGATTTGTTATGTTGTAATTATCATGCAATGCTGTAGAAATAATTATTTTGGTAGGTACTGTAAATCTTCCAAATGGGAAGAAAATACAATCAATATGATGTTTCCTTTAAGCCTTTAATTTATAAGCCTTGCCTTTTAGGTGTCTGAGGCCAAAACTAAGAAAACTTGAAATTCTGTATTCAGGAAGAAAACAGAAGAAATTTATACTGTATTCTTTTCAAAACCAGTGCAAGAACAATGAAGATCTTTGTAGAGAGGTTTTCATTTGCATTTATGACAGGATGATACATCTTTAGCAAAAATTAAAATTATACAAGCTACAGAATCCAGAGCTATCTCTGCAACACATTAAAATATATGAAGAGCATATGTTGCATCACAACAGAGGTTTTAGATGAACCTTGGAAGCCTATATCTTAAGGTAGTTAATAAAATCACCTGGTCTTAGAGAAACTGAAGGCCACCTAGCATCTCCCTTTCTCTGTGTCCTAATCTAAGTGTCTAAACATAGCCCTCATAAAGAAGTACTGCAATCTCAGCTCCTGCCACTGCACTGGTAAGAGCTTGAAAGCATATTCTGCCAGTTTTGGTCACTGCACTCTCACCAGAAAGGTTCAATTCTGTCTGAAAGTGTCCAGAGAGCAGCAACAAGGATGGTTGCAGAAGTTCTTCAAATGACTGAGAGTAAAAGATAAAGAACTCTGAAGTTCTGAGGAAATATATAACAAAAATCCTTACATATGTGAAGCATTGCCAGGAAAAAAAACTTCCTGCCTATCTGCAGAAAAAAAAAATGTATATAAATAGCAGCAAAATAAAAGTAGATTAGAGATGAGCAGATTTTTTTTTTTTGTAGGGAAGATAATTTAACTGTGCAACACATTTAAGAGATGTGTGGTATCTTCAAATATAACACATTTTCAAATGTAAACTTGACAACAGTTGCTTAGGTGTAATCTTGCTGTAGTTCTGTTGCACTAGAGACATAAGACAAGATTTGTGGAGTGAAGTGATATATTTTATGAGATCAACTGATATAGCTGGAAGATAGACAGAAGCTTTCAGGCACGTCATCCTTCTCAGGATCTAAAGAAGCATCTGATCTCAAAAGCTTATGTGCCTTAAAGTCTGTGTATTTTTTTCCCCAGCTGTTTTAGCAAGTTTAATGACTATAGGAGAGTGGCTTAACTCTGGCAGATTCCATTTCAGATTTGGGCAACCTCTTGAGGACCTTTTTAGCTCAATTTTTTAACATTCTCTGATCTGTTTAGTATATCCAAATTAAGCATTGTGCTATATCCTGACAGATTAGGAGACTTTGAATCTTCATCTAGATGTGCATGATGGATGGATAATTGTTTGCAGGGAAGATCCTTTGATGTACAGTGAATTGCATTCTTGTCTTAGAAAAAGTATTGTGGTTTTGGAAAATGTTGTGCATCAGTTTTTAAAGATCTTTGGGTGAATGAATTTAAAAATCTAAATAATTCAAAAGCTTTTGATTGCACCAGTCAGGGTTTGACTTCCAAAATTATTTTAAAAATTACTTTTCTGCTATTTTCTTACACTTAATTATGGTATTTTTAATTCAGCAGCTTATGAATTTAGTGTAGATTGATTTGCCTCATTTCTAAAAGTCTTTCAGTTTGAAAAAGAGTGACATAAAATATACAAAACAAGCTTTAAAGGTACATCTTATAAAGTGCCTGCTATGTGCTGCTTTTGATCGTCATCAAAAATGTAACAGTTAATACAGTAAAAATTACTTTTATTAACTTAATTCAAATCACAGTTACCCAGAAAATTGTTACAGATTCTCTGCAGATGCAATAGATATATTAAATCCAGCAAAACATTTTATAAAATTATATTTATACAGCTTACAAACTTCTGTGTTGTAGTAATTTGATTTAAGCATCATGCTATTATAAGAAAAGAAATAAACTTTTACAGGTATAGATGTGTATTGCTGTAGACTAGAGCCAACGGCTTTAAAGAGAAATGAAGAAAGTTGTATGAGCAGTTAGTGAAGATTAACTACCAGAGAAGTAAGATGCTTTATATATTGTATTATTTCCCACACTGCAGTCTGTGGAATGCTATTCTTTGTATCAAGAATCTGTCTACATGTACCCTCTTGTTTCCACTGTAAAAGAAAACACATGGTTCTTGCACTGAACTGCATATTCAGATATTCTGTGTTAAACAAAGGACACAAACATTTCCTTAATTCCACAAAGTCAAATGTTTTCCTCTTAAAGCATTTCCTAAGTCATTTCCATCTCACTAACTTGTCTTTCCAAATTCAGTTTGCCTTGCAGTGTGGAAGAATCATCACATGCGGACCGTTACCAACTATTTCATAGTGAATCTTTCTCTGGCTGACATTCTGGTCACAATTACTTGTCTTCCAGCAACTTTAGTTGTGGACATCACAGAAACGTGGTTCTTTGGGCAGACCCTCTGTAAAGTCATTCCCTACTTACAGGTATTATTTTTCTGTTTGTGTACACATTACCCATGTTATGAAAACCAGAAATGACAATAGCATCTTCCTAATACTTCTAATCCAATGGAAGTCCATACCTGATACCTAGTAGGTATCTCAGAGTACATGCTGAGACCTAAAAGACTGTTCCACTTGGAATATGATTATGGATAATAAAGACTGGTTTTCATACATCTGATTGTTGGACTTCGGCGATACATCTTTTGGGACATTTTTCTGATGCTCTTTACTTTTTGTGATTTTTTTTTTAATGATTCAGAAAGGATGTAAAGCAATTAAAATATCTGTAAATAGAAATAAAGGCATTAATACTCTCTCTGTATGGATCTGAACAGCTACACAAGTGTCCAGGACAGAGAATCCAACTTCTGAAGGCAGTATGGGCTTTTTTTATGTTTACTGAATTTGTGTCAAAGTATCCAGGTTCACTGGGACTTGATTAGATTGTCTGCCTTAAGCAATAATTGCTTCTCATTTAACCATGGGCTTAACTAGTTTTGAAATCATTTGCATCAAAATGATTGATAAATACCTTTTCTAAGAATAGGTGTATGGATGAACTGACTGGGTAAACTAGAATGACAAGTGCTTGGCTTTGTAGTCATTAAAATTCAGAAGAATTAAGCAGTATTCACAGTGTATGCAGATCATCAGCTCTGTGCCTCCAGCACGATTTAGATTTGCAGAAGATACCTCTATGGCCAAAGAACCACATTGTCAAAGGCCAAGGTCTCCAGCAGCTATGAGCTCTACTTGATACAATCAAAATCAAAACTTTTGTTTTTTTTTCAAAACCTCCATTCTAGTGAAAGAAAATCTGAAGTGTGAGTGATCACCAAGCATACAAATTGAAACAATAAAACTAAAGTGATAGGTTATTTCCTTTACTGAATAAAAGGTAAAATGTCTTAGTCCACCTTAAGCTGATTGTTGTCAAGAACTTTTTCATGAGATCCTGAGTTTCATTGTTCTTGTAAAACTAAAAAGCAAAATGTTGGCTCTGGTATGCTAATATAACATAGAAACCAACAAACAAATTTTTCTACCAAAAAAAAAATTGACTGTCTAATGTTTTAAAAGCTTTTTATCAGATAAAGTTTTATACATTCCCAGTTGATTACATTTTCTATTTCAAAATTTGATTTTGCAACACCTATTCTGTTTAGTTAGCATCTTAATGTGTGAATTGTCTTGTGGATTCTAGTAGGAGTACAGCAGATAAGGATATCTGTTTTAATTCTGTAAGAAGATATTTTAAAAGGAGTCCTTTTTGGGGGGAGTCTATTTAACAATTGCAGATAAAGAACTAACTATGTTGAAAATATAAATAATTTTTAAAACTCTGGGGGAAAAGTACAATAAATAATTTTTGAAACTCTGTGAAAAAGCCCTACATTTACATTTACATAATATTCCTTTTTCTTTAGACAGTTTCAGTCTCTGTGTCTGTCCTAACACTCAGCTGCATTGCTTTGGATCGATGGTATGCAATTTGTCACCCTTTGATGTTTAAAAGCACAGCCAAGCGAGCAAGGAACAGCATTATAATTATCTGGATTGTGTCTTGCATCATAATGATTCCTCAGGCTATTGTTATGAAGTGCAGCAGTGTGTTCCCAGGATTAGCCAATAAAACCACCTTGTTCACAGTGTGTGATGAGCACTGGGGAGGTGAGTCTGTCATTGACCATACAAGCTGAGTTTGTACTGCTATAAAGTAATCAAAATATCAGGAGATGTTAATATGAAGTCAAGTTGTATAAACATAACACAAAATATTCTTGATTATGTAAGCTTTCCTAGAACTATCATTTTTCAAATTTTGTGAAATTTCTGTGGATTTTTTTTGTGTTGTTGAGCCTTAAAGTACATTTTAAATGAAGTTTAAATGAATGAGGCTGACCATGTTAATGCTTCCCACAGAGTAGAAATGTTCCCACCCTTCAATGCTTATGCTTATATAATTCTGTGACTGATGTACATTGAAGGTTTACAAAGACTTCAGTACTTAGCCTTAAGAAGTAACTATGCAAGAACAGATTTTCTGTTTTCCTGATATTTTGCTAATTGCTGGCATTTGAGTAGTGTTTATAGGTATCTCCTGGGAGTTCAATGCAAATTATGTGTCATTTACAGAGATGTCATCAATATAGGGTAGTGAGTTAATTTAAAATTTGAAATTTGTCATGGATAAAATAATTTAAATAACTTTGTGAAAGTAATCGGTTACAAATTAATCTATACAAGAAGTGAAACCCTGCCTTTCCAGATTAACTTTGAATCTAACGTGTTCTGTGTCTGACTGAAGCTGTAGGAAGCTGTAAGGATTGCCAGGGAGTAACTACTTCTATTTTGTCTTCGTTCACAGCAAGTGGTGTGAGCCGCCCACTCGAATGGTTAGGGCTCGACTCTGGTGGGCCTTGGCACACCTCCAATGCTAACAGAGTGCATGAGTTACATGCTGTGACTCTGACACTGGATATAATGGCCATCAGTAATACCATTATTCACACACAGGAAAATAAAGCCAAGTTTGCCAAAACATATAACTAAAAGGTGGCTGTTTAATAGCCTTGAGTCCGGCTGAAACACAATCAGATATTCTCCTAGAGCTGTCTCTGTAGAAGAAGATTCCAGTCCTGTGAACAATTGTGATAAAATACAACTGGCTCACGTGTGCTTAATTATCATGATAAATTAGCTTAAACAGCCTTAACTGCTAAGGGCTCTTCCATGTGCTATTCTGGAAGCTCCTTTCCTGCTAACGGCTTTCACCAGAGGATTCATGAGAAGACACTGGGTATCACATTCCCTGTTCTTTATCTCCTTCATCCCTGTTAGTCTTCTGGGACAAGGCAAGGGGGCAGAGGTGGCCACTAGCTCACTGGTACTCATTGCTGACAAAGGTGTGCTCTAAGTTTGTAGCTGAGAGGAAGTCTCTGTTAAGCTGTATTGTGCTTAGTGTTTCATTGGAGAGGGCAAATCTGCTCTTCTAGTGATCTTCCTTCATCTGTGAAAAATTTTGTATCCCTTTCTGCTGCAGGATACTGCAGTAGTTATGTGACAATTTTCTTTCATAGCATTCATTCCAAGTACAATTTTTGTCCACTCATTTTGGCGCAGAAGCAATTATTCATGCCTTTATCACTTCAGGGTTAACTCTGCAGCAAAGATTCTTTTAATCTCAGCCTAGGAAATGATGTGCTTAATTAATTAGGAAGTCAAGAGAGCATTTCATCAGGGAATGTAATCTCAGAATTTCCAGATCTGCATTGGCCACTTTTTGATTCCCAATGGGAAAGTGTTGCTTTTGAGCTACAGAGTCTGTAGTAGGTTTAGAACTATTTTAAAGAATGCATCTTGTTCAGTTGTGCTGAAGTAGTTGCAGCCTGAGGTGAGGCACCCACTATACAAAAAAAACCCCAGCAAGAAACAACCAACCCAAACTGCCATGTGCTTGCAAGACTCTACTCCTATGGAGTGTATTTGTTTAAATTTAAGTCTACTGGTCTTCAGATTATGATGTGAGCCTTCACTTGGATGTTTGGAGAGATAGACGGGGATTATAATAAAGGCAAGTACTCGTGTATAGAATCAATTTTTTTGTGTCTGGCTTCAGAAAGGGAGAGCAAACACTCCAATTTCTTAAAATGATTATTTATATTGAGCATGAAAAGAATAATTTTATATTAAAAAGTTTTCTGAAATGGGAAAGTTTTCACTCCACTGAAAGATAAGAATCCTATTTTTATCTTGCTGCCTTTTTCATGAATAATTCTTCTAATGGCAAAACACCATCATTGCACCAGTCTGCTGATGCATTTCAGATATCCTTAAAAAAATCTCCATGTTCTAATAATAACTCATCATAGTAACTTGAAGGAAGAATCTTTATATGCATTAAATTACAAGCAGATTTCTCAAAATCATGGAATTGCCCAGTAAAAGTAGAGTTAATTGTATTTTATCAATGAGGATTACACATATACATATACATCCCTTTCAGACTATACAGAATATAGTGTAATTAAAAAATAATTTCCATTCTGTTGGAAGTGTCTAAGGACTCTGAGCTAGTTCAAAGCATAGAACATGTAGTTTTTCTACTGAAAAATAGGGCTTGAAATCACAAAGGCCCTGAAAAAGAAGAACAAAAGAAAAGGGTAAGGCATTGATTTGAAAAGAGTGGTGAACCTTAAAGCTGGAAGAAGAAACATCTAGTATTTTTAAAGAAAACAGCTATATTTTTGTTGGATTTTGTTTTGCCTCTTTTGACTATACAAATATAGAGGGTTAAAGAAAGAGCTGTCTAGGAGAATATTGAAGGAGAAAGAAATCAATGCTGCTACAAATAACCTATATTTGCAAAGAGAAAGTGGAGATGTAGACATTGCATACACTCAAGAGACCCTGAGAAAGTCCTCAATTTCGAGAAAGAAAGTATTTTGGGTGTTTATTGCTTTGTTTAGAACTGTATACAATTAATGCTGTCTAAAATTACAGTTCATCTGATAAAATCTTTGCAGAATATCATGTACACCATATGTTCTGAGGATGTTAAACTGGGAATGTTAAAGACTGGGACTGCAAAAAGAGGATGCTTAGTAACAGTTTCCAAAATGTTTTGGAAATCTGTTGTAATTCTGGGACCCCAGGGCCATTGAAGCATGAGGTGCTATGGAAGAGTAACTGGAAGCTGTGTCCAGGAAGATGTCAGAGATGCCAAAGCAGGAGACAACACTGTACCCTACACAGATGTAGGACCAGCTGCTGGAGACCATAAAGGTCTGATGAGTATCTGGAGGGAAGTTCTGATCAGTACTGTGACACTTGAGCTCCTCAATGGTGAACAAACAGTCGCCACCCTGCCTAATGAGATTTGAGCATGCTGTTGGAAAGCTGCCAGTGACTGCAAATGGAGCAATAGTTCAGCCTAAAACAGGGCTCAATTTCTTTATAATTGCTTCTGGCATTCCTGAATGTAAAATTCATTGCCAATTCTAGGCTGAGGGTTTTTCATCTTGAGTACTGTCTAATAACAATATTTTATTTGGGAATGCAGAAGGATCCAACATGTGACCTATGCAGGCTCACTTAAGGAGCCAGAGTTGGCTACAGCTCTATAATAGTCTGTAATTGCTGTACTGAATTTGATGATAAAGTGCCAAAATAAAAGAAATGTATATTAAAATGAGTTCACCATGTGTCCAAGTCAGCTAAGTACGTTGTCTTAGAGCTGTTCAAGAAGAGAGTGTTAGCCAAAGTGCATTAGCCAAGTCCTTTGCAAATGATAAAAAGAATATGGAGATAATTCTTTCCCAAAACTGCATGGCTGAATGGAAACAAAGGGAAGACTTTGTGTTCCTTTTCCTCTTAGACTATTCATACAATAGTACAAAACCACATTGTCTTAATTCTGGAAAACAAATAGCTGGAAATTGCAGTACTACAAGAAGCTTTATACATCCTGTTTATCAAAGTGTTCAGAATTTAATTAAAAACTCGTGGGATATTTTAATGTAGAAGGAAGTCAGAATATTTCTAATATTAAAATTAGGCTGGGTGTTATTGTAAGTTGATAACTCAAGCACAATATATTAGGTTTCAAGATGTAATTTTAGTATTAGCTAACCCTAAGTACTCTGACATAGGAACTTAGCTTGGAAGCACTGCATTATGTGGTTGATTTTATTGGGCTATGGGCACCCATTCTCAAACATCCTTAATTATTAAGCTTTATTTGAAAAATATACTCTTTTAGTTGCATTGCTCCTCTATGTTGGTAACTCCAGAACCTCATAGGTATCTTCCTGAGAGTAGGGAACCTGGGAACTCTACTGATGCTCAACAAACTTGATAGTCTTGTTTTTCCCTGTTCTTAAGGAAACTGTCAGGGGTACTAATTTTGTTAAGCACTATGGCTAAAGAGACTATTTCATATCAAAACATTTTGAGTGTTTATTTCAATTTGATTACGTATGCATATGTATACATGTATGCATATATGTTTTTACACAAATATAGTAAAATTCTGGCAAAAATCCAGAAGCCATAGTTTCAATCTACCAATTTCAGGCTGGGACTGGAAGACCATGTGGAGAGGGGAGCTTTAGAAAAATTGAAGATGTGTTTAATAACCACTACAGTAGACAAATGAAAGCTTGTTTTAATGTACTGATCCTTTATCGGGTGGGGTAATTACAGTGTATGAATGCTCATCTGAATCCAGTCCAGCCCCTATGACCACCTGTTTATGTTTTATTCTCTCTTTTCAATAGACTAGCAGCCAGAGACATGAAAGTCATTGTTTTATTCTTAAAGAGGTGGTTACTCCAGCTAAGAAAAATCTCCCCCTGTCCTGAAGTCCAATATGTGACCACAGAAGGCAAGGACACTTTTCTCCTCTTCTGCTTGGCAGTAAGAGTTTCAGCCATCCCAGTCAGGCAGGACCACAAACTGATTGATGCTTGTATTCAAGGAGCCTGGAACTCACTTGATAAATGAATAGTATCCTTAGCCAGCCCTCCTCCTTCTTGCTGCTGTGACTGTCAAACAGCTTTAAAGCTTTTCTTTGGCTTGAGAAGCTAAACAGAGTCATGTTTCTTAGGGAAAAGTTCTGCAAGGGGCTTTGCCCTGGGTGGAGGAGGGACAGGTTTCCTTTGATGTTTAGCAGCTGGCACTTTCCAGGTGGCTAAACTTCAAAGGCAAGTGTTAGGATCTTCCTCCAACCTGGTCCTCAGTTCTTTGTAGATAGCTAGGCTCATTTAATGTTTTCCTTTACTTGGAATGCTAAATTGGAAGTCATAAACTCCAGATGGCCTTTTAAATATGTACCGTCCTTCTACCTGAAAGGGGCCCGGCTGCCAGCAGAGCATTGATGAGGCAGGTGGCACCTCCTCCTGAGCAGAAAGAATGTACTTTCAATTCTGACCTCCTGTGATCCCAGTAAGTCACGTTACTCCAGTTTCTCCTTAATCTCTCCACCTGTGAAGCATGTATGTCAATCCTTCCCTGGATAGCAGGACTGCTGTGAGGCTGCATTTTCTGGAATGCAAAAGCAACTTTGAGATCATCGATCAACATATAATCTCAGGTTAATGCCAATTATAAAAAACCTGCCCCAAATGGTCTGGCTCCCCCAGGGACATGGACAAGAGTTAGCTGCAGCTGCTAGTTAGGAGCTGGTAAGCTGGTTTGCTACAGGATCTTAGAGCAAGTAAGAAGTCAAATACTACTCTGAATTTTTTGAACCCTGACCTATCAAATGTCAGTGGCAGCATCTCTATTACCTTTACTGGGAAAGAACACTGGCTGGATTTTGCTGTAGCAGGTTTCCATCTCCTTGATACTGAAGGTTTTCTGGGTGTACCATGGTCCTATGGCAAGCGTGAGATTGCTTGAGTCTGCATTTGAGAGTGAGCCTGGAATTTACATTATGGTGTTCTCCTCACTGCTGTGAGAGTTGTGGGGCAAGTCTTTGTATATCTTTGTCTGAACAAGCTCTGAAATTCTCCTGGCATGCTCTTCTTTAATAGGGTCCACAGTCTCAGTCACTTTAAAAGGCAGAAAATAATTTTCATGCACCAAAGTTTTGATCTCATGCAACTCTTTTTTTTTCTCTTTTATTTTTTTTCACCTTTTTTCTTTTTTAATTTTTTTTAATTAAAAAAGCAATCAGATCTTGCACATCTGATCATCCTGAAACATTTGGAAATTCTGGAAATTAACATAAAATTTCCATCTTTATCCAAGGTGCAATGCTTAGGATGACCTTGCAATTTAACTGTTCATGGGGTGCAGTTTCTCTTCTGCTATGTGTTGTTACTGTCCAAAATGTTAGTTCCTTTTCTGAGGCCATCCACAGATGTTAAGTTGTAATTAGTACCAACAACTGGTAAGAGCACATTACAATTAATGTTATGAAATAGAAGACAAGCTTTCAGGCACTGCACATTCTGGTATAATTACTGATGGAGCTTAAGATGCAGCAGACTTAAAACTCAATACACTCAACAGCACTTCTGTTTTCTCTAAGCAAATAACATTCATAAATTGTCTTTTGAAAAGAGATACATGGGAAATTAGATATAACACTACCAAACTCATTATTGTTAAATCTGAGTTTAAAACCATCTCGGAGATTTCCTAGGTTTAAAGCACTTGAATGTATTGATTCTATTTTTAAAATTTAATCATAATCATTAATTACTCATCTTTATCAGATATATTCTGCCACCAACAAATGATTTATGAAATGTGTGTCTCTCCTCCCATCATTGTCCTGTGCCCTGTAGTTTGCAGTCGCAGTCTTTGTAGGTGAGGGATTGTGCAGTTTACTTAGGGCTACATAGTAGCCTTTGCAGAATTAAAACTAATGACACTTACACAACCTTTCAGTATGTCAAGGATGAGGTAGGTTGGCTGATTAATTACCTTTTTTTAGATAGCAAAATTTTTCACTTATAGAAAACATTTCATTTTTAGATAACAAAATTAATCCATCACTGTTTTAACAAAAAGTAAAACTTCTTAAGACTCCATATGTAAAGTAATAATATAAGAAATCAGTAATGTGATATAGGAGATCCTTGGGATAAAAAGCATGTTTCTAATAGAATGTATCTAGAAGTGATTAAAAAACCAATCTTGACCATAATATTATTTGATACAACTTTCTGTTATGTTGAAAAATATGCATATCTATATGAATAATTTTTCTTAAGGTGATTTTGAAATGTACATATATTTAAACACACCTTTCCTATTTGAATTCTCTTTCCAGCTGAGGTTTATCCCAAAATGTATCACACATGCTTTTTTCTGGTAACGTACATGGCCCCACTGTGTCTTATGGTGTTGGCCTATTTGCAAATATTCCGAAAGCTGTGGTGTCGCCAGGTAAGTCACTTAGCACTGGCTCTGTTTACTTGCTCTCGCAACTTTGTGCAGATTCCCATGTACAGCCTCTTCCTTTATAAACTCCATTTTGTCACTTAGGACTTTGATTTTTCCATCCATGCAGCCACCTTGGATAGGCACTGAGATGTATTGAAAAATGAAGGCAGGCAGAAAGTAAACTGCTTTCTCGTGTCTGTGAAGGGCTTTCTCTTAGAGAAAAAGAAAGCAAAAGGCAGCTGAAAAATTGATTATAGGTAGAAGAAAAATCTCCCTCACTGTATCTGAAATGCTTACCAAAATACCTTAGGTGACCTTATTTATGCTGCTAAAATCTCCTGTAGCAGTCAAAATTTAAGATTGACCTTCTCATTTTGTTAGTTTTATTTTTATTTTTCTTACTCAGGTTGATGGCAGGTCCAATCTGAACAAAATGTAAACTAGAAGATCCAACTATCAGTACTGGAAGACTGGAATTGCCTGATGTGAAGCTGGCTGCTACCAATAACATTTGATGTGAATGGCAAATAATTGACACAATTTCTAATGTGAACATCTTTTTTCTCCAAGATTCAAATAAAAAAATACAGGGAAAAAAACCCAAGAATACTAAATAAACAAAAGAACAACCAAGCAGACAAAGAAAGAAATTTTGAATTTAGGTGGCGAAAAATGATGCCATTTTCTTGAGTAATCTTTAAAAAATCATTTTGTGTGTATGAACTGTAATTTGTCATGCACCAGTCTATGGTGCTCTCTGATGTCTTCTGCTTTGTCCAGGATTTATCTATAGCTGTAGTCCACCACTAGCTGCCCTGTCATTCTGAAAAGGACAAAATACTCATCCTGTTGAAGAAATAATTCAAGATATTGCATCTCAAGTGGCTCTAACTTAGTTCATATCTCCATTGACATATGGGCATGAATCACTTCTCTCTCACCAGCATGTTTGATACCATCCAATTTTGAGGCTGTCCTGGGCAGGGGATAATACCTGGCCCATCAGGAACATTTTTCATGCAGTTCATATTGATCCATCAGAGAAATCACAGATAGACTTTATATTTCTGAATATACATATGATAAAATTAAAAATTAAATCTTATAATGATAGAATATATATCTTGCAAGTAACTCATATACAGGAAATACCAAATTCACTTTAAGACTTTTTGTTACCATCCATAAGTCATATATGTCACTTCTAATCAGATTAGGTTAAACCAGAATTGCTTTTTATCCTGTTTGTCAGCTTTAAATTATTATATTTCCTTTTAATTTCTTAGGTTCATAAGATTAAATAACAAGATGGCTTGGAGATAAAATTTAACCTTTACAGTTTGAGGGGACTCTTCTCCAGAGCAAAGGATTTCTTGCTTAGTTTTGTTATTAAGTTCAGTCTAAACATAGTTCTAATATGCTCTGCCTTGCTGAAACTATCCTGTATCACCCAATGACTTTATCACCATAATCCTTTTCAGCCTTTTCTTTTATACCTTCTTTACAATCTGCCTACCCCCTCAAGCTCTTAATTTAACTAAGTTAATGCAAAGCAGTTGTTCTTAAGCTACACATAGTTGAAATTGCTGGCTCAGAAGCAGAGCAGAAGTTGAATGATTGAAAACCAATCTTTTTCTTTTTGGCTTCTCCCCACCTCCACTCCCCAGTTGTTTTAGCTGGTCTATTTGTTCTTCACAATGTTTCTTCTCCCTATTCTGCACACTGGCAAGGTTAGGATGATCCTTTGTTTTTCAGTGACAAAAAGAGAAATTCTACTACAGGCTTAGTGCTACCAGTGCTGCCAAATTACAGCTGTCTCTCTGCCTGGCATGGATGGTAGCACTGTGTATAAGAGGCTGCACTAAGTGAAATTAAAACCAGTGCACATCTATTATCAAGTGTGACTTGGCTGCAGGCATCAGGCACTTTCCTAAGTGCAGCAGGTGTGCTGTAATCAGCCATGTAGCACAAATGATAGAAGTGCTCTAAATGTATTCTTTGGTAACAGTTTCAATAAAAAAACCATGCTGTTTATCAGAAATTCAGTTAAATATGGTGATCTTATTGCAAGGTACAATGAGCCTTTCAGATGTACATGATAGAAAAAAACATGACAAAAAGTAGATGCTTTCTATGCCCTACATTCTTTCTAAAGGTTATTTTTTAAATGCAATGTGTTGTGCATGCAAATTTTCAGATGAAAAATAGAAGACTGAATTGCAAGTTATTGTTGCCATACTTTGTGTAATAGCTCTTAAAATTTCTGATTGTATAAATCAAGGAGATTTTTGAATTAACTATTCAACTTTATAAAGACAAGTACAATCATGCAAAAATACTAGAAATTTTGAGTAATTAATTTTAATTATTAGCAAGGAATTAGTAATTTAGTAGTCTATGTTCTTGTGTGGATTTTAAGTAGATTAAAAACAGCTTCTGTACAAATAGAACTGAATTAACTGAATATGATTAAAATGTTGATATACAATTTGTGATATCAAGTTCCTAGTATGCTTCAATTTTCTGATGTCCAAATGCATTGACACTAAAGAACATTTGTATTAATAATTAAGAACTTTATCCATTTTCTTTTTGGTAGTTGAAATATACCCTTCCAATCTTTCCAAGTTGATATTACATTTGAGATTTTCTTTGGTTATAAGCCCCTTGATAACTCTCTGAGGGGGTAGAGAAAAGGTGCATAAGAAAGTAAAACTCTAAATATTAGTACTTGTTTATTCACAGCTAATAGGCTTTTCATAAAATGTTGGAATTACACAAATGCTTCAAAATTATCTCTCTGATTGATTAATTACCAACAAGCAAATATATGCATTATGCTCCCATGTGTCCAATTGTGTATACTTGTACATACATAATCATAGAATTATAGAAACATTTATCTTGAAAAAGGCCCTTAAGGTCATTGAATTAAACCATAACAACCATTGAATTCAACCATAACAACCATAACATTGCCAAGTCCACCACTAAAGCATGTTCCTAAGTGCCACATCTACTTATTTTTTAAATATCTCCAGGAGTGGTGACTCAACCACTTGCCTAGGCAGCCTGTTCCAAGGCTTGGCTACCCTACCTGTGAAGAAATTTTTCCTTATATCCAATCTAAACTACCCCTGGCTTAACTTGAGACCATTTCCTCTCATTCTGTCACTTCTCTGCTACACCCCACAGCCAAGTAGGGTAAATCCCTTGCAATAGTACTGATGTGCAATTGTCAAGCTGGTAATTACTGATTTCAGCTGTGTGAGTGGGAATCCACAGTAGAAGTGCAAGGGGCTAAGTTGTTTTAAATCCATGGATACATTAGTAAAAACTATATGCTATAACTTATCCCCAGTTTTGCTTCAGGGATTTCCTGCTCATTACATGGCAAGTTTGCCAAAATGTTTCCAATAGTTGTAAATCATGTTTAGGGGTGTACATAAAAGCTGAACTAAGGGCTTGTCTGAAGATATTCACACACACACACACACACACAAAATCACATCCCCCAGCCAACAGATAAATAAATAGAGCAAAACCAAAAACCAATAAAAAAACCCCCACCCAACCCCACAAAACCCCACCAAAACCCCAGCATAGTAGGTTTTCTAGAACTATTCTGAATGTGTATGCTTTTTAGTTTACTTTTATCTTTCTTAAATAAATACAAAAAAATTCATTATTTTCTGGTCAGTATGTCTGGATAAGCCCTATATAAAAAAAAAGTTAAAACAGACAATGTGAACTTTTCAGATGCTTTTGAACTTGAAATATTTCACATGAGATTAGTCACCCTACACACAATTGTACTAAACATAAATAAAACTGTATTTCTAGCCAAAAGGTTTTCGCACTCTATGACATTGAAAATATTATAAATGTAATTGTAATAGGGTTCTCTAAGAAAGTTCTTGACATCTGCAGTCTTTCACATTTCACTGCAGGCAGGAAGTAATTTAAAAGAACTGAAGTAAAATTGTTTTACTTGGCTTGTTTTATGTGAGGGCACAGAAAACAAAAAACTTTTTCTTTTTTAATAGTATGGTTCTACATGCAACTCATTGCAACATGTCTTTGACTAATCTAATTCTTCCTGTGTCTTGGGCACTTTTCCATGATTTCCCTCAGTTTAGAAGAATTTTGCAGAGAGATCCACACTTCAGCTGTGAATATTTCTTTAGCTACTTCACTGTCATCTGGGTTGCATATATGGAAGTTTTATGGCACTTAAAGATATGCAAGCTTTAAATCCTTGTTTTCCAGTATTAAAAAACTGTTTAGTATCTTATATTAGCAGCATATTAATGGGAAAAACTACTTTGCTACACAACAAATAATTTAATGCAGAACTTTATAGCAATGTAAGTGCAGCAATAGGGTTGGTCATTTTGATAGTCTGAAGACACAAGCAAGACAAGGTATGTGGAAAGTAAAGAAAATTTGAGGACATCTGTTGATATTTGTGTATAAAACAAATTTTTTATGCAGTCCCTCTAGTGTGTCTGAAATTCAGTTTGTTTCCTGCAGCTACATCAAATAATTTAATTTAAAAATCCTTTTTATCCATGTGAACTTACATTGTGTATATCAAGGTATCTATCTTTCTTGTTATACCTGCAGATAAAATTTGTTTTAAAAAATGTTTTTCAAAATGCCCCTTATTTTGTCTGCCTTAGATCCCAGGAACTTCTTCTGTTGTTCAGAAGAAATGGAAGCCTCAGCAGCCTTCAGCACAGCCCCGAGCGCTGGGACAATCAACAAAGTCAAAGATTAGTGCTGTGGCAGCTGAAATAAAACAGATTCGTGCAAGAAGGAAAACAGCTCGTATGCTAATGGTCGTCCTTCTAGTTTTTGCACTTTGCTACCTACCAATTAGCATCCTCAATGTCTTGAAAAGGTAAAGTTTATCTCAAAATATAAACACTTGGTAAAACTTTCTGTCTAAAACCAGAAATCTCTGTTACAAGATTCCTTTTATTCTGACAGATACTTTTGAAGGATAAGCTTACTTGTTTCATGATAAAGAAGTGGAAAATAATCATACCATTGCAAGAAAATATTATATATAACATATATATGTATATATATAACCCTTCCCTACTACTTAAACTAGAGGCCAGATTGTGGAACTCTTATTGACAAGATCTGCCTCATGAAAATGATCTAACCTATCTCCTCATTAAACCTCATCATTTACATGGGATTACAGCTTGTTTGCTGTAAATGCCCCCGTGGAAGTGCAGTCACCTAAAGCAGCAGCTGAAGGTTAGCAGCAGAGAGCAGTGTTGTGGCTTGGCTCCAAGGACTGTGAAATGCTGAGTTCAAACCTAAGCTACTCATGTACAGTTTTGAGACCTTAGGCTAACCCTTCCATTGGTCCTATGAAGCCGTATTTTATTTTTTTATCTTTTTCTCTCTGTGCATTTAGTATGTAATTATGTACACTCTTGGTTTTTGTACAGTGCCTCAAAGACTGAGGCTTTGGTAAAGTTACACCTCATGAGCCCTCTGGAATAACAATAAATAATAGCAGAAGATTTGAATATCCTAAAAATAATGAGCATATTATTGGTGCTTTTTAAATTGGAGTGTTACTGGAATATTTTAGTTTTTAAGGGATAGTTTCAAGGTTTAAATACATTCCACTCAATTCTGGCCCTTCTCTAAGGCCTAATTTAAATACTTTTCATTCTCAAGTCCCTTTGTAGAAAATGTGGAGAGAAAACTATTTCAGGCCACCTACAGCGTGAAACAGAGGAAATACACAGGCTGCCTCAACAAGAGCACAGTCAGCTCAGAATTATATTTTCATTTAAATGGCAGAGTCTGGGAGATGCAGATTTCCCTGGAGGGCAGCAGCTGCTACGGTAGCCTCAGGTTTGGGGCCAGTTCAATGCCTTTTCATTTCCAGAGATATTTGGAGAGTGTCTTGGAGAGTGGGCCTAGAGCCAGGAAGCTCAGTGACAAGAGTACATCAAAAGCAACTTTTCCTGTCTTTCCTTGGCTTATCTGACACCAGATGACTTTAGTTACTTGGCAGAAAAGTTGTGCCTCTTCACCATAGTAAAGTCTCAGTTGTGCCAAAGCACCAAGACAGGAGGCTGAGGGTTGGGGAGAGGATTTCTGTCTCTCAAGTAAGAGAGCACTGCTGAATCAGCTTTTTTGTGGTACTGCAAATAAGTCATCAGAGATAAAATCAGGCTAGAAGTTGTAAAATCCTTTTAAATGAATTCTAATTTTGCCGTCTTTCAGGTTTTCTCTTCTCTTTCTGTAGGGTTTTGGGGATGTTTAATCATGCTGATGACAGAGAAACTGTATACGCCTGGTTCACATTCTCACACTGGCTTGTATACGCAAACAGTGCAGCCAATCCTATTATTTATAACTTCCTCAGTGGTAAGTTACAGTTACCTAGAATTCAAGTTTAATGTATAATTTCAATGCAATGAGCCATAGCAAAAATTAATGACCATGTAACTTCAGCTCAGCTCCTCCGGTGGGAGCTAGATCCTCTTCCTAGAAGTTTCCTAAGTATCCCATTACCCTCAGGCTGTCTACCAATAAGTAACCTAGAGTGTGCCAGGGCCTGAGTCCAAGTGCTAGAGTGTGACTGACTCTGATATTAATGTGGTAGAGAAGTTCCTGGCATGACTTTGACCTGAAACAATTGCCATTCCTCTAAACACTCCTGGATGCTCTCTGGCAGGTAGCACAGTCCGGGACCTGTCCCCACCTGACGTGTTATATTCAAGTATTGGGACTTGGAGGCTGTGAGTCTTTAATAGTACCTGCAAGGCCAGACAATGCCAAGTAGGGTCAGCTTCAAAGAACCAGCCAGGATGCTGTTCACTTACTAGTATAGATTTGTCTTAGTTTGTGTAATTTGGCTTGGAGAGCAGAATCGGGACTTGCAGCTAAACACAGGGAGGCAAAATTCTATTGATCCTCACTACTTATTGGCCCACTGCAGTTTTTTTGTGGTGTGTAGTATGAGAATGATCTGAACAATATCCTCTGAGCACCAAAAGCATGGGACTGTCAAATATTGTGAATCTTCTTTTAAAATCTCTTTATGATAAAACACAAATTAGCGATGCTCTCTCATTTCACATATCAGTAAGGATTCAAGCCTATATTTACTCAATTTTTTTTTGTTACATATGTAAATAATCAGCAGACTATCTATGAGGTAGTTTCATTAATCATTCTAGTTTGTTCTGTCTAGCCAAGAATAATTCAGTCTTCACATCACACCTCACATGTCTTCTTAGAAAGTTTGTCTTTTTTCTGTCTTTCTCCCAGATTATTAAAGTGTGATTTTCTGCTTCTGCATTAGAAGAGCATCTGGGTGGTTCGCATTAATTTTGCTTTAGATAACTCCTTTATATCCGAATCTATAAAGTTTGATGAAATGCGGTTTATAGTACAATTTTTTCATGAGTCATTTTTGTGGTTGACAGGGAAATTTAGAGAAGAATTTAAAGCAGCATTTTCCTGTTGCATCTTTGGCATTCGCAGCCACCATGACGAACGGTTCAACAGAGGTCGTGCCAGTACAGAGAGTCGGAAATCCTTGACCACCCAGATCAGCAATTTTGATAACGTTTCAAAACTTTCAGAACACGTTGTATTGACCAACATAAACACAATTCCATCAAATGGTACTGCATCTATTACCCACTGTTAGTATACTTGTCCCTATGCCTTTTGATCCCATGGAAGTAAATTCTAATTGTGCATCCATCAATATTGGGATCTGAGCACAAAGAGAGAAGGGTGTTTAAAATTAAGAACTGAATGTAAGAAAAGAAAATTTAAAAAAAATATTTTATAGAATATGCCATAACTTTGATTATATAATGAGGAAAGAAAATTTCATCACTTTTATTTCAAAAGTCATGTTGCAGATAGGGAGGAAGTAAAGCAGTCATATTTTATACAAATATATTCTTTGGATTTCTCCTTCTTTTAGACTCCTAAGTAAATAAAGAACAAATACCTGAAAGTATGAAAATTATTTTCCCTATCATTGGACTGTGTTTATGAACAGCTGTATTCTACTTTCATCTAATTAGCTGAAGTTGTGGTATATTTTATAACAAATATTTTAATCAAAATTGGGTGTAGAGATTGAACTACCGTAATGTCCTTTACTATTTCAAATTACCTGCTTAGCATGCATTCTGGTGTGAGTTAGGCTGATCAAATAAGAAATTCGTATTAATTTTTTTCCAAAATTTTCGGTTCTTTTTCATGTTAGATAGGCTATTGCACATTCTCAGGAACAGCTGGGAAGCCACTTTTTGCTTAATGTGGAAGGAATGGGGTTTTTCACCTGAATTCAGTAGTATTGCCATTCCTTTATGTATGGCACAAGCAAAGTTACAAATATGAGACGCATATGACAATGTGGCTGTAATGTTTTACCCTTTATTTCTCATTTATCATCATTCTCTTCTCTCTGTCCTCTGCTCATGGCAGAGAAGTTAGACTAGATGGTCTCTAAACTTCTCTTCAAACCCAAACGATCAATGATTCCATGACAGACTTGTAAACAGGACGTTGTGGTGCTCTGCTGGTCAGAAAGGCATCTGGATAAGGAACCACAGGGCAATTTACTAAGTAGTGCATATTAATAAGTAGTAGAACACGTGAAAATGTTGAAAAGTAAAAAAAAAAAAAAAAATCAAGATTTATGCATCGTAAATGCCCTTAGTTTTCAGTCAAGAAGCTTTCACTTAAAATTTACAGATGCAATTTGAAACATTCTCTGGAAGACCATTTTATTAATAGATTATCACCTGCATAGTGTTCAGAGAGAGAGAGATAATCAGAGAGTCACTTAGCCAGCCACCTGATACAAGCAGTAAAATTATCTTAAAATCTTTATTCTATCTGCAGATATTCCAGCTATGCTCAGCCCATTGAAGTCAGCAGAACTGCATCTCCACATACCTGGGATGAATGTGACTTCAAATATAGATGAAGCCATGAGGGTTTCTACAGAAGACACTGTCAAACCAGAGAATGCAGAGTGGGATAAATTTGTCCCTAGCATAACTAAACTTACTTCAATGGAGTTACAGCAAGGATGACTTTGGCTCAATACACTACAACTGCCAGAGTGTCACATGCTTTTAGCTGTGATACAGACTACAACTGGACAAAGGGGTTCCTTCAAAGTAACTGCCTATCCTCTTTCTTCTCAGTCTTACAGAAACCTACTTACCTCAGTATGAGCTAAAGAACATGTCTTTACAATTATTTTTAAAGATTGGACTATATCATACTTTGTAAATATTGTAGATATTTATTTTTATATATTTTAGATGCTGTGAAATGTTCAAAAATGTATCATATAAAGAAATCTAAGTATTTGAAAGAAGGCTCAAACATCATTTATTTATATCCTCTTTCTATACATGAGTGACTCATGTACAAGGAATGCTTACTTATGCACTAGTGATATTCTGGCATTACTTTGCACTTCTCTTTCTGCAAATCCACTTGTAGTAAGTTCTATGTTTATTATGGAACTTTCACTTCAGATTGATTTGGAGAGAGTCCAAATCTAAGTACAGACCAACTTCTAAGATGTGAATCCAAAGTGCTGAAAGTCATACGTGTTCATTAGATTACAATTAAACAGCATTTTTTTTTCCAGATTCGGGTGCCTAAAAAGTAACCATTTAAAGAAAACTTATGTGATGCTTAAAGGTGCTATAGGCTCAAATTTCCTACTCAGGCCAATAGGAATAACAAGTGTCAGCACCTCTGAAGGACTGGACATTTTTACTTTGGTAGCTCATTTTAGTCTGGAATGTGTAAGTGTTGCTCCAGAAGATCTCTGAAAATCTTTAGGAAACATTAGTTGTCTTTTGTTTTCATGACTTCTCTCTCAACTGCCATTTAATACTAAAGATACAATCAATTTACAAATCTATGTATCTATTCATGGGAAAATCTCTCTGACCTAGTGCTTCTTATTATGTATTGTATTTTTCTCCTTAAAGGATGAACATGGTGCATCAGTGGAGACTTAGTCTTCTAGAAGAATGTGGTCTATTGGTTAGAAAAAGGCTAATTATCAGAACCTGAGATACAATTTCCCTGTGGCACTATTCTTGCATTTCAGTACAGATTTTTCAAAAGAATAAGTAATATGAGAGGGAGGACTTTTTTCATTAAAAAGAATTTAGCATAGAAAGAAGACAGTTTCATGTATTCAAATGTTTCTATAAAGCCAATTATTAATCAACTAGGTGTTATTTGATTATCTTTTGTAAATAATTTTTCTAGTTTTTTCTTTATCCTAACGTCATGCAATGTAGTATCTATCATGGCAACTATAGTTTTATGAAGTCCTCAATCACTTTATGCTTTAACCTTCCCCAACAGCTGTTTTACTTGACATTGTTGCAATTCCTCCTAGTTTACATTGGTGTTAAATGAGAGAAAGGGATTTGCATTCATTTGTATATTAAAGTTTTCTATTTAAAGAGAACAGAAGAGAGGAGAATACTCTTTTTTTTAATTATAAAAGAATAAAGAAAAATCTCTAAATGGACAGTATGTTTAAATATCAAATAAAATAATAGGAATTTCAATATTCCTATGTGTAAGCTTCATTTTTAAGTATAGATATTATGTCAATGTTATTTTAAGAAATTATTTTGCTTTCTTTTTCTAAGAAAATAAAACCCAAATAACTGTGGAAAGCACAGCAGGATTTGATTTCATAGATGTTGCAATTCCTTTACCATGAGAAGGCTATTTTTACTTTTCAACCATGGAAAATGCAGAATTGTTAGAGAGTGTTGAACAAGATATGTATTTTTTCTATATAATTTGAAATGATTGAACAAACAGCTGCTGAATTAAAACATTACAGATATGGGAAAATGGAATTTTGAAAGTCATTTAATTTTTTCTTTTGTTTAGCTGTAAGTAGATAAATAGTCAAAAAGTTAAAAACTAGTATAACAACCCAGCTGAAAAATAATTATCAGTAATCATTTGTTTGAGACAGAAAAATATCTCATCCCATGGTTGAAAAATGTCTAATATGCCCAAATTTGGCAAAGCTATATTTTTATTTCAGAAAATGTATTTTTAGCGTTTCCTTGAAGAAAGAGAAAGACTATAGAAAGCAATGTTATTTAAGAAAACTTGGAGAGCATGAGGGGAGTATGAGGGGATACCTTTGAAGCACAGAAGGTCACAGGTCACTGTGGAAGACCAGCAAAATTTTTATGTCTTGTCAGGTGTGCTGCCCAGATCCCTGTGAGATGAACAGAGATGAAAAGGGTACAATACCCCTAACCTGGGCCAGCAAAGAACTAAAATATTGATGTTAGCGATGCTCAAGGAAAAATCCTAATTAACATCTTTCCAAAGAGGGGGTGAATATCACCTGCTGACACAATTTGTATTCTTTTTGCTGCTACCTTAATGCCAGGGGGATAAATTGCATTAGCTGAGGTAGTTCTGAGGCAAGAACACCACTAAAGGTCAATGGCAGTTTTTGGAGGTGTTCTGTGCCATGTTAGAAAGGGAGGTTCTGGCCTTAATTTTGTCTAAGAGAAAGCATGTCTTTGGTTCTTTTTTTATCTTTTCTTATTTTCACCTAGATCTCCAGAATTAAAATGTTCCAACATTTCTAGGAATTTCTTTTAACCACAACTTTAACTTAGCAGTATTTTTGTGTGGAGAAGATAAATAAAATATGAGACATTCATTAGAAAATGATTCTGGGTTTTCTCTGGACAATTTCTATTGAGTAAACAGCATATCTTTCAGACACAAATTATACAATCAGATGTTATATCAGATTTGAAACTCCAAGGCTAGTTAGAGAGTATTAACTAGTTTTTGCCATAGACTGTGGTTATCAAGCTAAATATTGGTGAAATATGGTTATCAAGATAAATATCTGGTTATTTTTATGAAAATATTTTTCATTCAAAAATAAATATTTTTGATGAACATATTCTTATGCTTTTATTTCTTTAGTTTTACAAAATTCAAGAAATATGTTTTTTAATTAAAATAATCACTGGGAGAAATAAACCCAATAGTGAGCAATAACCAGCAATGGAGATAGAAATAGCTGTGAGAAGAGAGGATATAATGAATGAACATTTCTTATCCAGCATATGAATACTGAATGTTATCTAAAAGCTGAGCCTTAATTGGGTTTTGTTACCTCTAGCTGCTTTGTTATTCTAATATTTCCACTATGGAAATGGAGAGAAATGGAGAAACTGACTTCTTATGCCATTGTTTCTGCTTGTCCACAGCAGCATTAAACATAGGGTTTAAATCACAGCATATTTGTTCCTGCACATATAAGTTGTTGTGCCACCATCATTCTGGTGTTTTGTCTCTCAACATATTTCACAGTCTTGAAGGTCTGATATCCTGACCTGTTTCTCCTTTACTGTTGTCACTGTAGTGATAAGCTTGTGCCTTGCAGTCACTATGAATGCAAGATAATATCTCCGTCTCCACCTCCAAAACACTATGTTTTTCCTTTTCTGCTGGACTACATAGAGAGAACCATCTCATTCTCTGATATTAGTAAAATTGGTATGTGTTATTAACCTGGAGAATGTTTTATACAATGGAGAATACAGCAAACATTACTTTAAGTCAGCCCTCACTCTATGACATATTATAACCTACTGCTGCATAATGCAATGGCTCAAGGCAAAGGCAAATTTAGCTTTCCAACCTAGAATTTGTCTCACAGCTCAAATTATATTAATCTCTCAGGCTGTTCTTTCTACTTGACAATTATGTTTTTCTGTGGCTGTTGGATATATTGGGTGAAGTAATATATTATTTACTGAACAATTTAAAAAGCCCACAAACAAATACTTAGTAATTTTGTCATTAAGAGTTTACAAAAATAATGCAGTTTTAAAAACTAGTTAAAAATCTGTGTAAAAAAAAAAAAAAAGAGAAATTACATGCAAGACCAATTTTTCCTGAGCTAAGAAAAATAACAGAAATCTGGACTTGGGTCAAGTTTTTCTTTGTCAGTAGGGACAGGATTTCAACCACTATATCTGTCTCTCTGATAGATAAGCTGGAAATTTTATGACATCTTTTTGTTTAGGCATTTAAGGATCAAATACAGTTAAAAATTTGTGAAAACAAGATTCATGAGTAGCATGGAGAAATCAGAAGGGATCTGTTGCTTCCTCCTCCTTCCACTGCAAAAGCAAAGAGCAGACACTGAAGCCAGCAGGTGTATGATTGCATCCTTTATGGCTGACTGCTTCATTGTTAAGTACCAAGTCAGCTGCTGACTTGTATGGCAAACTGGAATTTGAGGTATTTTAGTGAAACACCTGAGATTACACTCATAGTCCAGTCTGGGACTAGACTATAGATTAATTATTTGTTCCTCTGGTCTGCCGTCCGACATATTCCAAAGGTCTTGTCTCTCCTTAACTGATCAAGATTGCATTCCACATCTGAGATGAAAACAAACAAATTCACTTCTAAAATGCGTTGAAAAGTGCTTACAGAAGGTGATAGGACATAGCAACAGGCATTTTCCAAGGAGCTTATAGGCAGCAGCCAAAGTCCTGCTCTGTTAGTTTCTCTGGAGATCAAATGAGAACTGAGTGCGGAGGGAGTGCCAGATCCCGTGGAAGATGCCGAAGAACTCATGCTTCTCACCTGGACGCGGTCCGGCTCAGCGTTTGTGGCAGGAGAAGAAATGTAAGCAGAGGGTGTGACAGTGGCGGCCAAGGCCGCTCCCGGGGGTGGGAAGCTTCATTCCCTGCCCCTGGCCGCAGGAGGTGGGCAGAGGCAGAGGCAGAGGCAGAGGCAGAGGCAGAGGCAGAGGCAGAGGCAGAGGCAGAGGCAGAGGCAGAGGCAGAGGCAGAGGCAGCGCTGCGCGGGCGGGTGCCGGCGCTGCCCCGGCTGTGCCGCGCACGGAGCCGCCCGGGCCGGCGGGCGGGGCCGCCGGGCGCTGTCCCCCGGCCGGTGCTGAAGGGGCGGCCCCGCTCCGGCACCTGCGGCCCCGCCGAGCAGCGGCAGCGCCCGCGCCGCCATGGCCGCGCTCCTCGGCCCCGGTAAGTGCGGCGGGCGGGCAGCTCCGGGCAGCTCCGCTTCTCGCCCCGCGCCCCCTCCTCCCTCCCTCCCTCCCTTCGCACGGCTCCTTCTCCCGCACGGCTCCGTCTCCCGCGGGTCTCCAGGCGGGCGCGGGGCCCGGGGTTCGCGGCGCGGGCTCGGCCCCGCGGCAGGGCGAGCCCCGGGAGCGCTGTGCGGCAGGGCTGGGGCAGGGCGGCGGGAAGGAGGCACCGCGGGGACAGCCCGGCTGGGACGCCGGGTCTGAATGAGCAGCCACTTGTTTGCTGGCTGGGGAGCGCTGGGTGCTGTCAGTGCTGCGCGCAGGGCTGCTGACACTTCCTTTGGGTTTGAGTGGAGAAAAGCGGAAAATCAACGAAGCTGGTACAGAACGATTTGGTACAGGGGAATATGATGAGACAAGTATGTTTTAATTTTTGTTATTCTCCTTTTCTCCTCACTATATACTGTATACATGCTGCTTCTCTCTTTAACACCCCACTACTCTAAACTTATATTTCTGTGTTAAAAGTATTCCTTAGGTAGTTCTGCCCCAGGTTTTGTTAAAATAAAGTTATCTTTTATCACTTTTCAACTATATTCAAAGTATATTCAGCTGTACTTTGCCGTTTTGCCTTCGGAGCTTGTTATCCCACTGCTCTTGCCATTGGATAGAAATCACAGCCTGGTTTCCCAATATTCATTATGGCTTATTTACATTGTTTAGGGATTGCAGAATTGGAAAATGTAATTCCTCCATTCCTCAGTTCCCAATCTGCAAAATGAAGGTGCTAAAATGTTCCTTTTTCTTCCTCCTTTTACCCTTAGGCACCAAATTCTACAGAGAAGAGAGAATTTTACACCTACCCAGTGAATCAATAGGCCTTTGCATGAAAATACAGATATCTGTAGAAATTTAAATGTATGTCTTGTCAATATGGATCCCTCTAAAAATTTTAGCTACAAGCTAACTCTTAGATACCCTCAACTCTTCTATGCAGAATCACTTAGTATTCCAAACACTAGAGTAAATAAGTAAAGTGAGCAACTAAAGTAATAACTGCCAGTTTAAGGAACTGCATAAGCTACAGTGCCCTGGACTCCTAAATCATATAGGACAGTTTGTTTCATGTAGGTTTCTGGCAGTGTACCCCCTCTGTACTGCTGAGGAATCAAAGACCCATCCATAATATGTCATTAGAGCTAAAGAAGCCCTTTCTTTGGCTGAAGTGCCTTAAATCATAGATTATGCTACTCACCTCTTTATTTTGCAAAAACATCATCTCCTATTTTGGGGCCAGTTTCCAGGTAGGTTCAAAATTAGCAGCAGTGTGAAATACTCCCTAAAAAGTAGCAGGAAGGCTGTGCAATCAGTCCTGTTTTGACTTTCTCAGCCACTGGTGTTTGAAAACTGTCTGAATATGAGGAAGAGAGCACAGAGACTTTGTGCTGTGAATCCTAGTCAGATGAGTAAATCTTCTGTTGTGTAAGAACCTAAAAAAGAAATAATTCTTTTTATCCAGCAAAATATTTTTTTTATTTCAGCAAAATACCTTTTCTTAATAAATCCGTGGGTTTATAATTTTGTATTGTTTTATATATGCAGTCATTTTGCCCTGTAAGATATTTGGCAACTTTTTTTTTCTGTCATCTGAATAAATAGTGACCTTTGGAGACAGTCCTAGAACTAAAATGTTGTCATAATAAGCCATAATTGTCCCTATGGATAGAGCCAGCAGCACACACCTCAAGGTCAAGAGGAGCTGTTCCTATCAAAGTCTTCAAGGCTGATGAACAGACACAGCCTAGGAGCGTTTCAGGCTGGAAATCACCACCAGTCCTGCACAGATCTGAGAACTGCCAGGAGTATGCACAACTGAGGAAGGATTAGCACCAGCTATAATAAGCACATGTGGCCTCTTTGTTGTCTCATAGGCACACTAGATGCTGTTGCACATGTCAATTATAAAGCATTAAATGTTGCTTCATATTTATCGACATGCATCCAAAAAGTGTTCCGTACAGCAGCATTATTATATCACTGGCAAATAATTTCCAGAAGGGATGGCATCACCTCTAAACAGTAGTGGCTCTTTGAGGTTATCAAGAGGGGCATTTGATATATAATTTCTTATTCTAAAATGTATCATTGGAAAAATTTAATTTCTTTGGATAGAGTCTGAACAAATCCTGAAGCAATATGTTATGCATCTTGCAAGTGATGTTTAAGGGATTAAACAATGCTGGAAATCACTCAAATTCCACATGAACTTACGTGAACATCAGGGGGGCAAAAAAAAAAGGTATTTTGTCAGAGAGATGCTGTGTTCTTCAACAACTAAAGAAAACACATCAGGTGTTCAGCAGGTAGTTTGATAAGGCCTGAAATCAGTGCGTGAAACTTAATTTTATAGAAAATAAAGACACATGATTACAAATTAGAGGTTGTCTTACCATGGGAATGTTAATGAAAGAGATAAAATCCAGCTGATTTACCATTTCTTAATAAGGCAATTTAATTTTCCACTGATAAGTCACAGGCAGTGCTGCTTTAAAATACTTTGCCTTGGAACCTCCAGAATTTTTTATGTAATTAGCAGGCTCAATGCACTCAGGAAAGCAGATAAAGATATACATGTGGGGGTTACTTTTAAGAAATGATGCATCTGTGAAGTAAAAATAAAGAGGGTGAAGAGTATTGTATTTATAAAATAAAATTTATTATCTAACAGTTGTGTAGTTATTGAATCTCTTTCACACACTCTATACATAGGAATTCCTAAACAGCCTAGCTTGGTGAGATTTCATGTGAATAAAATGCTGTTTCCTCTGAAACTTATACTGTCTTCCTTTCTGTAATTTATTGTGGATTTCAGAACTGCAGCAATTTCTATATATCCATGAACCGATTTCATATACAGCTATGGTTGCTGTTATAATACTGGCATAAAACCAATGCAAAATATGCCACACTGAAACTTTGAACATATAAATTTAATTTTCCAGTTGCAAAATAGAGGAAAAGCTTTGTTCTGCTAAAATGTAATTTGATAGCAAATTTGAATCTATAGAAAAACTATAGTAAATTATATTTTTAAAATCGATGTTTAAAGGAAAAGGGTCAGTACAGTATCTACTGATTTAAATAGTCATTATATTCTGTTTTTACAGTGTTGTTCATTTACTTCACATGTATATCTACTGTCCAGACTACTGACTGTCTGCACTTGAGGGAGCAATGTATTAATGCTGGAAGCAGATGTGAGAGTGTCTGGAATGTGGTTGAAGAGGCCTGCAATATTTCAGGTAATTCTGTATTGTGTACACAGCTTAATTTTGAATTGCTGTATGGTTGCATATTCATAGTTTATTACAATATTGCTGTGGTAACTAAATGAAGTCAGAGAGATTTCAAAGAGAAAAATTATGGCAAAAGAGCTTCTGAAATCTTTTACAATGGCCAATGTTACTTTTAGTAACAGTCACACTGTCTCTTCAAGAAAGTGATAAATGAAATTTCTGAACTATGAACAAAGTCAGAACCTGAATCAACTCAAGAAGTCTGAATTCAGCAGAAATTAGGCTCTTGTGGGATCCTGTTAAATAAAGCCTGCATGCAACTGGAAAAGTTCCAACTTTGTTTTACACAATTTGGAGGAGTTGAGCTGCCCCCTCCCTGGCAGTGTTCAAGGCCAGGTTGGACGGGGCTTTGAGCAGCCTGGTCTAGTGGAAGATGTCCCTGCCAATGGCAGAGGGGTTGAAGGTCCATTCCAATCAAAACCATTCTATGGTTCTATAATCTAACATGATACCCAAAACAATGTAGTAGTTACTTAGAGTAATTTTTAATTCTTTTACTAGAATAAGAAACAGATAAAACATTCACCTGTATTGTGAGCTACCTGAATGAATGCCTCTGTCTGTCTGATCAGTTGCATATATTTGATGTCCCAAATGTCCCAAGTCACAAGACAATATTTAAAATAATTAGAATAGAAAATTCTCTTAGGGCTCTTTCTTAGTGTCTTCTTTTCCAGACACATATCTACTTTGCATGGAATGGCTGAATACTTTTAAGAACAGATGAAGTAAATGAAAAATACATGATAATATGCAGTACTTTCTGGCTCAAGTGCCCTAAAGATGAGCTCTGTAGAATCAAAACAGAACAAGCTGAATTTGTTTCCCTCACATGATTAATGAGCACATTAGCACCAGGACTACTTACCACAAAGATATATATTTGTGCAGTAGCCTGTTAATCTTGATACCCTGCAGCCAGATGAAGTGGGCCAGCATGATTGCTTCTGTGGCCCCCCTTTGGATGTACAACATTGTCCTATAATATGACATTTGTCTCTCTTATTGTCCTATGTACTTATTCACTGATATTAATGATATTTGTAACTGGACCAGAGAAGCCTTCCAGAAATAATTATTCTTGTGATTGCTTGTTTGGATTTGCATCTGTAGGTTTCCTTAGGATAATAGCTTTTGGCAAGGACTCTCCAGCATTGCAGAGAACTCAGAAATTGTGTCGGGTCTAGGACAAATTATACTAAATGTGCTTATTAGGTACCATGATCCCAGAGCATGTAAATCCAGTCAGACAGCTGATGGTACCTCTCAGACAGCTCACAGAAACAGTGACAGAAAACCTACCAGCAGCATCATTAGTAAGAATAACATTATACTGTCTGTCATGTGCAGGTCTAGAAACTTCATGGATGAGCTGTAGGAATGGAAAATATCCTTTGAGCACAAATATGTTACTTGGAGGCAATAGACAATGGGGTAAATATTTGCTTTGTTAGATTCTTTATGCAAAACCTAACTACAAATTATAATTAAACTCCTTTGGGGTACAAGTTCAGTAACTCAGTCCGTCAGACTGTAACCTCAAAGTTAAATGTGTACATTATCAAGACCTCCATCTTTTGCTCTTCAGTGCAGGTCTGGGAACACTCTCCAAACTACTGCCTAAGTCACTCCTTTTCCTGTCAAATTTTCTATCACTGCTTCCCCACTACTACAGCAACATTTCCAGAGTCTCAGTTTATAATCTTCAGGGTCCAATCCTTTTTTCGCCTCTGTGGCCAAAATATGGTGGAAAGAAAAAAACAGATTGTGAAAATGTCCATGAATCAGCTTCCAGGTCAGGATAGAAAAGATAGAAATATTAAATTTTGATGAAATAAGATTTTTCTTTTTGAAAAGATTAAAATATTTTCAGCACTGCAGAATGAAGACTTTTAGGTTTGGGCTTTTATGGTTTGTTTGTAGGATTGTTTATTTGTTTGTTTTCCTTCTGTTATTTCAGTGTAAAAAAACCACATTTCTGAACTCTTATTTAACCATAAGTATTAATTTTCTTAACTTTTCTGAATGGGAAATAGAAAAAGTTTTCCAAATTAAAAAACAACTCAGATCACTTAAATTTTTAGGAATCACATTTTGCATTAGATCTAGATGAGTTTACTTTTCTTAGAATAAAAGACTCATTGAGGTTGGAGGGATCTCTTGGCGGTCTATCCAAACTGTGGTCTCACCAGTGCTAGAGAAGAAAACCTCACACCACAGTCTTCAAATTCAATTCCCACTGAGATGACTTTTGCTAATTAAGCAAAAGCAGAGATTAACACTCTAGCAGTGCCAGCTTCTACTCTGTCATGCTTCTATCTGTGGGCCTGTGTACATGAATTATGTACCTATAAATAAATCAAATTATGAATAATGGCTGCCAAACATTAGGTTGAGAGAGCATTTTTTTTTTGTAAATGCCTTAGAAGCATATGTATAAGATAAAATATATTACCTAGAATTAATCCCTGGTAAAGCAACAATAATTGAAAACCAGTAATAAAATATTTTCTGCTGTTCGTCACAGCTGAATCAATACCATGTACAAACACAGCAATACTGATAATAGCTTATTTCTACACAGTTTTCAAGAAGTCATGCAAGGGAGCCCCATAAATCTGATGTGCTTCCTGATTCTGTCTGTGCCCTTTGCATGTTGGTAGCCCCACAACCTCTCCCCCAGCCCCAGCTGTCAGGTGCTGACTCAGCACAATGAGATCACAGCGCAGGGAGCCACTGAACAAGCCCCTGACTCCTGGCCACAACTGGTCAGTGTCATGAAGACAGGTGAGCTGAGTGAGGCTGGGGTGCTGCACAAAATATACTGGGGTATGGGGGTTTATTCTTCTAGTCCTACTCACCTTCACCCTTGAAGTCTACTCTGGACCTTGAAAAAGACAGTCATAAATTTTATGAATAAACTAATTTTTACACAAGTCCCTCCTGATCTTTATTGCTCTCTTTCTACTGGAATATGTTTTCCTGAAATTCTTTTATTATCCCTTACTTATTTGATAAAATACTTTGTATTTGATAAAATACTCTGTATTTGATAAAATACAGAGTAGAATATCCACACACTCATCTTCATGGGCCATGTCGCTACATCCTTTCCATCCCATTTTTATGGTCAGGGAGTATCCTATGTCTGTGACCTTTGATAAATCTCCTGAGTTCCTTGACTTCTGGAACTGTGAGGGCTAAGGGGTAGGGGTCATGATCTACTTCTGAAAAAGCAGAAGGAAAGTTGAAGATGGGGTTGGAGAGTTACAGGCAATCCCAGCCATCATCACCATCTTTGCTGATGCAAGAGGTGGAGTGGGAGCAGAGGCTGGGACCTGCAGCTCTTGCTGGCCTGTGACATTCTGCACTAGTAGTGTATTATTTGATATATCCCCCAAACCCTCCTTAGAAGGGGATCAGGACAGGCATGTGAAGTCAGGAATAGCTGATTCTCAATACTTCAGGCACTGGCAAAATGCACTGTTTCCTCTTGCAGAGCTTTGCTTCCACTGCTTTCCACTGCTATTTGTGTCAACAAGATATAAGTGATTTAAAATCACATCAAAACTTGCCCGTGGCACTGCTGACACAGGACTTCTTGACACTTTGCAGTTTTACTGAGTACAGAGTCTTTGCTGCTCCACATCTGTGGAGAAGCAGCAAGGCAGGAACCAGGCAGCACCATTGGCAGGGCAGAGACATCAGCCTGTGTGCTCAGTAGACTGAAACCAGTCCTCATGCTGCTCTGTGACCTGGCTGGATCTTGTAAGCTGCATACTGCTTCTCTTACATATTGTCAGACATTTAATTTCTATGAGGAAAAGAGAGGAAATGAGCTGGTTTGGGCACTTACATACCTGTTTTGACAAGGTAGATCATGGCTTTCAGAAAATAAAACTTATCTAAATTAAATTAAACTGCTTCACATGTAACATTCTTAAGTAATGTGTAACTTTCTTAAGCAATAATAAATCATAGAATCATACAATGTTAAGGGTTGGAAGGTACTTTAGAGATCATTTAGTCCCAATCTCCCCTGCCATGGGCAGGGACACCTCCCACTAGCCCAGGTTGCTCAAGGCCTTATCAACCTGGCTTTCAGCATTGTCAGGGGTAGGGCATTTACAGCCTCCCTGGGCAACCTCTTCCAATGTCTCATCATCCTCACAGTAAAAAATTTCTTCCTAAAATCTAACCTAAATTTCTATTCTTTCAGTTTGTACCCGTTAGTCCTTTTCTGTCACTACAGTTCCTGACAAAGAGTCCCTCTCAGGCTTTCCTTAGGCCCCTTCAGATACTGGAAAGTTGTTGTGAGGTCTCCACACAACCTTCTCTTCTCCAGACTGAACAGCCCCAACTTTCTCAGACTGTTCTTGTAGGGGAAGAGCTCCAGTCCTATTACCAACTTCCTGGCCATTGTCTGGACTTGCTCCTGCAGTTCCATGTTCTTATTCTGGGGATACCAGAGCTGGATGCAGCACTCCAGGTGGGGTCTCATGAGAGCAGAGGTGTAGAATCACTTCCTGTCACCTGCTGGCCACGCTGCTTTTGATGCAGCCCAGGGCACACTTGGCTTTGAGTGAGCACTCACTGTCAGCTCATGATGGGTTTTTCATCAACCTTTGCACCCAAATCTTATTCTGCAGGGCTGCTCTCAGTCCCTTCTCTGCCCAACCTGCAGGTGTGTCTGGGATTGCCATGACCCAGGTGCAGGACCTTGCACTTTGCTTCGTTGAACATCATAAGCTTTGCATTGGCCCACTTCTCAAGCCCATCAGGGTCCCTCCAGGGGCATCCCTTCCCTCCAAAATGCCGACTGCACCACACAGCTTGGTGTCATCAGCAAATTTGCTGAGGATGCACTCAATCCCACTATCATCATAATAATAAGATTTTTGAAAAGCTTTTAAGTCATAAAGTAGAGGTTTGATTGATTTACCTTTGTACCACAAACTAGTACACATTCTTTATTTTCACCACACATATGTGGAAAATATGACCTGACATAATGTGTCAGTGTCTTTACCATTGAGTCCAAGTGCACATGCAAACAGACTTGAAACTGGGCCAGCACACTGAAGTTTCTGCACATTTTTTTTTTTAATGTTAACTTCTCCCTTATTTTTATTCTAAAAATCCTGTTCTTGGGCTACTTTAAATTTCTTTTCATTCTTAAACTTAGGCAGTGAAGTTGTTCTGTGGGGTAGAGGTTCAAGGGAATATGCAAAGGGCATTTGCAGGCTTGCACCATCCTCACATGAGAGAGAGAATCTGACCCAGAGCAAGCATCTCCTCAGCCTGGGCTTCTCATCACCATTATCATGGGGCTGGGTCTGCCTTCTGTGTCCTGTCTCTCACTCCATCACAGGCTATGCCTCAAGCCTGCACTGTGTGTTCCTGTCCTTGTACCAGGCACCTCATTTCTACTACACAGGAACAAGATAAGTCTCTCATTTCAGGCTGTGCCCCTTCCACTCCTATGCACCTTTTTAGTTTGGTCTCAATGCCTTACCTGCCTAAAATAAAAGGTGTGAGTTTAAGGTTTTATGTTCTTTGTAAACAAGAGCAGATTTTCTGGCCATGGATTAGATCAAATAAAAGAAGTCAGTATGTATCCACAGCTTTATTATGTTACTTTGAATATTATTTAAAATTTGTAAAATATGACAAACCGTCTTCTCTTGACAAAGCATATTATTTTTGTTTTTTAATTGAATTGTTTTATGTAACCATATCCCTTAAGCATTCATAAACATTAATGAAATTACAATTTTAATGGTGAGTTCTAGGTAATAGATGCACGGCAGAAGACACTGTTGGATGTAATAGAATAATCCAGGTCCTGGCTGACGAATACCCAGAATTTAAAAACTGTGTCTGCACTACAGACGATATCTGTAGCATCACAACTTTGCTTGGGAAACTGTGTGGCATTAATAAAGGTAACTAAATATAAAGTTGTAATTATGAAGATCAAACCCAGTAATTTTGTAACCACCATTTTAAGTGGATTCAACTTTCTTTGCACATTCTGAAGTCTGATAAATGCCCCAAAAAATTACTCTTGTCTTTTCTGTGATATTCATGCTCCAGCATGCATATGAAAGAAATGCCACGAACAAAAGCAATAAAATGCATATGTGAAATTCAAATGGCTTTTAAAACTCTTGTTGAATCCACTGGAAAGCAAGAGTTAATACACAATGTGTGTTGAGGCTTACTCAATGCTCAGGGAAATTTGAGAGCCAATGGATCTAGGCTGTGTAAATAGATACATTCAGTAACTTCTGAATGGGAGGATGAGTGAATGGGGATGCACAGGGGTGTAGTTGAGTCACACTGTGTTGCAGAAGGACCTTCACTACATCTTGGAGAGGCTACTGGATGTGTGAAACCATCATAGTCACCACCTGCATAAAGCTGTGCATAATATATAGAGGGCATCTTTTAAAGATTCTATTGTAATCAATGGGCCAAGCTCCACTCAATTTATTTTTATTTTTCTGAGAACTCTAATCCCTGCAGAAAGTTTATCTCTGTAATTTAGAATTGCTTAGTACATGAAGAAGTTGCAGTTTCTGGTCCAAAGTCTCCTGGAATAATGATTAGCAAAGCTGACACAAGAGAGATAAAATTAGCCGGTGAATGAGAGTCTGCAAAGTGAGTTTCAAACTGATTCCTGGCACTGATCCATCACACCCTACTGCCATCACACAGCATTGATCATAGTACTAGACTAGACATTCATCTAGTACTAGGCTATATGGCCTTATTGAAGAGGGAATAATAACATCCTGATCTGCCCCAAACTCCTTGCCTCAAACAAGAAGGATGGATATCTGAAGCCTAATGTTGATGTCACAGTTGCTTTTGCTTCTAGCAAAATGGTGTCATGTTCTATTTTTTTGCCAATTGAGATTACATTTCTCACTGCTGTAGAAACAAGTTCGGATGGACTTACAGTAGTGTTGAGTTTACCTACAAAGGATAGCATATGGTGTTGCTAGGCACTTTCAGGAGTAATTCTCCCTGTCTAACTTAAATTCCTATTTTAGGTAATGAATCAACCATCTTCTGGAATTGTCATTCTCTCTTTAAAAATGATGCATTTGCTTAAGATGATAATCCACGATATGTCTAAACTGTAGGTGGTTAAAATTATGTGAAGTTAAACTCTTTATGCAGTAATTTTAGTGAGGATTTTTTACTACTGTTTTGCAGCTGAGCTGTTAGAGTGGACTGTACAGCTAACAGCACACAGATTCATTAGTTTGTAAGACTCTGGAATTATTATGTGTTTACACACAGCTCAGAATGAAACTAGGGCTGTTTCACTCTTTGTAATGCATTAAGACAAGTATCCTTCTCCTGAGTTTTTGTGCTGTGATGATGATCCATCATCCATTCAGTTTATAACTCTGTATCTATTTCTGCAGACTATTTGGAGTCTCTCTCAAGGTCGGACACCGAACTGAGTATTAGGCAGCACAGAAACCCTGCAGAGCAAAGGCGCTCTGAGGAACCGGAGAGCGAGTGCAGCGCTGTGAAGCGGCGCTGCCGGGAGGAGCCTCGCTGCTCCGCCGCGCACAGGAGCTTCCAGCGGGCGTGCCAGGCAGCTGCAGACACCTGCAGCTTCCCACTGCCTGCAAAGTGTTTGTCAGCCTGGAAAGAACTGAGGAAAACAGTTCTGGGGAAGTGCACGTGCTCAGAGCCACTTCAGACGAGATGCATTAAAATCTGGAAGGGAATATTTAACAACCCTTGTTTACAATACTCTCAGGAGAGCCAAGCCTCAGGAGCAAGTGAAAATGATGGCAGTGATGATGACTATAATGCTGATGTTGATGGTGAGAAAAATCTGGTCACTGACACAGGTTAGTGCTCTTCCAGCAGTCTGAATGCTTTTGTACATAGCAGTAGTGTCCAGTCTATGAAAAAGGTTTTCTTGCCCATTTGCAATTCAACATTGGAAACAAGATAATTTTAGGAAGTTTATCTATAAATAAATTCACAATCTGATAGTAAATGATAGCCTGAGTGCAAGTACTGTTGTTCTTCAATGTGTTAATTTGATACAACCTGATCTAAATCAGTCAGTTTTAGTTTTTCACTATAACTAGAAACATTATTTTTAGAAAAACTAATTTTCTAATAGCAAGAATTGTCTGCCAGCCTTGACTGTGAGTCATGTGAAGCAGTTAGTTGAACTTGGAAACTGATAAACACATTAAGTACCCTAGCTTTTATTTATTCACAAGAAATCTGACTTTATAATACACTGAGAAGCTCTAAAAAACTTCTTGAGTTCATAGGATCTATAATTATTTTAAAAATGTTAGCAGCAGCCTTTGATAAACTGTGCTTTTACCCCAAAACTTATGAATATATGTAATAGCGGGTTTAGAATTTGTTAGTGGGTTCTATTTGGTGAAATGAATTTGTTTTATTCTTGTTTCTTTTTACTCCTGGCACTATGCCAGCAAGACAGCCAATACTTTAATATTAAAAAGCTAAGATATTACTTACAATTTATGCTTGTACCTGTATCTTTTTCTTCTAGACAATATTAGTATGGAAACAAAATTACAGTGGGGTTTATCTACTCTCTCCAAACAAGGTAAGTCTGAATTTACTTATGAATCCTAATAAATAATTTTAGCTCAAATTTCAGACAGTGTACAATGTACCTTCAGATTAAAATTCATACTTTTCATTCAAATGGATGAGCAGAGAGTTAATAGATCCAACATATCTTCAGTTAAGGTACTGGGTAGAGAAGAACCCAAAAATGTAACAGGTAGTGATCAAGTAATGTAAATGTAAGTCAGGTAACTATCATGATTCTGTCAGATTTACAGAGGCAAATCTTATCCCATAAGCATTTTAGGGTCTAGAACTTTCCAGATAACTTTGGAAGGTTTATTTCATGGTCTCAAAATACCTAAACTGATGTTAGAAACACAAAAATGCCATTTATATTCTCTTCATTACTTATTACTTAGCCTAGCATAAGACTACACACTGAAGATTTCAGCTGTTTCAGGAGGATTGCTTGTGAGCAGTGCAAGCAGTGCAAGAAAGAAGTATGCAGTTACTCAATAGGCTTAAAAGAAGCAAGAAAGAAGGAAGAACTGAATCAGAGTTTTGGGATTCAAGCTTGATTTACAGGAAATGTTGTAGACAGGATACCTACCAGTCATCACTTGAGAAAAATTTTCTTGAGATTTTATTTTTAAAACTGTCATTTGTTTTAGTGTACACAACAAACAGGAGCTGTTTGGATGTGAACAGGGAGTGTGTTGAAGATGAAGTGTGTAACAAACAGTTGTCCCTGTACCTTAAAGTTTGCTCAGTAAATAAGAAGTGCAATGTGGAAGGATGTCAAGCAGCCATAAGGTTCTTCTATCGAAACATGCCTTTTGAAGTTGCCCAAATGATGATATTTTGTGACTGTGTCCAGCATGATGAATCCTGCCACAGAGCCAAAGAACTTCTCCATGGCAAGGCCTGTGCAGTTACAGTAGTTCCACCCCCATCATGTCTGAATGTAATCCACATGTGTGAAGAGAATGAATTGTGCAGGTGAGCAGAAGTATTTTGCCCACTAAGGTGCTTTTCAATAATGATTTGGTCAAGCGATTTTTATTATACTCTATATATCCCAGGTATAACAAAATTATTTTCTGCACTGTATCTGCTGTGTTTGACATCTTCACAGATGTTTGGTTCAGCTGTGGTAATTCCAGAAGTAATCCCACAAGTAAACTGAAGTGATTAATTTTCAGAAAGGTTTAGAATCTAGTGTGGGCTTTTCTTCTGCCTGTATCATGACACTTAACACCACTTCTGCTGGACAAACTGTGCTATTGCATATTTTCATTACCACTCTCTTCAGATAACACCTGCCTGTCTGCACTTTTGCCCTCCAGCAATTTGCCCAAGTTGTGCAGCAGACCAGACAAAGTTTGTTTGGTAAAAGCAATTACCTTTCAAGGGCAGAGTCTGACCCTTTGTACCCAACAGCCATGCAAGCAGCTTGGCCTGTTCAAAAAACTTTTATCTTATTCTCTTCCTCTCAAGGATACTTGCAAAAAGCTTTCAAAAATCTGGCCTGAAACATGCACAGACCACCAAACTCATGAAGGATAATGCCTTTTCAAAGGCATTTTTTTTTTAAACATGCAACATTATTACCCATATTTGCAGTTCAACTTAATTGCCTCCTTTTATGGATGGTCAATTGGCCCACTCTGTTTTTCAGTGTAGTCACCTTGTGGATTACAGTTGAATTTTACCTCAAAGTTGTGCTCAAATTAACCTTCGGTCAATAAACCAGGACAAGAGATGGTTTTGGTTTTGTGCAGATTATTCAGATTGATGTCAGGGCTATAAATGTATGTCTGTACATGTATAGACATGTAATGTCATTATAGCTGAATTCCCCATCATTTTGGGAACATTAATGTTTCCTGGCACTAACAATAAATGCATATAATTAGCAAAATTAGTCTGTAAATTATGGCTAGTCACATCCATAAATAAGGAAGTGAATGAAAATAATTCCATTAGAACAGAGGTGGCATCTGCTTTGAAACCTTTGCTTGTGGAATGAAAATATTTACAAACATTTTCTAGCCAGTATTGCAACTGTCCATGCTTTTCCATGTGACATACTTGTGGCTACTACACAATATCAACAGCAAATTAATAACCAATCTATATGATTAAGGAAGAATATTTTAATAACTTAGTGTAAAATATACTAGACTTTACCTTTATTATCCCCTAAAATTTAACATTATATATTTTTAATTATTACCTATATATTTTTTAGTTAATTTATAATGGATATTTTCTATTGTCATATACAGTGCATTAAAGGCCCATTTTATTCCATCCTAACAGCAAATAAATGGAAATGATTTGAGATTATTGAACGGGGTAACACATTTTTTCTTAATGTAATTTATCTCTGCTATCAATTTATCTTGAAGTTCACTGAGTTGTACTTTTCCTGAGCATTTGGGGGGCCAAGGGGCTGACATTGGATGTAGATTATTTAATGCAAAATAAGTTGAATGTTTATTCTTCCTTCACACTGCTCAAAAACAGATTCCCTAGAACGTCACCTGGTGTGGTTTTGTTGTGATGGCTGGTCTAATTCCTGTATTCACATTTCTTCTCTAAGTATCTGAGACTATTGGAATTCACACTGTTTTTTCTGAACTCTGGGAAACAGGTACTGATTAGAAGTGCAGTTGCTTTTTCTCAAAATCAGAGCAGAATTTATGACAGCTATTACTGAACATTGTGATTTTTAAGGCTTAAGTGGTACCTTGGAAATACACTCTCTTTTAGTGGTGTTCATTAAATATCTGTTTATGAAATTACATTTGTTAAAGTGTCATTGTACACTTCGTTTTTCCCTTTTTTTTTTTTTTTCCCTACCAGGAAAAAATACACAACTTTTCAGTCAAAGTGTTGGAGACATGTGACAAAAAAATGTTATAATGATGAAGCTTGTCTTGAAACTTTACTCAAGGATGACATGCCCTGTTCTGCCAGCGCTGATTGCAAAGCAGCCTATATCAGCAACTGGGGCACGATGTTGCACATGGAGTGCACCTGCCAAAATCTGCCTCCTGTGGAGCAGCCTTTGTGTGAGCTCTTCCATCACATGCTGCACAGCAAATCCTGCTTCAGTGACTTACGTGAGTAACACTTACAACTTGACAGAATAAGTAGTTTTAAAGAGAATTAAGATCCTAATTTACATCAAATCTTTGCTATATCTTTGCTACCACTGGCTTCAGTAAGATCTATAGCTGTGGGTTTTTTAAAACACAAAACAAAACAAAAATTGGACATAGAGTTTTCTTCCTCTGGTATGGGGAAAAATTATAATAGTAGTAAACCAATGAAATTGACTACCCATCTCATTACTTGAGTTTTCTGAAATAAAGAAATAGTTTCTAGAGTCTATATTAATATACAGATTAGAAAAGTCAAAAGTCATCCTGTTCTTGGCTTAATGTTGTACTTTGGTACACTGTTTTTACAAATTAGCATTTGGGGTTTTTTCCTTGTCTTCTTGGAGTCTGAATATTAATAAACCTTACACATATTTAGCAACAGAATTCATTCTGCAGAAAATAGCTTCAATTGTTTAAAGCAGGCTTTAGGATTTAGTCTTCAGTAAAAACACTGGGTGTAATTGAGGTGAACTATACGTACTTTCTCAGATCCAGTAATAACTTTCATGTGCTTAATAAGCTAAATATTTTTGTTAAATATACATGTGCTTGCCAAGCCTTTGGTTTAGAGATTTGTCAATGCAATAAATGGCAATATGGGAGCAAATATGAATGTTTTAGTCTGAATCTGCAAAGTGCCTTTAAAGCAAAGCTCCTCTTTGTCCCCACTTTTGTCACGGGTCATATCACAGGGTGGTCCTCTATCATAGGCTGGTTCCTGGTCTCCTGCAGTATAAACTGAACCTGAAAGTTCATCTGCAGCCTCTGCAGTGCTCCAGCTGCTTGCAAACGTCTGGTCCAATTACCCAGATCAAAGACCAAAATATTCTCTTCTCCTCAAATCTCTGACTTATCACACTAACTATTTTGCAATATAAATCCTTTTAGAAAATATTACTCTCTAGTGCATCATGCCCTATACCAGCTATCTTCTACATGTATACTCCAAAAATCTATATATTTTTAAACTAACTTGGGAGAAGTGGCGATACCTAAAGATTTCATTGAAAAGTAATGGTTCTTTCAAAATACTGATGGACAGTATTTTGAAAACATACATGGATTGCATACATGCATTTCATTGAATGAAGTAGCTACTCTTTTAGTTCTAGAAACCAAAACGGTACCACTGTTAAAGTTGTCATTTTTTTTCATGTCATTCAAAGGCTACCCAAAAATTAAAATCAAGTTGCTGAAACATTGCTCTTAGTTTAGTTAATCGTTATTCAAATTCAGACTCAAAGAAAATATTAAAAATGTTATAACAACTCCCCTGGAAAAGGGGAGTAACACACTTAGACTTCAGACTTCTCACAGTGATTTTGCTGATTAATATTATTTACTTGCTTGCTTTAGGGCTAAATTTAACAGTCCAAATGAGTGAACACATCATTGTGTTAGTTATTTCTTAACCTACAAAGCAAAAAAAATGATCCTCATGTCTGAATAATTAAATAATTGCTGACAAGCTTTTGCCATTCCCTGAAGCAGTCTCAGAATAAAATGGTTTGAGGGTTTTTGTGATTGAAACTCCCCTAATCTAACTGGGACTGAAGAACGGTCTCTTCAGAACAGTACGCTACAGATCACTTCCAGCTATTGTTATTCTTGTTTTTTTTTTGTTTTTTTTTCCCTAGATGTCTAGTTGTAATGCAGCTAAACTAATGATGGTGATGATTATGGGTTTTCTTATAAAGCATGTTTTTAATGCCATTCTCTGCATGGCAGTACAGAGATGTGGAGTGACTACTCTACAGTGCCCACCCAATTGCATGTGCTGACTTATTCCTCTGACCTGATGGTGATCTTTGGCTGACTTTCACTCTTACAATGGCAGTGATCTTTAACTCTGAAATATTTCTGATTAGGTAAATACTCAGGGTTTGAGAAGGGGGTCTTTGCCTCTATAACTGGTGTGAGCAGACCCACAAATGGTGTTCACACCATCTCATCTTCCTACCCTTGCATGGCACTGCCTTTGCTACAAGTGTTTGCTCTCGAGGCTGTGCTCACAGGACTGCATTTGCTGCAGACTCAGTAAAAGGCAAGAATTGTGACTGACTACTGCAGTGTGAAGCAGAAACACAGTGTGGATCATTGCCAATGTAAGATCATTGTCTCAACAGGAATAAGAAAAAATGTCAGTGAGGGAAAGAAAAAATTTAGGTTTCCAAAATATTTTGAGTCTCAGTTGTACTTTTGGATCTCACAGAAGAAAACTCAACTTACAGGTAGGTTTAGTACATTGTTATTTGGACACTGTTCCATGCTGCAAATATGTGCCTTTCCTATATTACAAAAATTTCTCAGCTTGCTGATCATGTGAGTGAGCAGATGGTTTAGACTTTTACTCTATAAACTATACTACTTACGTAAACCTCTTGTTTTTTATTTCAACAGAAGATATGTATTTTCAGATATATTCATGAAATTATGCCCACTGAGAGGACAGACCTTTCTGAAAAAATTTGTTGAGGTCTAGCAACGCAGCTGGAGAATAAACTCTGCCTTGTGGAAATTACTTCAGACTGCTACCCCTTTCTCACCACTTCTGTAATGGTTTGGTGGACCAAATTCTTTTGATGGGCCTATTTTTAAAACAGTTTCTATGAAAAGAGAATTTAAGCTCTTTTGTGGCAGAGAATATTTTCAAAGCATGCTTGTCATCCATAAGGAAAAACTGAGGTGGAAGGAAAAAATATTATGCACTCCTTCAATTTGCTCATCAAATATCAGTAAATAATATTTCAAAAAGATTCCTTTATAAATTATGTGGCTGTTGTAGGAATATAAAAAAAGTAAAAGACTTTAAGTGCAAAAAAGCCCCAGAAAGTAGACAGAAAGCTAAGAAAATATTTCAAAACCTTCTCATGAGAAGCTAGGACGTTTAAAGCCAAATAAATACATTTATATTTATCATAAAGAACAAGAATGAATAAAAACTTATTGATAGTTCAAGATGTGAAAAGTCCTGGATATATGCTTTGCAAAGATAGAAAAAGTTTCAATCTTAAATAGTGAATTATTGTGTATTGTTTGAAGTTCATAGAAGTCCTTTTGTTAATGTTAAAATCACGTAAGTCCTTTTCTTATTAGTTAAAGTATAATGACTTTACACCTTTTCTTTTACGCTATTAGTTCAAAAAATATGTAGAAAAAGGCTTTGCATAAGCTGCCTTCTTGTCTCTAATCTAGATTTGTATAGATGTTGTTATTTCCCTGTGTCTCTTGCTTTTTGCTTGTATGGTACAGACAGATAATAAATCCTAAGTCTACAACCAGTCAAGGTCCCGTCCCGTTTGTGAGACACAGACCAATCCAGCAGAAGTGGATGCAAAATGTCAAATATTCACTTATATTATTATTTTAATGTAATATTTTAAATGGATATTTTCTTTCCAATGTCCAGGTCAAATTTCTATTCAGAAGAAGGGTTTTCACTGGGTGAATACAGAAATGCCAGGGGAAAAGATTTCCAGAGCACAGCTGCATTCTTCTGCAATTAACGGTGAGTTTGAGCAAGTCACTCCATGAGTTCCGCAGCGCTGCTCTCCTTGGGTGGGTTCAGGCAAGTGGGCTCGACCTGTTGCTCCTTCATTTGGCCTGGAAATCCCCCTACCTGTTTGGCTTAGCTTATATATCCACAAAATAAAGTTTAGCAGACTACACCAATTACTCTGACAAATGGTTTTGAAATAGATGTCTCACAATTGCTGTATTCTAATTGGGGGAAATTAAGCTATTAAGCCTGCCAGAGCCTGACTCTCTGTACAGTCATTAGATAGTAGTAGTCATAATGTGTAATACAAATTATTATCTTTGATGTCACACCTACTTCTGTCTCTCTTGACTTTCTGTAGTAGTTACAACAACAAAATTAGAAGCCACAGTAAATGGTCTGAGAAGGGGCTTGAGTTACACTCCATCAGACTCTACCTTCTTACACAACAGAAGGGCACACAGTATCCCATGGGCTGAAGAGCTGCAACTGCTTTTATTTCCATGCATTTACAGTAAGAAATTAAGCAACATAAAGTTAAAGGATATTGAATTAATATATAAATGTTTTCATTGCTGAAATAATATTATTTTATACCTCTTTTTGAGGGTCCCAATTACAGAGTGAGAACTCTAAAGAGCTTAATGCACAAATATCACCTCTAATGAGAATGACCTGTTCTACCTTGTGCAGGGCAGATTACAATTCTCTAGACTAATACTACAAATTAGTTCCCAGAACTGTTCCTACAGAACACTTTTGACTGTGAAAAAAAATAATTCAATCTCTGCATGCAGTAGAAAATGCGATGACTTCTAACCTCTCCATCCTTCAACTATTGCTGAAGTGGGCAACCTGGATAGGGGATAAAAAGGATATAAAAATGAATTGAGGGAATGGGATTCCTGAGACCTGTGTGTGCATAATTAAGCATTTGGCTGTAGCATTAGCATTAAAGTTACTTAAGAATCATGCATGTCATCCAAGTGCTCTGTGTAGCCAGAGAAGAAAGTCAGGAACCCTCAAAGGAGGAGTAGTCCAATCTTTTTGGACTGCATTTGATGAAAGTATTTTCTCCTTGCCAGTTACAGAGGGAGCCGGAATCCCTAGTTGGAACGAGACTCTAGTGGTTAAATAATGCAGATCATAATGCAAGAAATACTGCACTAAGTGAGAAAATGCAAAATGTGAGATATTGCACCCCTGTGACTAGTTCTAACTGCAGACCTTTTCAGTGGGTAAAATGCATTTTATGTTTCACTCAGGGATTCAGATAAATATTTGCAAGAAGCAGCCTGCACCCAGTTAATTCTGTTCACATTGAAGTCTGAATACTTTCCAAAAACCTTTCCTTGAAGTCTTAAAATAACTTTGGATGGTTTTAGAAAAATAAAAAGAATGCTGACCAGCCTAAACCATAAAATAAAATATTCTTTCTATTGTAGCTGTCATGTACATGAGATGGGAACTTTAAGCCATAAGTCTCATAGGAAGCCAGGTGAAGAAGAATTTGATTCAGGATATCTGCCTGATGGTGAAAACCATACTGCAAATTGTTTCATAAATCCCACTGTCAAAAATCTAACTAGTGTCCTAGATTCATATGCTAATAAATGTGCATTACTCAGGCTGCAAAGGGAGTTATCATCTTCACAAAGTATTTATCTTTAAGGAAATCAAATCCCAAGAAGAATTCAGGGCACAGAGGCAAAAAAGTTGTCAAATATGGCCTTTCATGTGTGTGAAGACTTTTGAAGATACTTGCTTCTTAGCTATGTTTTTCTCAAAAACCATGAGATAAAATCTACTGATGTGTCTACATTAAAATCTCAGAAGGATCCTTTACTTATTAATTGAAAGATACAAGGAACTCTTTTACCAGATGAAATGAATGGCCATCTACAGATGAATATGGTCAGAAGAAACTCAGTCATCAGCTGATGTCTTCAGCTTTTTCTTAGGCTTATACTTTAAAATATAGCTTACTGTTCAAAAAAACAGTTAGATTTCTCTATTCTACTTAGCAGCATTGCAAATCACACAATTGGATAAAATTGCTTTAATATAAGGAGTCTTTCACAATAAGTAATAAATCTAAGCATATATATATATATATATATATATATATATATATATATATATATTTGAATATATTTGTAAATAAATAGAACCATGGAAGTTGAAAAATTATTATTCCATGTTTGGTGGAAAAAAATGTGATACCAGGATTTTGTAAAAATCTGGACTGGATTTAAACACATTTACATTCTCAGGAGGGAACAGGCCCATAGAGTCATCTTTGGGCTGATACAACTCTATTAACAAGATGTGATGTGGGCAGAGTCAGAACCATATAAGTTAATGAGACTTTTCCTGTAAGCTTGAATTTGATCTCATTTTGGAAACAATATCAAAAAGTTATAAATCAAAATTTCTCTAAACTTCTAACATGCCTACCTAATTATGCATCTTCAGCCTGGTTTTGGCTTTATCCTATGCAAATGATATCAATGATTTAGAGATCCAGATAATTTAAAAGATTGCTTCCTGCACTTTGTTTTGAAAAATGATTCATGTGGGAAGATAAAGATTTATTTTCATCACCATGGAGCTTTGAGGCTAAGTTGTGCGTTGTTTATGGAAGAGGAAGCTAGAAATACTGAACACTTACCCTATTCTTGTGAGATACAATAAAATTGGACTTGATCCAAAACTGTTGAAATTTCATCTTAAATTGTAGTGTTATAATATATTTCCTACGGAGGGGTAGAGTATTTTGATAAACAAGTAATTGGCAGGGTTTATCTGTAAGTCTACCAGCTGCTGTGGGAACTGAGATTACTTCAGCTCCAGTGACTTTAATGTGTAAGGTATCAAACATTGTCAGTCTGACAGTTTTATAAATGTAGAAAAAAGCCCGTGACAAGCTACAGGTAGCCAAGAAACCTCTGAGCAGAGGCTGGGATTAATCTGTTCAATGAATATGCACTAGCTATACCTAAGCAGGTAGATCCACAATAGAGTAAGATTCACCAAAATCCCTCTTTATTCTTGATACAACTGAATCCAGCAATTTATCAAAAACACAGCATTTTTTTTCAGCTTTTGTCAAAAAAAATAGAAAAAAAATCACTTCAGTGTTTTGTTTGATTGAAATGAAGCACCTTTTACAAATTTAATAAGAAAAAGATCACGATGTTCTGTTGAAAATTTACTAGCCCATTTTTAACCGTCCATGACTGTACAATATATAATCTGTTAGATATAATAATTTTTGTGGTGACATACTTTAAAAGTTTCTGTTTGTCTAAAATATGTGTGAAAGTCACTTTCCACTTCAAAAAAGGTAAGAAACTGTTGCCCCTACAACTGCTCCTACACTTGTAAAAAGTTTTCAAAAATAGCTGCATGTACAATTCAGACTCCGAAACTGAAAAAAGGGCCTACAAATTACTCTTTTGCTAAAACCCATCATATTAAAGAAATGCTGTACCTTGAGAGCTAGGCCAACTGCTGATGTAGTTTTTAATATACATTATTAGAAGTCCTTCTCTAAGATAGACCTCACCCCTCTTTCTTCAAAAATTCACCATATTAGGTATCTTCCAGTAGGTTACTGGAAAAAATGGAATGTTCATTCCATTTGTGAAAACTGTGGTGGTTCACTCACTGCTTTCATTTTCTTACATTGGAAAACTTGAACTTGGGGTAGTTTTTTGAGAAAAAGTGAGCACCGTCCTACAATGAAGGCCAGGCAGGTCCAACACCCTGCTCAGCTCCTTGTTTTCATTGCTGTGGAAAACATATTCACTCTCTCTTCCCAGGGCTCCTCCAGCATCCACACCACTTGTACCTGTATTATATGATATGTTACACCTGCTGCATGTATGCAGTGTACATAGAAATGTCTCATTTAGGGTTTGTGAGTGCACATACATAAGACATGGACCATATAATAACTGATAACTTACTCAGAGACCAGAAGATGGCCTTCTCACAGCCCAGATAAGTGGCTCAGTGATGAGTCCAGAGATCCATCCTTTCCTTAGTGAATGTTTCACTGGCTATGTAAGACAGAGAAGCTCAGGAGCAGCTAGGGCCCTCTGCATTTGAATTCCTATATAAACAAAACTTATCCGGTTGTACAACAACAACAGAATCAGTGCAACAGGAAAGCCACAGAAAGGTCTCATGTTTTATGCTTGTGGCTCTGCACTTGTGGCCACTTGTCACACCTCTTCCGTCCTGTGTCCAGGGCTTATACTGCACTCTCAACTGAAATGTTTCCTTCAGATACATGATCAAAACCAATGGATTCAATACATCAGGGGAAAAAGAGTTACTCCTCCTTTGGAAAATAAAATTTGTAAACAGCTCCCAGTTTTTCAACAGTTGGAATTTTTAGTACGTAAGCCACCTAAGTGACTTTTTGGTGAGAAACCTAGTAGAAAAAGGAAACTCCTTGGGAATGGGGCCCAGAAAAACACTCTTAGATCCCATTTTATGTTAATTTGATTCTAGGTGGAGTATTGCTTCACACTGTAATTACAGTAATATGTGAAAAAGAAAAATAAGTCTAGTTGATAAGTAAGAGCCAAGTCTGCTCTGATACACAGAATAAAATTAACATTTTATAATCAATAGGGAGAATATTCCAAAATAAAAATCATAGTAACAAGCTGTTCCCCTGTAGCAGAGTGAAAGGTACTGCTATATATATGAAGCGCTATTGGAGGTGGTATTTACTAAAAGAAGACTGAAAATTACATTGGATGAAATGGCAAAGGTAGAGTTATTCCTCCCACTGACATACATGTAGGTCTTTTCCCTCCTTTTAATTACTTTTGTCAAAATTGATAGCTACTTTAGCTCACATATGTATTATTTCCAATACAGATCTCAAATCTGATTCTTATTACTAAAATAGCAAATTTTTCATTTCTGTTTTCTGTTTTTATTTTTAGGTGAAACTGTCTACATTATTGCTTACTCCTCCTGCATAGCTCTTATCCTAGGAATAGTCCTGTTGACTCTCCTAAAGATCAGGTAATTTGATAGGGATATTAATCACTGGTTCTAGGAAAATGAAAAAACAGAAAATAAAACGTTTTGACTTAGTTAAAAGGTGGACATTATGATTGTCTTTAAAAACAGTCCAGCATGCCCCAGTGATGGAAAGAACTGACATTGCGGGTGTCAGCAGGGAAGAGTGAAATACGATATGTATCTACAATGCCCTCCATTCATGCAGAGATCCTAGGCTTTGGGAGGTTTCATTTCCTGTCCCATGGCAGGGGAAGGTGAAATCTGAATTCAAAAATTCTGTGAGACTATGTTCCTAGCCCCATAGCAGGCAGGGGTAATGCAAAAAGGAAATGAGAATATTCTGCATTATAACATATTTAGAAACCAAGTTGTGAATGCTGCTATTGTAGTTAATATTCTTGCCAAATGCCATTTTTGTTCATAGGAGTCTGTAAACAACACCCACTGTCCCTGCCATCCTTTCCTTTTCCCCCTTCTCTCCTTCCCTCCCTCCTTCCCTCCCTCCCTCCCTCCCTCCCTCCCTCCATATGAGAAACTGCCCATACACCAATGCTTGGTAAGAAAACAGAAATGTGCATTCACTTAGTTAAATGAACATGGCCTTTTCTTAAATGATACATTTTCTTGGACCAAATTAAATGGCTAGATTTCAAGAATTACACTGTCAGATGATAGGTAACAGAACATGATGTAGCAGGAGCTATATATAGTGGGAGGGATATTGAGTCAAATTTCATTATTAAATTCCGAGGCAGATCAAAGAAGAATTGCAGAAAAATGCAAAAGGCGAGTCAAAGATATATGGGAACAGAGGCTTTCCCTTTAGGTTTGCAGTTACAAGAATATCAGCATATAAAAAAAAATCAGTTTTAAAGAATACAGAAAATGGAAGAACAATGCATTAATAACAACAAAGGGGATTATTTTATACCACAGTGTTCATCATAAAAAGAAGAGAATTTTGCCACTGATTTCAATTAAGCCAAAGTTCAAACCAAAAGCTGTATAGTTTATTGTTAAATACATGCACATTCTTTGTTTTCAGAGCCTGCAGAACAAAATATGAGTCAAGAAGTCCCTCGCCAGACCATTCTTCTGAAACATTTATGGCCCATTATAAAAGTCACAGATGAACTACTCTGTTGCTTATGCTTTTTAAGGCTATTCCTGAAAGCCAGCCTGTTGTACATATGTGATAATAAAATATATATTAGAAAAACTTCTATAAGTTATGAAATTTTGTAGTTAAGCATGCAAAATATTTTTTATATTTATTAGCTTATTTTTAGCCTTTCAAAAGCTGAAAAAAGGGGGTAAAAATGGTAAAACTGCATCCTCTCTTACTTGTGTAGCATCACAGATCTGTCCTGAGCTGTACATTTCCTACATTTTTAGATGCACATGGCACTGGTATAAATGCTGTATCAACAATGGCAATCTTTGAAGCCCACCCTTTCTGATCTCAACTCATGTGGAAGAAATAAAAAAAATCTACTCAGAAACATTTTAGAGACCTTATAAAGAGCACATATGTGGCAGTTTTGTGCTCCCAGGTACCAAGTACCCGAAGCAGCAGTCACAGCAAAGCTGCCTGTAGTTTGATGGGTAGGAGGAGATCAGGATTACAGCCCCCTTAAGAACTAAAATGACTCTCTGGAATAATGCTTTGACTCCAAAATGTTGATGAAAATGTTTTTAATTTCTCCTCCAATATGCTTCTAAAAGAAATGAGTAGGGTTTGTCACTTTGAATACAATAACTTTAGAAGCATTTTTTTGGTCTGAATGCCCAGTGGAGAAAATCACTTACTTGGGTCTGAAGTGCCTGCTTCTCAAGAGAGAAGCCATGACCCATCTCATCAGCTGTGTTTCCTATTCATTGTCTCTAGGCAAGACACGAAGTGCCTAATTGTCCTCTTGCACTGTACTGGGAGTCACGGTCCCTAAACACCATTCTGGATCCCATTTTGTGGCTATGAGCTCTGGATTTCTCTCTATAGCTGAGTTGTTTTGATAGATTTAAGCTTCTATTTACTACCAGTGAGTTGTCTTTGTTAAATCTTTGTAACAATCTGGTTTTGGTGAGCACAAAATAATGGACTGCTGTTTCTTATTCAGCTGTTACCATGAATAGCACGTGTATTGTCTTGTTATAATAGCATTTGATTAATTAAATTTATTTTGAATGTGATTAGTTTTAATTTTGTTTGAATTATAACTAAATGAACTCACCTCCAGTTTTGACCATAAGACCCGTGATCTGGGGCCACATCTAGTGCTAGATGACAGATCTAGGACTGGAAATTAATGTGATCAGAAAAGCAAGAATCTCTACTCTTCAATGGGACTCTTGCTTCTGGCTTTGGTAGCTTGCAAAATTATTACTGTAGAGCAAAATCTTAAGTATGCAGTTCTGTTGGGGAGAGGCTTAGAAATCTTAAACAATTATTTCAGTGTGGGTTTTCTCTGTCTTTATTATCTGCATAAACCAAAGATAGTCCTTTTTGTTTTGCAATCAAATGTTCTGCCATTACTAAATCAGCATTTGGACAAAAATACAGAAACAGAGAAGTGAAGTTTGTTTGTTAATCAAAAAGATCTCCTTCAACAGTCCAGCAAATTGCAGAATCTGGCTTAACTCTCACCAAAGTGCTATATTCAAATTCTTCATTTTAAAACTGTGAAGTGTTAAAACTGAAAATACTGTTGAGAATATGTTAGGAAAAAAAATCATTATACAGGAAATGCACTTTTGAAATGAAATCTGTGCTGGTTTTCAGTCTGACTTCGAAAACCAGTGAACCCTCTAGGTCACAAAATTTGAGGACATCCATTTAAATTCAGATTTTACTAAACCTCAATCAACAACAACAAAAAAATTACATTCTGACTTAGAAACGGTTTTTTTTCTAATTATCTTATATTTAGATACTAGAAACCCAACTCAAATATGTGCTTAGACACACACACACACTCACACACAAGTGCTTAAAATGTATTTGAAACTGAGGGTATATTACTGTGAGAGACAGCAAGATATTTAATGGGTGTTGTGTTTGCAATTTTACAGGCTCTCTCTCTTAAGAGATGACTTAGATGCTTAATGGGAAAAGTACATTCTCTCCACTCCATGTGTACAAAGTATACTGTCTGTCAATTGTATCTAGGTGTTAGTTATTAAATAAAGGAATTTCTGCTGGGATGATCTGTATTCCTGTGATCCTGATTATACTCTAGCTGCTTCCCATTTTTCTAAACAGAGAATCATAGAATCAGTTAGTTTGGAAAAGACCTTCAATATCTTTGAGTCTGACCATGATGGAACAAAAAACAGAATTTTGTAAAAGCTTCATTATTAAAATATTTTGCCCTGAAGTATGATATCTGCATCCAATTCCCAGATGAGGAAAGTTAAGTCTCATTGATAACAGGATTCCCAGGACACATGTCATTTTGGGTAAGGATGTAGCATTCATCCTCTTTCCACTAGAGCTGGGACATCCCAAAGTGGAGAAATGAAGGCTGATTGGGCTAGAGGAAGAAAGCATGGGTTTTTTCCCTACAGCACTCATCTGAAAGGAAGAATGCTGGGTTCCAGTATTTTCTTTGAAGATTGTTTATGCATTTTATCTAACAATTGTTTCAAATTAAATGTGTGAAGATTTTTTTGGGACAAGTACACAGGACTAGCTCTTCCTTATGCAGTGCAAAGCTACAAGGCTATAAAGCCCAAGTTTATACTTCTATCATGCCATAGTGAGTCTTGAATTCTTCAAAAGGAACATTTTTCCCTGGCTGTCTCAGCTGCTTGTGTGGTCAAAAGAATGAGTTCTTGGATAGGCATGGGCTCAGCCTTTTGAGGCTGTTATGGGAGTCACATCCCGGTGCTCTGAGCTAGGGACACAGAAGTTGGATGGAAGCAGCACCAACACCAGAGGATGGTGCCATAAAACAGAGAACACCATTCAGTTCTTTTTAAAAATGACTGTGGCTGTCTTTCCACCAAGGAAAATACTAATCCTTATGTTCAAGCTAGTGAAGATAACTAACTGCAAGTATGTTGAGACACTTCAAGAGTAGCATGGGGTAGGGAATTTTGCTGTTGACTTTGCAAAGAAAGTTCCCTCATCAGCATTTTGATCTTTCAGACCACATGCTGAAGTCATTCAGTCTCCCATGAAGTGTGTAGGGAATCTTAGACATCACTTAGACAGCACAGATTTCTATCCTGCATTGGAACATCTGAAGTTAGATAATGCCTCATTGAATTTTTTGAACTCCTACCTCCATTCCTGCCTGTAGCTTTTAATGTTTAGTTAATGGAAGAAAGAAATGTTTCTCCAGTAACTTAAAAGAGATTTGTCTGCTATAAAAACACACAGGAACACCCGATTAAAAAGTAATCCTAAGAAAAAGCACTCAAAATGGATTACAAGGTAACAAAGTCAACACAGGCATACACGTCAGTGACAGCTTCTATTTGCTAATGCTGTATGCATGAGCTGGTTAGTCAGAGCTGCTGAATCTGGCATAATACATGAGCATATCAGTTTCAGTAAACAGCGAGACAGATTTTATTTCAGCTTTAACACCACATATTGCAAAATCACAAATGCATTTAACTAGGCAGATGCATGACAATTCCTTGACAAACATATCATCCCTTTGACATTGGTTTCAAAGGACTAAGTTGACTTTGGCTGTAGTCCTTCTGCCTGCTGTGTTATTGCAGCAATGAAGATCAACACTGCATTACAGCAGGACTGTAGAGAAAAATAATCTTCAAAAATATAATATAACAAAAGAAAAGCATTGATCAGCAAGTCAAAAACTCAAATTCATTTACTTCTTGCCACTCATACCTATTTAGCCACTTTTCTAGATACTTCACAATCAGTGAAGAGAACTGAAGGCAGTGTCAGAAATCATAGAAAAAATTCAGTGGCAGAAAGTACTGATTTTCTGATATCACAGTAACTAAACAATATTTTTACCCCTTAAAACAAACTCAGTGAAAAAAAATGGGCAGATCTTATACATTCACACTAACTCTTTGGATAAGTATTATTTAATTTCAACAACACTGATCCCAAACATAAGAATTTTATCTCACAGACTTGTAGGCTTCATTTTGTGACTCCTTAATACAATAATAAAAGTTTTATGAACTCAAATGACACTATTAAGAGAGGAAAATTAGCCAAAGCCTCTCTGGACTTATTCACAACACTAGAATATTTAGTTCTTATTTCATAAGCTCTGGTTATACACAAAAATGAGCCATTAAAGTGCTGGTCCAGAGCCAAGTTGCCCTAATACATAAAAGTTTAAACTACAAAGCTGCTGCTGGAAGACATTAGAACTGCATGGAATCTATGTCATTGCTGTGTTCTGGAAGGCACTGAAGAATGATTATGCTCATACTACTGGAACTGATCAACTTTTCCTCCAACAAAGCACACCAGTCATGCCTTCAACAATGTAATATCTTGACTTATAATTTTTATAATGACACTGTGATAAGAACATCTGCTCATGGAAGCCAAACACCTGGATGCAAGCCCTCCACAGCCAGGGGACTACTTCAGGGTGAAGTGACAGCAATGTATTCAGCTGGGGACAGTGATAGGGACTAAAAGAGCAGACATCACTAATGATGGGTCACTCTGAATATAAGCATAAAGGTTTAGGAAGTCAGAAGCACTGGAGAGCCTCATCCCATGTCTTGGCATGTTTTTGAAAGGGTCTCAGCTGTTTTATTATGTGCTGAATTCAATGCTGCCTATGTGAGTGATGCACGCTCATGGCATAGCTATTGGATTTAATAGCCTTTGCTATTAAAAGCAATAGATGCTTATTTTGTGAAGCCAGAGATTAGGTGTCAAAATGTTTGCAGAGTCAAAATTATGCCAGCCCAGGAAAGCAGAGCAGCATCATTTTACAAACATAAAAAAATGTCAGTAGACAGAGCACAAGATGTCTCAAGATTCTCAGTCATACAAGGATTTTATAGGGACTGCTCACCTGGACCCACAGACCTAAATTCATCCCAGGTGGCAATTTTGGCACACAAACACTGGGTTGGGGTTTTCTTTTTTTTATTCTGGCTCTATGTTTCTTTGTCTCGTAACAATCCTGACAAACAATCTATTTGTCTGTGACCTCTACCCTGGATTAGGATAACTCACGATGTGGTTGAAGCTGAACATGTGGGTAAAGTACAGGCTCCAGATGTGACTGTTCATCTTTTCCAACGCTCACATCATTACAGAATAACAGACCTGCAATTAAGGCTCTCCACAAGTTTACAAGTAGTTTTTAAAACAGACCCAATGAAGAACTGAGACATTTTAGGTTGTTCATCCACATGATTTAATAGGTACCCTGTTTCACTGCATAGGGAGAATCAAGAGCCTTGAATCAAGAGCCAACTGTCTGCAAACCAGACAGGCCAAATACTGAGAAGTCTAGGATACACTGTGCACAGAGGCATAAAAATGGACACTATCTGTTCAGTTCCTTACCTGGCTGATAACTGAAGGCCTCCACCACCCCCTTCAAGAAAAAGAACCCTGCCACCTGTTGCAGAGGCACTGACATTCATTTCTTGGGATTTTTCTGGGCTTAGGAATTTTTAATTCCATTCTACCCAGTGGCACAAATTCATCCAGATTTACGAGCAAGTGTATTCTTTTTTCAGTTCATAATCACAGGATAAGCTGAGTTGGAAGGGACCCACGAGGATCATCAGGTCCAACTCCTGGACCCTGTACAGCACCATCCCCAGTAGTCACACCATGTTCCCAAGAGCATTGTCCAAACACTTCTTGAACTCTTGTCAGGCTTGGTGCTGTGACCACTGCCCTGGGGAGCTGTTCCAGTGCACAACCACCCTCTGGGTGAAGAACATTTTTCTAATATCCAACCTAAACCTCCCCAATACAACTCAGGCCATTCCCTCATGGTCCTGTCACGGGTGTGTATTTAATCTCCCCAGGCTGAGCAGCAAGCTCAGTCTCAGCTCAGTTGTTTACTCTCACATTCAGGTTTGCATTACAACAGCTTTTTTTTTTTTCAAGGGTTGACTTCACTTTCAGTCTTTGAGAAGCTCAATATTGTTTATGTTAATTAAACATGCTTGCTCAGAGGGCCCTGGCTGGAAGAAAATTCATCAGGACCTACATGAAAACTGCATACTTCAGCTCCAAATGAGCCAATTCTGTGCCTACAGAGAAAATTAAACAGGAAAAATTATTATTAAATAGGAAAGTATTTCAGTAAGGTTAGTCACCTTCAGGGGTAAATTACACATAAATTAGGGAGTTTTTAAGATGTCAATTCTGGCACCACATTTAGGCTTTACTCTAGTGCTGCTGTTTCCTTACTTCTTCATTGGGTCTAATCCATTACAGAATTTTTAAGTCTGTGAATGGTTCAAGACCTGGTTTTATTTAAGTTCATGTTTTGATATATGAGCTCTAGCGGCTGCTAAATAGCAAAGCCCCAGCTGAAACATGGGAGAAAAAAGGAAAGAGCTTTTTTGTGGTGATCCAACCATGCATCCAGGGCAGGTCAAGAAAACCAGGGTGTTCACACCTTCAGGAGTACTTGAAAATCTTCTTACTAGACTCTGCAGGAAAGATTTAGTATTTTGGAATGATAGGCAAGGTATTTCTTGCCTCACCTGAGCACATATCTTTTTTTATCCTTTGACTTTTACCATGAGAAGAGTGAAACAAAGTAGCTTATATTAATTTTGACTATCATTATGGCATAAACAGAATAGGGGTATTATATTAAATTTATAGCTTTGTGTTGCCTTGAATGCAAAGACTGACTTTCTTAAACGATGCCAATTTGAAACTACACAACTGGCTCAAAGATCTCAGAAAAATTCACTTTGGTATTTCAAAGGCAAACCATGACTCAGCAGTAACTTGGCAGACTTGAGTTCCAGACAAAAAATTATTCAGCCTTTTCCTTTTTTATGTGTAATCTTCCACTTTCTTTCATAATACCTTTTGACAAGATTTCACATTTTTGAGGAATATTGAGAATATGGATGAAGACCGCAGTCCAGGGTTTTAGATTTTCATGTCAACAGGCCATGTTCAGAAAAAATATACATCAAAGTACACAGAGAAGTACAGACAGATCCTACACAACCAACCAGTAAAAGTAATGAAGTTTCAGGATTAAAAACATGACAGAATTTTCATGGCACACTTGAACATTTATATCTAGGATAAGGTTCTTTGAATTTGTCCATTTGTTCATTATAGATCTAAAAATGACAGTGCAGTTCATTGGCATCTTGTTGAACTAAGGCATTTAAAAGAACAGTATCATTATCAGTAGAGCACAAAAAATAAATCTAAGTGGTCTCCTTTGTGTAAGCTAGTCCAGCAAAATACTATTATCCTAATCAACCTGTGATTTCTGAATGAGACTATCAATTCATAGCCTACAGAATGAAAAATCTAATTTTTTGATGAAATCTTGGATGAAAATGTAGCCCTTTCTACACCATTATGAACCTGAATGATGTGGAAACCTTGCCAATTTTTATTTGCTTCATATAATTAGGTTTTAATAAGTTGACCAAAAAACGCAACTACAACAAATTTAACATATGTAACAAATAAGGAAATTTGCTGGAGGATTGGAAGGACCTGGCAGAGTGCCATTCACCACAATGTCTTGGAACAAGATAAAGTCATCCATAATTTAGCAGATGTTACACAAAATTTAAAAGAAGTTCTATTGCTAAAAAATTCTTACCATGAATTCAGATTTGGCTCTGTGTTCATAACACAGTGACTTGACAAATGAAAAGCAAGAATTCAGATAAATAAAATACATAATAGAATGGCCACACACAGTGTGAGATCTCATAAACTACTGAAAATATTTTTACTGTTCTGAAAGACATCTTGATTAAAATTTAACTATGTACTCACTGTTTCTACCCAGTTTTCCTGAAAAGAACTAAAAATTCAATTTAAAACATGGAAAAGTGTCCTGGTGTTTATACATTTTTCTCATCTGTAGAAGTATGAAGTACAGGGTTCTCTACTACAGTCATTTATTTCTTACTTACAAATCAGACAATTCCTGACAAGACAGTACAGTACAATAACTGTTCCCATTTAAAAAATTATATATCGGTTCTATTTTGTTTCTTTGATTCAATGGTTTTCTTGTTTCTTTTCCTAAAGCAAATGTCCTTGGTCAAGGTAAATGGAAAATGTAATCAAGCTGCAAAAAGAAAAATCCATTTAATTGATAGTTCCAGTACTGAAGGAAGCTTGTGCAACCTTTGAGTTTGTTTTCTTGTTCAAAGCTGTGCAGATGAAGTTTCCAGCTTCCATCACGGCACAAAGATTTACTCCCTAAAAAAGAGGTGAAAAATGTTAAGAATAATAAATGCACATGTTAAAAATGCTTAGACTCCAAGTTTTTTGCACCAGAGTCTAATTTTTGCAAACAAAGGGCCTGATTCATGTTATAGGTCAGTAATGGGGATCAGTAAAGTTACAGTGATTTACTGATAGTTACAGCTTCTAGTTGTTTGAAAAGTTCTCCTACTTTGGGACTGATTTCTTGTCCCATCACCAGTGGACCAAATACTGAAGTAATATCTTTCAACCCCAAAAGAATCTGGAATAAAGAGCTGCAATTAGAACTAGAAGTTAGAAGAAAAATATAGAGTCTAAATATGTACTATACTTATTTATCATCCAACAATACAAAATTTCATGCAAAAAGCATGAAAAAGGATTCAAAAAGCAAAGACTTGTGTTTTGCTACTGCATAAGCTAAAATTTAAAATTAACCAAAACCTAAATAAAACCACCATCAAACCAAACAAAAAAAGAAATAGCATTTGGTGGTGAGATTGTCTCCATGGGATTTGGTATCAACCTTTAGGACAAGCTGTATTCTTGCTTGGCCACCAGATTGTTAACAGATTAATCAATCTTATCAAGAAGCCTGGGACATGGTATATTTCATATAATCTGACTATTTTTGCTCAATTGCTTCCTTTTGCTATGAGTCAATTGGAAATGTCAATGAGTATTTTGCCCAAGGAAAGACTATGCTGAAAGCGTAAGTCTAAGGTGCACTGCAATGTAAAGTGAAATGCATGATTTCTGCTCCTTATTTCAAAGAACTGTGTTGTTCCAAAAGAATAAACATCTTCATGAAGAGAAGCTACCCCAAAGTGTGTACAAACAGTTCAAAACAGAGTCCACTTGTACAGTGACACTTGTGATTGAATATTTTCTAAACATGTGTCTGATATCCACCCTGAACTCCACTGTAAGCATTTATCTGCAAATGAGAGCAGATAAATGCTTACAGTGAACTCTAAAGCACTGAATATGCTTTAAGAGTGCCCAAGGAATGTGCAATTCAGAAACAAGTTCTGTAATCCTTTCATGTCAAGGAACTCTACTGGCATGTACACCACATGGAACTGCAGCCTCCAAATAAGTTCCAATGAGCTCCTCAATAATTCAAATCTTCCTATTTCAGGTATCAGGCATTTAGATTTCTTTCTGTGGTAGTTTAAATGCAACACACACTTTGTAGTTTTGGCAGTTTTTATATTATCTCCTTTGAACTTGACTCTCCGTGTCCATGTGTAAATTAAACATAAATTTACGGCAATACCTGAGTTAGCACAAACTCATTATGCCACGTATCCAGATAAATGGGGACTGACAGGAAGACCAAAGAGCACATTTTTTGAAGAAGGCAGTAAATGAATCCTAGGAATACAGAATAATTAACATCCCAACCAGACAGGGATACTAAATGGGTGCTCTTGAGGTGTGGATGCTCACTGGTAAGGGTCATTAAAGCGCAGCTCAGGACATATAAGCTGCTCCGCCCTTTCCTCCAGGAACAGGACTGGTAATAAAAAGACTGTGAAGCCTCTTAGCCATAACAGGTTTTGTACAATTTTGAAATATATTAAGTGGATACCTGAGAAATAACAATTCCTGCGCTTGGGTGCCAAACACCACAATTTTTATCAACTTTGAAGTCAGAAAAATTGACAACAAATTAATAAGCACTATTATCCAAATCCAAAACTGTGACAAGAACTGAGCAGAGCTCAATCTTTCCACTGTTGAGATGATCAGCCTTCTGTAGCAATGTCTACAGTACTGAATTTTTTGTGGTTACTGAGGCAGAGCAATGACACAAAACAGCTGCTACTAAGTTCCTCATAGCTCCAGGTAGGAAGAAGTGGATTATTCAAATTATGTTAAATATGCAAACCATTTCTAGTCTAAATTGATAATGAAGACAACATCATTCCTGTTACATGTCAAGCCATATTAAAGCACTGAGTTTGCAAAAACTACTATGGGCTCTGAATATTTTACTGTACAGCACAAGTTCTTGTGAGGTGCGTATCGTATGTTTCCTAAAAAAATATTTATTTTTCCTTAAAGTCTTAAGTAGAAAGTAAAAATATCTTACTGTGTTGATCCCCAGACCATTCAGCATGTATATCACATCCTCTGTAGCTACATTTCCAGTAGCACCTTTTGCATAGGGACACCCACCAAGTCCTGCAACAGATGAATCCACTACAGCAACTCCCATCTGGAAAATAACAACACAAAAATGAAGCATCAGCACAGAGTATTATTTATAATTTTTCATAAATGGCAGGCCATATGTATTGGTTACTGTGCATAAAATATGCATTTCTCCACAAATGGGTGTGTTCCTTGGAGAAAATTCCTTATAATGGTTTTAGTCCTGACATCTTTATAAGGTAAGACTTTTCAAACACAGGATATGGAACAAAGAACTAATGGTCCATTACGTGTGATTTTGGCAGGTAAGATGATTGCTGTTTTATAGAAAGAGATTTAAGTATTTTCTCTCTTTATCTTTCAACTTAGTGCTTTTAAATAACCTGCATCTACTATGGAAAGTTTTAATGCAAAAAAGCTTTTGCACCCTTTTATTTCTATGATATGATTTTAAAATAAAGCTGAAATTGGAAAGCAATCATTTTCTGATAACAATATGTTAGGTATGTAATCCAGGACACTGGGTCTTCCTTGTCAGAGAAGGTTCTACAGTCTTCCCCTTGCCTCTGGAGGCATTCATTTTCTACAGATAATCAGAAGCGGGCAAGGGAATTAGGCAGAACAATTATTAGGCCTTCAAAGACACAAGCTCCTCTTTGCCTTAAGCGCACTAGAGGGTTCCCTTCCCCACAGGAATAATTTAGACAGACATACACTAAAACTGTAAGACAGGTCAGGCAGACTGAAATTCAGGACAGGATTTCCTGTGCAGAGATACATTTTCAAACCCGGACTTTGGGTACAGAGAGATTGAAAGTCTAAGCCATGCTTGTTACCCACATACACAAGTCAGGAAGTTTGGCTTAGAGGTCTGACTGCACAGATTGCTGATCTCTCTTCTGAAGAACCTACCTGTCCCTGCAGGCTGGTCTGGGAGCCCGAGCTTCTCCTTCCCAGAAGGATACAGATGCATGCACCTAGCTGCCAAGGTAGGCAAATGATACATCCTGCATGTTGCAGTTGCTAAGTCCCCTTTCCAAATATACCTAGTAGTTGGTTTTTTAGTTCTAAAATAAACAACTGTAATGTGGTTTTTTTTCATACTTGCTTCTAGTTTTAACAGGGTGCTCCATAGTTTTATCAATGGCCTTACAGACTCTTTGAACTTCCAACATCTCTGGAGAGCAATAATAAAGAAGCGTTGTCTCAGGTCCTATTCTTGGACAGAGAATATTGATCCATGTTGTGGTGTGGTTTTTGCTTTAAATTTGTGTTTGCCCACTATTCTCCTCCCTAATCTCCTCCCCTCCTGAGTTACCCATGCCCCAAGCCCTTCCCTAACTTCCTCCCTCCCAAGTTGTCAATCCTCCCTATCCCTACCCCTTTTTCCAGAGTGTTCCTTGTCTATCTTGTAGTATTCGATACCCCATTTGTTACTTTGTATTATCCCTCTCCCCTGCTCTCCCTGACAACTTTATAGAATGTTAGTCCTGCCCTAGATTCCTCCCCTGCCATGCCCTCACATGCCCTCCCCTATACCACTCCCCCTATAAAAACCTCTGCAGAGTCCCTAAGTTTCGTCTTGGGGTCCCAGGTCTTGGACCTAATAAATCCACCCAGTTTTACCCCAAGTCCTGTGTCGCCGTTATCTGTTCCTGTGCTGGACCAAGGGATAACTGGGAATAGCAGAGCTCAGGGGGGAAGGTCGCGCCCCTGCTGTCGCCGCCCAGCACAATACGACAGCGCACTGCAACAGATCTAGGTATCTGCTCAAAGCCTGTAATAAAGACCTCAAAGGAGTCAAGGTGCATAACTGTGACAGGCAGGAGAGTGCTATTTAATATTGCTCACATAATAAGAGTCTCTAAAAAGAGATACTGTACTACTAAAGTACACTAATTTGTGACTTATGGAGTGAATCACCAAAGTGCATGTTTCACATTTCAGTCACTTGTCACACTCTTTCTTTGTGTAAGCCACCAGTCAGAAAATGTGTTATATGACACATCTGTGTCCAGGACTCAGAGAATATCGATTCATGATGGCTGGAAATTGTTATTTATAAAAAATAATTGTTTGTTGAAAGTGTTGGTGACTGTGGGCAGATATGGGATATCACAGTGACTTGAAGGTAACATGAACCTATGGTTTTGTCTAACCACACCCTTGTATTCTCAGGCAGCCTTGTCTGAGTTATTCAAAGTACCCTCACTGGAAGCTGGAGTGAGCTCAGACAATTTACCTTACTGTAGATGCAAGAGCATATAAAACCCTGATGCCTTCCGCTGACTAAGCAGTGGGAGCAGTAATTTCCACATGATGGACAGTGATAATTGCTCTGTCTTTTAAATCATTGACTATTTTGGCTAAATATAAAAAAAGGAGAAGGTCTAATAACACCTTTACATTGGTGACATCCTTGGGAGGATGGCTTTAACCTAGTACAGGGCACTTAATCCATTACTTCCCAGAAACAGTGCATAAACACAAAGTCTCTAAAATTGCATCTCTATCAGGATGTATTTGCTATTTGAACATTAAACCACTGGAAGGCAAGGTCTAAACATGGCATATATAATACAGCAACCCTGACTGACCTCCAAATCTGACAGTCTTCAAATCAGGTCTTAATATGCAGTGAGCAGGTGCCTCTCTTTTAAGTTAATGTCTTTTAAATTTCTCTTCAGAATGCTTTTGAAAGGATATCTACTGCAATGTACTACTATTTCATCAACAGGGTCAGCTGCATCTGTCTGCTCTTGCCTGGTGCACAGACAGTTATAATGTGTTTGCTGACTCAAGTGCAGAATCACCCCAGTTCATCTTCAGTGTGGCCCAATTCAAAAAAATCCTGAAATAATCCATACTCTAAGCTCCAATCTAACAGTGCTAAAAACAGATGTTAGAAAACATCCCTCAGCAGTGCTACTAACTAATTTGGAGTTTGATATTACAGCCCAGCCTGTCCAAGCACAGAGTCTGAAATAGCACCTAATAAATAATTCCTCTGCACGTCTGAGCAGCTATGAAGCTGTTTTGGTTTTGCAGCCATTCAAAGCCCAAGGAGCTCTAAAGTAAAACCTAAAAATTGACAAAATATGTAAAACAAGGTGTTTTCCTTCATGACATCTTCTATATTTGTCTAGACTTTTACAGGAGATAATGAGTTTCAATCCTTTTAGCAATCCAAGCTTGCAAAAAATTCACTGTCAATATGATGTTTAAAAAAATCCACAGTCTCGCTGTCACTTCCTGACGGGCACTAAATTGTGCTGACATTCATGAGAAGTTGTACTGCAGCTATTTCATAGGATATGTCCTAAATGAGCACTCGCTGAGCTGCTTCCACATGGACATGTGTGGGGGTGAACAATGGCTTGGCTTCCAGGACAACTACAGTACTTCAGTATTTTTTGACACTTTTTGATAATCACAAAATTCCTGACAGTGGTTCCTGAACACCTTCCAAACTTTAGCTTTGGCTAGCATTAGCTTACTCTCTAGAGGAGGCAGAGGACTTTTTACTCCTGTCCCATGCTAACTTCCTAATTCCCCAATGAGAAAGAAAAGAATTAAATTCATCACCTTTGTCAAACAGCCAATTTTAACAGGAAACCATTATTGCCAGTGAATAATAAATGCTTCATGTTTCTCAGTTTGCTTTACTAGCTCCCCATAACTTCTTGTTGGGACAGTCAGTCTCCTTCCTTACTGATCTTTAAACCTGGTTTGTCTGGCAGAAGTTTAACTTTGTTTTTCTCTTAAAAATGGCAAGGTCAGCATCAGTAACTCCAGGAAAGTATGTGGTATAAATCAGAAGCTATAAATCAGGTCTTTCATAAATTAGGCTTCTTCTCAACAATGAGATTTTGAAAGCATAATATCAAGGATACAAGATACGCATTAAAGAGGAAAAGATTTGTGCCACAGAGGGGCCACAGAACTGTGAGGTTCAGTGCCCAATGTCTTAAAGATGGGTGCACGTAGATACTGCAAAGAATGGCTGCATTAGTTCAGCTTCTGTTCAAGGAAAGGTGAAGGCAGGGAGAAGGCAGGGAGGAAGAAGTAAGATGTGTCAGGTCAAAGGCTGCCCACACAAAAGGCAGTACAAGACTAATGCTATTTAATGCTGCAGCCTGGTCAGTGCCTAGCTGGCACTCTTGGAATGGTGTGGTTCTGCCATATTACTGTGTCTCTCTGGCATCAGTCTGCTACCCACAGCTACATGGTATGCCACTGGCAGAAACACCCTGTCCTGGAGAGAGACAGAGAATTAACCAGACACAGAAATGACTATGCCAGCAATGCTTTGTAAGGTTCAGTGGCAACAAAGACCCTTCCCTGATTTACCTTTTCAAGTTGTCAAAAATCAAAGCTTGCTATTCTCCTGTATTTCATATAATAAATGTATGCAAATAAATATTATTTTGGTATTAAAGAATTTAGAAGCATAATTTTCTATGTATAAGGCAATAAAATGGGATGAGATCTCTCTGTGGTAATCTGTGAAAGTTATCTGCATTTCCTTCATGCTTCTTTTTTTCTCTGCTTTTGCTAAAGGTTAACACATCACAAAACTGCTTTTCTGAGTTAACACCATCCATACTGACCACAGGGTGTCACTGTTACATTAAAATAGCAAATTTCCCAGTTCACGTCGTTTGAAAATTAATACATTCATCGGAGGGAAAAAAATCCTTTTCTTCCAAAACATATTGAGATGCAAGCAATTTGTGGGCAGACGTGCCACATAAAATAGGTCAATACTGCATTCCTTTAACTCATTGTACACATCTCTTCATATTGCTACTGACACATTTATTATAAGCAAAGCTGGCAGTGACATCTAGAGTTAAAGTTCCCTAACACTTTTCGTCATAAGGCCCCACTTTCAGTTGTTTATTACTTTGTCAGCCTTTAACTGCTGGAACTTATATTTTCCATACCTTGTCTCTGCCTCAGACTGGATTGTTTTGAAAGTTTCAGTGAAAAATGGACTTGGCCACTTCCGGGAACAAGTTTTGGGGAAGAAAAACACTCTGTTACATTAATATTCAATAAGTTTTACATGAGTTTCTTGGAGATATTTTTGTAGCTTTGCACTCTCAAGTTTGGCACAGAAGGGATACTGATCTTAAGAGATCACAGTCTGGGCTTAGTTACAAGCTTAGGGAAGCTCCACCTTATTTCCACCTTATTTCCACCTTATTGTCAGGAACTAGTCGGTCTGGGAGTTAAAATGTCCAAGGAGAGAAGCAGCTGACTGTGATTTTTTTTCTTACCCCAAGAAAGAATTGTAAAGCAATTTCTCTGAGTTGGAAAATCAGTGTCCCTGACTGACAATGCATCACCTGCACAAAAAGCCTGAGCAGTGAGGTCTGTGTTGCAGATCTGGCTCTTCAAAAAACATTCATGGATGTTTATGGGGAATCAATTCCATTCAACATGAGACTGGTTTTGAGATTTTGGAATGCTAATAAAAATCCTATGCCATAACACAATTAATGAAGCAGATGTTCACAAATCATTATTTTTATTGCCTATGCAGGCTTATTGCGCTCCTTTTATGAATATGTGCACTCTTATATTTAAAAACACCGGGTTTGCTTGTGTGGGGCTGTGCTCAACTTGAGGTCTCCCTTGCTAAGGATCACAAAGCTGCAGGGGGAGCAGGAGGCACGCCAAGGTCTTGTTGGGACCCATGAAGATGCAATGATCATCAAAACAGTAAGTGACTTTCCAGTCTCCCTTCCTTCCCTCCCCAGGCAAGCCAGGGCATTGCCAGATGCTGCTGCTGACTCAAAGTAAGTAGTTACTGCTCCGGATGCTCTTCAGCAGAAGTTGCTGCTCTCAAGCCAACCTGTGATGGTTTAACAATTTATCTGCTTACTGTGTCTTGAAATAACCTGATCTATAAACACAAGGTATTTGTTCTATAGACAAAAGTATGAACACAGTCAGGAGACCAATGAAATAGGTAGGGAAGAGAAGATAATAATCTTGGGGACTGGAGGGAAAGGGAGAACTAGACCGAACAGGCAAAGGGGAGCTTTGGGGTAGGCTGCGATAGAACAGTCTAGTCCAGAGATGAAAAAGCTGTGCCAGGTTACCTGTGCCCTACATATCATCAGGTAACAACAAGGTCTTTCTCATATGCTACATGCCACTGTAAATGAATAAAAATAAACTGGAAAATAAATAGAGGGCTTTGAATGGACAGGGGAGATAAATGATTACTTAACTCCATGGTAAAGTTACTGAGGGCAGCTTTGGGAGAGGCAAATTAAGCTGGGACTGAACAAAGAATGCTTGGAGCTGCTGACTGTTATGGTCCAATGACAAAAGAAAAATAATCCACTTCCATGGGTGGCTCGCAGAGGATAAGCTGAGTAGACACATACCCACTAAAATTAAATGGCTGAATTATCATAATATGGGGCATCAGCTGAGAATGAGTTGAATGAAGGACCGAACAGGTAAAAATCAATGTCTGAGATGCAGGCTGCAGGCAGTGCACTTCTCTGTGAGCCACAATACTGAAAAGGGCAGAGGACTACTATGAAGAATCAGGGAAAGGCACTGATTTGAAAGGTCTAGTGTTTGAAGTACATGTGGCAAATGTGGAACATGTGAATCTATCAATGAAAATGGCAAATCTGATCCAAGCATGACAGCATTTGAAAAGGCCCCTTTTTTCCTACATTCAGGGAGCATATAATGAAATTAATCTATCTTATGTAGCCCTCTTACTGTATCTGTACCTTAGAAAGAAACTACAAATTCTTTCAATTTTTTTTTTCTTTGTCATTGCTGGCTTCTACCAACTCCCAATCCTTCTAGTTACTGCAAGACCAATTTGTGTTGAGTCACCCTTCAGCTTAAGCTGGGTGGCCAAATTGTTCCTGGAGGCATAATTTCTCTTACTTCTTATAACCAGAATACTTGCAGCATTATGCACTAAGTGGCAGTGGACACTACCTTGTACCAATATGAGCAAATGAAGTAGACTGATGACAAAAAATTTCTATTGTTTTAAAATAAATTTGCAGCAATCACAGCATTTATAAAAACAGGGAAAGTAAAGCAGAACAACTTTCATTTCACAGTACCACCATCATATATCAGCATCAGGGTATCTAAAAGAACAAAATAACAGCATTTAAAATGCCATATGACTTCAATTCAGCCTGAGCCTTCATGCATTGTTACAATTTTTCATATTATTTTAGAATGTACTACAAGGATATGTAGAATTTTGAATCCGAGTTTGGTCTTTACATAATCCATAAAATCTTTTGCATTTTATATTAATGCAAAAGATGCTTTTGCATATTTGTTCTTAATACATAATAGATGCTTTGTAGTTGGAATACATAATATATTTTTATAGCAGTTATTTTCTAATGCATGAGATTCCTTTTTTCATTTCTGGAGATAAATCTCAGAACAGAAAAGAACAATTGTGCATCCTACTCAAGCTGAACAGATATGTATCTCCATCATTCACCATCACTCCATATTAGATTTAGAGTCAAACAAAAATAATTGGTACAGTTAATGCTGTTAAATAAAACCTGCACTTTTTATTCAGACTTAGCTACTATTTCAAATCTCTCTTAATTCTATTCTCAGAATCCCCTGAAGGAAACAATTCTTTATTCTACTTTAGCATGTAGGATGTACGGACATTCAGAGACTCTGCTCACCAATATTCATTGACAAACCACACTCAGCATAAAGAAAGGTGGATTTCCAAGATGTATGGTAAACTAACCTTAGAAAAAACTCCTGGCATTCGTTACATCTTCTGGATTGCACAGGTGCACATCCATCTTCTCCCATATATGGAAAATAAGAACTGCATCCTCCATTCAAATGCTTTTAACTTATTTACAGCTAGACTGGAGACAATATTTATCATCACAAAGTACAAAGCCAAATGTCCCTTTTCTTCAGGAGCACCAAAGATTAACAGATTAGAATGTTTTCCACATGTCCACTTTACTGTCAAGAGAATATTAAAGAAGTTTTCCAGCTTCCGCAGCTCAGCCAGATGTCAATGGATCCCACAGTGAAGCAAAATTGGCAGAGTAGCCTTCTCATGACCCCAGCATTGTTTTATCAAGGATCAGTTTAAAAGTATAAAGGGCCCATTTCTTGCTGAGATCTGTAATGTTTTTCAGCCCTTTTCCCCTGCAATTACACAAAAGTGCTGACTTTGTTGAACTACTGATATGCAGTAGTATTTCTTATGACTTCTCTCACACTGTGCTGTAATTGCTGTTTATGTTGGCACAAGAAAAGTACCACATCTTGTTTCCACTGTACATTTCCGGACTCTGGTTTCAGTAACATCAGTGTAGGATATTGTACTGGGCATATGTTTTGTTGTGTAAACATTAACTGGTAATTTACTCTGTCAGTCTCCACAGTATGGCTTCTAATTACCAGGGGTTGAGGGGCTTCAGATGGACATTTTACAAAATATTTACAGCAGCTATCCTGCTTCTTTTTTTTCTTCACTGCTATTTGTGTTTTGAAAAGCATTGCAAGAGTAAAAAGCTCTATCAAATGAAGTAAACAACTCCATCAAATGCCATAAAAAAAACCTGAAACCAAATGTATTCATTCTTTTGCACCTCATTCTCTAGAGTAACTAAAGACCACTTTCCCAACTAGTTAAGCAAAAATCTTGGCAATATTACAGTAAACATGATAGTATAGTAAAGTACCAGATATTTCTGTTTGCTTGCAATTTGATTATTCCCTTTATATTTTTTAACAAGAAAAAAAAAAAAAAACTTCTATTGGCTTTTTTTTCTTAAAATTCACTCTTGCTAAATAGCCTGTGAACTTGCAAATGGCTGTGCACATCCTTATTTGATTCAAGACTCAGACAAATGTACTTAACAAATGGGACCACTAAGGTCTTGTTAGAAAATCTACTGCAAAAATTCAGAACCAAGGAACAATCTCCCTTTAAGAGCTATGGAATATATGTTTTAGTCATTCATCTGTATAATTTCAAGGAAGTAGCACTTTATATTTTGTGCAAAAAATACAGTGTCATGAGTCGGATTCCAGGAGGGGAATAATTCCAGTAACAATAATTACAGTAATATGGGCAAAGAAGATGCCATCAAATAGGGAATTTTTTGGCCACCCTAGGCAGAGAGAATTTTTATTTCAAATAAAATTTTCATCACAATTTTCATTATAATGCAAGAAACTTTTTTTTTTAGTGTGATAGTTTCTCATCATCTACTGTTCCATTACAATTGGATCAACTTTATAATGTACATCACATTACAGTACCTTAGCATGTTACACTACCTCCCCTTCAAATATATTGACTAATTAAGTGTTAGCATTAAGGTGGGGAGCCACAAAATGTAAAACGCCTTGAAAATACTTTTCTCTTATTCTGAGGGAAGTTCCTTTTTATAAAAAGACATCTGTAATTGTCTATCCAATGTATCTGCCAGCAGTAAAGACAAAACACTTCTTTTGTTTAAAAAGGCATTAAACTTAGCACCTTGTATTTTGCTACAGATACATACATTTTATTGCTCTGCTAAATCTTTTATTTTGTTTACTTGGTTTATTCTTTAGAGGAAAAAATGCTCCATCATGTTTAAAATTATCTCCTATTGTTGCAGCTCTTAGTGCAAGCAAAATTTAACTTCTACGAACATTGGAGAAAAAAATTTTCTTTCTGTAAGTGTTTACTTTATGCATTTGAATGGACTCCATTTATCAAATCACATCATTTGCCTCTGGCAATCTTACCACATATCATTCGCACTAAGCAACAAAGAAGAAAAAAGTAAACAGGCAAACATGCAAGCTGGAGTGTATAACACTACCATTCCTTTATGTTTAAAAAAAAAAAAAAAAAAAAAAAAGTTTTCATTTCTGAATGCCTGGCTGTTGCAATTCATAGTGCAATATTTCAAAAGAAAAAAAATAGATAAGTGACAAATTATTTGACTCGGGAGACTGTTTCTGTGTTGCTTCAGCACAGCACAGAATGAAAAAAATGATTGTCATACTTTAGGTACTACATCAGCTTTGGTTTCTGTCTTAGCTGAAGAGTCATCTTCAACTAATTCCACTTATGCAAATCCTCCCTTGTTCTCCCAAGCTACAAAGATCCACCCAGCACTCATTTGGAGTGAGTTCAGAACTCCAGCCTTCTGGTCACAGTTATCTAGAGATTTTCTGCAGTTTAATTTACCTTAGAAAACACACTAAGATCTTGTTTAATGCCACTTGATACATCTCAAAAAAGGAAATAATTCTCCCTCCTTCATTGTTTGCTAGATAATAATAAAATTCCTTCTGAGGAGCTGTAAATATGCAAGAATGGCCAGAGTTTAATTCCACCCCCTCAGCACAGCTGTCTGTAGAGCTGCCCAAAAAGGAAGGAAGCATCATCCTGTAAACACTACACTTCCCTACTGGAGACCCTGGGATTTGTCATTTCCCAAGTCCAGCCATGGCAAACTCCTCTGACCCTTGCTTAGGTCTGAAATTCAGGTTCCATGTGATGTCCTCTTTTTCAGGCAAAAACTAGAATACACACAGTCACAAATAATGAAAGGTCATAAAAGCAATAATTTCCAAGAGGGAAAGCATTGTAGTGATTCTGTCCTTTTTTTTACAGTTACTATTAAACTTTAAGAAAAACTACTTTAGGGTAAAAAGGGAGAGGGAGTAAGTAATTCCCATCAAGTAGAAAAATAAACATGTCTAAAAGCCATTTATCTTCTTCCAGCTGATGTGTACAGATTAAAGTTCCATATGATTATAGGGAGAACTCCTAAAAACAAGTCAAGCAACACTTACAGAAAAAAATTATTTTCCGAAAAGAATGCAAATTAAATGAGGAATTAAATTCTGGGGGGAAAATGGTCTTAAAGGTACTTAATAGTATCTTGACAAAATTTTTGAAATTTTTCTTTCACAATTCTTTTTTAAATTATGTTTAAATATTGTATTTTATTTCTGTTACTGCTCCACATACCTTTTAGTGTCCAGCATATAAACTCAAATCCCCGGAGACAGCAGCAGCACACAGAGCTGACCAGAACCTCTGAAATCTCATCTCCAGAGACAGCCTTGGATGTCATTATGGAATGCCATTTGTGGAATGCCACAAATGCTACCAGGAATGACAGCAAAAACCTCTCTTTTGTGTGGCTAATGCGCAGGAAGTTGTGCTCTTTTGTGGCAATATATATGACCAAAAACCTAAATGGCATCAGGACTGGGATTCAACTGTCCACTGTGTGTAACTCTTGCATAGTCCTGGACACAGCTTTGCCCTGGGGCAGACAGAGCTCCACCAAGCAATTTCTGGCACATTCTGGGAACTTACATCCTTTAGAGACCATCCATAGTTGTCAGTCTGGACTTTTGGAGGGTAAGAGTTTGGTTTTTGGGATGCAAGTTTTTACATAGCAATTGGCCACAGTACCAGAGAGGCCAGGATGTGCTGAGCATGGCAACCCTTTGAAGGAGTGATACAGCCACTGTGGGAATGCAAACCCTATTGAGACATTAAAATGACCATGGCAGCTGATGAGACAGCAACTGAGGAAGAAATGCATGTTGTGGCAGGGGTGCTGAGAAGGGAGAATGGGATGGGCCTGCAAGGATGGATTCTGAGATGAGCCAGTTGTGTAGGATTGTATTTGTGGAAATCCCATTTCATTTGTTGTGGAAGTTGGAAGGTGTGGGTGAGACAAGCAAAATACTATAAAATTAGAAGGGAGAAGTAACAATTGCAGAGAACGAGCTTGTCTTTCTGTGGATGAGAGAGTGCTTATGTAATGCTGAATAAGGCAAAAGAAACGATCTTCAGACCAATTAAAATTCTTTATTTTCCAGTCATCTAGATAATCAAGACTTTCATTTTTAGGAATTGAATCAAACACTGTTGTAAAATAACAGTTATCAGTTCAATTCCTGATTGCTACAGGCAGTCATATCATTAAACCTACAGCTAGTCACTATCAATCATGCAAAAAACACCCCAAACTAGTACCTTTTAAGCAAGCAATCCAATGCACAATAGAAATATGCATGGGGAATTTGACACCAGTGTGCCCCCACCATACATTTTATGCATGCTAAAGATCAGTGATTTCAGGTTTTTAGTGCTGTATTTTCACAGCTTCTAAAAGTACTAAATATTTATTTTAAATGTGGCTTAGCATTTTGAAAACTATTTTATACTAATTTGTTCTATAAACACCTGAACCCCTTTTTTTTTTTTAAGCCTTCTTACATTTCCAGCATTTGGAAGTAATTTGTTTCTAGTCCAAAAAAATGAATGTCTGTCTCTAACAAAAAGAGCTGGATTGCTGCCCAATCCACTTCAGAACTGGATGATGCTGACTTTTACCCATTTCAACAGTCAAGTTAAACAAGACACTGTTGGGATGATAAAAGGGGGTCTGTAAAGAGACTGCTGCTCTGGCTATGTGGACTTAAAATTATCAAACAATGACTAGGAAAACAGTGAAAGAGAGAAAAAAAATTAACATAAGTACCAGGGAAAACATTCAGGTTAGGTGAATGCAGGAGCACAGTATCTGTTCACATCATTCTTTCCTCTTGCCAGTGAACTGCCAGCAGGATATTTACTCTACTTAAGCACTGACAGAGGCCAAGGATGACCAAAAGGAATTATAAAGGACAAGAAAGTGAAGGGGACAATGACTCTAATAGGCTGTGTGGAGTATTACCCTAAAAAGTAACTGTAATCTGCTAATTTTGTATCTAAATTATATTCTCTGCAATTTTGTGTGAGCCTTGTTTGCAAACTCTACTGTGCAAGCTTCTTATAATCTGGAAAAAGGTGAAAAAACAGAATTGTCTTCTCATATCTTATTAATACCAGTTCCTTTCCCTTTTTCAAACTATTCAACAGTTCCAGATATGACAACTAAAGGTGGAACAGAACAGAATCTGATGAAGACCAGAAAACCACCTAAAGTAAATTCTTTGAATCTGCTTATTTTTGCATAGAAAGAAGTGCATTCACAAGAGGACAAAAATGCACAGAAATGAAAGCAATATTAGAAATGTATTTTAGGCACCGATCAACCAAGTCAGTATGGCCTTAATGTTTCTAGATTTAATGAATGAGAAAATGATCATGAAGATTAAATTGGAATGTACCACTGACACTGCAGAATGAAATGTGCAAAGGAATGCCACTTACACGGTGGGGAACTCAGAAATTAAAGCACTTAAGACGTGATAAGGCAAGATACAATAAAACAGCATTCCAAGAAAAAGAAGTGTGCAAGGAGGACACAAGCAAAGGAAAAGAATATTTGGGGCAAATTAATTTTTTTAATAAATACACAGCTTCAATACTATTTGTATAGAAATGATCTTTGCTTTTAAGACAAATAAGTAAAACCACTTCAGATTTTATTTGTATAGTTGCCGCAATGATTTTCCATTCATATTCCAGTTAGACATAGAGTGATATGTATGAATTTGCAGAGATCCAAAGAAAGATGCATAGATTTGCATGTACAAATCAAATGTTTAAAAATACTTTAAAGATAGTTGAGGTTTGATTGTAAGCCAAAGGAAAGTCATGTCTACTGTTGCAAGTCAGCTCTAGTGAGTAATTTGAAGATGAGAATAATCTATATCCGATGAAGGATCTCTTTTCTTAGTGTCCTGAAACAGACTTAGACTTGAGGTTTGTTGGTTCAGTAACTAGGCCTGAAAGCTTCTGAAATCCAATATTACAGCATATTACAGCCAGCTAAACAATGTACATTTCTATTATTCATTAATCCTTTATAGTAAGCTAAGTTTCATTTCAAATAAAAATCAAAACCCACAAAACCATACATACAGGCTACCTATTGGTATATGCATGTAAACAAATCTGCCTCAGGAACTCTCACTGCTATTTCAATACAAATATAACAACACAATATCAAATATATTCCCCTTCCTATCCTAAAATGTTCAAACAATAAGAACCTTGAAGCAAAGTCTACTATTTAGGTTTTTTCCCAATTATACTGTAACAGTTATAATAATAGTAATGATTAATTTATTTGTAGACTCTCACACTATCAAGGTTTTCTGAAGCATAAGGATAGGGGTCAAAAACTTACAGTTCCTCAAAAATTGCACACTGTGCACATTCTGCAAAAAGCAGAAAGCAATAAAAATACAGTTGCTAATTCTTTTGTACTGATCTAAGAGAAGAGTAAAACTAGGGTTGCTAATTCTTTTGTACTGATTTGGGGAAAGAGCAGGAGTGGTGCTGCCTGTTCATTTGCTTAACTCCTTATTTTGCTGACATTACAGGCAAAACCATAAAATCAGTACCAAAAAAAAATCAAAAAGACAAAATACTGGAAAACATCTGTCAGATTTTGAGCATGAACACCTATGTTTTATTTTCTTCCCATGTGTAGGTCTGATTTATCCATTTGTGCAGTATGTTTTTTCATTTACAATAATAACTAGCTGACTGCTCACAGTAGCAATACTGTTTGATCGAATGCAAGCTTTTTTTCCTACTTTCTCAAAGTAGACACCCTCTTTTTAAGTTTTCTTCAGAGGAAGAAAATGAATATTTAGTAGCCTGCTACCTTTGCATAATTCACCTGCCATTTCCCCCCTAACTTATCTGCTTTCAAATAGAGTATTATTCACCTGTCTTGTTAGTTTTCAATCTCAAACAATTCTACCCACATGCTTTCCTACTGTCACATACTTCTTTGTCTCCAACATCTGCTTTTTTAATTGCTAGCTTTAGCTAAGTGCTATGTCATTTCCACAGGGAAGGGGGAATAAAAGGAAACAGAAACAAAAAGGCAAATTGATGTTTTCTAAAGAATTTTATTTTACTGACAATATTTTGCCTAGCTTGCTAACAATTCAAAAGTACTATTTATACTTTCAGACCCAGAAAAAACACAGTAAGTGCCCTGGATAATTTAATTCTTATAAAAATCCAAAAGTAGAAATCTGGGAATACCCTTATTTAAAAGAACAGGCATGTTGCAGTAAAGTTTCTTGCTTTACCTAATATTTTGGTTTAAAGTCTCTTGCTTTACCTATAATTTTCTCTTATGTTTGATCTCAAACATTTTCTTTTGCATGCTTTAGAATATAACACAGATTTCCACTTAAAAATTGTGCTAGCTATCCTGTTTCTCACAATTGAAATCTAAAATTTGAAAAAATGTAACTTCTACAAGTTAAAACAATTACCCTTAACATGAGCATTACAGTATTGCAAATCATTCATTTAAGCAGGAAAACCTAGGATCCACGAGCCAATATATCCACAACTCTGCTGATGGATGCTTTCCAGCTTAAAGAAGTTCCATTTCATAATTCCATTTGTTTCCTGCCATTTAGCCAACTTTCCACTTATTACATGCCTCCACACCTTAATATGAACTTTCAGTGCAGAACACTGTAAATTGTTTTCTAAAAAATCAAAGCATATGATGGCCTTTGTACATCCTTTGTCTTCTTTGGCAATGATTGCCTTGAAGAATTCCAGCAAAATACTGAAGCATGACCAGCCCATCCTGAATTCTGTACAGCTACCCTCAGTCAAGCTGAATTTTTTCGTAATGTTTCCATATCTGAACCTTGAAATTAGTTTCTGGAGATCTCTGTTAAATCTTCTGCAGTTTCCTGGCATATATTTGTAAACAGCAGAGGAAAGCAAACTTGTGAGGTCTGCTGAAGCCTTTCCATTTCTATGCTTTCCCCAAAATAGAAATGCAAGCATATTAAATTTTTTCAGTATCCCCAAATATGTGCATACTTCATATGGCAATTCTCTCCTACGCTCACATTGTGCTTCATAATGTCTTCAGAGTGCCAGGTTGTGCAGGATCAAAGAAATGGAAGGTTACAGGGCTCAGATAATTTATTAGGCACATAAGTAATTTGATCATTTGCTCACTCATATACCGTAGCTTTTTTAATCTAAAAAGTACATTCTACACAAAACTTGAAATCTATTCTGTTTTTAAATTTCAATTTTAAAAATTAAGTTTTAAATCTTCATAAAAACTATCTGTACTTGTCTGATGAACTTCCTCTGTTTTTTTCCTAGCACTTTGCAAAGTAAAAGAGACAAGCTTTATTTCAGTTTTACAAATTAAAAAAAAAAAAAAGAAAAAGCCATGGGTACAGTGACATGTCAAATTAGGAAAAGACAAGCCAAGATGTATGTTATGGTTCCTGCCTCCTGTACCTCCTTAATTCCATACAGTACCTCCCTATTAGCTTAGAAAAACAGTCTGTAAGACAGTATTGAAATTTTAACAGAACTGTCATGATTATTTTTCGCTCTGTTAAAATTTAGTTCAGATATAAATAATTTAATTGCCAGGTAGTGAGTGCCCCAGCACACTGCTGAAAAAACCCCAAAATACGAGTATCATTTAATGCATTATTGAAGCAAGAATTTTGGCAGGTCAATACAAGTTCAATTTGTCAGTTACCATAGAACTCCCCAAAACCAGTATTTTTTGATGTTTGTAGCAACAGACAAATCTGGCTGGACCAGCTTCCTCAGCTAAAAAGTGCATATTCACTGTTAGAGGAGAAATTCTTAGCACAGTGAGTACATGCAAGGCTTCACACTTTTTCATAATGTGGCTTCACACTTTATTTTCATAGATAAGCCTTAGTTATCTATCTTTGCTTTAAAACAGAAGTGTCAATTCATTGTACTGCACTATAGCTCTGGATGATTGTGCTTTTCAGGGAAATAAAAAGACAATGTTGCTTACAAATGAAGAATGATAGGGTATTAATTTGTGGGGGGTTTTTTTCTTTCTTGATCACTACATAAAATCCGTGAAAACGGAAGATATTGTGCTTATAACTTTTTACAACATAGTTTCATAAAACTGTACTGAAGAAAATTATCCTGTTGCTTCTTTTTAAATCAAGAGATTAACTGGTGTAAGTTTTTATGTATAATTCAGTAAAAAGGTAATAAATAATTAAAAGAAACCCTGAAACAATTTATCTGGAAGTAATATACACATGCATTTGCCTTTTTCCCATTCAGCCTTCCAGTACTTCTATCCATATTTTCATGCCATTTTACCATTATTTTATTTTATCACTCCTCTATTCTATTCAGCTACCTAACTTGCTTGGTTTCTAGCTGTAACTGCTAGTCATTCACTGGGATAAGCTAGGATGAGCCATCAATCTTGTAGATAGCTACTAAAATATGCCAGACAAATGAAAGGTGATAGAACTAAGTGCAGGATACAAATGTTAAGTGAATCTTCTAGTAGAGAAGTGTTCTTACAAATGATGCATTTATTTGGAAATTCATCACTATGGGCATTACAGATATATTATCTTATGTCAGAAGAGAATGACAGAAATTCAGATCTGAAAACTTAAGAGGAAAATGTCAGTGAACATAATTTGGCACCTGAGAGAGACATTTAAGTTCTGTCAGACACCAAGACCAATTTTTTTTTACCAACAGAGCTGCAAGTGGCGATCTGTTAGGGCTTTGTGTATGCCCAGACACCAGGAAATGCTTTCTGAATATAACAGAGTATCTTGCCTCTGCAAGACAAAGGTGCCAGCTGAGCTCCAAGATCAAAGCACATGAGACCTGCCAACTCTCAGCACCCACTCCACTACCTGCCATTAAAAGCCATCCTTAAAGCTCAAGTTATTGGTTGCCAGTCCCTTCTCTAAAGACTCAACTGCCCTAAAAAGCAGCAAGGACAGACTACACGTAAAAGAAGGCAAGTAAGGAGTCCAGAGTCATAGCCAGGCAGGCCGTGGCAGCAACATGACCAGAAAAACACAGCCAAGAAGTTGAGTCAGAGATTCAAGATTGGAATCAGGTCTGGACACAATAACCAGGATCAGACAAGATCAGCCAGGTCTGAGGGTAAGCCAGTAAGTCAAGCCGGCAGATGAGGATGAGAATGAGAATCAGGGAGGCACCAGATGGCACAAGTGCAATTGCAATGCTGCTGCAGAGTAGCTCAGGCAAGGGCCAAGCACTAGAGCTTCAGGTTTAATGCCACTGCCAGGTGAAGGAGAGAGAGCCTGCACTGAGGATCCTTAGCAGCAAGCAGCTCCTGGACAAGAGGTCTCTGCAGCAAGCTGGCCTCTAACTTGCACCTGAAAGGGGCCATGACAGCTTGTGACTTCAAGCAAGCTCAACAGCTATAAAACCAAATCCTGTATTTAAAAATAAGAAAGGGACAAGATGGACAGCTACAACCAGGAGATGGTCTTGGGTGGAAAATTCATCTCACCCAATGTTCTGTATGGAAGTTCATGTAAATCACAGAGGAGGGAATTTTAAACACAGGGTTTTTTAGTTGCTTAACTTAGGCTCTACCATTTCATGCTGCTGGCTCATGTTATAAGCTCTATTCCTGTAAAAAATCATCCTTGCAAATTAATAAACCATGAACTTCAGCACCTTTATTCAGATTCCTCTCTTGCTTCTGGCCAGCCAGGCCAATACTGAGTGCCTTTGAGTGAACCTAGATTTTACTACATAAGTAAACTGGATGCACAAAAATATGCAGTTTAGATAGGGTCTCCAGCATAGACCAAGAGACTTGAATCAATTCAGTTAAGTGATGCAGGGAAAAGGTCAGCAGTCAGCCATTCTTATTTGGATTTACTTTTCTCTTAAGTTTATTTCATCTTTAAAATTCAAGGATCTTAAAGAAATTAATAAAATGTTATTAAATATTTCAAGCTCTATAAAAGGGGGTATATTATAATGTTTGTAATAAAAACCTGTACTCTCAAATCTGGATTTTGCAGTCTGAACCTTGAAAGTTTAATTATAGGCTTGATAAATTCTGGTTTTGGTACTAAAGTGGGGATTTTATATAAAAATTCCTGTTTTCTGGAAAAAGACAGAACTCATAAAATGAAGTTTCATTTGGCATGTAATCAACCTCATTCATCTTTCGGTGTCCAACAGAGTGAATATGATCACACAAGGTGGTAAAAATACTTGGTCTTTCTAAGCCATTAGAGTTTTATTATTGTTTTCTTTAAGTTAGAATTTGATCCTCATAGTGTGGGGATCAGTTCATTTTAATGAATTAGGATAGCAATTTGTGTTTGATAAAATTCTATGGGACAATCATGTGGTTGTTTCCTTTATTCAGGTATCACAGCCAGACAAATGTCCTCTTTGCCTCTTAGCATAGTCGTTCTCTTGTTTGAATATATGTTATAAAGACAGACAAATCTATTTCTGGCAACTACACATGCTTTACAGGAAAAGAGTTCTTTGACACTTCCATTAAATACTTTTCTTTCCACACCCATTCTGTACACACAACAGGAATCAATTGTCAATGAAACACAAATCTCCTTAGATTGTAGATAAGGTAAGGCCTACCTTACCAGAGCCTCTCCATAAAGAAATTTCCTGACCTATCTTTTTACCCTTCCTTGGAGGTCTGTAACAATTTCCTATGAATATTTTACTATTTCTGTTAGCTACACTATGTGTTTGTCACATTAGCTAATGCACACATGTAATTTTACTCAAAATACCATAACCTCTAACTAGATCTCCACATCATTTCCCATCTTCTGAATCGTCTTTTCAGTAAACTCTATACTCTGGTAGTTTTATATTAAGCCATGTAACCAAGAGCCAGTCATGTTTCTACTATAAATGCTTACTGGTATCTTTTGAAGCATCACTTCATGCTCCTCACATTTTTACACAGATTATTTTAATAAAATGAAGTGCATTTCCTTTCTATCTGTATTATTTGCTTCAGCAATTCAAGAAATTACTTATGCTTTAAAAGTTGGCTAATCTCTCTCCCATCTTTCACTACCTATCTTTATGCTAAAACAACACATACAAAACTGAATACTAAAATTGCAAGACTACTAGCCCTCCTAATTTCTTATACAGATACGGCCTGTCAGTTCTAGATGACTTTGGATCAGTCCCAAATGAAAGAAAATATTCTGGGTAGTATAATCCTGCATGAAACAATGTGATCTGTATAAAAAATCACTTTCTGAATTACCAGCAACTCTTTCTACTCCTAGGAGATTTCCCATCGAAGCAATGCCTGAATTAGTGCAGAGTGATTTGTGGCTTTCCAGCTGTCATTCATTAATTCTTAGGAAATACAATATACAATACAACAGTACTCAGCCTGGGGCTGTTTAGCAATGTCTTAGGAAGAGTGTAATTTGTCTGCTGAATGTTCTTTAAACTTGTTTTCAAACAATAACTGTAGTCTATTATTTCTATGAGCCCCCAAACACATTTCACTCTTGCTGAAATATTGTGTCAGTTACGCAGACCCATAAAGGGGGATGGGAAAGCAATTGTGTCTGAGAAGAGTTTGGTTTAGGAAACAGCAGCTGAGTTGAAGACAAGGGGTTTTATTCCAGTGCTCTGCTATTCCTGTATCTTTGGCAGAAAGGAAAGCACAGGCAAGGCTGACAGCAGGGACTAGAAGTGACCTGGGCACTCTGATCAACTGGCTTTAGCACTTCACCACACAGCCGACCGGCAGCTCAGGAGTCCCTGTTTTAGAAGGAGTATTGCTTTAGAAGGAGTTATAATTCATTGCTAGCTGCCTTGGGTTTTTGACCAGAGAGACAAGAGAGGACGCTGTGAGGTTCAGGATCTGTTTGAGGATCCAAAAGCCTGGGGACCTTCTTCTACGTGAGCCAAGGAGCTGCTTGCACAAAGCCAGTCAGTGAGACTGTGTAATGCCTGCTTCATCAAGGACTTTTGGCAAACTCTATGACAAGTTCAGCTCAGCCAAAACCACTTCACCTTTAGACATGTACTGTAGGAGACCCTGACAACAGAGGGAAGTTTTCTGGTGGGTCTCAGGCAACCCTGCCTTCCCAGAAATCTGAGAAGGTTGCATAGGAAATTCTTTTTAAGTCTTTTGCTCCCTTGAATTTGCATTTTAATTACCTTAAACTGCACATTAGGTACCTACGAGATTTTTTTGACCTTCAGCTCTTACGCAGTTGGTTTAAGAATGAAATAAAAAGATACAGAGGTAAACATGAGACAAGAATCACTTACAACAAATACTGGAGTTAACCAAGCACAGCCATTGTTCAGTGTTTAGTAGGCACCATGACAGCAATTATTTTAAGGAAGGATTTGAAAAACAATGCTTCAAGTATTTTTATGGCCAACTCCTCCCATGCTCAGGGGTTTACATGCTTTTAGCTATTGCATCTGCAACTGAAGCTAACTGTGAAATTAGCAATTTATTTATCCCATGGTGCGTTCACACACATTTGTAACAGTAAAAGTGAGTAAGGGTGAATAGTGAATGCTGTGAGTAAAAGTAGAACCTTTCTTACCAGATTTTCTCATTCCCTATTTAATTGAATACCTGTGGGTTCCCATATTGAAACCTTCCTTGTTCCTCTTGTAGTGTATACCACTAATACTGTTAACACAATTGTATCTAAATAACATCATATGAGCTCTGCCAAAATACAGACAAAAGAAACTTGGACCTTCAAAATGACTGCCTGAATTGCATGGAAACAGAAGACACCATTAAATATAAAATAAAGGCCGATGGTTTGTAAATAGCTAATGACTCTGTAAGGCTTAGTAAAAGTAGGTCTCCTTAGCAAAGCACATGCATATTAAGATATTTCTCAGGATTATATCTTTACAAAAACTACATTAGAACTTGCAGTCTGTCTTCTGCATTGTGTCCTATTCTGAAAAATATACCAACATGAGGGGAAAAAAATCTCCTACAGAAATTAACTCTGATTACTTAGGCATAGATTTGAATGCTGATTAAATAAAATATACAGCTGTTGCTAATCTTACTTGGAAGGCATAACTGATAAACAAAAAAGAATAATGAAGGCATATGAATAGTGATAAAATTACCTAGACTATTCTGTGTACATAACTACCAATATTTTAGATTTATCCATCTGAAATCAACATGTAATTATGCATTAATCCATTTTATTTTTAGACACATCTTCAAAGTAGAAATTTTAATTTAGTGGAAAACAAACATACGGGTGTTCCTAAGAAAACGAATCTGAGATATCAGAAAAAAAGTATTTAATGTCCTTCCTTCATCTAATGTCAATGAAATGTAATAATCATAACTGTTTCTTAATGATTTTGTATGGAATTGAAGGTAATTAATAAATAAATTTTGACATTTCCTGGTAAAAACAACAACAATAATACCAGTAGACGATCTGATGCGTGAGGAATACTTTCCTAAAGTTTAGTGAGTGCCTTTTTGCTCTTGTAATGATTTCTTTAATGGCAGGATTGTTTAAAATTGCACATTGAATTAAAATAAGAATACCATTATTGTATATTATAAAGCAAGAAACCAAGTCACCTGCATGGCTGTGAGGATATTGGCTAACGCCTGGCCATACGTGTCATGACAGTGAACAGCAAGAGCACTCAAAGGAATTTCCTTCATAACAGCTTCCAGCATTTTCTTCATACTTCCAGGCGTCCCCACACCAATTGTATCTCCCAGAGAGATTTCATAACAGCCCATACTGTACAGCCGCTTAGATACCTGATTGGAAACAGAAAAACACCAAGAGGTGAAGATGAAAGAGTATAAAATAGGGGCAAGAACATACACTATAAAGGACATACTTCTGTACAGGTTTTAGGTTTTGACCTACTGAGGTGGATCTATTTATCAGACAACCTATATTCATTCTTGAAAACTGCCATAGGAGAAGAACATCCCATGGATCCTCTTTATTTCAAAATTATAGTTCTGCTACATTCTGTACATGGAATAGCTAACCAAGTCAAATCCATCAGAAACTTCCTTTCTGACTTTCCCACAGAATCCAAATGAGCAAAATTTTAGCATTATGAATTAAGTTTCTGTCAAGCCCTTTCCTAACATTTTCTTCTCTCTGGGGACTTCCCAGCTGTTTGGTTTTCTCCATGTACTTTTCAGCTTACAAGATGTGCAGGGTAAAGACCTGTCCTTTTGTTTGCACATTATATGAAGCCAACAAAGATAATAAATAATTAATAAAAAGCCTGATTTTTCTTTCTCTTGGCACTTAAAAAATCAATGAAAACTGAAATTTTAACGTGCTGCAGTCAACACTAATTTTGCAATATTTATTTTTCTTGCTTTTCATGAAATCAAACATTCAAATACTAACAAAGCAAAACTGCAACTTAATTAACATTCTAGTCCTTAACTTTTAAAAATTTTCTTAATATCAAACAAAACCATATACAAATAGGTCTTACTTATGTAGGCAGAGCCCTAAATATTTCTGGAATTACGTCTTCAAGGAGTTCTTTGCATGAGTGAAAACTGAGGTCTGGCTCCATAATTTTTGCATGGAGAGAAACACATTCAGAAGCACAAAATCATATTTTCACTGAAAATATTGCTTCAGGAATCGAATGCAGGAGCTTTCCATCTTATTTTTGTTGGAATCATTTGGAAAGATTCCACTTTATTTTCAGCTGCTCAATATGTTTGTCCCCTTTAGGATTCCCCACTGTGTATGAAAGATCCCAAAAGACCACTCCACTGGAACAGAATCCTGGTTTAGAAACTAACTGTTTAGAGATGAAAAAATACAACTCTCTTCCAAAAAGACATCTTAAGTCACACTGCAGTCTGCTGTTAAAACAATTCCAGGACTTCATCAGTAGGATTGCTGTGAGCATGTCTGAGGAAGCGGACAAAGTGCTGCACCAGCAGTCTCGGAAGCGCTGGATTAATATTGCTGTTCACTTAATTCAAAGAACAGCTGAAAAAAAGAAATAGTCTAAATCATCCTGCTTAAGGCTTGGAAGTGCTATGACTATTGCAAATGTGGTAAAACTGTGCTTTAAAGTCAGATTCCTTGGTTCATATACACATAAATTCAACATACATTTTAAGAAAGGGACATTCACCAGAATGCAAAAGGCATTTATCTCACAGCATATTTTTATATCATCAACACATGGCAGGCATTTTAACTAGACTACTGTTGTAAGAAGGAAAAAGGATTATCTGCAGTTAGGGGTGGATTATATTCAGTTAGTGTTTCATTAAGATCAGGGCAAAGAAACGTACTGCATTTTCCCCCCTCTTCTTTTTAATGCATGATTCAAAGTTTTTCTAGCTGAGTATTTTAGTCATAACTTGGACTATATAAACTGCTAGAAATATTGCATTCACTTCTTTTTCATGCTCAGTCCTTAGGTCTTTCAGCTTCCTAAATGCAGAGTTCTGAAAGATGTAAGAAGAGAGGGTGAAACTTAACATCAATGCATCACTCGTCATGATCTAAACTTAAAGTGATCCTTAAAAAGAGATCTCTATTTAATTTAAAGCTTGGAAGCTGAATGGGAGTTTTTGTACTGAATTTTCTATTCTGCCATAGTTGAAGGCAGTTTGTTAGTTACAGTTTTGTAAGTTTTCAATGTGGATTTTTGGGAGGAGAATGTGGGAGAAGAGAACACACTGTTTTTATATGTAATCAGGATGTGATTATGAGCTTTCAGCTTTGTTGATTGAACAGGGTTGTGTTCTGCACCACTGAGCAGTTTTGCTATGCATATGAGTCTTGTGCTTTGGAAACATTGTCATGGCACCAAGCATTGATCAAAATGGGAATTGGGGAACCAGTGCTGCAACCTCTTAGGTATGTGAATAGTCCTACTCCTAGAAATAATATCTAAAACTATACTCCTATATGGAATACAAAAACCGATAATCCAGTTATAGATTATTTTAATCAACTAACAATCTAAAAAAACTGCAGTTCTTGTGCTGTAAAGGAAACTTTAATGATCCAATAATATTCAAACAAGAGTAAGTACATTTTCTGTAGATCACAATGTGTCCTGGATAATATTTAATTTAATTAATTCACTGCTTTAGGTTAAAAGGAAGCTAAAGAAATAAATAAGCAGGCAGAAAGACAAAAACAGCCAAGCATATGATGGAATTATATGATAATGGATTCTACAACTGGCTTCAAGGATATTATACAGTATTTCTGAAAACTTTCAAGCTTTATCTGCCTAAAGTTGAAATATCCAAACCACAAAATGATAAATGATTAAGCAGTGACTTCCTTTCAAGAATCAGCAGAGTAATAGTATAAGACTAGGCAACTGATTTTAGGGTATGAAAACTGTTTGTTTGTTTGTTTGTTTGTTTTAAATAAAGAACCATACAAATATACCTGATAGATTCCAGAAGTCTAAAGGCATCTGAATTTTGCACTCACTCGATAACTATGTGTAAAACAGTTACATATCTAGCATAACAGAAATTAATCTAGTCTGCTACAATCTGTAATAATGCACGTAGTCTGAAATAATCCACCTCTTCTAATTGCTTTTGCTTCAATTAAAAAATATTTTGCTTAAAAAAAACCTAAAATGGTCACTGTTACTGACTGCAGGAGAAACTGCCTAAACCTCTCAATCACAGCTGCTGATTGCAATACACACTCAAGGGAGTCAAAAGGCTCCCATCCCAAAAAGATGATGACCAGAGCAGCAGCTTTCTGAAAGAGCTTAGCAATTCAGCCAGTAATTTTGGTAATGCTGATTCTGTGCATGCATTTATATAAAATCCATCAGATACTTCTATATATACGGCAGTGCTTGCTGAATCAGGGATGGAATTAATAAATTTAATGTGGTAGCTTTTATTCATGAACACATACACAGTGGTAGACAGGTACGCAAGATGACACTTATTAAGATGAAGATAGAGATTAAAATAGCTCTGTGAGCAAAAGTTTGCAGGTCTGGAACATTAAATAGCAATCCCACTGGCAAACTGAGAAGGAGCTCTTCTCAGTAAAAGGAGCTTTACTCAGTAAAAACAAGCAACACATGAAAAGAAGCCAGTTGGGGAACATGGTAAACAGTATGTGATCACTGCTCTAACTAAAGCTGTGTCATTTCTAACCTTCACTTCATATTGAAACAAATAAATTTAGAAATACTGAGTACCTCCCAAATTAGTTTTTTTTTTTTTTTCCAAAGAATCTGCGTATGTGTGGATGCTGTGGGAGAAGTATTGTCACAAATTCCATCTGGAGTGTATACTAGAAGAAGATGCAGGAGAACAGGACCTGAAAACCACACACACAGACAAATGTTGACTAGTTGCTAGTGCTACAAATTAAAATATAATGGTTTGGATATTCTGCCAGATCAACAAAAATAGGTGATTAAGTCTCCTAGAGAAGACAAGGCTGTCCCTAGGTGGAAGGCCAGCATGTTCTGTCTTAAGCCTTTTGGAATTTTTACTCCACTTTCTTTTTTTCCAGTCCACTTAAACTTTGATGCCCGCTTTGCCTTCCTGCAAAATTTTACACTTCTGTTTCACTCATCTCTCTTCTGGAAAAAGGGCTGGACTAATATCTTCTTCCTTGTCCTATATTCTAAATGAGAAAGAGGAGCAGGGAGGGAAGGTGCAGCTTATTCCATCATGGCACTAGAGCAATTTAAGAAAACATATTGGGGGTGAGTTTTGGTTCATGTGTCAATCACATGACCCTCACCAGAAGCACAATGACAACACAGTGTGCTTACTCCAGCATAAAATGGATTTAAAAAGCAAAAAGCTGTGCAGAAAACCCTCCTGTACAACATAGTCCACTAACACACGTGCGTGAGTCTATTTCCTTAAGTAATTTCTTACCTTCTTGCTAGACAAAGTAGTACATAATATTTTTTTCCATGACTGATAGCAATCAAAATATGCTATTTTTCTCACATTTGACTGTATGGGGTTAAGTGAGGTTATGTACCAAGTTTTAGCATTAGCAAGTTTTTTTTCTTGTTTTCCTTAAATTTTATCCATTAAAGACCTTTTTATGATTAAGTAGAGAGAATTGCTTATAGACATTTTTAAATGTATTTTTGATTAATTAAAAAGACAAGCCATTAAAAAGAAATTCTCTCTTACTTCAGCCACTTTGTCTGGTACAACGGTTCCTTCATATGGGCATCCCAAGGCACAGGACACATACCTACAACAAAAAGAACACACAATGTTCTGGTTTATATAATTATTTATTTATTTAATTTATATTTATATATATATATATATATATATATATATATATATATGTTTGTTTGTTTGTTTATATATATATATGCATTCGTCCATGCTACATTACAAATAGATTAAATATAATTTTGAACACATAAACCAATCAATGTAGAATAAAGATTTAAATGAAAAGTTAAAATTACATCAGATGACAACAGGTTTATCAGTTTTCCTTTCAGATCACAGAACAGCAATGCAAAGCTTTAGTTATGCTCAATATATGTCATGAGTTGTAAAGGACTGGCAATGTGGCCAAGTTTACAATGTTGTAGGAGACTTGGTTTTTCCTTGGTATTCCTGTCTGAAGTTGCAAGTCAGCTCAAACTTTGCCTTGCCTTTCCCTCACAGGGTATTCAGAGAAAGATATCACTTTCTTTCTTGTACTACCTAGCCAGATCATAGTGAGCAAACATGGACACAGACTCCTTCTGACAACCCCACCATGTCATCAGAACTACAGTGAATGAGGAAGCTTTCACACTCTCTCTGTACTGGCATTTCTGTCCCAGTGCCCCAGAAGAATTATAGCTCCATTGCAAGCTGCAATTTAGGCATGCCTTGGGACAAGAAGAAACTGAGAAGCCAAACTGTGTCCCTCAGCAGCTATTGGCTCCACAAAGAAGAAAAACTGAAAGCCACAACCAAACTTCAGCCCTAATGCTCTATTAGCACAGAATCCAGTTTAAATTTCCTCTTTTTAATGATAATTAAGACCCATGAAATTCTAATTAAACTACTAATTGTTTATCTTAAATTGATCAGGAATATGATTAAACTAATCAGAAACATCCAGTCAAAATCAAAAGTGTGACTGTAAAAGGATTTACAACAGATTCAGAGGCCTGGAGAGCCCCAGTCCCAGCGGGAGGTTGCTCAACTGCTTAATAGGAGAACAAGAGCCTTCATCAATCTCCCATCATTCCCTTTCGCTCAACACTGAAGGATATAATGTAAAATTATACACTGCATAATGCAAAAGAGATTGAACAGATGCCAGTTTGTATGTAGTCCAGGTCCATGGGGTAAAGGATGTATTGTTTCTTTGCAGTTGAAGGAGAAACTGATTGATAGAATGTGAAATTAGGATCAGTAACAGGCAAAAACAAATTGTGAAAAAAAATGTCCCTATTTTAATGCATAGAATATATTCCACCCTTATATGAAGGCATGGTGCTGGCTCACTAGAAGTAACAGTAAGAATTAAGCCAACCTTAAATGTAAAAAGAGTTTGATTAGCTCTGACAAAGAAATGGAAATTAATTTTGTTTCCAGAAAAGTGGTTGGTCCATTACGTCCTGCTCATAATTTTAATCCAGATGCCTACTAGGCATGATTTCAATTATCTATATGTCATTATGAAAACCAGGATTTTGAAACCTGGCCACAGAATTCATTAACTATCAGCCTCAATTTAGATGTCACTGTTTAAATTCCAAAATTCTGAATTTTCATATCTACATTAAAGATAATGTAGCTACTGTTAACAGTTAAACACTGTCCTGATTTTCAGTGACACGTAACTGAAAAGCAATTTAGGATAATTTCCTTAATTTTTTTTTATGCATACAGTTTTTCAAATGAAACTAAGTGTGAAGAATTTCAGACCCAAAGGATTGCTTTTTACATAATACTACAGTGCCTAAAGCTAGTGACTGCATACACCTACTGAAATTATTTTCATTATCAGCCACAGCACTTTTTATGAAGTGATTAAGAACAGCACTAAATACTAAGTAAATGCAAAACATACAGTACGTATGTGCACGTTCCCTTTACTTACATATCTTTACAGGTTCCTAATGCCTGCATATGTCAGATCAAGAAGACATGCATTTGGTAGTGATAATGTGGCATGAACGACATCTGGGATGAAGTAGGGCAAACAAAAGTAAAAGCAGGCCAAAAGGTATCTAGAGAACAACAGAATACTCCCTGTGGTTCACACCAGAGAGCAGAAACTTGCCTGAGCTCACATAATTCAGCTGGGCCTGCTGGGGTATGAAAGTATGTGGTGACCTGAGGAATCTGCCTGCTACAATACACAAATCTGTTTGAGATTATGAACTCTCTGCATACTTGCACCATTGCGACTCGACTGACATTTTAAACAAGGAAAATATGGTAGATATAATCTATCTGGGCATCTGATATTCAATATTAAACTGGAGAAAATAGGGATTACTGAAAGAATTTGACAGGAAAATAACTTCCTACCAGAGAGACAACAAAGTCCTGTGAAGAATGAAAAAAACAAATTTTCAGTAGAGTTCATCAAGAATGAGCTTGGCAAAATTTTATCTAATATTTTCATTTAATGAGTTGGAAAAAAAAGTAGAGATGTGGTGATAACATTAAATTTGAAAGCGAAGTACTTAAAATGCAGCTGTAAAAGAGCAAAGTGCACTCCAGACATACATCAGGATAAGCATTTTTAATAGAAGACATAAAATATCAGACAGAATCACAAAATAAGCTGAGCTGGAAGAATGTCACAAGGATCACTGAGTCCAGCTCCTGGACCCTGCACAGCACCATCCCCAAGAGTCAAGCCATGTGCCTGAGAGCATTGTTGAAATTCTTCTCAAACTCTGTCAGGCTTGGTGCTGTAACCACTGCTGGGGAGCTGTTCCAGTGCCCAACCACCCTCTGGGTGAAGAATCTATTTCTAATATCCAACCTATCCTCCCCTGGCACATCTTCAGACCATTCCCTCAGGTCCTGCCATGGATCACCACAGAGAAGAGATCAGTGTCTGCCCCTCCTCTTGCCCTCATGAGGAAGTTGTAACTGCAGCGAGGTCTCCCCACAGTCTCTTCCAGGCTGAACAGACCAAGTGACCTCAGCTGCTCCCCATACAGCTTTCCCTAAAGGCCCTTCACCATCTTTGTTTCCCTTCTTTGAATATCTATCTTGTATTGTGGCACCCAAAACTGCACCCAATATTCCAACTGAGGCCATCCCAGTGCAGAGCAGAGTGAGACAATGCCCTCCCTTGCCCACTGGCCATGCTGGGCTTGATGCCCCCCAGGACAGGGCTGGCCCTCCTGGCTGCCAGGGCACTGATAACTCAGACTCAACTTGTCATTGACCATGACCCCCAGGTCCCTTTTGGGGGCACTGCTTTCCAGCATCTCATTCCCCAGACTGTCTGTACATCCAAGCTTGCCCCATCCCAGGTGCAGAATCTGGCCCATTCACTTCATAGGGTTGGTGATTGCCCAGACCTCTAATTTGTCACTGTCTCTCTGCAGGGCCTCCCTGCTTTCAAGGAAGTTGACAGCTCCTCACAGTTTTGTATCATTTTCAAGCTTGCTTAGTATCCCTTCCAGTCCTGTGTCCAAGTCATTTATGAAAATGGTCAAGAACACAGGGCCTAAGATGAAGCTCTGCAGAATTCTTTTTGAAAAGGTCTTGCTGTATTCTTATAGGAAATGAAATACAATTTGAGTCAGTTGCAGAAAACTACATGCAAGCTGGAACATAGGCAGGCAAGCACTGAATACTGCTAGTGGGGGTACAGAGTGCCTAGCATGTGAAAACACACATGTCTGTGTGAAAGAGCGAAGATAATCATGTGTCTGGTCTGAGTATTTGCCAGGAAATTTAGAATTAAGGCAGTGCTGTGTGGGATGCTTTGTAATTGCATTTGTGTGTTTCCAAACTACTAAGTGGATGTGTGAGGAATTATGTTTCAATACAAAGGTAGATCTGTTATCTACAGATAAATTTGGCTGTTACATTTTTCTTTTATTTTTGGGTATGAAAGAACCCAAAGGGCATTAAAATCACAAGAGAATACAACCAAATCAGGGCCCCAAGACCTCCACCCACGTGACTCCAACATCGGAAACAACTTTGAAGGATATTCTGCAGAACTACTGGAAAGAAGAAAATTACCAAAACAGAGCCACAGAGAGCAGAAGAAGACACAATTTAAAGGAATAGTCTGGTCAACTGCAGCAAACACTACTGACAAATCAAGAAGAATGAAGAGACTACTGTTTCCGAGATCTTGTCAACAGGGAGCTTGGTGAGAGTTGTTGCAGTTGCAAGCAAGGAACAGAAGCCAAAGTGTAGGAGTTACAGGAGGGAATCACAGAAGAGGGTCTCTAGACAGTAATTATAAACAGCGCCTTCACTGAGCTTAGGAATGAAGAAGAGATAGGAGATGAGATATGATATGAAGAACCAAGTAGGGTCAAAGGTGCAAGTTTTAAGAGGCAAATGCTTGCTTATATTGCAAGTGGAAAAGAGCCAGAGGACAGTGAGAGGTTAAGAAAGAGAATAAGGGAGGGAAGAAATAAGAGGAAGAACAGAACATGGGGTCACTGGGGCAAGTGGAGGGGGTACAGTTAGAAAGTAGACAAGAAACTTCTGCTGCTCTGACAGTAGAGGAGAAAGGACAGAAAGAAGAGGATATTGTATCTATTTTTCTTAGGAGAAAAAGCAAGATCCTATGTGAAGAAAAGCAGCAGAGGAAAGAGAAGAGTTTGAACAATAAATTACAGATGTAACTGGGATTTAATTTGTGAATTCAATTAAGTTGGAGAATACAGCTGCTTTCTAAAAAGATAGCAGGACTGAAACCAAAAAATATACCATATTGAAAGAGACTGTTCCGGTCTCAGAATATTCACAAGATACTCCACAGTATGAGAGCAGAAGCAAATATCTGGGAGTTCACAAAGTGGAACCTGCAATGGAAGTGTTTAATTCTAAGTATGTGCTTAAATCTTTGCTGAATCAAGGCCAGACGTAGCTTAACTAAGTCTTCAGCACACAAAAAGACAACAGCCCATGAAGCCAGAGATGGAAAGAAGGACTTGCAAGTGAACACATTGATACATGATGCTTTAGCAACATGTAAGTATATGCTGTTTCGCTCACTCAGGTTTTGAGAAATCAGAATCCTTCCCTTTAAGTGATAAAAAGAAGTTTTCTACTAGTTTCACCTGGCAGAGTTTACCCAGTCTCTCATCTGTCTGTAGATTTCACTGCAGATGAGTATCATTCAGTCTTCTACTAAATTGTTTCCTATGCATATAAAACAAAAACAAAACCTAAAAAAACACACAACAAACCTGACTGTGTAATATTTTGCACAAAAATGCTGAACAGCCTCTGGGGATGGGGAGGGAGAAGGAAGAGGAAGAGAGTTTTCAATTTCTTCCAGTATGCCAAAACCAAATTTCAGTGTTCCACGAATGGTATAGACAGTACAAGGTCCCCATGATCAAGGTCACTAGGAATGGTGATAATCACATCAGCCCAGTGCCTGTGAAGTGAAGGATATAAAACCACAAACAGGGTAAATGAGCAAACATTTCTTAACCAAAGTGTGTTAAAAGGAAAATGAATCCAAGCAAAAACTGAACTTCATGTTGTAATCAGCCCTTTGTCAACTTGTTTCAGCACGAGTCCCACAGCCAGATCCACAGCTGCTACCACAGCTGGAAGCATGAAGCCTCCTGAGAAGCCAGTTGCAGACCCAGATGCTGCTGTTTCCTGTTTATTATTACAGTGTAAGTTTGCATATAATTTACCATGTTCACTGCAGATGTATTTATTTTTATTGGATGTTTGTGCTCAAATGTACATGCCTATCATTTGATGAATTCATAATATTAAGGTTGATCTATTCTGTCTCTTTCCAAAGAAAACCATTTATTAAAAACAGGGAGTCTTTACTGTAGGGAGAGAGAAAACACAAAGAAGTGAAGAGAGAGAGAAAGGAGATTCCTCCAGAAATAGATTTTCCAAGCCAAGTCCAAAATGTGCAAATAAGGCCAGGATCTTTTTTTCACATTTGATTTTAAAAACAATCAAAAAACCCCCCAAACACCCTCTCTCTCTCCCCTAAAAAAAAAAAAAAAAAAGAAAAAATGAAACAATCTCTCCATGTATTTAGTGCCCAGTTACAAGTAATAGTATCCTTTTCACAGTGAATACAACAGAAAAAATATTTGTTAATATTTTAAATGCAAAAAAATCACCATTAAATTGTGAACTATGACAAGATAAAATACTGAACTATGTTCTACAAAATAGTTACTCCTCTAAAATGTAACCAAACTGTTACAGTAACTCAACCATTTAACTTTCAATAACTCTAGCTACATATGGAGCTATCAGTAACACAGTAGCAAACACATCACATTGTTACCTTATAATTTCATACTAACATTTTATATCTGATTTACGCTAAAAAAATAATGGGTAAAAGTTGGTATAAATTTATTCCTCAGGAAACCTTCACAAAGTGCAATCATCCAGTATGGTAGAGCCAGTTCCAAGATCCAGTTCTTAACCTGTTGCCAGTACAGAGAAATTCGCTAAGTCCCCACATCCCAGCAATCTCTGGCTTCTCAAACTTCTCCAGGGCACTGATTCCAGCTGCTTTAATACTGCGTAACCCTGTAGATTTGTTTACCATTCACATACAAAACTGTGTTCCTTCCAAGTCTATTAAATGCTCTTCTACATTTTGTTGTTTCCATAACCCCAACTATAGGCTCATTTATAGTGACATGAAGATGTTACACTGGTTTTACTATCTAGAAAAGTGATACTAGTATAAATCACAATATTCTCAAAATAATTGTGACTATGTTAACTACACAGTGTAGTCTTTAAAATGGGCAGTCTAAAGCAATGTAAAAAAACATGTATTTGAGCCCTAAGTATTCTAGAAAACCAGAAAATATGAGTTCTGAGTTTCTCTCTATATTTGTAAGACATACACAGCTTCGAACTGTATGCATTTGTGCGAAACTGAATTGTTGAGTTTACCTTATGGAGTTCTAATTACATCTAAAAGTTTTGCTACTGTATGGCCATCCAAATATCTCAACTTAAGTTGCTTTGGATGGACTGTAATAAAAGAAGAAAAAAAGAACATTGTTGAACTGAATTATAAAGATCTGATTATTCTGATAATCAGGAGTTTTAGATAATCAGGCTGTGTCTTTATAAACAAAACAGGCTTCACTATTAGTTTCTAAAACTAATTGTTGCAAGTACATTAAAATAAAAATAATTTACTCTTCCACATTTTTTCCAAAAGAAATCTCGATATCATTAGCACAAGACAGAGATAACTAGAATCAATTATTTAAGTCTTTATTGTATTTTGTTTAATATATATTAGCACCAAAGTGAACCAATAATTATTTCCTATCATCAACAAAGAATAAAGTATGTTGCAACCTGTGATCTTTATTATAGCATAATATAAAAGGTGGTAATAATAATCATAATAATAATAATACACAACATTGTTATCTATTTTTCAAGGAAAAATATTGCTATATTTCAAGTATATCAACCAATATTTGAATTCTGTGCAAACACAGATGTAAGCCAAATAGTGATACATTTCAAAACGCTTTTATGTACTGTGAACTGCACCATACAACTCATTCTTAAAAGGCATAGGACATAAACAAAGGAATTACATAGAGCAGTTCAGAATTAATGTGTGATTGCATGTGCTTTAATTTATGAAGCAGCAGCTTTGTAAGAAAATGCCTCTAGAGGTATTCTACAGCAATCACACTTGGATCTGTTTTTTTAACACTGAATCTCTAAGTATTTGCATACACATTCATATTTGAACAAATGGCCTTAAAAGGGCGATTCACATGAACATTCTTCAGGTCTGGGACATAAATACAGCTTGTAATTGCTGACCATGGAGAAGTGTTTTTTTAGTAAAGGAAAAAAATTACAACCTTTCAGGCTTATATCCCTTGTTCATTTTTAGTTAGGAATAAGGAAGTCCTACATAGTATTGAATATTTCTGAGCGAAATAATGAGATAGTCTGATTTTATGCCATGGTCAGAGGACACAAAGCACCATTTTTGGAAAAGAGAGAAGAATACCAGTCCTTACTTCCTTTACTGTTCTATCATACTAATTGCAATTAATTCCTCCATCTTTTTAACTTTTGGAATACATTAACTTAGAAGAATCTAGCTTAATGGAATTCATTAACTTGGAAGAAACCAGCTTATTCAGAATTTACTTAACATTTTCTTCATATGTACATTCATGATACACAAGTTAAAGGACAATGCAAGTGACTACTTCTAATTACCATTTCCCACAATTTTTTATCAATCCTGGCTGTTAAGACTTAATTTTTAATCACTGAAGTTGTGATATTTTTAATAGCACCCAAATCATGCATTGCAAGGTGCAAATTTAAAACCAGCACTATTTTGTGTCACTTTACATGCAAAACACACATAGCAGTAATTAGCTGACCACACAGTTCATAACTGATTTGGCTGAGTGTCTTCATAGAGTGTGTCCCAGATGTTATTGTAAAGTTTTTACGCATGTATTAGAAAAACTCTCAAACTAACCCAAAACCCCAAACAAAAACCAACAGAACCCCGCCCCTTTATGATGCTAATAAATGGTCTAACTTCTAAGACCATATGCAACATTTCAATTCTTCATAAACATTTGAACTGATTTAGTAAACATTTAGAAAACTGTGGACTGTGCTGCAGATTTTAAATGTGACAGCTGACAACATAAATTTTTTGGATGATGATGGAGTCAGTGTTAGTGCAGCTGTAGTAACAGTAAGACATGCAAAAGCTAAAAGTTTAGTTTCAACTGTTTGAGTGCATTTTTCATAAGATTCAAGTATTGCCAATGATTTATGGTGACTACATAAACTGTAAATTGCCAGTAAAAATAGGAAATACAATTTGAACCCCTTAAAATTATTTTTGGAAGTATTTTTCAACTGCTCAAATAAGGAGTTAGGGCAAGGCATTAAATTATCCATTTCCTGCAAATAAATAACACTTTAAACAATAATAGTGCTTTAGAAAAGAAACAATCTCTGTATTGAAATGAACACAAATACAGTTTATGCATATTGTTATTTTTATTACTTTGGTAATTGTAGCAAAATATTTAGCCTACAAAATCTATATTATAATTTAAAATATGTAGTCCTGGGAGCTTTCTTGAGGAAGGGCTGCAGGTTTTGGCGATGGTTCTTTAAATCAGCCAATGTCTAAAACAGTGATTAAAAACTAAGTCCACAGAGTAAAAATCTTTCCCTGTTTAGTCAACAGCTTCATTTTGTGATACTTTGCAGCATAAAGCCTATTATTACATTTCTTCTATTTCATGTAATTTACACAAATTACACAGTCCTAATCCTTTGCCTGTGCAGAAGTAGAATGGGATTCATTTGTTCTTAATCCTGATATCAGAGATAGTCATCCACAACCTAGCCTTAGACAGGCCACCTATAGAATGACCAACACTGGATGGACCTAAACTCCTTTGCAGCCAAAAGGATGGATCATCCAGAGAATGTTTCATCTGATCCTATGACAGGTACTTTTTAAAAGCACATACAGTAAACCACAGCAAGAATGTTGCCTAATTCCCTCTAGTAACTACTAGAAAATTTAGAATGACAAGCTCAGGCTTGTTGTGTGGTCATGCTCAGATGTGCCTCATGTTACAACCATAGAGAAAAACAATTATTGTCAGTAAATAATATCTACACAACAAAAAACCTGAAACTAATTTTCTTCAATTGAGTAACAACCAGTCAAACCATGACCACCTATTCAAAATACTGAATATCAAAATAAACTTGCCACAAACCTTTGACTGTTTAAGCATTTTAAAAAAAATTGCATGGAAGCAAGATACCAAAATGCTGTTTATTGTATCTGTCACTAAAAGCAGCTTCCTTAGCAACAGCTAAAGATGGGATCAAAAATCACAGACTTTAATAGCTAATTGTTTTTGATTGTTTTACTTCCAAGAAAGAGTCACCAGGATTGCACTGAATTATTTCTGTGAAATCTCAATTTAACTTTTACTTTCTGATTATCTTTTAATTTTTTTCATTGAGGAAGAGAAACCCAGAGTTTTATCTCATTAAATACAATTAAAAACTCCAGAAGTCTTCCAAATGTAATGCAATATTTGGGGACTAATTAATTACTTTCTCTCAAGTACTAATGAATTCCTTACAATAGTGCAGGCTTTTCTACCAGAGAAAATAATAGTTTAATTTTCTAGAATTAAGTCTGAAATATCATACTGCTTCCATAACTTCCCTCCTCACAAGCATCTGAAATGTTGTAAACAGATTTACTTACTTCCTGGATTTGGTACTCAAAACTGATGCTTCTTCTTTAAGGGCATTTTTAAATTTTTTTAACTAATTGAAAGTTTTAAGTCCACCTTTTAGACATTTTTTCAACTGCTGGGAGATCTACTATTAAAAAAAGAAATCCTTGCGAATCCTCTATTTCCATATTCAGGCTTCTTCTACTGTTTTCTGGTTTTCAGAATTCTATTCAATAAAATACACTGGAGCTTTAAAGAAAGAAGTGAGTACATGGACACTAAACTATCCCTTCTGATTGTGATTTCTGAGCAATCATTCTGTCTCAATACTTTCCATAGACTCTTGTAACTCTGTAACCCATGAGAACTGCATCTGAATGAGTATGAACAGGGAGGGACCCAAGTCAAAGTATCACAATACTTTGCAATTATTCTCTTTAAGACATATTTGTCTAGAGTCTGATCCACAGTACTATTTTATTTTTCATTAATTTGACTCCTCAAAATCTTCCCAGGATGGATTTTTTTAAAGTGCACTTAAAATCCAAATGTATGGGGTTAACCAGTTCTCTTTTATCTTCTAACATATAGTGTTCAAAACCTTCTTTCCAATATTTTAATATACTGAAATACATGTTTAGTGGATACTGAGGATTATTGCCTCAGAAAAGGCTTTTTGTTATGAAATAAGGCTCCATATTCTGCAATTTAGATTCTTAGCAGGTTTTTAGCAAATTGGCTACTTTACAATTGAGTTATATTAGATGACCCCTGAAAAAATACCAGCAATGCTCTCTTAAACTTTTCAATTTGTCAAAGTATAACATTAGTCCATCATCTTATCTCTTGTGCCTCAACCACAATTTTTACTGGATAAATTAATTTTCAAACTAATATAATGTGATGAAGATACATGTAACATTCACATAAACATAGCTTCTCTTCAATATACATATCCTCTCTATTTGGATCCTTTACTTCATTACTATCTCACTGATGCCAAGAAGATTTTTTGCCTTTTCTTTTATATACTTTTTATATAACTTTTATGTATCTTCAGATTCTTAGCATGCATTCTTGTAATTCCTTAAGTCTGATAACTTAGCATAACCCTAGTATTTTGTTAGGCCAAGTGACCAAACATCCTAAAGGCCTCGCAGCTGGAGGCCAGAAAACCCCACGCTATTTTGGGAAACCAAGGTCCTCTCTAGAACATACCCTGTAAACTGGAGTTTTGGCCCATCCAGGGGCAAATTTCATGAATGAGGGAATGTCACACCATTCATCCAGGCCTCCCATTGGGGCATCTTTGTTAGATATGCTAACTTGTAAAGTCTGTAAAACTGTATACACTATTTATAGTGTGTGTGCATCACGGCGCATTCCACCTTGGCGAAGTGGTGCACCATAAGGATCCTTATTAAACACTAAGGTAAAAACCCCTTATCCCTTAAGTGTGTCTGGCTCTCAGTTTTCTAAGACCAGGAAAAGGCATCACCACAAATTGAATTATTCAGTTAATGGCTACTTAATTCTGAATGATTCACTTTTCCTCTAAGCCTAAGGAAGAAAGCTGGAGCCCACTTATATAATTTTCATTCACAACTTTGAATCTTCTCACTTTGCAGCATATCTGGCATTAAGCATTTCTCTGTTGAAGTGTCCTGTAACATACTGCACCTGGCATGACAGACCCAATATAATTTTCCTGCATGTACTGTATTAAGTCTATATTATGTTTGCATATTGCACTGAAATTAGAGATATCTCCACTGGATACATAAAGAAAGCCCTTTCAAAATATAATCTAATTGTATTTTCCCTGAGTTCAATTATCTCCTTTCTCTTCATCTATGTATTGTTCTGTTTGCTTCACCACCTGGTTCTTGATATTCCTCCCTTTTATCTCTTTGCTTTGTTTTCGTTCGTTAAATTATTACTTTTCTTTTTTTTGCTGTGCTGTTCTTCTGTTTTGCCAGTTTTTGCCTTTTTGCCTCCTACTTCTTTCTCGCTCTTCTTTTTTTTTTTCCTTTTCTTTTCTTTCTTTTTCTGTGTGAAGAAAAATAAAAGCCACATGGTTTGTCAGATAGTAGATAATAAATGCTTGGGAATGTTGTAGAATCCTGTCATGGTAACAGTTACTTCCATCACATCAGAATAAGTGCTTCTGGAATGTTACAAATGCAATAGACATAATCTGGGTGGGGGGGAAGCACCACGCTGCCACTTTTTTAAACATATGAAAACTAGTACCCAGAAGACAAGTTAATATTTTAAGCAGAAAATCAATCTACAGGGGCCTACAATTTACATCACCTACAATTTACATCTTATGGACAAGTTGCTAAGTCCCTTTTTTGACATCCTCCAGAATTATCCAAAAACTTCTATAATAGGCTTGGAGGATTTCCTGGATGGTCGGTTGCCTATATTGTACCATTTAGTTGAATTTTATTAGTTAAATGCAGGAATATTAAACACAAAATATCTCCTGACATGTCTAGACATCTGAAAAAAACAGAAAACAGAAGTTTAGTGTATAAGTGTTCACAAGTGGATAAGGTTTGTTGCATACACTGTTGCTGTTTTGTCTGAATTAACTGCCTATTCCCATAACCACACCTGTCTGGGACCTAAAGTTCAAGCATCCCTGAGCTTAATCCTCCTGGGGAACTCAAACTGCTTGATATGTTCTCAACTTAGAATTTAGGTTTAGAAAAAATGTGACAAACAGTGGTGGCAGACAGCTTTTAAATAACAGACCTCGTATACGAGAAGTTGTTCAGGGAGGCAAATCATGACTCTACTGGCAGATTAGCAACTGGAGAAAGTATTTAAACTCTGGTACAAGTTACTATTTCTTAATACAGTGAACAGTGAACATCCCTACTTCTATATTTGGTGATTTTCCTCCTGAAATATACCCAGACTAAGGAAAAGGAACCTGAGCATTTATGAGCTATCATTGGTTGGCTCTTGTGTGTGTGTGAAAATCATAGAAACACAATATGGTTTGGGTTGAAAGGGACCTTTAAGATCACCTAGGTCCAAAACCTCTGAAATGGGCAGGGACACCTCCTTCCAATAGATCAGGTTGCTCAGAGCTCCATCCAATCTGGCCTTGAACAACACCTCCAGGGATGCAGCACCCACATCTCTGGGCAACCTGTGCCCGTGCCTCACCATACTCATAGTAAAGAATGTCTTCCTAGTATCTAATTGAAACCTGCTCTTTCATCTTGAAGCTTTTCCTCCTTGTCCTGTCATTACAGATCCTGATGAAGAGTCTCTCTCTGGCTTCCCTGCAGCCCCTTTCAGATACTGGAAGGTTGCTACGAGGTCTTCACAAAACCTTCTCTTCTCCAGAGTGAACAGAGTCAACTTTCTCAGCCTGACCTTGTTAGTGAGATGCTCCAGTCCCTCTGCTGGACTTACTCCAACAGTTCCACGTCCTTCGTATGCTGGGGAACCACAAGTCTATGCAGCACTCTAGGTGGCTTCTAATCAGAGCAGAGTAGAGGGGCAGAATCCCCTCCCTTGCCCTGCTGGCCATGCTGCTTTTGATGCAGCCAGGAGACAACTGGCTTTCAGGGTGAGCACACAGTGCTGGCTCAGGTTGAGTTTTTTGCCAACCAACACCCACAAATCCTTGGGATGGACAAGATGATCTCCAGAGTTCTCTCTCCACCTAAACAATACTGCTGTTCTGTGATCCTCTGGGGCACAGTTATAACTAGAAGTCAGATATCCCTTTCTCCAGGCAAATGCTCAAACAACCACACACTGTTGTGAAAAAACGTGTGCAGTAGCATTACCTCATCACTATTTCTGGAGCAAAGAGAGAAATCAGTATTTATTCCCAGACTGGTTTTCATGTACTTAGTCTCTGAGGTATCTACCTCTACCTATTTTCAGGTCCAGGTATTTTCTGAGCATGATGTAATTTACACTACTAGTAATCCTCAAGGAATCTCACTGCTGAGTTTCTCCTTGAATCTATGAGAGCCCTTCTGCATGCACAAGGACCTTCACAAATAATCTTAGGTAAGTAGTTCTTACCAGTTATGCAAAAGAAAATGGAAATGAAAATCAATACTGTTCAAGAGTGGGTACCATTCAGAATAATTTTAAGTTAAAAAGGAAATGCTGGATAATTCTAGAGTTTCATGCACTGGAGACTCAAATATTTCAATGCCTGGATCATCAGAATAACTTATATACAGAATAAGTTTTTTCTTAGGAATAAATTTGTTTTCTCACTTTTATACCTTAATGCTGCAATGTATGTAGTGATATATTATGAATTCTACAATAAAATAAAAATTTCTAGGGCATTTTTTTAAGGTGCTAGTGTTACGAATTCTCAACAGCACAAAATAAATTTTATTCTGTCATCTCTGACAGTAAAAACTAATTTTTATAATAAAATATCATAAATACTCCTTTCTTTTTTCAATTTCCACAGCAAAAGAGTTAACATCAGTAGTTAAAAATGCAAAAATAACTAAATATATTCAATCCTAAAAGCAAAAATCACAGTAAAGAAAATTATTACAATTCATCTACAATGTAAAAATTTGGTAGTAAACTTCTCTATTTGGTTATTTGTTACCAAATAACCCCTGTAACAATGACTCCAGTATCTCTGTATTACTTTAGAATATGTATATTTACCCACGCACTGGAATATTCATATTCCTTGCAGATTTAGTGACTTCTTCAAACCTTTCTATGCTTTCTTCAATTGAACAATTAATATTCATTTTGCTAAAAGATTCAGATGCTGCGCCAAATACCGAGACTTCTGTAGCTCCTGCTGCAATCTAAAAAACACATTTCAAGAAAACAGAATCATAATACTATATTAAAGTATGATATTGACCATTTAATTCTGTACAGCATTCTAAAATTTTAAAGTACATTAAGTACATCCATATCTAAAATCTAATTTTAATTCCAATTTTTTTTATGCTATAGCATCCAGAGAGATTGAATCAAATTTTGAGATCATTCACTGTGGCATATTTTCTGCCTCTTCTTAGCAATTAAACATGTTTTTAAAGTGATGAATGATAAAGGTAATAAGATGTAGGAATTCACGTGAACCAGCTATACAAAATACAATTATTAATACTTGTATATATCTTTTCAGAAAAGGAAAAGATCATACAACAACTGTCACACTGTCTGTTCCTCCTGAATACCAGGAAGTAATTCTCATGCTTAGGAAAGCTCTCTGTGTGCATATGCCTAGAGCAGCAATAATAACCAACAGGGATTTCTTTGTTAGAGTGAACTCTAGGATCAAGGGCTCCACTGGTCTTGGTGTCACAGTCGATAAGGATAATATGGAAAATGTGTACATGAGAGTCTGCTGAGAGAAGTCTTAGCAAACACCAGTCTAGAAAATGTGTAAATGTGGTGACTTCACTGAAGGGGCAACTAGCCTGAGCTTGTATTCAGTACCTCAGTAAATCAACTAACATGAGGCAAACTAGAAGGCTGAAAGCCAACTGATAGGAGAAGAAAACATTGTAGCTTAATAGTTAGAATAGTTAACTAACTCTCACTCTCCGTTCAGAATAATACTCTTGTTCATTGAAAAAGTATGAAGCTTTTGCCTTTACTCTCTGCCACTGCAGGATAATGTCTAAAATTCAGCAACCCCATCCAGGGACAAATACTCTCTCAAACAGAGGGAAGAAAACATCAGCAAAGAAGAATTCAGGAATCATCTACAACTATTTTTTCATTGTTTTCCCTTCATTATATCACCAAATACAGTATAGAGATAAAACACCATTAATTCAACTCATACAAGCTACCATTGAGACAAAGTTGCAGCACTATAATCTGACTGTTGATAGTTAAGTCAACTGTGCACAGGATTCTGTTTTAACAGATATTTTAGTATAGGAACTGAATGATAGACTAGGCCACAAATGTCCACCAAGCAGTATGCTTTCCAAATACAGCTTGTCCTACATCAGGACAAAGGCAGAAGTACTAAAAAATTTCAAAAAACAAAGGAAGTAAAGATTAGACTAACAATGTGTATATTTTAAGAAGACTGAACTGCTCCATTTTCGCTCTTTTACACACTTCAAGTCTATAATTTTGACTATTTTGGAAGAACTGAAATAATTTAAACTTTCAAACCAAACAAAATGAAATCCAGAATTGCTATAAAGCTTTTTCATTTAAATGAATCTTTCCTCATCCTTCTTCAGTGTTTTCCACCAAGACACTCTTCAGAAGAATTTCTAGGGCCAACAAGTCAAAGAGAAAGAACCGTCTTGCCCCTTATATAGAAGCATCATTTAAAGGAATTTACAAAGTTCCTGGTCAATGCCTCCATTAAAATATGAGCTTAACATCACTCTGTGAATTCCCTATTTTTCATGAAGAAAATTGGGACTTTTCAGTGAAAAAAAACTATAGCTTATTTCTGACATTAAATAGCTAGATTCTGATACTGAACTGAAAGTGTCTGAAACATAGAAGAGGTAAATATGGACAACACCTATGAAAGCACTTACAGCAGAATGAAAACCTTGAAGATTAGGTGTGAGAACGGGATACTGGACTCCAGGATGCCGCTCAATGCCCCTCATTACTTCTTTGTGATCTGCCATCTAAAATAGATAAATAATTTGTATTGATCAGCAGTTATTTTCTGATTTTATATAGCTAAATAGAAATTGGCTTAGACTGTGTTTTTTCATTAATTTTACAGTTCATACAAAAAGTCTAACAACAAGGGGGTTAAACTGATTTTGTATAAATACTCTTTTTTAATTTCTTAACTTTTGACTATTTGTGTTGTAATCTTTTTAGAGCTATGTGAATATAGAACTGGAGCAAGACTTTAACAGTGTTCCTTTGTGTATATCTGTAAAAATATAATTTGCATCACAAACTGACAGACTTACGATCACGCTATTCATGAAGTGTTACGGCAACTTTAATTTTGCTTCATTGGGCTTAATGGGTGGAATCAACAGAATAATTGAGATTTAAGAAACATAGAAATCTTGAAAAACTCTGCATTCTGATAAATGCAAGTTCACAATGTTAAGCATAACTGAACTTGAATTATTTAACACTGTAATCAGAAGATTTCCAAACTAAACACTTCTATTCTTAAAGAGACAGCAAAATCCAGATGTCAGAACAGTGCAATGTTTCAATATATTCAGAAGCTTCTTTCTAAAGAACATACTTCTCTATTATAGCAAAGATCAGAGTACTTGTTTTCCTTAGTCCCCCATCACAAAAGAAAAACTGCCTTTTTAAGATACTCTTGCATTTTTACTCATACATTTAAGATTAAATATACTCCCTGTACTGATGAAGAAGATGAATGAAATACTTATTCACTTAATAAAATGCAGATTCTTTAGAGAAGCACATTTTCTTAAAATAAGTGGGTTGAAAACAAGTATTTTTTAATGGTGTGTACACCTGAAAACAATATAAAATAAAACATATCCCTCTTATTTAATGTCTTAAAGATCCTGAGTTCTAAAAAAGAATAGTGCACTTTAAATGCTTTTTAAATGAGTTCTCATAAAAGCAAATCTCTCAAGCAAACACTGCTAAGTTGGATTTCTTTTTCTTTCCACACTGGTGAAAAGTATTTTGAGAAGTACCATGTAAAAAGATATATGAACTACAGAGCTTTCATTACTCCTTACTTTCAGCAGATGCCTTCCTGATAGCTATGCAGTACCACAGTTCTAAATACATGGTATTACATTATACCACACTATTAACTAAGAATACTGCTTGTAGCCTGGAATCTTCCTGTCACCAGCTTCCTTCTATGAAAGTGAATGGATTAAAAATATCAGAAAAAAAACTATGTATTCCTCTTCAAATATAAGCCCAATATGTATCCATAAGTAAGTGGATATATGGTAGAAAGGTGTTCTATAGCCAGACACAACTCATTTCTTATCAGGAAATAAGTGATAAAACTTTTCCTATTTGCTTCTATGTGAAGTAAATAGGTCTGATAACCCCACAAAAAAATCTCTGTTAACACCTTAGTTATTTAAGAACAATTTTTCATTCCTTAATTTAATATAAGTAGTAGCTACATTTCTCAGGGCAAAAAAGAATGTCTGAAACCAAATGATAAATTAAATGGCAAATGTTGGAACTAAATTCACTCTCCACAATTATACCCTGTCTTAAAACATACTGGAAAACCAATATGACACTTTTTCAACCAGTATAAACTTGCCAGGTCCAAATATTAAATCTGTCCCATTGCTATTTTTCCTGTATGTAAAATCCCATCTTTGCACATATTGCATGTTATAAGATTTTAAATTGTAATAAAATATTTCTTTTCCCACTTTCTTTAAAAATAAGCTTCCTAATAGTAGATATTTATAATTTTTGGCTGTTTATGTTATAGGTGTGGGATCCTGTTTTATATGGCACCTTGCTACTGTGGAACTTTTTCTTTTAGGTTTTTAGTAAAAAAAATATCTTTGCCAAAAACAACAGTGGATGGGAAACCACAAAAAACTTAAAATACTAAAACAGAAATAAGTGCATGAGTGATCTAAACAACTGTAAATTCTATTCCCATGACCTATGAAAAAAAGAAAGAGCAAGCAAAGGAAAGACCAAGTCAAGACTTCACTCTCTGTCAAAGCAACACAATCTTACATTTAAAATAAAAAAAAAAACATTTAAACTAGTTAAGCTATTAAAACAATGTATTCTAAACTGACAAACGTGTGCTAAATTTGGTATTCGTAATGGCTCACAGGAAAAGGAAATAATTAAACAAGAAAGGAAGAAATATACCTTTGCTTGAGACATTTTCTTCTAACATTTGAAAAACTACATTATTCTCTGTTGCAGTAATTGACAAAGTGTGACGGCACTTGGACAAACTTAACCTATTCCATTTTAGCAGACAAGAGATCATTGCCCCTGCATTGATGCCAAAGAAATTCTGCATTGTCACTCTTCTCTTCAGCTTTCCTATTACCCTTCTTCTAGGCTTTTCCCTGGTGACCCTGAGAACACTGAAATAAAGCAAAGGAGTTCCACAGAGTGCTGTACAATTTGCTTTGTTAACTCTTGAATAAGCATGGCTGTACTATGTTTTTCTCAGAGAAAAGCCTAGAATACAGTCCAGGCCCAGGATGTATTCTCAGTTTAAAATGGACAAACTTCATCTACGTTTTGTCAGATGTGCAACACGCACTAGACATTGTTAAAACTAAAGTATTTTCTCAAATTAATTAACTTCTTGTTTTAATTTGTAAATTACTTGTATGCTCCTTGTCAAATACAAAGTGTTCAAATGCTTCTGTGCAAACAAGTGTGCAATTTCTTGAAAAATAGTTTAAATTACATAAACAAGTACTGACTTATTTCCATATTTGCAGGAACTAATTAATTTGCACAAACAGGTGCTAAATAGTAAATTTCAGGACTAAGCCTGAATTTGCAGCGTTAAATCTCAAATGGAAATGTGGCACTCTAATGCCAATGCAGCTTTGCTGCCAATTCCAGAAAGGCTAGGTTTCTGCTGAATTCTACCAAATGTAAAAATTAATTCTGGAAAAATAATAAGCAAATTTTTATGATTCATCAAAATTTAAGTGAAGTTGTTGATAGAGTGTTAAAACTCCAAAATAAGTAATGTGCCTAACTACTACTACAAATACAGAACTCCCAAATTTAGATCTTCCAAACACATTTGCAAATGTGGAAAATCACATTTCATTTAGAGAAAAAGAAAATAACGTATACTACTTTTCTTTTTTACATCAATGACTACAAGTTTTAGTAGAGTAGAAAAGAAGTAGGAACATTAAATTGTATTAATGATGTGTCACCATCCCAAATCTTTAGTCACAACTGAATGTTACATAAATAAATGGAATGGCATTTAAAATGAAATAGTTGTGAATAGAGCTGATTTTACGTACCTGAGGCACCCATTTGGATGAAACAAAACTGGTCACTTCTATTGCAGGCAGGCCTGTTTTGGAAAGCTGGTTGATTAACTCAATTTTTATATCAGTTGGGACTATCACCTATAGATATGGAGACATACTTTAGCAAAGTATTTCATACATGAGAAACTTTTTAAAGTGAAACGTTCCCTGTATATAAGCAATAATTTTTATAAAATAACGAACTATGCTTACACACTTTACTGTAACTCTGTTTCCTGACAGTAGGAAGCATAAGGAAGGTATAAGGAAGGTACTAGGCAGTATACATGATCTTACTCCATTTTTCTGTCCATCACAAAAGGAAGCACTTCTGTGTAACTGGTTATAGATCTGGCCTCATTATTTGTTATTAACCAAACACCAAACTACCAAGAACTGACAAAGGAAATACTAACAGTGTGACCAGTGAAAAATTGGAGGAAAAAAGCTCCACAGCTGCAGCAGAGTAACTCTATTCTGTTAATACCACTAACATCTCTGGTATCAGTAACAATGATATATGTGAGCTTATCCTCCTGTTTGTGGAAATAGATGACTGTTTCTATACATGTACCCTATAATCTCTTTCGATCTTCTTACATGCTTCCCTACCATCCTTCAGGCAAATAATGCTATCAAAAGAGTAATATTGTTTTCCTGTGTCTCTTTAGCAGGAAGCATAAAAACTATTCTACTATTCCTTCTACATTAACACTTGAAGCAGAAACACAAGTTACAAAGATAGCCAGTGTTTCATATTGTTTACCAATTATGTTACGACAGAATGTTATTGACTGACAAGACAAATTCCAGTAAAATAAAATGCTGAGTAACGGAAAGGCAAGTTAGCCATGTATAGAAATATGATCTAAAAACTGAGTAAATAGGAATACACTTTCATTCTAATATAAAGGTAAGTTATCAATATGAAAATAGATATATTTAATAGTATAAAATGAAAGAAACAGAATGAGCAGGATGTACATGTTCTACACAATGAAAATAACACTAACATCCATATCAAAGCATACACACACAAAAAAAAAAAAAAAGAAAAGTTACCTTCTCATTTTGTAATCCATCTCTTGGCCCAACTTCTACAATCTTTATGTACTCAGGCAGTCCAGATGCTTGAGGTTCCTGAAATAAAAATCAATACTGAAAAATAAAACAATTAAGGCCACCAAGATCAAAAGGTACAGCTTGTACTTGTCCTTTCATATGATTCTGGGTATAAAGTCATATTGTCAACATTGAGTTTGCTCAGCACATTCAAAAATCTGTGAGAACATGTTCCACACCTTGACCTAAGGAATAAAAATGAAAAACAGAAGTTAGTGAATGTTCCACTGCTCCTTTGAGGTCACAAAGGTTTATTAAAAATGTATACAGAACCAATAAATGAACACTGAGTTTTACAGTGAGAAATATTTCCATTTCAAAAATCTTTCCAGTGAACAATCCAGTCCTCCAAACTTATAACTGAATGTTCTCAATTTAACTTAACAGGTACTTCTCTGTAAACGTTTGCAAGACCTGGCTCTAAATCTGAAAAGAACATAGCAGTCAAGAAATGTTAAAGAGATTATTAATGAAAAATGAAAATTATTTCTCTGACTGAAGATGAAGGTTTTAAAAAAGGATTTAAAGGCGAACAAGAAAAGCCTCCAGTAGATAAGAAGGAGAATTTTTCAAGTGTAAGAGCAGTTATGGAAAGGCAGGAAGCTGAGAGGAACAGGAGGGAAGGAAGGCAGCAGTAAGGTCAAAGGGCTAAGGAGAGCATAGGGAACTGGAGGGGGAGGAAGGAGAAATGAGAACAGGAAAGCAGGTGAAGGGAAATGAAACTTCCTTTTTTATTATTTAGCTGCTCTGTGATTGAATCAAGTTGACATGTGTGGCAGTTATTATAAACTGGGCCTGTAAGTCCTGAAACTGTTCAGAGCAGTTGGCTGGATTGAACCCCAAAAGCTGTGTGTCCTTAAAAACAGACCCATGGCTAATTTGGGGCATGTTGTCCATGCTCAGGAGTGGACAGGAGAGACACAGGCAGCTTTGCCAGGAGCTCTGGAAATACCCTGTGTTCTGTACTGCACTGAGGACAGGAGCCAAACCAGTTGTCCATTCCAGAGCTTAAAGCCTGAGCTGGGATTAGCACGAGCTGTCTGCAGGACAGCTGCTCCACTCCCCACCACCTCTCTCGGGATTTTACCACCACTGGAAGGGTGACACTGTCAGCATACAGGGGGACAGCTCCTGCCTGTGAGAGTAACAGCTCCACTAGACTGGAGACGCTCTGTAAATACAGCCACTTATCCCACAGCATCCACAACCAAAGGAAAACCCCATATTTTATTCCTCCCTGACCAGTATTATCAGAGTTGTTTAAACCAAACGGCTGCTAATTTCTGCTCAGTAATGGAAAATGAGCATGCCTATGAGCACCTTTGGCTTCTCCCTGCATTCTTGGTGCCTGTGGGCAGTTCTCTGCAGGACTTGCCAAAATACAATAAATATATTTCAGACCATTTACTGTGTATTTATCTGAGCCCAGTAAAAAGAATAGGAAACAGCTGTATAGCATCTATTTGATCACATGGAACATCTGGTAAGTTGAAACTCTGTCAGGCCCTGCTAAGCCCACACTCACTCACAGTATAAACCTACTTAAATGTGAAGGTAAAACCTTCACATCTGCTGCATATTGTTTCTCTTAAGTTATTTTCACAAATATGGCACTGCTTCAGCACTACAGGCATAAATCTGCGTTATTTCATGATTATCAGATCCTTCTTGTTGCAAGACAAATGCCACAGCTGTGCTATGAGTGAAGCTGTGACTGGAAAATAAAAAGAGAGCTAAAATAGATTATGTGAACTAAAGCGTAATTTAGAGCATGAAAAATGTCCATAAAACTTTGAGAGCAAAAGCATTCATTTTCTAGGCCAAATCTTGTAAATCCTATTTAGTGCCTACTGTGGCAAAATTTTGTGGAAATCAAGAGCTGTACTTGTCTGAATTTTCAGAACAGTTCACACAGCCACATCAGGTAATGTCCACAGCCCTTTCAGTTCATAGGGGTAAAATGTTTGGAGGGGATTTGCAGAAAGGCATTCAAGTATTGTTTTTTATTTTCTGTCTGTGATATTACAGATACACAATCCTTTGAACCATAGGCCAAGCCTCTCAGCCCCTGATTTTCTCTATAGCCTTCCCATTCACTAGTCAGACTCAACTTGAATTCACTGTTCATGGAGTGAGAACAACACTGAGAACCACGTAGGGAATGACTCCCACATACTGGAAACTCAAGGCAGTACTATAAACAAATCTGTACACTCTTCAAGGTGATGAACTAACAACTTAGAGTAAACTTCTTGGCGCTGAGTCTTGCTTTGCCTTGTATTTCATCTAATTTTATTTCTGGTACATAGATCGCTCCTATCTTCAATGTCATTCAGTTTCTCCTGTATGGCATCCAATGTTGTACTGAAAATGTCCCCTGTCCTTCTATTATCAGCAGATATTACCATCTTGATACTTTCTTGTAAAAACTTTTGGACTAGTATCATTACCTTGTTTTAGAACAAACATGTATTATCTCAAAAAAAATTTTGATTAGAGCTAAAGAAGAAAGATGTTTTAAAAAAACACGGAGGAACTCCACCAGCAATATCATTCTAGTCAAATAAATCTGCTCTCAACATTATCTCCGATTTCCTCCTCAGCCAGTTTCTTATTCATCTCACACATTCTGTTCTGATCATCCTTCTCCCCAGCATAACTAATCATTTCTCTTATGCTTCATTGCTGAAGCTCAGAGAACAAGCAAGTCAAAGACAGGCGGAATACTTAGGGTCAGGTCCTTGTATACTATTTATATATTTTACAGTCCATTTCTGCTGGATAGAAGACAGAAACAAATTGGAGACTATAAGAGTATGTGTACCATCTTATGCTAAAGTGACTCTAGCATTTTTCTATGCTGTGGCCCAAGCTGAATCCAAGGAGTAAAGGAATCTCACCTGTCCTGTGAATGAATACTCAGTAGCTAGCTGTTGGGACATTCTTCCAAGAGAGAAAGAAATATGTACTCGACAAAGCTGCTGGGAAGAAAAAGGAGATTCCACTTTCTAGGAGGTTTTCTGATCACAGCACCACACTTGCAGAATATCTGGACATTAAATAACATCTGAAGAAATCAGCTGAGCCATGAGTCATATTCTGTGCCAGGCTCAATGCCATCTGCACTCACTAGTCAAGCTCCAAGTCCACAGAACACACTGAAGTCTGTAAGAACTTAGAGTTTAAACACTTCTCTGTTTACTACCTGGATGGCACCAGACCTCAACCAGGACTTGGGCTTCAAGAATTGAAGGCCCCATTTCCCCAAACTCTAACTGGAGCATTTCAAATGTACACCACACCCTTGGGTAAAAGGAATGATTTCCTAAACCAACAAGACCAACATAGAGAATTTCAACATCTTTAAGTATGGCATTAAATGCCCTACAGATAATAATTAGAAAACATAAATAAATAGAAAAATGCAAACCAGTTTCCATATTTTAAATGAATGAGAAATGGTAAACTTTGCAGAAATACACAAGTACCAATTTTAGTACCACTAAACATGTCAGGTACACAATTTTGTTTCAGAAAATGCATTTACTAAATTGAACTACATGAACTATTTTTATGTAACAATATACGGAAAGTAGCAATGGCAAATACTTAGGCGTGACTGCTTATTGAATAATACAGGGTCTCTGTTAAAAAGTAATGACCACCAAAGTATCATGTTTTAAATATCAAAAAGGAAATAGCTGACATAAAAGACTAAGAGCCTGGAAAATTTGTTTTTCCATGTATCAAGCCTTGCCAAGGGAGCACAAAAAGCATATAAAACCACAAAAAAAAAGCCTCCCTCAAAACAGAATGCAGCCAAAGAGTATTTTTAAAAGAAATAGAAAAAGGAAAACCAAACCATTTAGCTTGAGACATTGAATGCCAAATTTCTGTACAGAAACATTTTCTCTCAACTATAAATTGCTGCAAATTTAGGTTCATTATAGAAAACCCTAGTAACTTTTAATTAAAACAGTAGAATCTCCCTAATGTAACAATAAATGTAAACAAATTAAATAAATGTGCTTTTTAAGCTCTGTCACTACTTCTTCTTAAGGTGCTGAGGTTCTTTCAGCCTTCTAATTTTTATTCCATGAAGGGCATTCGTAAGGGCAGAAACAGCAATGGCAAATGTTATCCAGAGCTTCTGAAAGGTAACTGAAAAACACAAAAGTTAGAGAGAAGGAACTGGAGGTTCATGTATTTTCAATCCTTCTAACCAAGCAAGACAAAGCTCTGCTTTCCTTTTCCACAAGGTGGTGTTCTGGCACAGAGGACAACTGACAAAGGTAGGTCCATCTTGCACAAAGAATTACTCAGGAAAGCAGTTTTCAACAAGAATCAGCAGGGAGGTGGCATCATAACTCCATAATGTATGCCTGCAGTGACATGGAAAAATGCCCAAAAACCAGGAGAAGGCTCTAAGATAAATAATATGATTGCTGGAAGGAGAACAAAGAAAACTGATCAATCTTCTGAACACATAGATGTCTCTAAACTTTACAAGACACAGAGGAAATAAATGGGAAGAAATTCAAATCCTTGTTCACCTAGTTCACACTACAAGAAGGCAGATATAAAACAGATTAATTCCCAGCTTAACTAGAGAAAAAATGGAGAAGATTCAAAAAACAGTGGGATGTACCTGAGGAATATCCCTCAGTAAAGATAAACTGAGTATTCATTCTAATACTTCTGCTGTATGCTGCTGACATGACCACCAGGAGAAGAGTAGCCATGAATGCACCATGACTAGCAAAAACCCTCAACCCCTGAGAATCTTTCATCACATGAAGTTTTCTTATTACATCACTCCATATTCATGACCTGAATGTTAACACAGACATACCACAAATAAATCAGTTACAACAGAGTACAAAATTCCATTGAAATACCAGATGCATTTCAATAAAAGCAACATGTATGATAACACTTAGGACTCTCCATATTGTTTCTGATTGACTAAGAAAATGAAATGGCAAAACTGATCCTGGGCTATAAACTAGGATGTCATAGATAAAACCAGTAGCCTGACACTTAATGAGGAGAAATATTGGGAGTTCCTACTTCAAAAAATAATTCAATCAACTGGAGATTGTCCACTGGAGGGCAAATATAAAATCCAAGCAAATCATTACAGAATAAAATTAGTTAAGTGCAGAGTTAACTTACCTGGAATAAGCCAAATAATTGTCGAGGTCAGAAGGTTTGTCTGAGCTTATGAAAGAGTAGTGATTTACATATAACAGGAGATTGTCTGAACTGGGAGAGAATTCACCGTAGGGATTTCTATGATAAAATAGCCATAATATTTCTACTGTCATTTGCATTAACTATTAAATTCCAATATAATCTGCTAGTATACTACTTCTTATTGTTGCAGAGTTGTTTACAAAAAAAGTCATTCATATGAAAACATAATAAGTATGATTTTAAACAAAAAGGAATCAAACTGAACTATGCTTTTGTTGCTGGAGTGGCCAGTTGTTTGATCTAATCTTGTCTACAAAGACGATTTTAATGGTAAAAGCAAAGGTGATAAAGTACAAATAATAGTAACTAATAAATAAAGAAAAACCTATTACTTTCATTTAGAAAATAGAAATTAAGATTTGGAAGAAAAGAATTCTGTCAAGTATTCTGATGATCTGGATCAAAAGGTAACAAATGACATTACTAAGGAATGCCCAAAAGATTGAAAAAAAATGTTGCTGTGTTAAGAATACTATTCTTACATGAAAGTAGAACATTCAAATCACACTCAATGACACTACTCATGGACATAGTTACAGACTCCAAAAAGCAAAATACCATCTATATATCACTATTCCTTTTGAAAATATCTTACAATAGGTCTTTCAAAGCCATAGCAGACAAGGTAATCAGATCAAGAATTAAGAAACCTCAGCTAGTGTCAGTCCAATGAAGAGCAATGAAGTCAATGACAATGAAGTCATTTCAGAACATCTCTTTGGAGCAACTGGCATGATCTCTATTCTTCTGCCCAAACTACAGCTTAGAAGCAAATCAGACCAACTAAATTCTTGCCTCCTTGTTTTCCCATGACTCCTCTGTAAACAGAGTATTCACACAGATGCAGACCTAGACCCATGGACTGACTTTGCAGTTTGACCTTGGATCCCTCTCATCACTTTGGACCTGCCTGATGGGCACAGGGTTGCATGGCAGACTCTTTTTACCACCACTGGACTAAAGCCTGACCATGACTCACTGACCTGTACTCACAGCTGTTACTTGGGACTTCCCCTAACACCAAACTCACCCAATGACCTGGACTTGTGTTTGAACCCCTTCTAGGTCTACCCTGTAAGATACCACTCTAGGCCTACCCTTCTCACCCCACTTGGCTCCTGTGGGTCTGCCTGTTACTAACCTCACATCCCTCCCTTAGGGAGCTGCTGGCCCTCGCTACTCCTTGACAGAGAAATTTCTTATTCAAGAGTTTATTGTAATAACTGAACCTTGTTCCCTGACATCCAATCCAGAGATATACTCCTTGAGTATTTCTTTAACCCATGTCAAACAGGCTGGGATTAGAAGGCAGCCTATTTCTCCCTTTCTTTGCCCCTTCCTGTCAGTTGCACCTACAACAAAAGTGTAGTAGTTGTTAATGCTTAGCACCCTAAGGATAAGCTTTGTTGATGGAGGCCAGAAATACCACACTTTTCAGATTAGAGTAGCAGCACTCATAAAATACATCTGAACATCACTGTTTGTGTGTTAACTCCCTCTGATTTATCTCCTTACCCACTGAAGGCTACAGCTATCAGATGCTATGACAGTAATCCCAAAGAATAATGTTTTTTTATTCAAGCAACAAACAAGGGTTTGACAAGAAAAAATACACCAAAATTCAACTAGTAGTAAAGGAGTTCTGTCTGATACACATACAGAATCATGTTTATAAGAGAGAAAACTTAAGCATAATATACAATTGTGCTAAATCACCTATCACATAGACAATTGCCACAGAGGTACTAAGTTTGCAAACCAATATTTCACAGCACAGTACTTCCCTGGTCTTACCAAAATGCAATGAGATGTAGCAAAACAAGTAAGGAATTCCTTTCTATAAGAAAGAACATTTCTTTCAAACACCTAATAGCACATTTTCTAGAGCTACGGAGTTCATAAATCAATATAATCTCTGTCTGCAGGAGTCTGAGAGAGGGAACAGGAGGAATTCCTCACTTCCCAGACTATTTTCCTTTATATTAGATCAGAAGAGATCAACTCTCACATACTTTGGGTGAAACACCTGCTGATTACTTTCCATGACTTGTAGTTTACTCTTTTGCTTACAGTGAATGTACTTAATGGATGGGAAACCAGAACCTGCAGCTGCCTCCAGTACACAATTTACCTCATATAACCAATTGAAGTGAACTCAGCTTGAACTATGAACACACATAAACTAAAAGCCTGGAACTGTCTGTTTTGTTTAATTCAGAGTGTAGTCATACATTTGAATATGTTTGGAGGTGTCTACTTTCACTTTTATTTTAAAAGCATAAGAATAAAATGTAATAAAGATACATTTTTAAATGTATGAGAGAGTGAAGGTTGTTTTTTGTTGTAGTTTTCAGACAACATCGTAGACTATACTTATGTTTCTTCTTAGGTTATTACTAATTTTGCCCTTCCATGAGGAAGTGCAGAGCTCAAAAGTAGTAAACAAGCTTAAAGATTCTTCACTGGTTTTTAACTGTGTCGCAGGTTTGGAATGCATTCTGAAACTACTACTTTTAGTCAAACAAATGACATGTGTTACCATACTGATCTCGCAACAATATTATTCTGTATTTCTTTATGGCTTTCTCAGTTTCTTCATAAACTAGTAGGTTTTCTTCTTGATCTCTCCATTACACAAAATTTAACAGTGTTTCTTTCAAAACTGACGAGCTACACTGAACTACTACACCAGGCAAGTGTTTTTCTGAGTAGCAGGATATAAAGCCATGAATTGTTAGCCCATATTCTTTAGTTTTATTCCTGATTAAGTCCTCGCTTTGTAACTTTTCATATACTGCTTTAACTGCCAAAACTGTACAAAGCATAGATATGGTGAAATGATAGCACAGAACCCAACTGGCGGTGTTATCTCAGGGACACAGTAAAGGATATGATGGACAGAAAATCAATAAAGCAGTATTTCCCACTTTATATAACAGTCATGAGCAAAATCTATTAATATAAACATTTACAAAGAAACACATTCAAGTTTTACATAAAACACAATTACCAGTAGTATTTCAACTAATATAAATAAATATGGGGAAATATAAGCATATAATGATCAACATTTAAGATTTAACATTAATTTAGACATTTCACTGTTATTTTTATAACTCAACAGAAGCAAAGCCAGTAAAAGTATATTGGAAAATATCTATGAAGCAATTTTGATGTGAAGATAGTTACGGACCCCCAGAAGTTTTTCCCTTTAGTAAGCAAAGGGAAGAAATGTGAATTATATACATTGAATTATATACATTACACATTTTAAATTCATCATCAAAATAATGCGAGTCCATGCTACATTCCAACTATGCGGCCAAGGACAACTTACTACATGTCTAAGCATAGAGTCACGCAGACATCTCCTGTGGTCATGGCTTAAAATTTACCTCATGCAAGCTCCAGTGGGTCAGAAAATTCCACAGGTATATGGCAGGCTAACAAAACTGCTGTTCTGACAGCTCTTCAAAGAAGGAAATCTCAGGAACTGGAGATTGAGTGTCTAACAGACATGTCCAATTCTCTGCTATGATGTTGGATGCTCTTAAGAAAAAAAAGCAGCAGCATTACAGGACAAACACAAAGATAAAATCAAGCCTAAAGACTGTTCACTACCTTTGAAAACAAAAAAATACCTTCTCTAATATTCATGTCTATATTTTACAAAAATTCATTCATAACCTGACAACAAAAACAACAGACCACATTTGCCAAATAATGGTTTCCTGGATGAGACTAAACTTTCTGAATTATCACTGACAACTTGACACCTTCTAAAAATCATTTCTTGCTGTATTAAACAAATTTAGAGTACATGGAATAGCAGAGATCTGAATACTCAAAGTACAGCCAACAGTTCATGCAACCTAAAAAGGCACATAGATGTGCTGTAGTCACAGACAATTTTTGATAACTTGAAAAACAATGACCAAGGAATCTATTAGTAGTGTCAGGTGGTAGCAGAGGCATAGGCAACCACAGTTATACTTATGTTACAATGAAATCAATAATAAATGGTACTAGAGACCTCTATTATTAACAGGAGGCCAACACAACCAGTCACTTCAGCGAAAATTAAAAATGTATTTTCAGTACATGGTGTATACATTACCTTTTTCTATTTCCCTAAATGCTTCCCTTGGCTAACAAGCAGCATTTCTCCATTAACCAAGCTGATTTACAGCCAACTCACTTTCATCCATATCCCTATCTTGGTCAAAGCCTGGAAAAGCAATTATACTCTGCCATCTGGGCTGGATGAAAAGGATACAGAGAACGGAGATCAACAGCATACTGATGACACTGGAGCCAAAACCTCCCACACTTTCCTTTACTATTATTTATGGTAATAGTATTATGGTGTGTACAGTGTTTTACAGGCAAGACTAAAGACAGAATTCTAGAAGACAGAAAGAGTGGTGTTTTTCCACACACATTGAAAAAGCAGAGGCATGATCATCATTACAAATCCAACATGTGCAAGTAATTTGCTCTTTAAAATACTTTGGGATATCAGTGGGGGGGAAATGAATATACTGCCCATCCACCCTATCAGGTAAGTCTCTCTAAATAATTCATTGTCAATAAAAGTGAGTTATGCATAGATCCTTAAGAATTAAAATTAAAAGCTGAAAGTAAATAAACTATTCTCCATTACTACTGCAGTCAACGTCATCTTCTGTGTCCAAAGGCTGGGCCTAAAAGATGAAGTAAATAATAAATTTAAGTACAGGTGGCCCACCACTATGTTTTCCATAGCTCTCTTTCCAAAAGATACTGATTAAAGTGACAGTATTTTAATGGCTACTTACTTCATTACTGTTGGCAAGTCATCCTTCAGAAGAATTTGAGATTTATAAAGTTCTTTAGGAAAATAACATCTGTAAAGCGTTACCATAATAATTTCCCAATAATGGTAAGGAAATTATAACTTTAACACGACGCCATTAATGATGTTTTAAAAATCTTCCATTTTCACCATGAAATTAGTCAAATGCGAGCATATTTAAAGAGTATAGTTTTCTTCCTATTTAGCTGAAAATAATTAAAGGCATTAAAAATTTTCTTATATGAAATTTAAAAAATATATCATGGAAACCTGAAAACATTGAAGTAGAACAAGTAGAAGAAAATATACTGGTACTGGAGGAACTAAGAAAAAGACAAAATCAAATTGGGAATATATCACTTCAGACTGTTTGAGAAGATTAAGGGTTGTCATGGCAAAATGAATAATGACATTTTCCAAATTTTATTGCTTTCACTTCTAGACTTTGCACATTTAGGAAGTTTGTTTGGCTTTTTTTAAGCCTCCATATTCTGAATAATAAAGTGCTCAACTGATGAGAAAGAAATTTATGTAGTTGTAAAATTGGTAATAAGACCAGTATTAACTAAGGACAAAAAAAAAGGGGGGAAAAAATACCTAATAGTACTAATATTAGCTGTACTTTCATTTTACTGTGACACATAAACTTAACCTAGGGGTTTTTCCAACTACTGACAATAGATAATACTAGTTATGGACTAAATGGCAATGCAGCCAGACCACTCATTAAGCTCAAAATGTCCTGAAATGTTCTTAATGATAGGACTCAACTGGACTTCAAAAATCCTTAAGTATCTACACAGTTATGTCTACAGGTGTCCTAGGTATCCTGGTGCAGTCAATGTATATATTCACATAAAATGTCTTAAGGTTTCCTCAACACAGCATGCAAGACACAGGAGCTGTGGCTTTTTGGAAGTTGGAGATAAAGGAGGATATTATGGCCTCATCAATGAAACATGGCCAACTAGATGAACCACTTCTCAGCACTGTCAGCAATGGCCAAAAGCTTATCCAACAACACAGCAAACAGTAGGGGCACAGGTCAGATGGCTAAGTACAGGCACCCTTGTGCATTTGAGATGCATCTGACTTGACCTCTAGCCATTGAGCCAGAAGGCACGAGTCTCCTGTAAATCCTATTCAATACTTGCCAATCCTATAAGCCATCACAGCTACCTTAGGGCATCTCATATGGCACCAGACAAGAGTGCTTAGGAAATTGAATCAAGTAATGAATACCAAAAAATGGCAGGGAGACAAGAGAAAATTCTCAATCACCAGTTGATTCCTCTCTGCATAGCAACAGCCAACTGGCTTAGTAGCTTAACTTTCCACCATCTTCATTCATCCCATTCTGGCAAAAGAGACGTGCCAAGGCCAATGAACTGGCCTATACCCTGTCTTCTTTTCCCCAATAAAATATTCATGTACACTGCTTTATTTTCTATGAAGCTAGTATATAGTTCAATTCAAATTATGTTTCCAGGGTTTTAAAAATTCAGCTGTGATCAGCTGTGGATTCTGTTAAATCTTTTCCCTAATCCCAGAGTTCCACATGATATACCTTCATCGCTTACCTTGTTCCTCCATTTCTCACATACTAACACCTATATTTAATCTCATCTTAACTACTTGCATTAAAAGTAAGCCCTAAAGCCACATACAGTTCCTTTCCAGATGCTGCTGTTGAATTATTTCCCTATGGGTTTCACCTAACATTCCGGCAATGTCCTCTGGCGCTTCAGTCCACACATCTCATCCATTCAAAGCCTTTAAACTTCTTTTTCCAAGAAACTCATAAACTAACACCTTTATTCCCATACAAAACAGCTAACATCTGTGGACAAAAAAAAAACCCACTCAAACAAAGAAGAAATGTCTACCCAGTACAATTTTTTCAACAGTGCACCTTTTAGCAGTTTCTGCATGTAATAAATCTGTGTTTTTGTTGCAAGAGCTGCTGAGAATGACTCTCATAAGAATATTTAATCCAGATAAATTCAAATGTAATGTCACAATTGGAGTAACTTTCATTCATTTACACCAAACTGTAAAATAAATCTCCATTTAACAAGGGAATTATCTAAAAATAATATCAGCTATAACAACATTCCAACAGTAAATATAATTTCCTTCTTATCACCTGCAGCTTCTTTTCCATCTTTTGCAATATTAGAACTTCATCCCAAATATTAATAAAAATCTTCACCATTGACATGATACCTTGCCTGAGACCCCTACAATACCTAACCCAGTTAACTTCTAAAAGTTAGGGAAAAAAAAGCTATGAGCTGATTACTTCTAACTGTAATAACTTTAGTTTGAAAGGCAACTCTTAAAACTGTCCCTGGAAATATTTTTCTGAAATGTAAACCGTGCATTTAGCAGTTTTCCTCTGAAGTGATTAATTAAAACACCAGATAATAAAATATGTGTCTGAATAGTAATATCTTATGCAATAAAATTCTTATTATTCATTGTACATTATGTCCCTATTAACATATTACAAATTAGAAAAAATCCTTCATCTCTACTGCACTGCTTAATTTAAAAGCGCGTGCACCATTGTGACATTTCTACCCCAAAAGGGCTATATAAGTGTACATTAACACAGCAGTAGTATTTCCCTTTTGCTGAAAAGCAAAAATGCTGAATTTGTTTTATGGGTATTTAGTACAGTATGAAAGTCTGATTTTGATCATGCTCTTATCTCAGAAATTTCTGATCAATCAAGAAAGCAACTTCTCTCAGAATTCCAATATCCTGATAAGTTTTCCCAAGTGACAGAACATAGATGGATTAGATAGACAGAGAGAACCTTTTCCTACAAATTTCTGTGTAATTTTTATTCCCACACGTAAAATTATTATTTTTTTGTTCTAGCATTTTCTGAGCATCAATTAATTGATGAGCCTTACTGAGTGCATAGTACTTCATAACACTCTATGTCAAAGTCCACATCGGCATTATCATGTGCACCAGCAAACTTTTAAGGTGGCACATTTTGCCCAGCAAGTTCACAATACCACACGACATCATCTCTTTCATACTTCATCTATCTTTTTAAATGTAAATTTGTGGGAAAAGAAGGATGCTACAGAAAATATTATTTAATTTTTTAAATGAATGTTTTGTTAAATGAATGAGAGGGAGAAACAATAGAAGAGAATTCAACACAGCCTGAAGTATTAAATAACTACTTTTCTGAAGCTCTCCATGGTTTCTTTAAACATAACTTCTTTCATACTTGACACATTAAAGATTCTCAGTAACTTTCAGTTCCTAAACTTTCAGAGAACCATCACCTTGTTTAAACACCTCAATATCTATGTAGTGAAAGAAGTAAGGATGACAGGAACTCAGCTTTATCTCTGGACTGTACCTACACTGCACTAGTTTCTTACTGCACGCTATTCACCTATACACTGAAATTCAAACACACACTTCCATAGACACGTGAATCTTTCAATACAGGTGCTGCAAGAGTTGAAGCTACCTTTTTCCTCAGAAGCACCAAAAAATAGTCTTATCATTAAAATGCAGAGAAAACAAGTAACTTCATCCTAGGTACCCAGCATGTCACCCTTAAGCATTTTAGGTACTCAGCATCCCTTCTAAGTGGAAAAAATCCAACCTAAAAGCCACTATAGAGACAACAGCTAACACTGTTTATTAGTTACCGTATCAGAAAATTAAAAACCAGAAAGTTTGATTAATTAGGAGCAGTAAATGTTGTCCTTTATGAAAACTTCTATGTCTGATCAGCTGGTACAGTAATCTTCTAAGGTGAGATTTCCTTACAAAAACTAAAAGACAGAAGATCCACAAATCGTAAATAAGAGTCTTATTAAAATATATTCTCATTTATTTCAGCAGTAATTAAACTGGGATCTGATTAATCTTTGGCAATTCACTTATATTCACTCCCAGCCAAAGCAATGAGAAAAGAATGATCTCAAGATGCATGAATTTTAAAATGATTATTTGATGTGTGGGGTGTCCTAAATCAATCTTCTTCCTTGAGCTGGCATGAGAGGAAATGAACATCATTATACTCATATTCAGGCTTTGAAAGAGATGGAGGTGGGAAAAGTCATAAATGGGATCTCAGCAAAGAGCCGATATGGGGTCTGAATAAAAACTTCCAGTGCATTTTTTTAGTTCCCAAATTTGCAAAGCAAATCCTTTACAGTATTTCCATTTCCTTCCAGTATTTCTTTTATTATAAAATTTTAAATTCACCTAATAATCCCAGTATAGCATATATCTCTATCAACTAAAAAGCTCCTGTTACCCATCCAGTATTTACAGGCCAATGGTATAAAAAACCTAAAAGTCAGTGACTCCAATTAGGTCAAATCTACACTTTATCAGCTTCTGAACTTCTAACATCCTGTTTGGCACCCCTAACAAACCAACTACTCAGCCTTTTTGGACTTTCTTCAACCTTCTTGAGATCCTACTCTGCAGCATATAAAATACCTGACTGAAAAAATTGTCATGAGTCTAGTGACCGCATATTCTGAAGGGGAAACTCAAAGAACATTTTAGAAAGAGCTTAGCACTGCACTCTCCCTACTCCAGTTAAATGCAGTGGGAGGGTGTTTTATTTAGTACCCTCAGTGTCAGCATGTATCATATGTCATTCATCATTTCCAAATTTAATAAGAAAAAACAGCATGCTGATAAAAACTTAATACATTGCTATAATTTAAAATTAAATTATAATATTGTCTACTTTATTCTTCTATTTATTTTATTATATCTATTTAATAATTATATTTATATATAATATATAAATGTATTATTTATATTTAATAACTGTATGCTTTACATCTTATGAACACTAAGAAAATAAATGTTCCTTGGAATCTGCAACAAAGAAAAAAAAAGGTCCCATTCTTGGGATATTCTTGTAATGTATTCACTGAGAAAAAGATCCATTTAATAAGTTCTATATTGACAAGGCCTCTGCATATAAAAGAATACAGAAGGGCTGGAAGAATGTAGGACTAGAAACCAGGAATTTCATAGTCGCTTAGTGATCAATTATTTGGTCTTAGGTTATATAAAAGACAACACAAGTTCAGAATGAAAACACAGAATGAGGAAAAAATGTTGGGCAAGGGAAAGAGGGAAGAAAGATCTTTGTCCAGTGAAATTAACATACTTTCTCTATAAACATTTCATTAATTATCTTTAAGTAATGCAAATCTTTTAAAGAGTTAAGAAACAAAAACTACAACATAAAGTCCAGGAAAACGACATTGTTTTTTCTCTACTTATATACAATTTTCATCAGGTTAAAAAAAAATCAATAAAAAACAGGTATAAATAATCATGAATGGCAATTGTCATAGTAAATTCATAAACTTGCAATATTGATAGCAATTTTTACAGTACTTTTAACTAGATAAATTAAATTTAAAAATGAAAATAGCCTAAATAGTTATTTGATGAGAGCCTGTAAATGTTAATTTATTCCTGGAATATATAATTAAATGGAGATAAAAAGAACATGTATATATACAAATACAGTATGTCTCAAAGGAGTTGCTCTGAGGTATACCTAAAAGACTCAAATAAAAGAGATCTGCTGTCTCCTCCCAGGCTGCATAATACCATATGCCTCATTTTTTATGCTGTAATTTGAATCAAGAATCAAACATAAGGAACACATACATAATTGTCACATGGACTGTGGGTTTTATTGTTATTCTTGAGTTACTTTAAAAATAAATTTGAGGGGTTTCTAGCATACATTTAAAACATGATAATCTGTTACAAATCTAAACTAGCACATTAAAACTGCAAAAGTAAGACACTTGCGTGCATCTCTTGATCCAAGAGTGTCATGCAGTGAGGAGATGAGGGAATCTTAGTCTGTGCATTTTCAGTCTGGATATTTAGGCACGTAGCATATAAATCATTGCAATCAAGGCTCTGAAACAGAAGTTAGCTGTCTAAATTAGAGGACCCAAGTTTTTGCTCATTATTTTACGTACTTAGCACCTAGCATTTCTGTTCCTCCCCAGTTACAAAACTTTTCAATTGTAATATCCTGAATAACTGTTAATGATTCTGGATATTGCATTCCATATGACAGCCTAAGTCTGTGACAGAAATCCTACAACATAACATAGCACACATTAGCATTATTTAGACAGATTACACTTCCTAGAGTCCCAGCTCCATCTGGCAGAATAAGAGACTAGTCTTATTTTTGCTTTTTTTGTTTTAAGTGTAGGCAGCCCTCACCAAACCATATGACTCCTAATATATTCTTATTTTACTATATCCCTTAGTACACCTAGCTAGTAGTACATAAACACATTGGTTCAAGAAAAAGATGCTTATCATTCAGCTATGTTTATCCACTACCCTCTTGCAGAGTAGGATTCCCGAGTTTGAAGCAGCAGATGAATACTCATGCTAAAGTTGACACTCTGACCCTAACAAACTATTGTAAGCCATGCAATGTAACTTAAAAAACTAGAAATGGAATTGTCTCTATTTTAAAATATTTAAATATCTAGTCTTCTATTCCTTATTATATAATCTTTGAAAGTTCTTCAAAAACAAATAATTTTCACTACTACGGAAACCACATCATATAATCCTTTTAGTAACCATAAGTCATATCCTCACTACTGTGATTACAAAGCTCCTGAAGAATTCCACCAATGGATAATTTGTTTTTAAATTTCTACTTTGTATTTATTATATGGACTGAGTATACGTGTGTGTTTGTGGATAGCAACATCTTCCTTTATTTTAAGCAGCTAATTCCTCTTCTTCCCACCCTGCCTGCACATCTTCCAGGCCTTAACACTAGGTATCAAACAAGCCCAAGTCATTTTACATTTCACCTCCCTTTTCCCAGTCAATGTTCCCAAACAATGTTCCAGTTCCAGTGGTGCAAGACCTAACTTGGAATTCAATTCAATTTCTTGAACATGACTAACCAAAATGGAACAGATACAGTTTATTTGCAACGGCATCAACACCTCCCTGTTTGACTGGAGATACTTGATCTACTCTATCTGAAGACCTAACTTGATTTTTTTTAACAGCTATATTGGCAGCTCATAGTCATCCTATGATTTGTGAAGATTCCAAAGTTCTTCCTCAATCTCTTCTAACAATAAGGTCAAAGTTTCTAGTTTGGCTTAAAAGTCTTTTCAAAGCACCTAATCATTCTGTATCCTTGAATTTCATCCCAGTCTTTTGCACTTCTTTAGAGTGCATCAAAATTCTGTTCTAGCCTACATGAAAATATAACATTAAGTCTGTAGGATAACACCAATGTCCATTACTCTCAGACCATCTCTTCTCCAGCAAGAGGGTTCCTGCTAACCAGAGGACACCAGCAGCAGATAAACACTTTCCCTGCTGCTCAGCCCGAGCATTTCACAAAGCAGACCACAAAGTGCATTACACGCTCTGGTCAAATCCTGTGAGTTGCCACTGGAAATGACATTGATCACTGCAGAAATCTCCCCAGTACTGCAGTATCTACAGCCACCTCTTTTCTCCATAGATACCAGCACATTTTACAGTTCTGATATAAATCCACGTCTTTAACAAAATCTTGTGTACTATAGCTCTTATTTAGTAAAAATAAACCAGACCTTTAATATTAAGTTAATCAGACCTGTTAATAAAAACTGTATGCATTGGGGTCATGCTAAGAAAATGAAGCTGAACTGTATTCCTTGTATAAAGCATTACGGAAGTGTTCTGAAGCAAACGGTTAAGAAAGTAAGCATATGGAGAAAGATGAACAGACTGCAACAGGAATGTGATGTCTCATTGACCAGTCAGGTGTTCAGTAATTTTTTGATGCATTACAGTCTAAATAAGACTGAAATAGGTATTAGTAACTTCTACAAATAGGTAGTAGAAAATTCTATTTACTGTCTGTTTAGCCACCTAGCCAAATTACCTATTACTTTTCATCTCTCCTTTTTAATAACTTTACTACTCAAGTAAGTCTATCTTTTAAAGTCAAATATTGTTCTAGAAATACTGTAGGAGACAGCCATGGGGGAGACAGGGCTGGTATGCCTTGGGAAAGCATTAAGATAGGGTGAGAGACTGGTGCAACTTCCCATGATTCCTCGCTTCTTCAGGTAAATGTATGGTTGTCAATCACCAGTTGTTCACCCCCCAGTTCTAGAAAATACTGTATCCCCTGTTCCCCCATTGATCCTCCCTGGAAAACCACTCCCTCCTCACTTCCCCATGGGTACAGTTCAAGTCACCCCACTCCAACTCCTCCCCTGACTCCTCTCTCCATTGGATGATTTGTATCCTGATCCTTTTCACCTCCCCTGGGTTATATAAACTAATCCCTCCCCTGTTCCTGAATCTTTGCCACCAGTTCCCTTCAGCAGAGGCTGTGTTCCTGCCCTACCTGCTCCTGCTTCTACCCTGCCTCCTTGGATTTTACCTACTTCTACCCTGCCTGGACCCTCGGATTTGTCCTTAATAAACCCTGCTGGATTTTACCACGTGAAGAGCCCTCTCGTCATTCTGGTGAGGCTTTCATTGCACCATCCAGGCTCGGGCATCTGGTGGGCTGGAGGAGTTGCCGACGCAGGCCGAAGCGGAGACGCTCTCGGTGCCACAGGCACTCCGACAGCACCTGCCTGGGAAAGCTACTTAAAGCCACCCACTAAATACCACAAAAATAGTTGGCTAAATGAAACAGAAAAAAATAAAGGAAAACAAAGACTAAGACATCCCACTATTCACTTTAGAACACTTTATTTCGCCTCCTGTAGAGCTTCAAGTGGTTAAACCTGGATAGGACTACAAATTAGTCAGCACAGTATAAAACCAGATTATTATATAGTTGGGGTCTTTATACAAAATAGAATGGTTTTTTTTTTACAAGAGACCTGGCAGCAACACTTACATTTTACTTGGTAGTTAAAGAAAAATTCTGAGGAACTCCTGAAAATATTTCAGCAAGTAAATAAACTCTTTATTTTTACCAGCCATGAAAACGTTATTTCTGGGAAACTGTTCTTGTACCTAAACTCCCTTTCCTATTTTATTCCGTAGTGTACTCTCATAAATATCATTATAGTGGTGCTGCCATAACTATCTTGCATACACTGGTCATAAAAAAAAAAAGACCAACAAACCTTTTACAATCATTACTTGAGCCAGTATAGTTTCTAGATCACATAACAAGAAACACTTTTTTTCTTGAACGGGATTGGTATGGAATGCACTCCTACATAAGGAAAACCTTTGTGGGTTGCTTAAGAATCCACGTGAGAAATATGGACATTTGACCAGATTCATGTAAAATCACAGCAAGGTAATGCAGAAGCAAATGTGAACAATGACCAACTCTGAATTTAATTAGTCTACTATGCAGCTCACACCCACATCAATGTGCGTGGGGGAGATGCTTGCTGTATATTCTCATGTTTGCTGTTTACTGATGAAGACATCCTTCTGTATCTTTGGGCAAAGAAAAATTGTGATGAAAATGAAAGAAGAGCACTGCAAAAATTAAGTAAAATGATCCATTACAATAAAGAAAACCTGTTTTTTAATCTACTATTTTCTGAGAAGATGTTAATGATTGTTTTTGACTGCAGACCCACTCTGTTGCATAAGACTTTTCAAATGCTTCATCTGATAGGGGGAGAGAGGCTGACACAGTCAAGTGGCATATCAAGGTATTTTGAAGGAAATTTTTACCAAAAAAAAATATCTTTTCAGATCTTTTGAAAGGAAATGATGCACCAAAATGTAGCGAGGGCATGTGAACAGAATTAGAATGCTTTGCTTCAGGCCTGATACATAAAAGTCCATTTTATTTTATTTATTTATTTTATTTTATTTCTTTACCATAAAAAAAAATTCCACTTTAAAAAAATTGATTTATTTCCCCAAAATTTAATGCTGGATAGACACCATTCCCAGGGAAATATGATAGCTGGAAGCTGTATGGGGCTTACCTATACAAAGCCCTATGCTCACAACAACGTTGCTTTGGGTATTCCATATATGCATCTTTTGAGATATGAGGCTCAGAGCATCTGAAGCAAAATTAAAATGCTATGAGTTCTCATACCACTTAGAACACTTTTCATCGTCTCTCCGCCTCTGAAGTCACATTGCTACATAGTAATTAAATATCGCTTCCAAAGAGTGGAGCAAAATGGAAAATGATCCCACCACCTATCTGAAAACAGAAGAAAGATGCAACAAACAAGAGCTGCTCTTAAAAAGAAAATTTAAAATGTATTTAAGTACAGTTTAAACTATTTTGTTCTAGGCTTGGCTTATGTTTTTAAAGGTTTGAAGGACTGACTGATTATTGGAGCTGGAGTTGGACTGAATGACTGTTCAGAGAGGATATGCTGGTAACTTTGCTTCATTTCATCCCCTACGAAGCCATGTTCAGGACAGTCATGGCCTACGCTGTTGATCTGGCAGCCTGTCCGGGCGGCTCAACTAACCTGCACTCCCTGCAGCCACTGCACACCTGCTCACGGCTCACACACAGGAGGGTGAGCAGCCACCTTCACTCACCCCTCCGTGACACCCCCCGGCTCTGCCTCCGCACCCCCACGGCTGCAGTGACTCTTCCCTCGACAGCAAACGCGCCCGCCGCACTCGTGGGAGCAACACAAGCTCCATGGAGCAAGGGCAGTGCCGCGGCCCCGCCCAAATGCGTCTCACCCTGCCATTTTATCATTTTCACACAGGGAATGATCAGGCGTGGCGAGGACCACTGCTGAGTGGGTTTGCCACTGCCTCACCGCTGCCCCAGCACCACCCACCTGTGTTCGCACTGCGTGGAACACGGTGTAACACCGGCTGTGTGCTGAAACACTGACCAGACACACCTCAGCGGTGCGGGGCGGTGGGTAAGGCCCTCCCTCGCTCACCCGCTGCTCGGGGCAGGACGGGAGAGGGGAGAGAGGAGGGATGGGAGAAACTCGGGAGCTGCCGGCGGGCAGGGGCAGCAGAGGTGCGGTGCCTGAGGGGCGAGGGGGCGGCGGTGCCCCGTCCTCCCCCTGGTGGCGGTCGCGCCCTGTAGGGCCAGCCCCGTCCCATCCCTTGACCCGCGCCCGGCGGTACCTGCGCGGGGTGCGCGGCCGCGGGCGGCTCCGCGATCCACAGCTGCTCCTTGAGGAGGTGCTGGTAGCTGAGGCAGTGCTTCAGCGCGGACGGCACCGTGCCCATGGCTCGCCCGGCAGCCGCCGCCGCAGGGGGGGCGCAGCCTCCCGGCCCGCGCGCGAGCGGCCCCGCGATTGGCGGAGCGCGAGCGCCGCCGCGTCCCCGCCCGCGCGGCTGCGGCGGCCGCCGCCTCACGCCCGCCGGCCCCGGGGCTCGCCCCGTGCCTCTCCTCGCCCTCTGCCCCCGTCGCCTCCTGCTCCTCCTCGCCTTCTTTCCTCTCGCTCCTCCTGCCCCCCTCGCCTTCACGACTGAGGCGCCGCGACTGTGGGTGGCCGCGCTCGCTGCGGGCTCGGCCGGCGCCGCAGCAGCCTGCAATCGCGGGGCGTGCGTGCGGGAGAAACCGCTGAGGAGAGCCGGGAGGGCCGAGCATGGGGAAAGCCAGGCGTCCTGCCCCACATGCCCCTTGCCCTGGGACACCGGGCCCAGCCTGACCTGGCAAGGCTTTAGGCAGCAGGAGGGAAAGAGAGGAGCAAGGGGAAGGGACAGGGCTGCTTCCAGACCAAGCCTACGTGTCCTGTTCGGCATCCCTGGGTTGTGCAAACGATGCAAGATAAAACCAGGTCGTGCTCGCTCGGGCGTCCAGGTGACACGAGGCTTCGTGCACACACTGGCATTTCTGCTTTCCATTCAGGTAGCAAAACCTTAGAGGTTTACAAATGCAATACTGTTGAAGTTTCAACAGCTCCCTCCGCAGCACCAAGTTATATTTTGTCTGCTCCCTTACATACATTGTAATGGATCATTTTAGTGTCAACCTACTTTCCAAACTCCTCTCAAGCAAAAATTTTTTCTGGATCATTCGTTTTTTGGGGTATCAGGGATATTTTGTTAAATTTATTAACCTTTCTGTCAATCATTTTCTGCAAAAGATTATCAGGTTTATCACCAAGTTTCTGTTTCAGTTGTTCACAGGTAGATATGAAGCTCTCAAAGCCTCATCTTTCTTCTGCAGTTTTGCATTTCATCCTTGTTGTTCTGAGCATCTGAAAATTGTGTTTCCATAGCCATTGTAAACCAAAACTGAATGCTGATTGATTGGTTGGGATGCTTTTGTTTTTCAACGATAATCATGGCTTTTCAGAAGTAAGATATTTAAAATCCAGTGTAAAAATTTTAAAATATTACTGGTGGTCATCTCTGCAATTTGAAATCTGGCCACTGAAAAGTGCCAGGAAGTTTTTTTACTGACTACTATCTGATGCAGTTAGTATCTTTTCTGCTTTTTTTCCAGTAAAATATTTATGAATCTAACATTCTTGTACTTTCACAGTTCACAATTCCACTGAGCTTTCCTTAAATGCTGGCTCTAGCTATTTGTTACCTGTATAGTTAGGGATAAAATATAGAGAAGCTGGCAAAAAAAAATCATGCCTTTCTCTTTTGTCTTGCAGTAAGAGAGGGTTTATCAATGATGTGGTATATGTGAAGGGAAAGGCACTTTATTAATAATTTAATTTTCACTTTTCTGTACATTTCATAGCCAGCTGCTAAAAGGATAACTGCAATCACAAGAAAGTTAGGAGTATGTCTGTGAATAAAGTGTACCTCTCCTACCTACCTTGCCTGTTCTCGAGTTACTCCAGTTCCAAAGTCAAATTTCATATGGCCTTTAATCATCTTTCTTACAAATACCTCTGAAATTAGTTGCATTGTAATGCTCTGCAGGTAGCTTATATATCAACCTGCTATTTTCTCCACATTAAATCCCTTCTAACGGTATTGTTTTTATGTCTGTTACTGTTTTGTTTTTCTAGTGCTTAAAATCTCAGTGGCCTCTTCCAGCCTGCATCCAGTGTGGATGTTTACTGTCACAAACCCACTTCAAGACTCAGAGTGCCACCACATATTCTGAAAAAGAACATCTTTATCTGAATTCCCGTGGTGTTGGGCAGAGAAGGAAAATATAACAGATACATTCTAAAGTTATCCCAAACTGAGTTCCCATGCAACAGTTTCTCATTGTTTCTTTTCTGTTCTATCTGCAATCAGAATTTGTTTTTCACCCTTGCCAATTTTGCACTGAATTTTTCAACTGGTCCTTCTAAATGCAAGGAGTTGTTTCAAAACCAAGAGATGTATAAATAAAACACATTCATCTGAAATATGCATGTTTCTTGGGAGAAGGGTGTGATAATCTTTCTATTGAAAAAGGCCCTGTGTGTTAAAACCTCAAGAGCTAAAATGGATTGTTATTGCTAAACACGAGTCACATTGGACAGCACAGAGTGAAAGAAGCTCAAAGAGGATTGTGTTTTAGGCACACACAATCATCTTGCTACACTTCTTTGCTTGCAGAGGCTACAAAACTTATTCCACCCCACTTTATGAGTTAAAATGAAGGCAGATACCCTTGTCCTGTGATAGTACCAATATATTTAGTAATTGAAGGGTTTGCAGGATCAGGTAAAGAATAATGGACACTCCTGGCAGATCTTTCTGTAACAGCATGTGGGCCTCTTGTGGTCTGGACTTTTATGTGCCCTGTGCTCTTTCTTATTTTGATTCTGCATATCTTTTGTTCAACAACAGCATTTTGGAAGACCTTCAGTTTACTAGAACACATGGAAGGGGTCAGATGTGTTTAGTGCTGTATCAGGATAGTGAGTAGAGATTGTGCACAACTGGTTTTTGGCTTTCCATTTGTCTCTTAAAACTGTTTATCATTCTGATACTCCTCTGAATTTATCATTGTCATTGGCTCACACTGTGTTCTGGTCAAAGGTTTTAAAACGTTTATTAAAAGGAATGCTTTTGACTAAAATAAATAATCTCTCATAGAAGTCATGCCACCAAGCCAACCAGATGGGGAAAACAGGCATATTTGTGTAATATGCAGAGTAACTCCAAACACTATCACAAGAGGTGTTTCTGTACTCCTTATTGTTCCCAGGCAGTTACACAGGTAGTTGGCAGTCAGATAATTAGGAGTGGAAATATAAAGCTGTTGGATTTCCTGCAGTGTGACACAAAAGCTTGGCCAAGAAAGGCATGGTAAAAATAGGTTGATCGTTTATAAGCATCTAAAAGAAAATAAGAAAGTTGTTTAAAGAGTGATTTGATGACAGCAAGAAGGACAGAATCAGAAGCAAGGGAGCTATTCATACTGATGATAATCATAAGTGCCAAACTGGCAAGCAGCCAAAGTGCCTACTAGGCAGGGATCAAAGACACATATGGTGAGTCTCAAACAACAAGTAAGCCATAGAATTCTGGCAAGCATTGCAGGAATAATATGCTCCAGCCCTGACAAAGATGAGGGCTAAAAAAAATAACAATGGGGCTACCAATACTGGATCATACCTCAGGGAAAGCAAAGCTTTCATCATTTCAGTTTTATTGGAGAAAAATGTAGATAACTTCTCACATATGGTAGGTCTGGTTGATCTAAATTGATGGGAAGTGTAACATAATGTTAAAAAATATCCCTTACAGTTGTGGCAGTAAATCAGTATTCCATTAGCTGCAGCATCATTCAGAAACGGCATTCTTCAGAGGGTTAGTAATAGATTTACTTTGCCAAAGTAAAACTATATCCCAGGTGATAGACACCTGGCATTTGAAACAGACACAATCAAGAAGAAAGTCCAAGTTAGTGTCTTGCCATATGTTAGAGCCTGTTCTTTTCTATTCTTTCACTAATTTGGTCAGATGACAGGGTTTATTACAACTAGATCACAATGTAAAACAAGCAAACACGAAAGGGGACGTATTTTAACTTTATTCTCACACTACTATGCAGTATCAAAAAGGAGAAGAAGGAAATTCTCTGAGTTTAGACCTGGTTTCATAGTTATACACCCATACACAGAGTCATTAAAAAGGGGATGTGTCATAAGCTGTGTTATTTTACATTTGTAAAGGGTGCTGACTTTTACACTGGCAAAAATGGTACTCAGCAGTCCTTGGGACTTTGGGTGGTCTCCAAAGTACCAGCCCTGCATAGCTACCTAAAATTGTTATGAGGCATATCAAGGACAGCAGAGAATTTAGCAGAAAGAGCTCATTTATGGATAACATTTTCCATTTGAGTTATTTCCATAACTGACAGAAATGTTGCTGAACTAAATGTGTCCCTTGTCTGACTCCATCATTTAGACTGTGATTTCTTTGTCTCAGTGACCTGACCTACCACTTGACAGTATCAGGAGAAACTATGAGCCAATTCCTGAATGGATTTTCAAGGTGCTATTATAATATTGAAGGATATATTTCCTTTTCAGAGCAAGTGATTTGCCTACTGTTATACAGACTGTTTCCATCTCCTTTTTTCACATCAATGTACTTAGTATCTCCATCTCCACCTAGTCGTCTCTGCCAATAAATACTGATGTGATTTCTTATAGGGATTATAAGGTGCAATATGCAGTAATCTCTGATTTCCTTCCTCTCTTTATGTTATTAAGACACAACAAAATAGTACTGATTGTCAGTGAAGCCAGTTTACTTGTTTCTTAAAAAAGTGACTCTGTTACATAAAGAAGGATAAAGAGAAACTATAAATTACTCTTAGGTAATGTTTATTGGATAAAGAAATGCTGGGAACACTTTTATGCTATATCCATTGCTTCTCAAATAGAGAGCTTTTATCAGAGTTTAGTCAAAACAACCTGAAAATTGTACCTGCACTGTATTCTGGGAGTGGTGCTTTCCAAACAGGAAAAAAGAGTTAAAGACCTGAACCTTTTATGTTCTCTTAGGGAGCAATTATTCCGATTTATTTTAATTACATATTTTAGTATCAAAATGAACCATCTTCTACAAACCATATGCAACTTCTCTATTTCAAACTTGTCCAGCAAGTGAAAATGAATTAGGCATTATCCAATAAAACACAAATGCATGTAGATGATATAAACCCAAAAACTAAATTTGCATGTTCTTTTTTTTTTATTATTATTCTATTTACTAAGTTAACGTGCAAAACATATTTTGTGGGCATACCAGGAATAAACATTTGAGGGATTTTTTGAGGCATTTGCCATATAGCTGTACTTTTAAAATTACTTGCAGTATGTCCCAAATTGCTATTCCTCATCATTAAATTGTTCCAGAGCAATAGCAACAGTTGAAATTATAGTATAGTGACCAGTCTGACACCAGAATTTTTCTATTTCTTCTGTCACCAACATTACTCAAGTTAGGACAAAAAAAAAAAAAAAAACAAAAAAACCAATGGAGAAGTCTTCTGGTGCAGTATAAACTTGCTAAATTTGGAAAGTAAACAGTAAAAAAGGCAGAGTTACTACTTAAGAGACAAAGAAAAGTTTGTGTTTGCACATAAAGGATGTGCTTGCCAAGGTAGTTTGCTCATGTTTAATATGGCAGTTTTGTGTTTTTCAATTTACTTCATATCATTTTGTCTAAACAATGTGCAATTAAACTGTATATCCACAGTAACTGAAAGCAGTTTTTAAATTATCAACACAACAAAAACTTTTAGACAAAATACCACTAAATAATGAAAAATAAATTGGAATAGTGTGTAGCATAGGATAAAAACAAATATCACATGTGCCGTAATGCAAAGTAATCTGAGATCATCAAGTATATGTGTGCATCATTTTTTTTTCTCTATTTCTGTTTGTATTTAACTTCAGAGTCAGATTGAAGTTTTCAATTCAGTCCTATGATATAAAATCCTCTTTAGTAGTATGCATAAGTAGGACAAAGAATTGTATTTTTTGGCTTCAATAGTGAAGACTAAACCAGGCAAATGAATACTGTAACTCTAGAGGAAAGACTGACATAGGAATTACTGGAATGGTATTGACATTCAGAGATTTCCTTTTTAGCAGAATGGTAGCAACAGCACTATAAAGTAAAAAAAAACTTGGGAAAAGTCAGGTTTCTTACATCTTATTTTCCTATCTTCATCACTAGTACAAGATTTAGTCACATAAAAATTGATGTGCACTACTTCATGTTTCATTTGCAACAAAAAGCACATTCTTGAATCCACAGCATTCTAACAAAAATTTACCTGCAAACTTCATCCAGGCAGAAAAAACCTACAATACCTTTAAATTAAAATGCTAATGTGATATTGTGAAGCAGAATACATCTTACTTTTGTTATGTTTAAGACTCACAGTGTTGCTTAAGCAATATTCTGTGAAACAGAACAGTATTCTTTTTCATAACCAGAACGCCATTTGCAGTTTCAACCATTCCATGCTAGCCTTAATTATTTCTTTCCCCAGTTTAAAACACAATTCACCTCCAAAGCAGATGTTTGTATACCAGGATGGGAAAAGATTTGTTTCACATACTACATCTGGGAGTTTTAAGGTCTATGTGTCAGCTCATACAATTATCAGAGAATCATAAAATTGCTTAGGTTTGGAAAGAATTTTAGAATCATTGAGTTCAACCATTAACCCAATACTGCCAAGTCTATCAATAAAACATGTCTCTAAGCATCACAATTATTTGACAGCACAAGAACTAGAATTTTCTTAGGGAAATTCATAATTTTCTCATCTTTCTGATTGCAAATAATGACTTTCAGAAGTGTTAGTGTGGTCTTAGTACAACAGGGTGCTAGTTTTGGCTGGGATGGAGTTAATTGTTTTCATCACAGCTTGTACTGTGCTGTGTTTTGGTATTGTGATGTAAACAGTGTTGATAAGACACTCATGTTTTATTATTTTATTCCTGATCCTTGTCAAATCTTTCTCTGTTTCTCTCAGTGGTAGACTGAGGGAAGGCAAGAAGTTGGGACACAGCTGGGACAGCCAACTGCAAAATGGTCAACATACTAATAAAAGCTGAGGAAGGAGGAAACAGGGTGACATTCAGGTTTATGGCATTTGTCTTCCCAAGTAACAGTTATATGTGATGGAGCCTTGCTTTGCTGCAAATGGCAGAACACTTGCCTTCTAATGGGAAGTGCTGAGTCGATTCCTTATTTTGCCTTGCTTGCATGCACAGCTTGGCTTTCCCCATTAAACTGTCTTTATCTCAACTCACAAGGTTTCTCACCTCTGTGCTTTTGTTTCTCTCCTCCATCCCACTATGGGGAAGTCAGTAAGTGTGGGGGTGAACTGCATACCACGATTAACTCATAACAAACAGATCCAATCTGCATGAGACTGCAGAGGAAAAAAAATAGACACGGACAGCATTAGTCAAACTCCTACTTTAGTCACTTAAATTAGGCATTGCCACATTTATAATCTTTTATACAGGTTTAAGCTGCCTGAGCTGCATTTTTTCTGGAGTAAATGGAGGGATCTAGGTGTCCACATCACCCTCAGGGAAGTGTTTGCTCCAGTTTAGGTGCAGACTTGTTTTTCCAGTGTGACAAAGAAACTTTGGTGTTTTCCAGGCAGGGCAGCACGTGCACATGTTGAAAAGGTAGCCACTGAATTTTGGCCAGTAGGAAACATCAAGCACAGAGGAATAGCTACAAAGTTCCTGGCTGAGTTTGAGAAGCTTTCAGAGTATTGGACCTACACTTCCCATTTACTAGGAGACAATCCTAAATGCCAAACCAAATGTTGACACTGCATCACTGTATAGCCAGGAATTCGAGTGATAAGGAATCAAAAACAATACATAAAGTATTTCACTAGTTCTATAGTAATACAGTAGTGTTACGGTAGTTCTGACTTTGACCTTTATATATTGCAGATCCTAGTGCAGCAAGATTCTTTAAGATCTATAGTTTTCCAGAAGGTCAACAGGTAAACAGACTTTTGGACTTAAAACTATTGTGTTTGGGGTTTTTTGGTTTGGGTTTTGGTTTGTGGGGTTTTTTGTTTGTTTGTTTGTTTGTTTGTTTTTTGCTAAAACTTTTTATTCCTTTTCTGCTCATGCAGAACTTCAGTTAAAATTTTTGAGGTGTTTTGCACCATGTTAAGGAACATCATTCGACACAATGCCTCAATTATTATAAATCAGATTTGTTATTCTGAGCTCAAGGAGAGCACTAACAGAGATTGAAGGTAATATGAGTTTAGTGGGTCTTTTGAGAAGCATAAACAAAGGGAAGCAGGTCACCATGGGGTGCCAGAAGACCCAGCGCAGGCAGGAGAGACAGCATTGCAACCACAGAGGCAGTAAGACAGCTCTAGTGCTTGACAGCCAGGAAGGGGAGCTTTAAGTTTATTTCACAATTGGTCCCAGAGAGACTTTGGTTCTTCAGCCTCATTAGCATCCATTTCCTGCTCCTTCCCATATTGTTGTCACCACATATGTTCATGAGACAATGACCTTGTGTTCCCATTGTAAACACAGTGGTGTTTACCCACATTACATCTGGACCTGATGTAGTGACCACTCTATTTAAGTTGCCAAAACTTTTCTGTTACAAAAGTATGTCCAACTGTTTCTAAAAGGACAGAGGTCTCCATGTCTTGTAGCAAGAATTTGGAGTTTAGCAGCCATATAGCCTGGAGTCAGGAACGTGTCTTCCGTTGTCTCAGTGAATATCACTTTAATTTCTAAAATGTTGAGAAATGTGATTTTCTAGCTACGTTTTACTCTTTTATGTTTGCCAGAGACTAACAGCTAAGCAGTTCAATATTCCAGTTACTCTGAGCAGATTTTTCTCTTGCATGTTACTCTAGCATGGGAAACAATACTGAACCTACATCTGGAGCCCACATAACTCAATTCCTGCCACTGCTCCACAACAAACCCTCTCAAAGAGTAAAACTTAGTCAGGCACTAAAGAGGAGTTCTGGAATGAAAATAAAACTTCATGCTTTTGGGCTTCAGACAATCTCTTAAGTATCAGGGTTTAGGATGAGACCTCCTTAATAGATAAATAATCCAACATCTGCCTACTGTAGGGGATTTTGCACCTTCATGTAAAACATCTGGTGCTGGCTACCATCACGGACAGGATTCTCTGCTTCAGAGATTACACATTTGATGCATATGTTTTTTATAGTATGGATAGAAAGTTCATAGGATGCTAATTCAGAAAATGCGAGTTCTAAAGGAATTTGGTTGTACCTGTAGACTATTTTATTTCTACTAAAACAATGATTTCCAGCAAGAGATCATTCAGGTAATGTGTATAAGATGCTAATGATGAACATATGAAAATATAACCACACTTGCATGCTTGCCTTGAGATTGACTGTATCCAGACATCAAATAAAACATGTTTCCTATCCAGTTTATCAAAGGAGAATAGAAATGTGGTTAGAGAAAGGTAGTCAGAAAAAAAAAATCAACTTTTAAAAGCCTATTTTTGACAAAAGAATATAAAATATAGCCAGCCCTGTTCCTTTTAGACAGAAAAAGCTAGGAAAATATGGTAGACAGGGTACAGGATCTCTTGCTGTCCTCTGTTTATCTGTGACAAGGAGTTAACATTGTGATTATGAAGAAGTGCATGCATTGTTAAAAACATTTTAAGAAAACCAAGGAAAATTTTTGTTTGCCATAGTTAGATATCTGAACAAATCATTGCTATGGCATTTGAATAGTGATATGGTACAGAGGGAGTTCATTCAGCCATTCTTAGAAGGAAGAGAGGTCAAAGCCAGCTCTAGCAGTAGAGGAGTAGGTGGGGATCTCTGAAGCTGGAGGTAAAATTCTAACCAGGGCAAAAATTTCTGCTTCAAGGGATAAATTTGATGAAGGCTTCAGCCAGAAAACAATTATATAGAAAAAGCAAAAATAGCTGAAGTGTCCGTTCTGCTGGAAAATGTGCAGCAATCAGCTATATTAATGAGCACTGCCTGATGAATAATTCAGCACCATTATTCTCATTAATCCTGTAGTCTGTCCAGACAGATTTGGGATCATTCTGTAGAAACATAAATCGCCTGTTAAGGGCAGTAATTGTTGCACTGTAATCAAAATGTGGTTTATCTGAAATGTACAGCCATGAATTATTGTGCATCTGGTACTATATAGAGACATGGAATAAATAATTCATTAAAGAATTAAAGAAATATAAAATTGTTATTGTCAGTGAGCCTTAAAGGTCTTTATGAACAACACCAGTGATTTGGGCTTTCCAAAGTATGAATCAAAGTGAGAGTGAATGAAGTCCACAATCAATGAGATGCACATTCAGGATTAACTGAGCATAAGTGGCCTATTATTCTACATATTCCCACAAAAATTGGAGACTTTAAAAAAAAGGTGTTTGAAAGAAATCTTTATGAAAAAAATATAATATGTCTTGCTTAAATAGGTTGGGTTGCTAGGCTGAGAGAAAGAGGGGAGGAAATACTGAAAACGTATTTCCTAGGAATAATATCTTAAACAGTGATTCAGTTTTTAAAAACAAACTCACATTTTATTTCCATACCCTTAAGAAAACAAGTGATTCCTTTGATTCCCAATACATCATCACGACAAATCAGAAAATTATGACTTTTTATCCAAGGTTAAAATTGAATCTACCACATTTTGTCTTAAACTTCAAAACAAGGATCTATCACATGTCAGACAGAACACTTCAAGCTCATTACAGTGTTCTTATTACAGTACATATTTAGGTAATTCTTAACTTGTAGGAATTATTTTCTTTGCATAAGATATCTTGGAAGCTAAGAGCTCAGCAGAATTCTAAGGATTACTGTCTTTATGCATGAAAAGATAGCTACAAAAGAAAGTTTATAAATATAATAATTATTTACCCAGTTGACACTAGGTGGAATTAGAGACTTTTACTTTAGAAGTATTTTTAAATTACTGTCTGATTTCCTATAGTAACCAATAGATTCCAGATCCTGAGACAGGTTACTTCCTAGCTAGACCTTACAGCTGGTGTTAATTGTATCTTAATATGGACAGAAGAGGTATCTGAATTCATACATCTGATGTGAACACATCATGTGCACCAATATGCAATGTCATGTTTTTTATATGGATACTAATCAGGTCATAATTTTAAATATTTGATTGCTCCCTTTTATGGTGCCATAAGTAAGCCCTTCCATTTGTAGTACTACAAAACACAAGACTATTTACAGTACCTGAATAGGCAATAACCATGATAACAAGAACAACACTTGTTCAATTGTGATTTCACCTAGCAACACAGTGAGGGATGATGTCAGAAGTCAATAAAGTTTATGGATCTGTGGCTGTGATAAAGTCAACTTGCTCCTGAAAATGCTGCCTAGCAGTAAAGGATATCCAGGCAACAGGGGACACCTGACTTCATACGAGATATGAATCAAGACTTTGATAGTGATTCATCTTTTTGTGCGGGCTGGGGATAAGTAAGCAGAGCATCCTGTTCTTGGTGTCACTCAGTACTCTGCAGAAGGAAGAGATCTCACTAGCAGCTGGTCATTGGGCTGGTTCCCATTAGCCATTACTGGTACACTGCTTTGTACAGAGACATGCCCCAAAGCCGGTGTCCTGCCCTGTGCTGCCAAAATACAAGTGCAATGTAGAAGGAGTTATCTTGGCCTCAGAAGAAGGATTTGCCCCTAGGCAAAGGGAAAAAAGACAAAAAAAAGAGAAAAAGCACTTTTTTTCCCCTTGCAAAATAAAAAATCCTGAAATCCTGTGTAATGACAAGGTAGTTGGCCTTTGTACAGGTGTTGCATCTAGGGTCTGGAGGAAGACAAGTTGCCACATGTTCACTTTTGCTCTACTTTTGCACTACCCCAACGAGTATTCACAGAATAACAGAATCAATTAAGTTGGAAAAGACCTTTGAGATCATCAAGTCCAACCTATGACCAAAACACCACCTTGTCAATCAAACTGTGACACTGAGTGCAACATCCAGTTTTCCTTCAACACCTCCAGGGATGCTGACTGCACACCTCCCTGGGCAGCCCATTACAATGCCCAATCACTCTTTCTGTGAGAAACTTCTTCCTAATGTCCAGCCTAAACCTCCCCCGGTGCAAGCTTAAGACTGTGTTCTTTTGTCCTATTGCTGGTTGTCTGGGAGAAGAGACCAAACCTCAGCTGGCTGCAGCCTTATTTCAGGCAGTTGTAGAGAGTGATAAGGTCTTCCCTGAGCCTCCTTTTCTGAACAACCCCAGCTCCCTCAGTGGCTTCTCATAGGACTTGTGTTCTAGACCCTTCATCATTTGAGTTGCACTTCTCTGGACATACTTCAGCAGCTTAACATCCTTCCTAAATTGAGGGGTCCAGAACTGGACATAGTATTTGAGTTGTGGATTTACCAGTGCCAAGCAGAATGACTTTCCTAGACCTGCTGGCCATACTATTCTCAATACAGGCCAGTATGTCACTGGCCTTCCTGGCCACCTGGGCACACACTGGTTCATGTTCAGTCTGCCATCAGTCAGTATCCCCAGGTCCCTTTCTACCTGTTGTCCAGCCACTCTGTCTCCAGCCTGTCGCACTGCAGGGGGTTGTTGTGGCCAAAATGCAGGACTCAGCACTTGGTCTTGTTAGACCTTATACTATTGGATTTGGCCCATCTATCCAGCCTGTCTAGATCCCTCCCAGAGCCCGCCTACCCTCCAGCAGATTGACATTCCCCCCAGCTTGGTGTCATCTGCATATTTGCTAATTGTATTTGTAACAGATGCAAAGCTCACCTTTTTATGAAGCCCACTATACTGTCACCCCTATTTCCTTACTTATCCCTTCTCAACAGCAGTCATATAATTTAACACAGAAATTTCCTAAATGAAACTTCTTCTGCTACACAAGGCTCAAATATATCTTACGATAATATCTGTGAAACTCTTTGTCCCTGGGATTTTACACTGCGCCTCTTCCTGCAGTATATGATTGCTTCATATATAGAATCAGCAACAACAATTACTTTGGAAAAAAAATAAACTCCTTTTGGACTAGTGTATGTTCTTGAGAGGCAAGATTACAGTTGTTAATTTTTGTTTAAATGGATATATTCTCAAATACTAACACTAGAAGCAGTTCTGTGACTGTGATGGATATGCACATGAAGGTTTTGGTCAGATGCAATATCTTTAGTAGTAGTCATCAATATTTTTAGAAAAAAGCAGATGATCTCTTGGGCACATTAAGCCATCCTAGTCCATCAATTTCTAGCTACAGGGTTAAGGAAGTTGACTAGTTGACAGATTCAGTCTTTTTATGATTTTTATGAGCAAACAATAAGTCAGGGTTACAAATATCATTTTGCAGCAGCAAATTTCTTCACAGAAGGATTATGTTAATGGAATAAGAAGTTTATTGTTATAAAAAAAAGGAAAACTGTTTTGTCTAGTTTTACCAGATTAATGGGTAAAACAAACACATAACTTAGTTCCTCTGGAATACAATCCAGTGGATTTCCATGTGTTGCTCTTAATTTAATGCTTTGTACAGCTGGATTCATGAGCTGAAGCTGTTAAATTTCATTTCTAGCAAGCTAAATAGCTTATAGTCTAGTTTTATTATTATTCATATTTCTGAACCTTAAGCAATAAGACATTGCCTGTAGGGATGTTTTAAACCCACACATGACTAATCCGCCCTACGAGATCATGAGCAAAGGAGTGGCAATATATCCACAGCTGTTCTCCAGTGACTTTTTCTCATTATTCCTACAGTCAAAATAGTATAATTTTAAAATTAGTGTAATAATAGAGAATAAAGCTTGGTGACTAACCTGATGAACTGTTTAAAAAATTTAGTAAAGCAAAACAAGACTGAAAGATAAAGCAGAGTGGAAGTCTTCTTGGTATCATTCTTCACCTTAGACAGACTCACCTGCTGTGAAAGTAGATAAAGGACATTTCCCACTGAGATGTAAACTTTTTAGACCCTGATCTGCAAGTCACAGAATGGGGAAACCAATCTGAGATGGGCCTTACTCTCCAACTGGAATTGATTTCAAATCATTCTGGAATTCTGCAGACATTAATCTTAGTGATAAAGTATAATCTCTCAAATAAAGCACCAGTCTTCTATTGAAACAACAATTCTCTTTGATATTTAAAGTCTACTTACATATTTTTCTGCAAAATACCAGTTATGCATATTATTTTCATGAAAAATGACAGGCAGACTGCAGTTGTGTTATTCAATGTATGAGTTATGCTCTAAATTGCAACTTTCAATTTGACCCATTTTGTTTAGGGGAAAGCCTCTGTATGGATGAAACCTCCCTCATGTCAGACGAATGCTTCAGAGACTTGTCACCCAAATTTGACAGCTCAACAAAAGTGACAGGCTCAGGTCTGTGATAATCCTGGTGTGGCCAATCAGAAGCAAAGTGGAACAGGAAAGCAGTACTAGGGATGGTTGCTTAGCATTTCTGCAATGTATTTGTTTTTACCAAGGTGCAGCAGGTTGTGCCACATTGTAAACCAGCCTTTTACTGTAAAGCAAAAGCAGCAAGCCTGAAAAGAGCAAGCCACCAAAACATGTGAACAGTATAAAATTGATACCTTGTCTGAAAAGTGTATATTTAATATTAACATAATGAAATGCAACTTTATGACTGTGCTGCTTAAGGACTCTCTTTTGGGAGGTGCTGAGCACTCTTAACTTAAGACACGTAATATTTTATAATGAGGAGCTGTGCAAGGCAGAAAGAAAGACGTTTCAATATGCCATCAGGTTTCATTAACCAAAATGACAATGCTTGAGTGCATATATCCTATATACTAACTTTATATGAAAGCTATTAAAGTCTGTAAGTCCCTCAACACCTCCAGTGTCTGAGCAGATTCATTATTTTGTTCTATATAACAAGGCTATTACACTAGAAAAGCATTAGCTACTGTGTTTAATGTAAAATTTGGAAATCTAAATAAATGTAGCAATTTATACATAGGAAGGTTGCCTATTGATCCCAACTGGATTTTATAAGCATGTGAGTTAGAAGATGATACATAATGCATATCAATAATATATGTTAAGTTTAAAGGAATAGCTCCTTCTCAATATGTGTGAAAATGTACTAGATTAGGATTTCCAATAATGTATTTTCTAGGGAGAAAATTTGCACATGTAAATGCATGCACATACACACACACCACACACACACTTGGAAGATGTTGTTAATATTGAGACATGAGCTTGCACATCATTCACATCATTCATATATTTCTACCAACATTCACATATTGATGTATCTACATTTACTATATCTGAATTACACACAGGGTACTTGTTTACCCATGAAAGCAGCACCAGACATAACCAGTGAACCATCCTCTATAAACACTTGTAAGGACCAGTTTCCCTTATGGCTTCTTCACAATTAATTTGGCAGTGACTCAGGTTCATAAGCATGGATGCCTGTTATATTTAAGCACTGTAGTTTACAAGACATTTGTGTGAGACTTACAGACAAAATTAGAGAGGATACATGCTTTGAATGGGATTGGCAGACATACAGTACTGTGGCCTATGCCTTTCTAGAATGGCTGTGCATCTGTCTTAGTTGTCTAACAAGTGGTTTAAGGCTATAAAAAATAAGCAGTTCTAGGTACTCTGAATTTTAAGCTGTCTCATGCTCTGTACAACAACTTCTGGTTTTATTTTCTAATGAACAAAAAAGAAAGGAAAGAAAGGGCATCTGTATATATTGCTCCATCTTACTTATTCAGTTGTGTATTTTGCATAATGAAGCAAGGTTGAACAGCTTTTCTGTTTGATCAGTCCTTTTGATTTCATGTCTCCTATGTGGCAATGGGGAGTGTCAAAATCTGTTATGCAATCTCATAAAGTTTTGTTCTTCTCATTCTGAGAATCATCCCCAGTGTTTTTGTTCAGCCAGAATAAATGATTTGTTCTTTTGCAATTATATATTTTGGGCCTGACAACTTCCATATTGCCACAGTGAGAATTTATTTTGTTGGGTGCCCGCAGTGTCAAAAAAACCCCAAAAACTTAATTTTCCAAATTAAAAAAGATAACCCATAAAAATATTAAACATATATATTTTAATTTTCCCTTTATTTATATTTTGAAGAGATATTTTATTTTTATTGTTATTTTCACAACAAAGTACATCTAAAATACTGAATTTATCCATAACTCCAAAAGCCCAGATTTGAATTACAGCATAGCAGCAGGCACTTCAGAAAACTGGCCTCTTTAAACATTTTAGAATGGCTGGAAATATTATCTGCCAAAAGCACATGGAACACCTCTTAAACAGATGCAGATCAGTGTGCTACAAAGGACACTGAATTCAAGTGCCCGTTAAAACAGTTATCCACCCTTCAATACAAGCTGAAATGAAAGCCAAAAGACATTCATGAGACTGAAACACCACAGCTTGGACTTCCTCAAACTGTGTGCTGAAGAAAAAGCTGGACTGTAAAAAGTCATGATCTGAGCTTCCATTGACCTTTGCTCTGCCTTCTTAACTGTGAAGAGTGCAGTGCTTCAGGACTGTAGATAACTATAGTCATGCTTCAAGAAGAGATATTCCAGATTCAGAATACCTGCTAATGTGCATATAAGTACCAGAGAGGGGAAAAAAATCAAATCCTCAAACGTAACATATTTCTACTGGATAATTAAGCAAAATAAAGTGGTTTAGGAATATCACTTCTTTATGATAACAGAATTTTTTTTTTTTCTAACTCCATACTAATTCCTTTTTTGCAGTGGCTGCTCTCCTGTGTTGGTTTTACAGAAATATTACAGGAGGCTGAAGGATGGAAAAACACCCTCATTTTTGTAGTCCAGGTTCTTTTCTGTAGGTTGAAAGCAGTCATTTTTCCAAAACTCATATTGGAAGGAAAAGGAATAGCATGCTCCATTTCTAACCCCTTCTCCTTTTCCTTCCTTCCTTCCTTCTTTGCCCTTTTCCAGACACCAGTTGCAAGAAATTTCTGTATGGCCTCCCCAGGCTGTGGAATTATTGTATTTCCTACCAAGTTTCACCAGCAACAGCAGAAGCAAATCTGTTACCATGCTCTCAAGGGAACTACCTAAGTTATGTCTTGGACTTACAACATTACTAAAGATTTACAGAAAATCCAGAAAAAAAGTATCAAACACTACTCCCTCCTAGCTTTATTCTTGATCTTACCAGGTGTAAGATGGAGTCTCATAGATGTATATAAACTTTTGTTGTGTATGTGAGAAACTTTTACAACTTAAAGTTACCAATTCCCGTGATCACTGCAAATAAAAAGTGGTGGCTTTTTGATTCAAAAATTTTGATTAATCATTTACTTTTTTTTTTTAAACAACTGTTTCTCATAGCTCAGATGGTTAAGATCTGCACCAAATTCTTCCTATAACTGTTGGTTTCCAGCTATTGAGATTTGCACTCTGCCCACACCTGTGAATATCTGCAAAGCACTTGTAAGCAAGGTGCGGGACCGGGAGGCTTTCCACTCTTTCTATTGAAGAAAGACAGCAGAAAGGATAGTTGGTAAAATGATTAAGTCAAAAGAGAAAAACTTTCTTGCCTTCAACAGGTAAGAAATACAAGTCAGAGAACAAGGGAACCAAATGCTTCTCAGGAGAGTCACAGGAGGGTTCAATTGCTCCCATTGACATGAAATGAAGGTGGGAGAGAATGTCAGAGAGTAGGAAATAGGTGATTAGCATTTCAGAAGAACTAGGAAGCAAGAAGCCCACTGGAAGGGACATGAGCCACAAATATACAAATACATTCATTTTTCAAGGACAAAGAAGAAATGTTGTGAGGTACTTCAGGGAATACGCAAAAGAGAAAATACAAGTAACAAGTTGTAACTGGGAGAGAGAGAGAGATGTTTTCTCTACCAGTGGGCTTTCAGTTTTCACCTAGGTGCATTTAGAGAGTAAGGGAGTGTTGTCAAGGTTGGGGAGAGTTCTTTATTTTGTAAGCAGGAAGGTCCTGAAATTTTAAGATTTTGAATTGTGGAATGATAGTAAGTCTTTCTCAAAAAGAATCCATTCATGATACATATCTCATGTCAGAACATCAGTGAAACTGGGTTTGATCCCCTACTAAGTTATCAGGGGGAGATATTTTTTTCCTTTTTATCTGAAGGCAGAGCTTTTAAAACCTACATGGAATCCAGAGGGTTGCCTATACATTTTCTGTAAAAATACTGTGAAGAGAAGATGGAGATATTCTCTTTTCTGTCCTTCCCTAGAGCTACACCTTCCATAAATTATGTTACTATATTTGTGAAAGGCTTTCTTCAAGGTTAGAGGGGGAAGAGCTGAAGCAACTATAGGTGAAGGTAAAGTCAGTACTCAAAGGGAGTGATAACAGTGTCTGCTTTTAACATTCCTCAGCATCCTCTCCTTCCTTGAACTGAGGCCCCCAGCACTTATTATAGCAAAGTTGTTCTCTTCCTGTAAGCTACATGTAAGGGTTTGATTGCTTCACCATACTGAAGGCAAAATACATACTTTGAAGAAAGCACAGTTCATATTTTAAGGTATTTCATCACTCAAGACCACAGCTGGCCAATACCAAAAGAACAATCAAGAGACTAAGGACTGTCAGCAAAGAACAGTTCTCTACATCAGAGAATCAGACACATTTGCACTCAATTAACACTTTGCTTAAAAATAGACAAAGATAAGCCCTAAAGAGTGTGGTGCCCAGCAACCCCATCATTATATATACAATAGCAATGCATAGCACCAGTTATCATCATGCCTTACCACTCCATTTGCTATAACAACAAAAACATCCACTATCAATTCCTTATCATGTTTGGATATATTTGGAGATAATATCATAAAGCTGTCTCTGTGATATGGTCAAAGGGATGATAATCTAGTTTTAAAAGTGAAATTTAAATAATCTTATTATTTTCTACTTAAATTCCTTACTAAGTGCTGATTAAACAGAAGCCTCTGTCATGTATGGGTGGGAAAGATGGTTTTATGTCACTTTCACTGTTTTGAGGTTCAGCAGAAACTATTTTGACTATTGTAGAAATTAGCTCTGCTTCAAAGTTACACAAATCTGTGCATAGAGCCAAAGATACAGGAATCAGTGGAGTGCAGAAATGCCGTGGACTATCACCTCTCCACTTCTTTTTGTTATGGCTGGAAGTCAGCTGGTACATAGTTTTTCATTCCTTTTCTATCCCCGTGACATGGGGATTTAGGTACACAAGAGAATTCAAATCTGCATAGATCAGCTAATCCAGCAGCTGTTTCGCAGCACCTGAGTAGTGCAAACCAGAGAGACTTAGGCTGAGAAGAAAACTTATAGCAGGTCACAATTCAGGAAGGCATTCATCCTCACCTCAAATATTTCCATCTGCACAACAGTATCTGGAGAAGGCATACAGCATTTACAGAGCACTCAACAAAAGAGTAAACCCTTTGTCATTTTCCATGTCAGCTTTCTAATGAAGGAAAGCACTTGTAGAACAGCAGTAATAACTTTCCTTTTACAGAAGTACAATTCACTTGAGATGGTTCCCACATGGAGAAGAAATGCCTCAGATTTTTTTTAGCATTTACTTGGCAGTTGGGACCTATTTATTACTTCATATACTTGGATGTAATGGCAGTTAACACACAGTTATGATGGGGAAGTGATGTAGGATTCTAAAAGATACAAATTGCAGTACATATTAAACTTTAATTTGCTGCCAATCTCAAGTCCTTCAGCTTTTTTAGGGCTAGAGGGCCCTTCCAGCAGTGTGGTGGACATGAGCTATACTAGCTGTTGGTCAAACCCAGTGCTGCTAGATAGCTCACTGGGGGAATAATATCAATGTGTTCTCTTCTCTTTGCACTTTCCTGATGCTGTGGAGAAGACATGCATAAATAATTGCAGTTTTTGTGGAAGTCCACACGTACAATACCTGGCTTCCATGCCATTGTGATTTTCAACATTTTCTTTTGTAGCAATATGTTCTCTAAATCCTAATAGTTTTACTGATCACAGTGAAAGTAGTGGAAAATATGACAATTAATTGTACAATTCAGTGCATGATTAAGACACCTGAATTTATATGCAAAATAATACATGAAAAAAAACTATATCTACATGCAAATATCTCTCCTTATGCTAGGCACATGAACCCTAGTGGCAGCCAGGAAAAACTTAACAAATGCAATCCTTAGAAATGTAAAAGCCATTTCCAGCTCCAGGCACAAAGAGATCACTCTCTAGACTGTGCTGATTAGATAGCTGCTATCACACCAGCTTAAATACCCTTACTGAGATTCAGCTGAGTAAATTTAACATGCCTGCTTACAAAATTTGAGATGCCTTAGTCCCCTGGATGCCCATCTAGAGGAGTAGTCTCCTGCAGGACCTGTGGCATCTGTCAAACATGCCACACATGTCTTGGACATCCCCGAGCACCTGAAATTAAAATGCTATAAATAGGGGATTATCTTTGGCTTAATTCCTTTAAAAGTTTGGGATGCTTAATTAAAGATTAAAGAGATACTTCCCTCTCATGATGTTTCAGTTTGAAAACCGAGAGCAGGTTTTTTTCTTTCAAGGAAACCAGAACAATCAAATACCTTCTATTTAGTCCATAGTCCACTGGTAGTGATTCACATCCTGCCTGAGCAGAGCTGAGCACTTGTATTTAACTGCAGAATCACTATAATTTTTCCAGGAGTAATATGAATCAGCAGGCTGTGGAGTTACTGACTTTTTTAATCACAGCCACCAACTAGAAAACATTTAATCAGGCGGTGGAAAACATTAATTAAGCAGGAGAAACTGACAGCTCCTATTCCCTGAAACCTCTGAAGTCTGGCAGTTTAGAAACACTGTTAGATTCAGACCCTTTCAGCCAAAGGATGGAACTGAAACCACATTTCTCAACAGTGATAAGTGTGTTGTCTACTGTGGAATTCAAAATTAAATCTCTGATCTCTCTCTGCCTTAAGATCGAATTGTCTGTGGATATGCTGAGAAATAAAATTTGTGATACTAGCATAATTTTGAAATCATAAGTTTAAATCCATAGGAATTTAATATACTGCAGTTAGTTGGGTAAGGAGTCAGAAAATCAGTGCTTTAGAGTTAAGCGGGTAGAGGAGTTTGGGTATATAAATTCCTCTTTAATCTCTGTTAGCCCAGTTCTTAAGTAACTGAATAATTTGTCAGGAAGGTAATTGTCTGCCTATAGAAAGGAGTTGATTTAAAATGTTTAAAATCTTAAAAATCTTTTAACCTCAAGTTAGAAGTGAATTATCATATTTTGTATATAAATCTGTTGTGAATTAACATTTGGTTTTTCTGTCTTGCACCTCAAATCATTATACTGCCTAAGGAAGAAGAAACATCAAATGCAAAAATAAAAGCAAGCATATTATTATTTTATTATTTAGCACTGAAGTATAAAACTGTAACAAAATGTCACTGAGAGCTTGCTGTAATGAAGTCAGCTAATCATTGCAGAAATAAATATAGATTGGATATACAAGGGAATCTGGAAAATAACTATGGCTATTTTTAAATTATGGCATCCTTCCACTCCTTGAATGATGATATAATAACCTTTGAGTTGGGAACTTACAAGGAACTTGGACTGAGTTCCAGGCAGCACGTGTAATCTCAAGAAAGGACAGTTCACAGGAACATGGATCTGAAATTTTTCTTTTGTCTTTTAGTATTACCTGCTGGAAAATGGTATAATGATTTCTTCTCTTTTTAATTACGTTTTTCTTGCCTTCCCCTTTAGAATATTTGTAGTTTTTCTGAAAGATAACAGCAATTAGGAATGCACTGGCAGTCTAATAGTGATAAAGCACATGAAGTCTAATAGTTGCCTTTGTGTTCATGAATACATTTATGCTACTGAAGGGTTTCTCAGTGTTCAAAAAATACACATATTTAGTGAATTACTTTTACATATTCAAACAAGAAACATTCTGTGCTCAATGGAAAAAAACAAGGATACAGTCTGAACTGTACTGTACTCAGGTTCAAATGATGAGCATCTTTCAGAAAAAGGAAAAAAAATGGTCTCTTAGGCAAGAATGGATAATTTTTATCTTAATCTAGTTTATAGAAAAGCATTTCCTCCTCTTTGATGTGGTATATGCTAAGTGAAAACATCATGCTCTACCCATCAGAATCATGCAAGTGGTCACTCTTTCTTTTGCACGGATGTTACAAAAGGAGATAGCCTGCATGGCTGGAAGGTATCCATGATATTAAACAGTTCATGGGGCTGTGAAGTGCTGAGAGCAATCATGCAGAGCAACAGGCCACAGGAATGCAAATCATCCACAAAGCCAAAAGTGGAGCTAGCAGGTGGCCTTTCCTATTCATCTGATGTCAACACACTGTTCAGATCAAGCCCTTTTAACATCTGGGTAGGCCCACTATTGATTTTAATTAAATATAATACAGCCATTCAACATTCTCGCATCCATGAAAACCTCACAGTAAAAAGCATATCTTCTGCACACTGAAGGTCACTCTAGTTATGTAAATAAATAGTACCCTTTAACTTAGATTGTGAGGTTGTTTAAATTTCATATACTTTCCATATACTGCTCAGTTAGAAGCTCTTTGACATTTCAGTGACTGACCATATTTCCATGGGAAATGTTCCTGCTCCTTCAGAGGATTTAGAAGGGGAAAAAAAAAAAAACTTGTAATTAACTTTTTCTACCTTTGAAACATTTCCACTGTACAAGATTTTGAACAGAAACATTTGTTCTCAAAATTAGTTTACAGAGAGAATTTAACTGTGTTAACATATAAGCCATGGAAACTGTCATAATATCTAATTAAATTATTACTGACGTTCCAATCAGTAGCAAAAAAACATCTGTAACTGTAATTCTACTACAGAGCAAGTATAATTAAATCTATTCAGTAATGGGTAGCAAGCTATTGCAGAAGTATACTGCAATGCTTTAGAAAGCTAGAATGCTTCAAATATCTTTTACAAGTATAATAAACCTTTTTTTTAAGTGGAAACATGAATATTCTTCTGAAGACCCTTTATTAGGATTTAATTTCAATGCATTTATGATTACATTAGTTCTTCTGTTTGAAACAGAATGGAAAAAAATAACTGCCATCATTCAGAGCCCAGGACAGAGAAACCTGTAAGTGTGTTTTCGTTCTATCTCTATGGAGAGCAAACTGTAACAGCATGCTTCATTTTGATTTCAGGAGATAAGCAAAATAAAGCACACAGTGGAGTGTTTTCTTGAACAGAAACATTTTCCAGAACTGGAGCCAGAAATGTGTGACAAAGCTGCAGTGTATTATTGCAAAAAAATTAGGCAAATAGATGACTTGGGAGGAAAGTAATGGGATGTGAAGCATTTAATGTAAGGTCTCAAGGTCAACTGTTGGTGATGGACTGGGAGTTTTTATGTGGATGATGGCTGCTGGGTAACTCTGTGTAAAGAGAGATGGATGTCCAGCCCCTAATGGGCAGATGTTCTGGTTACCCCAGAACTCCATCGCAGTCACCTTTTTCTGTGTAAATAAGAAGTTTATTGGCCTGCTTGAATAAAAGAGGTTAGAGAGTACTGCTCTTACTGAGGTCATTGGCAAAACTTCCATTGACTCCACCTGTCACAGAGTTAGGCATGGGGAGAATGAGATTTTCTTTCTCTTTTATGGACTATGGAATTGAATTGGGTTGGGCGGGGTTGGGTTTCATTGTGTTGAGTTATGTTGGGGATGGTTTCCTGCACTGAAGAGAGGAGAGGAGCAGAGAAACTGCTGTCCAGGGCTTTGACATTTCTGAAAAACTTCAGGGCAGGAGGCATCACACTGAGTAGATGTCTGCCTATTCAGCTGATGGCTCTTGAAGAAGAAATATATAACAATAATGCAAATTACTCCATTCTGATCACCTGGCAACTGATATTAGGCAACAAGAGACAACAGATTTACCAACTACATAGTTAGGGAGCACCTATATGTGGTTATGCAGTTCAGACACCTAGCATTGCATTAATGTATAAACAGAAAAAGGACTCTATAATTCATTTTGTTAATTGCATAAAATTTCTACATTTTTCCATTCTGAAAACATCTGTTTCATATATTATGAAATCCTTCTTTTTGGACATAAGGGAATTTAAATATATGCTTAATGAAAGATCTTATCAGATATCTGTCTTTTTAACCATTTTCTTTTACCGAGATACGCTTTCTGTAGTTTGCAATCTCTTCAGCAAAGGCAGAAACACCATCTGAAGTAATCAAAAAGAAATAAGTATCTCTTTAAGTATAGCTTTAAGTATAGATTTACAAAATTTTGAAATATTGGAAAGATAGCAGAAAAAAAAGGTTCCAGACTTGCCTTAATTTATAAACCGTTTTGGCAGCTATACTTACTCAGAATGTTTGTTATCTCATGTAATGAACTGTAATGGTTTTGAAAACAAATCATTAGAATAATTTTCACAAGCCTTAGCAGTTGATTTTAAAACCCAACTTAAATACTTCTCCTACCAATGTATGTCTTAAAAGTCCTAAAGTCACTTTAAAAACTGGTATTTTGGAAGCCCTCTTTAGAGTGCAGATATTCTACCTCCAATTTTGAGAAGGTTCAGCACTTTTCATGGAAAGATGGGTCTCTCTTAGGTGCTTCAATAAAATATATAGGCTTTCAGATTCATTGTATTGAAGCCTCTTTTTTGATTCATTTTCTTTTGGAAGTAATTATGCTTTGGAGGTGTTATCTCTGTTAAATACTTTGTGAACTGTTGTACATCTGTCAAATCTATTTTGCAAATATGATACTCTTCAGAGGAATTCAGAGGCATTCATACAGAATTCAGCTGGATTAAGAGCTGTAATGAAAATGCTGCCCAAGTGTATTTTATACTACAGTAAGTACTTATTTCAGAATTCAGTTATACCTACAGGAATATATTCTATGTCTCATTATCTGGGAATGCCAAAGATACACAGTGTTTTGGCAGAATGACTACAACTCTGCTAACTAAGTTAATGACTTTGAAGAGGAAATTGAGTGAAAATATTACATACAGCCTGAATTTCTTCCTCTGGTTTACCAAACAATGGCAATTACGTGATAGAAGTATGAACAAGAAGGTTGGTATCTTTTCTATCTCTATACAAACTTTTCCTCTACAGCTATATGATTGGAAATGTAGCTGAAGAAAAATAAGAAAAAAAGAGTATGATAGTCAGGGCTAGTACTCAGTAGAAGCTAGGCTAGGATCCTCCTGCCGTACAAACAAGAAAGAAGTGGAAAGAGAAAGAAAGTGCTAGACAGAAGGATGGATTGCCTCAGTATTTCATTCTGAATATGTTTTGAGAAGTAACAACCTTAAATTTTTACTGTGTTTGATTAGCACTGAATATGAAAAAAAGTAACATTTCTGTTTGCATTTCTTGCCATTTGCATCATTCATTCCTAAGCAGAATTCATTGATAGTCTCGCCTCCTTTTAGCTGCAGTGAGTTCAGTTTTACTGGTTCATTGACTACTTGAAGACTTCATATTCAAACAAATTAAATTTTACCATCAGTTTAAACAAAATTTTATTGTTTTATTTAGGTGTTGGGTTTATGAACCATTTAGAACAGTTCTATTTTTAATTACCTTTTTATTATCTTTATTCTTACATTATAATTTTGCAAAATAGTTTTCTATCAAAATAACACTACTGTTAATATTAAATATATTGCTGCTGTGCACATAAAGAACAAAATATACAAAATCTGACTGAGAATTTAATTCCTGTGAAATAGTATTTATAATTTTTTAAATAATTTTGCACCTCTTAATCTTTAGCAGCTTTACTATTTATAACTTACTGACCCGTCCTTTTGTCTTTATTAAGAGCAAACTAACACATTCCTTTCTTATCTTTCTGGCATCTTGATACAGTGAAACATTTTAAACTTTTAAAAGTTTTACAATGTGTTATATGATAGTTCCCACATAGAATTGCCAATGTCTTATCTTTAAAAGAGTTTAGAAAACTCTGTATATTTAGCAGATATCCAAAATGGACTTACAGACAAGCTCAGAATAGATCTCCTACAGATTTCTTAATCTGGTTTTCAATAATACAGGGCAAGGATTTTAGGGGGAGTAGGTATTTACTAGATCAATGGCGTTAGAAATTAAGATACGCTTAGAATGTGGCTGATCTGAAATGCAGGCAGAAAACTTCAAATTAATTACAGACTGATTTTAACACTTCTGAATTAATTATAATGTTCAGACTATTTGAATAAAGGAGAATGTCAGCAACAGGAAAACTTATGAAGTTCTTAGTCCTTAAAGAGCCAAGAGACACATATTAGGGAAGCCTGTTCTCTGAAGGATTATAGTTCAGAGTTAGGTTTTTTTTGTTTGTCTTTTTTTTTTTTAATGTAGTTGAAATGTAGAACATTTTCATCTATATATTACAGTGAACAACTTCTGTCCTAAGATTCCCCCAACACCTCCTTGTTGATAGCAAGCCAATGGTTATGTCAGTTAAAGAAACCTTTCTAATATATTCAGCATACCAAAATATCAGGTATAAGAAGGGAAAGAGCAGTTTGGAAAGAAGTACAAGTGAATACAGAGATGAGTTGTTCTCCAGTTGATCCTCTGCATACAGCAACCTGTGCAATTCAAACTGCAGTGCATTGTAATGTGCACTTGGTGTGAGTGGTATTCTCTCACTTGGGCACATTCTGAGAAGAGCCTTTTGATGTGTCTTAACTACACCTGATTTGCAAGTGCCAGTTCTAGGAAATGGAATTCATGACACTGAGTCAAGACTCTGCATTCCCTATAGAATAAATTGAGAAATACAGCCTCCTTGGGAAGGTGTGGATAACATTAACCTACATGAGTATGAGGGACAGCCAAAGGAGAGTGCTCAGACTTCTGACCCTCACCCATACTTCACTGCTCTTTAATATGGGTTCTGATGTTGAAACTGCTGTTCTAAAGCATTTTTATGTGAATGCTTGGCCTGTTCTTCAGCTAAGAGGTGACAGTAGTACTACCACCATTCAGTAGTATTCTGATGCCTATAGTACACAGCCAAGGTGCCACCTTAACTTCAGGTGACTTATATCCTTATCTTCTTCAGAACATGAAACTCTTAAGTGACTGCTTTGCTGAAGGTACACCACTGAACTGCCAAGAACACAAATTGTGGAACCTAAATGAATTGTGTTTCTTAAAATAAGAGTGGAGAGACACTGGAATATATTGCCTAGAGAAGTTGTGGATGTCCCATCCCTGGAAGAGTTCAAGACCAGGTTGGATGAGAACGTGAGCAACCTGGAAGGTGTCCCTGCCCACAGCAGGGGGTTTAGAACTAGATTATTTTTAAGGTTGTCTTCAACCCAAACAATTCTATGATTGTACAAGTGCTGTGTACATAAGATCAAGAACATGCTTGCGTTTTTTATCTATACACTTTTCATGCATAGAAAGAAAAAAGAACATAATCTTGATAGCAGAGACTAAAACAGATAATTTGTTATTAGATTACACTGATAGATTTGGCTAGAGAAATATTTTTTAAATCAGTGTTCAGATGCTAATTATTTCTTCAATGAACTTGACAAATATAACCACCACCATTTTCACTTCATGAAGAGCTGTGTTTAAACAGATTACAAGAATCACTGAGTACACTTCACTTAATTCTATTGACGTGACTAAAATCAGAAAATGTGAGCTTGTGTCAGACAAAGTTCTATTAATTTTCAGATTATTAATATCTTTTGGCTTGTGACTGTCTATGCTAATTTTATGGATAACAGGTTTTTTTAATTAAGGTTCTGTAAAGATTCGAATAAAAATGAATAACTACATCAATTTGCAATACATTAAGATAAAAATATCTATAGTGTTCAGAAACAAATTTGGCAATAAATTGTTATGCTTTGACTGAACAATTCAGTGTTTGGCTTCAAGATCTTCTTAGCACTTCTCTCATCCAGGCTCCTATGAAGTGCTCAAAATATGCAGAATGATATATGGTGTTCTGTTTAATCACTGAGCATATGAATTGATGGGAGTTTTTTAGATGGGAAAAGGGGCTCTGAAGTGTATTTTTATGGTCTACACTTCTTTACTCATGTTAAAGCAAACACAGACAAGCCTAACATTGTATATTCTCTTAGTGAGAGAGTATTATAATCAAGCTGATATTCTTCCCATTTATATAAGCATGGGTGCTTTTTTTCCTGTTTTGGAGTCTTATTGACTAACATAACCCATCTGTGACAGCTGCTGTTGATAAAAGCTTTTTAAAAGCTGCTCTACTTGAAAACATCATGTGCTGTTTTAGGGGTCCTTTTCTTCCTTTCACAACACCAAAAATTATTAGAAATTATTGATTGGCTTTTCAATCTGGCATTTCCAGTATCTAAGTGATTAGGTTCATTATCAATGGAAGGCAATTCTAGTAAAAAGGAGCAATCAAACAGGATTTTTTTTCAGCAGTTGATTGGAAATTTATATTAGACAGCTAATAGACAGTTAATTAAAAAAAAAAAAAAAAACAGTTCAAGAAAATTTTGTAAAGCAGACATAGTAATAAAATATTGCATGTTAGGAAACAGAGAAAAATGCACATTGTGATTAAGACTTTTAAAAAAAATCTGATTGTGTTTTCTACCAATGCAAGCTATACAGTATTTTCTATATTTATGTTTTATTAAACCATAAATAAAATCACATATTTAAAATATATACTAAAAGGGTGGAAATGACATTTGGCCTGGAAATTCCTAAATTATGAGTATCTGAATAAGCTGTTAGATTACTGTTCTTTTATGTATGAAGAACGTCTGGGTTTTTCATTTTAAAGGAAATTTAATAAATAAATAAATAAAAAAGATAAAAGAGAAACCTGATATAACAGCCCTTTGATCTCCCACTAAACCAGACAAAGTTTCTTCCACTTGAACAAATGAAGTAACTTGATATCACACTTGGATGGGTCTTCTTCTTTGTTGATTATCACTGGAAGGGATAGGTCACATTGTTAGCATTTGCTGATAGCGGCGTGATAGCGGGGACAAGTGTTGGGCTCTGGATGGAGAAGAGTTGCCTTTGGTGAGTAAGGACTGCCTGCTGTGATATACCCCTTCTGGTCCTTCTGAGCCACCTTGATTTTGGCCTCTTCACCAATCAGTATGAAAATATGTTTACTGAATATGATTACTGAATGAGTTTTGCTATAAATACCCTTACTTTTTTCTTCCACGAAGAATCTTTGTCCTGGAGGGATTTGCATACCCCATTGTGTGCTTTTCTGGTCAGGGAAGTAGCTAATTGGGCTACTGAATGCTGAGAAACATCAAAGGAATGGCTACAATGCACAGGCAGATTTGGAAGAGTAGTGAATTCAGTACATCAGAGAGAAAAAGATCAGTGCAGTAGTTTTAGCATGTCACAAATAAAAATTTTTAGGTGCATATATATATACTGCACATATTTAGGGACACTAGATTGAGTATTATATAGTATGGATGCAGTCAAGTTTCTGGTGTCAGAGCTAGAGGGTGGTTCCTGGCCCTTTTGGATCACTGAATGGGGGCCACAAACATAATGTGGAGCTACCAAATGCATGATGCATTGTGAAGTATGTCCTAAGGACTTGTAAGATGGGTGTCAGCCACTTGAGCTCTGGCAGCAGTAGAAGCCCTGTCAATTAAGGGACACTAGAGTGGAGTTTACAACCAGTTGATCCTTCAGGTGGCTGTAGGAACAGCAAACAAAGTTGCAGATACAGGACAGGTTGCAACTTCTGATGTGTTCATTTAAATCTCAGCCAGATTCAGACACATTATCAGTGAAAGAGTATTCACCTAGATCAGCAGCTTGCCAATATGCCAATATGAGCTGGCAGACACTCCTGCTACTGTGAAGGCATCGGTTCTCGCCGAAGAGCTGTGTTTTTTAATGTGGCAAAAGTACTGCTTGTAGAGCAAAGTATTGGTGTCCTTAACTTTAAGGAAACTGCTGAAGGGGCTTGCCTGATAACTTCAAATAAATACGCACATGCCCCTTACAAACTTCTGAATTGGAGGTTGGCTGTTGACTTGAAATATGTCGAATAAAATAGTTCAATTTCGGCAACTGGAAATTAGATTTTGTAGTGGAAAGTGCCAGGCAACTTTAAATAAACAGAGCTGCCAGCCCTGCTGTCAATAAAAAATTGTACATACACAAATGCACACACATGCACTTCCTCAGAAACCTCATTTGTGCCCATGTGTCTGCTCCTGGGTAGACTCAGCAGAGCTGGCCAGAGGCAGATGGGAAGAGAGTTACAAGAGCAAGAATAAACAATCTGGAGTCAGCCAGAAAATGAGGCTCCCACCTCTGCAGATGTTGCTAGTAGGTTGTGGTTGTGCAGCATGTGTGAGTGACAAACTTGAGAGCTATGAGTACTTAAAATGTCTTCCAGGTCATATGTGTGCAGACATGACCAAAGGGCAACAGCAAAGCTGGACATCAGTTCTGCTTATAATGAGGGTGGCACCATTCCTTTCTCCTCAGCCCTAAATCAGCCCCTCTGTAACATTCCCTGACTGAACAAATAGCTGTCAAACAGGACAAGGTCCTCACGAAGACAGGAGTAAAGAGACACACAGAGTATTTCGTTGCACCCCTTGACATCATTCCCATTAGGCTAGCTGCCATTAAGAGTGGATAGAAATGTGAACTTCACTTCTTGAAGGTGGGTGGCCTATTTAATGCCTAGACTAGTATGTGGTTATTAATGTACCCTCTCAAAACAGAGGAAAACCACTACAGCTGCATGTTGAGGGAGTTTAGGGGAACTCCCATAGACTGACAGCTTCAGGGAATGCTCTCTAATAAACACAGGTCCCTAAGAAACAAACCAAATGGTAATATATTATGAAAATTAAACCCACATTATTAAAAAAAGGACTTTATGAAAGTACTTGGACTATTTTTCAGGTTTCTTGGCTCACACTTTCCTCCCTGCTGTTCCAGACTTTCCCACAAGCATTGTCACAGCAATAGGTTTCGACAGTCCTTCATCTACTCTTGAGATTCTTACATCTTTTTTTTTCCCCATTAAAAACTGCACATAGAGCTCTTTACTAGTACCAGTTTTGTTTTCTTTTAATTTAAAAAAGTAGCTTATAATGGGAAAACTTCTTTCTTGAAATGAGAAGTAATAGTAAAAACACACTAACAGAAAGCGAAAATAACAAAATTATTCTTCTTTTTCTATTTTGCATACTTTTTTTTCCCGGCTTGCACTTATATTGCTTATTGCATTTCTCTTTTTGCAGTGGTGGGCTCACCTTTCTCTCCATGATGGTTTTCAATGCCATTACTGATAGCCATGAAAGGGGAAAGAAAGGAGAAAAAAACCAAATTTGAACAGTAATAAGATTCATGGCTCAGAAAACAATTGTTCTCTGCTTTGGGCGCTGGGGGATTTAGAAGTAGCTAAGTACTTGTTTGGGCTGTCTGAGAAATGTATAGGTTCTATATGTTGGAACCAGCAATCCATTTACTAGTACTTCTACTATATCACAGTTGCTCTGAAATAGCTAAGCAACAAATAGTATGGGGATGTAATTTTAAACAACTTCTTATAATTTGTAAAGAGTGTGAGAGACTGTTCTAATACTCTGTTACTTTGATAAATGGGAAAAAAAAAAGGAAAAATATTGTCAAGTTAAGTCTGTTGCAATTGGTACTGTATTTTAGTATCAGAGGGCAGAGTCCAAAAGAGGTATTTGCACACATTGTGCTCTATTTATAAAACAGCATGTCTTTTCTGTTTTCTTTTTTTATCTTCTAAGATCATGACACAGTTAACTTTTTTGTCCCTTTGTAAAATAAACTATAGACAAGCAATGTTCCCTGGTCTCCTGAAGACATTTAAAACAGCAGCAAACATCTAAACAATACTCAGGACATTGTTCTCATAAGAGTAACAGCTGTTGTCAGGTCATGCCTTTCCAGAAAAGAGTGAAGGCAGTATATTCAAAGGGACCATGTCCAAACGTGAAGTATAACTTTGTATGAATAAATGTGTTAACACTTTAACATAATTAAAGTGCTAGAAGAGCATCTTAGCAGTAGTTTACAGTGGTAAGAAGATGCAGGTTTTTTCCTCTTGAAAAGTTCTGTTTCAGGCACCTAAAACTGTACATAAATCCTGCTGAATATATACAATAGCTTCATTTGATTTTCTTCAAGCCAAATTTTGCACGAAATATCTGGTGTGAAGAACCTTTCTCTATTCTTTTTACCTAGTAGTTCAGGGGTTAAAGCACAAATCTAGGCCGATGAATTTTCTGGGTTAAAGGAATTTAATTGTTACCTTTAAAGAAGGGCTTGAAAATTGGGTGCGATTGGGTAGACTCAGCTTCTTCTGTTGAAGCATTGCTGTTTTATACACTAGATCAGGGACTGAAACCCAAGAAACAAATAGTTGTGTGAGTAACTTAACTGGAACCAGAATTTATATTACTGAGTCAGGAACATAAATCAGCCTTGTCCTATGCATTACTGGGGCTGGATCCTCAGCCTCCTCCCTCTTGCAGACCAGTCACAACACCAATGTTGATACTGTCCAGCAGAAACAAAACTCATTGGTTTAGACTTGATTGCTCGTTCCTATTTGTTGTGATCATGCCCTATCTTCCAATTTGGAAACCACTGGTCTAAGGTTTACAGCATTCATCTGGAGGAGGATAACCAAAACTTAAATTTCCCTGGAAGACAGGATGGTGCTGGAGGCTCAACCCTAGCTTGCTTTGAGGTAGGCCTTTCCCAGGAATATGGGAACATGTTCCTTACTTCTTAATCATGGAAAGTTCTCCTGTTGGTAACTTGTACCTTCCATACTGTGGTTTCTGCCTAATACTTCTTGACCGGTCCTTGACTGACCAAGAAATCAAACTTTTTTCTTCCTCTCTTTATTTCAGATCCTTTCACCAGGCACACTTCTTGAAGTTTAGCACTACTCTTTCATTCTTCCCAGATAAATAACATCTTCAAGACCTCAGATAATTCACTCTGCTTTCCTTTCTTATTTGAAATACATCTTTTTCTGAAGTGTGAGGCACAAAACTGGGCACAGAAAGACTTGATCTGAATAGGATTGTTTAATGAGCCCCTCATTCTATTAATCTCACATTGGAAAGACTTTCCTTTATATTTCAGAGACTCAGGAAAAATTCTTGCTATGTATGAGTTGAGTCAATTTTATAGAGGTTTCAGAACCTTCTCCCCACTCCTGCTGCAGCTCCCAGCAAATGCTGAGGGGGCTAATGATTAATTAAACCCAGCTGATTTTTTCCTACATCCGATAATTCATCCTGTCACAACAAGCATGGAATTAAAACAAAATAAAACAGTCATTAAGAACCTGGGTTATCCTATGTAATGGTCACTAAGAAGTAAGCAGTCTTTAAACCAGTGACTAATCCTGCCAGTTTTTAGACCTTTCCCTTCCCAAAACACAGCATCAAATTTCTGTATTTGCTCAACATAATGTATCCAGGAAATCATCACCCAAATATTTAGGGTGTGAGTAGCAGGCTGCGCAAATAATTGCTTTTCCTATATGACCACAGAACCAGAATATACAGTGCAATTCTTACTTCCTCTCTCACTAATCAAAGTAACATTAACTAATTGTTTCTGAGATGTTTTAGGAGTTTAAACAGGAGTTCACAAAGGGTGACAGTGAGAACCATCACACTGCATTCAACTGGAAGAGGCTTGAAACACTTCAAAAGATAAGAAGATAGATGCTTGAGTAGGACATCTTTTAATCAAATATCCAAGCTAACACGTTGCATCTTACCTGTGGGTGCACTGACAGTGGCAAGAGAGTTAAGAATTACGCCTTAGGCTTGCTGTGAACAAAACCATAGGATTGAAAGCATTTGGAAAATTCTCATTACTAGATTTTGTCTTTACTTTTCACTTGGCAGGAACAATTTAAAAAAATGCAAGTCAAATTTGCAACTTTTTTATAAATCACCTCAAACTGTATTTTAGAAAAGGAAATGAAGGGGTAAAGGTAATTTTCATGGGAAGAAAAAAAATCATCCAGGTTCAGTAGTCAGACAATGTAAGCAGAGTATACATCTGATCCTCTATTCACAGCAAAACACTGGGAAAAAAGCCTGCAAATTTATCATGACAGTGTAATCAAAATTTAGACAATATAAACCACTTTAAACTGCTATAAATAGTAACTTCTACTTAAACTCACATGCGGATTAATTTTTCTTAGAATGGAGGGCAAGAGATTAAAGATGTTCTGCTGAAAAACAGGATTAAAAGATAGAGTTCAAATGTATATTTAGGGCTCGGAAAGATGAGGGATGGTAGTGATTATTTTAGAGCTCCACCAAGCACCTTTGTCCAATTATTCAAATGCTTTCTTTTTCGGAACAGCTTGGAGGAGTCCAGAGTTGTTGGCTGGCCTATGGAGCAGATGTAAGTACTGTTGTTGGAGGCTGTTAATCTTACTGTCTTTAAACTTGATATTCTGTAGAGTTGAGAGAAAAATACTACCACTTATTCCAAAATGTTTAGTGCAGGTACAAGGGCTGCATAAACACATCGAGAGTTTGCTTCATAAGAATTTTGAAAATGTATTCTTTCACTTCACATTTTTCTTTCTCTCACCGAGACCCCAAGGTTGAGATTCCTCTTTCAGAAAAAAAAAGTTTGGGTTGTCTCCCTAAGGGGCCCATTTCCCTGATTGCTTCAACAGTCTAACCCTGATGTCTATTTTTCTTGAATTCCCTACAACCCTGTATGTGACAGTTTAAATAATCTAAAATATTTTGGTTAATGTGCAGGAATCTTCATAATTATTATTTTAGCAAATACTTTTTATAAAGCTGATCATCTTCAAATCAAAAATATTAGATGGTGTTAGAAAACTCTATCTGAAGGTTGCTGGTTACATCAGAAGGTTCTTATGAGAAAGATTTAAATCATTACTCTGACCAAAAAACAATAATAGTAATAATAAATAGGTTTTCCCTCTCCTTTTCAGTATATGTGAGAAAAACTATCAGAATAAAATGTTGGTAGGCCATGCTCAAACTTTCTCATTGCTAGAAGATGGTGGTTGTTTGTGTACTCAAGAATTCTCAGATAGTTCCAGAATCTGGTTGCATTTTTTTAATTACATCAGCTTCAAAGTACAAAACCCACCCCAGGGGATTTCTCTTCAGCGCTAGAATAATTAACACAGTGGTAGCTGTACCACTAGAGCAGTTATTATCATAATGAGTCAGCCCAGTGTTTGCTTTAACAAACAAAAGGTTTGGGTCAATATAAATTGATTAGCTAGGCCCTTTTATTCAACTCTTTTCACTTAGTTAAATCTTTAAATTAAAATCTTTTGAAATGCAGAAATAAGCTTTAGCTTTAAAAGTTCCAAACCAAAAAAGAGTTTCTGTTTTTGTCTCTATGCTCTGAATTCATTGGCATTTGCGTGTGGTTTCAGTCCTCATGAAGCTCCTGTTCTGTATGAGTTTACAAGGTCAAAACGTTTCAGCAGATATATTTAAACACAGTGAGTAAGTCAAATTTGTCTTCTTTTTGATAACCTAAGCAGATTGAGGGGGTTTAGACATTTTCTCCAGCTCTCAAATCATGTTGCAGCCTCTCCAGTTTCCCAACATCCTCTGCAAAATGCAAACACCTGAGATGTCTATGATGTTTTTTTAGTATCCATCTCATGGATTAAGTTGCAAGTTAAAATTTTGCTCCCTAGATTGTCAGGAGAACAGGATAGGAAAAATAATATTGGGGAAAATTCAAAGTGTCAAAAGATACTATAAACATAGTGGAACTAGTGCTCCTTTTCAGCTGAGGATGAGCATAGATGGTAGGAAGATTATGGCTTTGTCTGTGGACAGTGAAGCAAGTTTTCTGTGAGCAAGTTCAGAGCATCCTACACTTCTCTTTGAAGGTAGTATGAAGACTTGTATCTTTTAAACATCACTAATAGAGCACTGATTTCAGAAAGGTGGTGCTTCATTTTCAGAAGCAAACTGATACTGAGTAAGGAAGAAGCAGTTTCTCCAAGGATTGTGATGGTGTGCATCTCGGGTCTCCCTGAGAAATGAAGGTAAAGATACAGAAATGTGAAACTGCCCATTCTATTTGATTAAGCATATCTGCTTCAATCTCTACATCCCTGCGGATTAGATTCAACACAAAGCATGTGCTGCTTTGACGGCTCCGTGTGTGCTTACTGGTATTAATATAGATATGTAATGGAAATGAAGGAGATGGCCTGGAAATCAGCACAGCCTGAAGCTTCTTGCAGAGGAAGGGGGAAGGGTGTAGCTTCAGGCACACACTCTTTTGACAAGCCTGCCATTAGTCCCATCTTCTGTGGCTCCTTTGGAGAACAGCTGTGGCACAGGCGTAAAAGAAAAAGCAAAGTCTACCACGAGAAACAGCCCAGCATTAGCATTCCAAATTTTATGTCCCAGTAGCCCCACCACATTGATCTTGCAGACAAACACCTTCCTTCTGCACAGGCAAGTAGACAAGATTCCTACCACTGTTGTCAACTTTATCTTGATGGTGATGATGATGATGACTATTTTTATTAGTGGTGGTGGTGGTTTTTTGCTAACTGTATTTCTACACCCCTTTCTTTTTTTTTTTTTTTTTTTTTTTTTTTTTTGTCTTCCTCTTCTGTTACAAATGCCCAGAACACCCCATTAGGTACACTGGAAAAGTCAATCTTCCTGACATGGCCTGACAGATGAAAAAGAGGCTGTTAGAGGAATAAAAATGCAAATATAATTACAAATGTATTGTTTGTTTATCATCATTCTTTTGGGGTGATAATGGAAATTGCGCATTTGTTAAGAGTGGGGTCCTTACATTCTTGGATCGCACTACAGTGTAAACTGCCCATGTCAAAGCCAGTTAAATCACCCAGATTCCTGGGTTTCCATTTGCTGCAGCAGACCATCTGCACCAGAAATGTCCACCAGAACACTTCCATTCTAGAAGGGGTAAAACATCTCAGGCAGGACTAAAAGGAGCAATTCAAAGAGCAGTGGCCACTAGAGTGGAAACCTAACCCCGGTAAAGCCCATGAAGTATAGCGGGGCCAGGATTTCACCCCAGCCTCTCTTTCCCTGCTTTAAGTGTGTGATTTGGCAGGAGAAAAGTTCAATTGAAGGGACACAGTTAGGCTATACATACAACAAAGAGGCAGGGAGGGGGGAAAAAATGCAACACAAAGGATTGCTTTAAAGTTAGACATCAGCTCCTTTAGCTTTACACAATGAAAGAAAGCACATAGGTTTCAACAGGATAAAAGCAGACTTTATTTTGTAAAGAGATCTCAGGATGAAACAAAGGACTGTAATTGTTACCTCCTATCTGCAAATCTGAGGTGGTGAAGGAAAAGAAAGTGGGTGGATGGTTAACAAGAATAGCTTGAAACCATGCTTTGTTAACAGAGTAAAATTAGCTTGCTGAGAACCTTTATTTTCAACATAACTTTTAACAGGAGCATTATTTTACATATCTCTATAGTAGGAGACCCCATTTACAAATTTGCAACAAGTAACCACTGAACTTCAGCTATTTTTTCTCTGTTTTCTACTTCATCTGCTTAATTAATGGCAATTCATCTGAGGTGGGTTGGTAACACTTCCATAGCTGAAAGTTTGTCGATATTTCCATTCTAGGCACCTCAGGATTTCATGCTGGCTTAATTTAACCCTGTGAAATCAAATCTAGAAAAGGTTAAGAGGTAAAAGTATTGTTGGGTTTTCAAAAAAAGCATCATTCATATAGCTCTGTTTGAAATGTTGGATGAACCAACTAAAATTTAAAAAGTAGAGGATTCAATTCAAATTTCCTTTTTGTTTGCTGGTTTTGGAAAATATGAAAAGTCACAGATGTGTCAGACCAGATATTTGTCCAAGCTCAGCATCTTCCTGCTTAGAGAAAAGTGATCCCCCTCTCCCCCTCCTGCTGTGCCTCTCAGCTACTGTCATAGCATTGTCTTACATGTTCATCAAAGAAATGAGTTATGTGATTTCTCTTTTTTTCTTTTATTGTTGCATCTTAGCAGATGAATACTGTACTTGGCATCATAAAACCTGCTTCTAAGTAGAGTTATATTATTGTCCATTCATTCTGCCATGTCTGCAAAACATCTGTGGTGGGGCATACTTTTATGTTGGGAACATACTTTTAATGTTGAACATTTCTGTTTGCCTGGTGCTTAACACCAAGGAAGTGGTGAGACGTGTCAGTGCTACCATCCAAAACCAGAATTCACGATTCTGTTTTAAAAATCTGACAACTTCTCTCTTTTTCTTTTCTAACCTTTTCTGCAGTCTTCCAAATGCAAGATGGAAGCTATCCCTGTCATCCATTTCAAAACCTGATCAGTTTTTGGCTGGAAGTCCCCTCTACAAGTCCACTTTCAAATTCAGAAATAGAGATTTTCCAGTCTTTTTTTTTAGGACTTTTCTACTTTGTGAAATGAATTTCATTATGACTTATGTCATGGCAGGTGTTCATCTCCCCTCACCTTCTTAATGCAGGAAGCATATGGGGCATTACCCACAATAATAACCCCACTGAATGTGTCTACCAGCAACGATGACTGGAAAACCAACTGGCCAGCCTGGAGTTCCCTTTCATAAGGGAAATTCCGTGGGAGTTATGGGGCTTGTATAATAATAGCCTAATTCTAGAATATTTTCCTATATGAACTTCATGTTCAGGTTATGGACTTGGGAAAACATTTTTTTAAAGAAAGAAGTAAATGTTTCAGAATAGCAATTCAAGAACACATCAATTCGGATTTAATTTCAAATTGTCATGTTTTGGGGATGACAGAGTCAGACTCTTGATCTTATCAGACTGTATTTTTCACACATTTCATTCTTTTTTTAAGTGTTTTATTTCATTTAAACTTATTTAGCAGATCCCTCTTTGGAGCAGGAAATCCCAACATTATTAAATTCAAGGACTCAAAGAAAGGAAGGTAGAAAAAATATGTTATTTGGAAAAATCTGTTGATTAATATTGAAGGGCTCTTGAACCAATTTAAAATTAAGATTAATCTGAATCCATATAATATATGGAAAATCATTCTAAACTTGAAACTTGAGAAACTGTATTTTAATCTTGAAAAGTTTTATTTCTTCTGCTACACCAAAGTGAATATGTATTTGCACTCTGAATTATACACATGACTCATCCTCCAAATAATTTTTAGAGTATTCATTAACTGTACAGGAATACTTTTGAAACATTTTGTATGAGCATTTTTTTTGCAGTACAAGAGTCACACTATAAAAATTCAATACAAACTATATAATATAGACAAATGTTAGGGGGGTTACAGTGCTTCATTATTTCTTGGAATATTTCCAAAGAATTTTTTTCCTTTCTAATTTCCCTTTCTAATTTAGCACATCAGTCAGTCTTTTCTTCTTCTGTGGCTTTAGCCCAACTGTGCTGCCCAGTCCAGAGTGTGTGGTGTTGTTTATACTCTGCTCTTAGACTGGGACATGGAAATTCATTTCCCTGATAGTGGGAAATACAGGATTTCCACTGCTCAGTGGAAGTGCTATTCTAAAGAAAGTTTCTTGCTGGGCCAGACAATGTCCCTACACTACACAGCACAGGGTGAAGATTGACCCAAATACATTGATATCACAATGCTTTCCATAAAATTTTATGGTACACCCTGTCTGCATATTCTCCTACTGTCCTTCTAGTAAAGAAATATTTGCCAAGCAATCATTGAGATAACATGTGAAAAACAGATCATGAAAACTATTATTTGTTTTCTATTTTCTCAAGTCTAAGAAAAGATAAAAGTACAAAATGGACAGAAAATAAAGATGCATGAAAAGTAAATTATTAAATTTAAAATAAAGAGAGCTACTTACAGATATTTATTAGCACAGCTAAGGGTCTTATGGTCAGAGACTGTGAGTTGGGGGTAAATATGGCTTTCAACTGCTACCATGTTCCTGTAACAGGGAATGCTGCACCACCAGACAACCCTCTGCAATGGGACTGAATTTATAGCAATAAATTTGTGCAGAGGTTTACTGATATAAGGCTGCCAAAAAACCTTTCTAGTGCTAAATCCTGTGTTTTCAATCATGTGTAAGTTTCCTCCCATTATGTGTGCTCAGGCATTGTAACAAAGATTTAAGTGCTATACTGGAGGAGGGTTGAAAATACTTCTATTTTCTTAAATCTTTGAAAAATTATCTTAAACCTCTGTGACACATACTGACCATTTGGAATCAACACCCTTTAAAAATGAGAAGTGTGAGGGCCCTTGTATGTGGGGAGGAAGAAGTTAAAAAAATGTAACATAGGACCTCTAACTATGCTTCTGTATAAACCACGCTCTGCCTAAGGGTGCAAGTAGTGCTCTGATCTGGAGCAGAGCTTGCTTCTTTTGCCTTTTCCCAACATTATAAAGAGTGTCCAACAACAATACTACAAGACCAGGACCATGCTATATTTGAGTGTAGTGAAGAGTTGTAGCCACAAAGACTGAATGGTATCTTGACACTAAAACTTAAGCTGTTTTCCGATGTCAAATTTCATTTCTACAAATGGTTTAGCTGTTGCTTCATTATAAGAGTTCAGTAACACATATCATGTGTTTACAGGGAAACTGCAATAGAAATTTGTTTAATCTACTTTAAACACCAATCAGGTACAGATTCAATAAAGTAGTAACAATAAAAGGAACAGTAGATTTCAGAAAGCAGCAAGAATAGTACAGTGTGACTATAAGGATTCCTCTTGACAGACTCTGCTCTCACACAGATCAATACTTCTGTATGAATTGTCATTGCATTGCATTTTAAACGAAGAGATTTTTATTCCCGGATCTTTTCTGGATCTACTTACTGCAATATTAAGCAGAATTTAAGTTCACCTCACGATTTCCACCATTTTTGACATTTGATGCTCTTATTTCAGGCATGCAGAACAGACAAATCAGGTTATCATCAGGATCAAAGGTTTTGTGACAGTAAGGAGAAGAACATAGATTGTTCACAGAAGCTAGAAACTAAGATTGTTTGCTAGTTAAACACCACAGCATTAAAACTTGTGTTAGGACTCAAAAATGGTAGCATATGTACTTCATGGGAAGTGGTCACAGCGCCAAGCATTTTCAAGGAGTATCTGGATGAGGTTCATACTCATATAGTTTAGTTTTAGGTAGTCCTGCAAGGAGTCAGGAGATGGACTTGATGATTACAGGCCCTTCCAACTTGAGAGGTTCTATGACAATACCAGCTCACGTTTGATACAAACTGCTGCAGAAGTGTTCAGTAAGGCGCAAATTGTATTTTAAGCAGCTGTCAAATTATCACACTGTCAGTCACACTGACATGCTTGGTCCAACCATTGTTTCTAATCCACTTACAAATACTGGTGAAATAAATACGCAGTGTCAAATGATGTTCTTGCAAGTCACAGAATCACAGAATGGGTAAGGTTAGAAAGGACCACAATGAGTCCAGCTTGCCTGCTCAAGAAGAGCCATCCTAGAGCACATTACAGGGAATTGCATCCAGATGGTTCTTGAGTATCTCCAGTGAGGGAGACTCTGCAACATCTCTGGTCAATCCATTCCCAGATGTGATCATTTGTGATCACTTCCTCAGGTGGAAGATTCAGGTGGAATTTTCTGTGCATCAGTTTCTGCCACTAAGACGAGCCTGGAAACATCCTCTTGATACCCTCCCTTCAGATACTCATAGACATTGATGAGGTTCCACCTCAGATGTCTCTTCTTGAGGTGAACAGGCCCAGCACCTTCAGGGGCTTTCTTCCTAAGAAATGGCCCAGTCCCTTAATCATCTTTGTAGTCCCCACTGAATGTACTCCAGGAGCTCCATGTCTCTCTGGTACTGAGGAGCCCAGAACTGGACACAGCACTCCAGATGTGGCCTCACCAGGGCTGAGCAGATGGGCAGGATCAGCTCCCTCGACCTGCTGGCAATGCTCTTCCTAATAGAGCTCGCTGGCCTCTATAGCAACAAGGGCACACTGGCTCGTAGACAACTTGCTGTCTAACAACTGGACAACAGCTGGGTCCCCACCTTATTTCCTGAAATGTGTGATGTTTTATGTCTCCTAGCATTCTCATCTGGGTATTTTTGAGGATTAGAAATATACTGGTGGATATCCAGCCTCCCTCAGATCCAGTCCCAATGAACTCTTGCAGCAATGAGTTCCACCAGCTAACCGTGAATTGTATGAAGAAACATTTCCATATGTCACTTTTCTTTCCAGTTGCTGGCAGGAAATCACTCTGTTTTTCCTTCTTTATTTCAGCCAGTTGATCTTTCTTCTGAACAAGGTGATCCACCCAGACCTAGCAGCTGTGACTTCCTGTGATTCACATGGAGAGGAATGTGGTGATAAATGGGATTTTTGAAGTCAGAAGCAGATCCATGAGTTTGGAGGGCTGATCTACAACATGCACCATGGCTTTCTTTGCAGTCAGATTCTGTAGTAACCTGTAAAACTGGTTTGCAGTTTGGAAGTGCATGAGTAAAGTGTCACAGGTATTTTTAAAATAATTGTCCGTATTCTTTTGATTAACTTTGAAGACTGTAAACATTCCTGCATAATAAGAGGCCTCATTAACAGATTGTCAGCAATTGTCTGGGAAAGAAAAAAAAAAGTAAAAACTTCATGGCTTGAAGTTTTTTCTTTTGGTTTTATTTTTTAAAAAATTCTTCTGGTGCACTGAATGTGCTGATGCTTTGGTTGCTTTTTCAGTTTGTAACACTATGTGTTTACCACGCTTTCCCCAGTGACATTATGAAACAGCTATGTTTTTGTGATACTAGGAAGTTATGAGGTTTGCAAGGCAAAATTTGAATGCTTATAATGACACTGTCTGTTTTATTTTTATTTTTTTAAGATGAAATTGTCCTCTAAGGAGTTTATTCACATGCTGTATATTTCTTGAAAGTTGTTGTGAAATCTGGCTTAGTCAGTAGCATGACCTGATTCAATTGCTCTCCCCATCTCAGGCCAACTAATGTTATTGGTCTTTATTAAGTGACTAACAGTGTTATATTAACTTATATGAGTTTTTACCACAAGATACAAAACATAGGTAAAATCACAGATAATAGATTCATCCTGGAAAACACAACATACACAGCAAATTTTCACCCCATATTTGAGAGGTTAATTATGCATACTTTTATTCCACATGCATTTGTGTATAAAATATCCGTTATGTGAGCAAATTTTTTCCAAAATATTTTTGAAGGTTGTGCCCTTTTGTTGTTATGGAACATTTGAAGGAGACAAGCCTGGAGTCTCTTTTTGTTTTTCTTCCAAGGAATAGACAGTGATACAAAACAATTTTTCTTGTCTTACTCAGGGAAATTTTAAAAACAGTGTTAACTGAGTAATAAGTGCAAAATCAAACAAAAACATTAAGAAGACATGCATTAGAACATTCTGAAAATGAAAAAGAAATATATTTAAAAACAAACAGGAAGTTACAGATAATACAAGACAGTAATGGGTTTTTAAAAATTAATTGCTGGTAGTTATGTAGACAAAACCTTTTCTGTATCTACTAATCAGTGGGAGTATGGATAACCTTTTCCCAAATTTTATTACATTTATTGCAGTTTTGGCATCATACCACAACTGCTGTCAGCCAAGGCAGAAAGCACACATGGCTGTTTCACTCCCAGAGATACCATAGCAGCTACTGCACCTGATATGACCTAGCTTTGCTCGACAGGAATGATCTTTGTGTGCCCACAAACTCTGCTATTGATTTCACCATGCTCCTTTCCCAGCAACTTGACACTATGGAGCGCTGGCACCATTGAAATCTTTCAACATGGAAGCTCTTCATCACCAAGGTAAATAAGGAAGCTACAGTTTCAGGAGCTGAAGCTTGTAGCATGTCAGCTTTAAATTATCTCACTCCTGTAGTGACTGCTAATGTCCTCACCTTGAGCCTTACTGTACCTGCTAGTTTCTGCTTGGTGTATTTGAAAAGAACCCAGAGACAGAGTCCCCTCTTCCAAGACATGCTGTTGCTGACTTTCTGTTGCAGACCCATCAATCCACCCCATCTTAAGGGTTTAAATGCACAGAAATTCTACATTTAGCCACATTCCTGAGATGCTAAAATATATGTTATATTTAACCTTTTTATGTTAACTGAAGAGTAACCCCTAGGAAGACTTGGTAGCCTGTCTTTCATTGGTTAAAGCCAATTTTCTCTCAATGAATTCAAAGTTCATTTGCTATTTTAAGGGAACCCAGTAAGATTTTATTCTGTGGGAGGGCAGTACAGTGGGGAAACAGTGAGGCTTGACTTGCAGCCAGAATTAGCTGGAGAATTTCTGGATTTTGGCTGCACTTGCTGTATTAGCAGATTAGTCTACACTGAGAGATTTATCAGGGCCTGCACAAAATTAGAAAACCAAATCTGTTTATGGTGAAAACTTTTCTATCATGTCAAAGCCTGCTTATGTGTTCCCTATGCAATCCACCACTACCTGTTTTCCTCAGAGATCTGACGAGTGGATCACAGCAAAGCATCGGAGAAGTCATTTGTTTTGGTCCCTTGGATGAACTTTCATGAACATATTGAAATGAAAACAAAGACAGAGAAAGAACAGAAAAAGCCTAGAACTTCATTCTCTTCATTGTTTCTCCATAGCCTAGCAATTATTCAAGAGATAAATGACATCTATTTTAATATAAATGGCACAACATGTTTCCATTAATATTTGTGAATGAGCTACAATTAGGAAACTGGTTTGCTGTCTCTGATTTTTTGCCAAACCTCTTCCAGGCAGACTATTTTTGTCATGGGAATTGGCCATAAACATTTTATGCTTAAGCATAAATTTAAGATAATTTATTCTGGATTTATATCAGTATATCTCATTTTAGCTCATGGCATTTTCCTTATTTAAAACAGTACAAATCTCAACAGCATTTGACTTAGTAAAGAGAACCATGGAGGTTCTATGGATGGTGAGAGTCATACTTTTTTAAACAAAAATGCTGTCTGCCTATGTCAGTACTATTGAAAATGTTTTGTATCATAGTAGTGCATAAATAATAATTAAATCTTAGTCTGCTGTAAGGGATTTCAATCATCATTTCTGTAGCTTTTTTTCCACTTTTCTTACACAATTTGTATATTTTTGTTTTATACCAAGTAACTTTTAAAAGAGTAAATGTATTTGCATATATAAGTCAAATTTAGAAATGAGAAACATGAGAAAGCTATTTCATGGAAACAGCATCAGGAAATTGTGGAGAAATAAATATTATATCTCATCTCTGAACATGAGGTCATACTACACCCAGTTATGAAAAGTCATATTTATAAGCTCCTACCTCTGTGGTTTTGAAGGAGGGGGAGGGTATTCTCAGTTTGCACACTGCAAATCAAAAAAACCAAGGGATTCACTCTTATGGGAAGAAATTTGCGCGTTATATCAGTCTAAAACTGGATATTACTCCTAAAACCATGTTTACATTATTAAAATACATAAATAAATAAATACATAAATAAACAGAAAACTACACAGAGACAGGAGGAAGAAGTTATTTGCACTGTAGCAAGAAATCCTCAGATCAAGCAGCTTCTTTTCAAAGTGTGATTGTGGAATGTAGCAGCTGCTCAAGATTCTGCTAACTGTGGAAGATTCATGACCAGTAGATTAATTTACTTTTCACCAATTATAACTTATCTTACATCAGACTGTTTACAATTTCTCTGCCATCTACACGCATTAGCACCAGGTTAACGTGCAAACCATGTACTAAATGATGTCCTGGATAAATCTCTCCTGCTAAACAGCCCTTGTCCCTGCTTCCTGCGAATAACCTTTGATCTTCACATTAACAAAAAAAATAATTACTATCTTTGCCCAACCCATGACAAGCAATTTCACTCCTAAATAAGTGCACAGCTGGAGACAGATGTGTTCTTCTCTCTGGGCAGACCCTGCAGGGTCTTCAACAAGGCTTTATATCATACTTGTCATTCGTTTATCAGGATCCAAATGTTGTACACTGAAAATGTGTGTAAAACATTCTCAGAATTTCAAACAATAACAAATCAGAATGGGGGAGGGGGAGAAAAGGCTGCAGGAAAAAATAGAAGTCTCCCAGCTGTGCAAACTTAAGTAGCTGGATTAGCAGAAAATGCACTCCAAAAGTTACATTTTTGACATCTTCAGCAAAAGTTGATTCAAGGAATGTATTATCAAATTTTAAATTCAGTGCCAAACTAATGAAAGATCTTCCTTTAATGTTTCAGATCTTCCTTTAGCATCCGGACTATTCTGTTCAGAGAACTCTTGGAACTCTTTTTTCCCTCTCCCCAATAAACTGGTATTTTCTGATGAAGACAAAGAACTCCTTATATCTTTTGTTTCTTCATTTAAAGAAAATTTTTCATTGAAGCATATATGTTAATGTTTGATTCTGGTTTTCCCTTTTATCTTCATGTCTCTTTTTGGTACTCTGGGTTTTTTGTTCCTTAATCATATAAAAGCAATATCATTTAGGGAAATTATTTATTTTAAATAATTTTGATGGTACAATAAAAAGGAAAAATTTAAACGAGAACAAAAATAGAACATATAGATGAAAAAAATATTTTAAACAGCAACTTGTGAAATTCAATATCACAATAAATATGAATATTGCAATCAATTATATGGCTAGTGATTTATAATTTATTAAAGATTAACAAACGTAGCTGTATATCCTAAAAGGAATATAAAAACCTTTACGCCAATTTAATGAGCCAACATTAAACAAATGATATTAAACAAAACTTTAAACCATGTTCTGAGATCAAATGTCATATGAATTTGATTCAGTATAACATGTGCAACTCAAAATAAAAAAGAAACATGAAGCTAAGCAGTCTGGATAATTAAATTTTTCTTTCAATTCAGAAATCAGTAGTATTCAATCAGAAACTATCAATCATGTCTAAAAGAGGGAAGAATTGCCCAATTTTACGATTTTTTTTCCTGTTCTTTATAACTATTTACTTTGTCTTCAGTCTTCCTTGGTCTCTGCAGGACAGACCTGGATTGCTGTTCCTTTGTTCATCATAACCTTTTCCATCTGACCGTGGCACCTCTCCCAGCTCTCTTAAAATATCAGGATGAAACCAAGTGGGAATGCAATCTGGAGGGGAAAAAAGAGAAACAACCTCTTAGCAAATTACCATTGACCACTTTTGCTATACTCTGCTCTTTGAGAAGTCTAGATAGATCAGTCTTCTTTGGCTGAAACAAAGGTCTTATCCTTGCTGAATGTTCTTTTTCATCCTGGGTCTGTTGCCCTCTGTAGATCCATATTAATGAATAAAATCTCTGAGGGCTCACCCTGTGGCTCCAAGGACAAATGGATTGGCAGGGTGATGTCCACAGAGCTAAGTCCACTGTGTACTTGTCTCCCATGCAGGATGGCCTCACCCTTCCCTGCTGCTGGCAGCAGTCCCCTAGCACGTACCATCCCTGAACTGAGCCTGTGAGACAGTGCTAGCTAGCATGAGCCAAAACTGTGTCCAGAGAAAAACCTGCAGTTTTTAACCAGCAGTTTGGAGATGGACAGTAGAAGAGCACAGAAATAAGATGATCATGCCCCATCCCTGTTTAGCTGGAGCAGACATAGTTACAGTGACTAAAACTGTCATTCTGCTTCATGAGATGTATTTCAAGTGTATAGATGGGGCAAATGGACAAAGTTCTTGTGAACATTTTCAGATCTAACGTGCATGGTCTTACAATTTTTTAGTAATTCTCAAACACCACGGTCACAAGGAAAGCACAATTTTAACTGGCAGTAGAACAGAACTAAAGCTAACCATGCAAAAGCTCCCATCCTTTAAAGCTGATTGCTGAAATACAGTCATGGAAGCAATTCCTTTACTTTCTGCAGTGAAATCTTCTAAAATAGTGAGCTGAGTCTGATGAAAATTAGATCAGCTACTATGTAAGGGTCTCACATTACATTTGCCAGAGAAATGCAGTAAGCTTTCTTGGTCTACATCTCTTTAACTTGTCTGTGAATGGGAGGCTTCACAGTGACCACAGGGTTCAGAGTCCAGATTACATATCCTTAAAGCAAGCAGGGAGTATCACATTCTGCATAAAACATTTTTCAGCTAATATGGCAGGCAATGATACTTTTAAAAGTTTCTAAGGGACTTAAAGGTGTAAGCTCCCTTTCCAGCCAGGACCCTGGTCTGTATATAGGTATAGTCATGAAAAAGCTACACACCATGACCCCAAGGGTTTGCATATCTCACTATCCCCAAGAGTAGTCAGCAAGGCTGAAGTTGCTGTGTCTGAACAGAAACTGATTGGAGAACTGACTTAGCTAAAGGGCAGATACTGCTAACGTAATTTTTGAAAATTTGCCAGAAAATAAGGCCTAAAAGGCCAAAAAGAAGGTGTAACTTGAATTCATGCCATGAAGTCCTTTGTGAACTAATATTTTGCAGTCTTTGGCAAAAAAAGTGTGCTATTGGCGGTAAAAAGTAGTCATGCCAGTGCCAGTGCTCCCTTTTACCCAAAAAGCTGAGTGTTAGAGAGCAAGATATGGTAACGTGGGGCTCAGAGCAGCTTGAGAAGATTACAGCCCACATATCCCATGTGAGTTCTTCAGCCATGAAGGTAATGATCCTTATAATCATAAACATATTTTCTCTCCTACACAAAGATTTAAATATGCTACTGAAAGAACAATTCTGTCAGACAATACGAAGACCATTTTATCCCAAAATATCTTTCAGAAGCGAAAGTCAACTTGTAATATCTAGTTAAGGCACGTATGGCTGAGAATGGCAAGTTATGTGGCACATACCTGGGAAAGCAGAGAGGCATGGAGGAGCTGCAGGGATAGTCCATGGGTGGAAGATGGACTGGCTGCCCATATTCCCAGAGGGTGGAGTAAGCTGGGCTGGATGCTCACTGAGGTTCCAGGAGGGCCTGGCAGTGTCTGCTTCAGTTCTTGAGTCACCTGCTACCACTGAGAAAATGTGGGATGCACAGTAGCCCATGTGATAGGGTCAGGGGATTTGGCCTCCAAATGAGAGACCAACTTAAATTGCTCATGGCAAATAAAACAGATGGAGAAATGAATGTGCAAATCTTCCATGTTTTAAGTGACTGGAAACAACCTTCACAACCACTGGGGTGAAGAAAATATCTTTATTCCTGCTTTTTCCATATGGTGTAATCCAGCATTTGACGATGGTGGGTTTCTACAGCAGAAAGGCTGACCCAGATGGTTCTGCCCACCCTTTGCTCCCACCCTTTCTACTACACTCACCTGAGCATTTGGCTGGTGTTGTGTCGATCCTGGTCAGCATGGTGAAGGAAAAAACACCTTTTATCACACCAAACATTTTCTGTTGTATTTGCATGCTGAAATGATTCAGCACAGAGAAGGCCAAACTAACTCAGAAAGGGAGAGGTCAGGATCCTGGCAAAGGGTGGGGTCTTGGAAAAGCTAAGGCAGGTAATGATTGCATGCCAGCCAGCAAGGAATGAGCCAGCAAGGAAACAGGTAGGGAATGCCTGCTGTAAACATTAAGGCATCAGGCTACTAAGCAAGTGTAGCCAGTACTGAAGTACCTCTCAAGGAGAGGTATTTAAGCATTTTATGGAACTTTACCAGAAGAAATTAGACCTCAGGTAACTTAAGGATTCAGTGATGCCCATATTAATGCTTATCTGAATTTCTGTTTGGATGATAGTTTTTGCAGCATTTAAATGACATTTGGTTTCCTATATCTATCTGAGATTTCTTACTCATGATATCAAAGGCACTTTTGAAAATGTTATGGAAATCCTTAATTACCCTGGGTATCTTAAGAATTTTAGCCATTCTATTTCCAAACTATTCAAGGGTAATTGTAATAATTTCTATGTTGTACAAGAGCCTCCTGATTCCAAGTGCCATATATTACTAAGTACCATTTTATCTAGTACTCAGCTAGAGCCTTTTTGAAAGACAGATTGTAACTGAGTGTCATAAATTCTGTTTTCTGATAACCATTATTCTTATAGTGCTAGAATAAGTGGCTGAAACATGTCTGTGAATAATTTTTAACTAGATAACTTACAGTTCTTACTTTATTAACTTAGCCTCAGACAATCTTGTTTCCCAGTTCTTAAGAAAGACATAAAAACCCAAACCATAATGTCTTATTCTCCATAAGGCACTTTCATCCAAACCTTCATTAGATTTCTCTTTCTGAGTGAGGCCCTAAAGACCATGCAGCAAAGCCAACAGTCTGCCATTCTCAAACTTTTAATTGTTCTTCAGAATTTTGTGAAGAAGTTTAAAATGCAATTTTAGCAGTTGTAGCAAGGACAATAGAGTATCATATCTTTATGCATTTTCATGCATTGCATTTTATTATTAATATCTTCCTGTGAATGTCTGATCTCTGAGAAATGAAGAAAAAAAATCTAAATATCAGGTACAAATAAGAGGAAGGCTAAATTCTCAAACTTTACTTTAACAGAATTAAAACAGAAAATTTCATGGGAACCAAGAGGAAGAAAAGTTTATACTGGCATTCTGATCAGATTTCCTATTACCTCTATTATAATTATAAAACATATATAAATTTTCACCTATTAAAATTGTTAACTTACAACATATGTAGCTTTTCATAAAACAGCAAGAGTAAGATTAGAAATAATCAAATTTTAAGACTTTTCTATTCCTAGTAAAACCCATGGAATTGAAATCTAGGCTTTTTGCATCTTTATTTGGAAAGGTGCAAAAATTATCAGTGAGATAAATGCTTGCTGTTGGATAAATTCTGAATCCAGGTTTTCTTTCTGTGCACACAGCACTGTATGACATGGGAAAACTTCATTTTTCTCTGCTGCAATGAGGTGACAGCGTCAAACTCTAGGAGATACCAGCCAAACATAGCAACACTGCTCCAAAATGCATGAATTGCAGATCTAGCTCAAGGACTAAAGCTTCTAGTCTTATACATGACATCCCAAAAATTAATAAGCAAAGCAATATACAATAGTACCAAAATACAATCCCAAGCAATTCTGTTTTCATGCAAAGACATTGATCAATTCGAGCTCATACAAGTGGATGAACGCCAGTCCTCAGCCATCTCAAAATAAAAGCAAAACATGAACAAAGGAGGACAGGGGAGCCCTAAAGAATGTGTTGCATGTGCAGTCCTTCAGAGAGAAGTGTTGTTCTACTCTTGAACACTGTGCTGCATACACTGTCTGGAGAAGCCACAAATCAGCCAAGCACAGATCCATTGCCCAGAGAGACATGGATTTTCCATGTCATTTTTTACCTATCTTCCAGGGAATTCATAAAGATGAAAGCAAAATGTAGAGATTGGTACCATCACATTGTGTTCTGATTTTTTCAGCAGTATACTGAGTCCATAAAACAATTTGTTTTGCTCAGCAATTCTTTGCTTTTTTTGAAATAGATGGAGTGAAAAAGGCTAAGATCCTTTCAAAGACCAATCTGTATCCCAACAATAGACATTTTCTTTATTATAATTTATAAATATACATACAAATAAAGCACAGGAAAAACAAGTATCACATGGAAAGACACACAGATATACAAATGCTGAGAACATATGTTAACAAATAGACATCTAAAACCATTTTTTAGTGATAGTGTGTGAAGAGCAAAAGTGTTTAGATCAAAGGGATGTGCATGGTAGAGTCACTAATGTGTTGAATCAAGTCAATATGCATAACAGTTCACCAGTCTAAACAGGGTTAGAGCTGGGAAATCTAAGAAGAAAATGAAGATAATTATGATTTTTGAGGCATCTATATTCTTAACTAAGGGCTTTTGGTCCCTTGGGGTGATCTGACCCTACTTTTTTGTTGTGTAGAAGATGAAAAAAATATGTATAGCTAGAAACCAACATAAGAACTAAATCCATCTGGGGGTATCATCTCACAAATAGTTTAATTGAATGCAGAGTCTGTCGTTTTGCTCCAAGCTATTTTAAGATAGTTCTCTTTCTCTTGACCTTTTAGATGAGGTCTACAGTTACATCTACCTTTCTTTTTGTTCTGAAAATAAGTGGAGAAATGGTAGCAAGGAGTATTCTGATCCAGTGAGTTCACCACGACTTTGGAGAAAGGCTTCTGAAGGGAACAATTGTAGATGGCCCTGAGTGTGCATAAGCCTCACACTACTCAGTTTTTAGTGACACTCAATATCCCAATGGAGCTATACAGTGAAGAAAATTACTATAACCAACAACATAGATTTCTGTTTGGTTTATTCACTTTTATGTCATGAGGGGAATAAAGATCAACACAATTACAATGTCTGTTTAGGCATTTATTTCTGTTCTCTCTGCCCTGCACCTTGCATTAACACGTAAAATTTTGCAAAGACTGCTACAGTGCAGTGAATTATCCCACTAAGTCACTAAAGAGTGAGAAAATTGCTCTCAGATTCAGTGAGTCATCAGCTCTGCACATTATGTATTATGTTTTATGTATTATGTATTATTATGTTTTCAGACTTTTTCACAATATCTAGAAAATTCTGAGAACATAAACAGTAACATTTCATAAACTGGAGAAAGTCATTTGAAGGGAATAAGCAAAAAAATAGCTTGAGCAAATAATTTCCTTTTTTTATGACTGAAAGAGTTCTTTAGTATTAAAAAAATTAATACCTTGAAGTGAGCAAATTAGAAAAAATATACAATTTTCTAATGAAGGAATATTCTTTTAATTAAGAAATATATCAGATGGTATGTGTTTACACACTTGCATTTTTATATGCAAATAAAAAATAAGCACAAAAAGGACTATCTGTTATCTGACCCCCTCATTAATATTAAGCTATTTATCCTCTTAATTTTCCTTTGATACTGATAAATGTTATTATTGTTGTATTACAAATGAGAACTGAAAGAGGCTAACATACCTGTGAAAATTTTGGTTTATCACAAAAAGAAGGGTATGGCAGACAAGAATTCAGAAACAAACCAACAAGAGCATCTAATGGCATAAATAACACTATTTTTGTCTGCTAAATGGATCTGAGTGTCAAAAGGTCTCACAAAGACTAATTAATTTCACTTGTCCTTTATTAATGCATGACAAATTCATGCAGCTATGGGATACTTGTTTTTCCAAAGTTTCATTGTAAATCAATTATAGAAGCAGGGAAACAACCCAGAATTTTTAAGCCCATCTCATTCTCTTGCACCAAGGAAACTTCTGACTCTGGTTTTATGCCCTTTAAAATGTATCTGAAGTTTTAATAATTTATATGAAATTAACTGGATAAGTGACTTCAAATATTAGTCTCTAGCCTTTCCAAAATTAATTGACTAAATTGCTTTGATAGTCAGCTGACAGTCACTCCTCTCTTTTCTTTACAGCCCAGATAGAAATGGGAAGAAGAGACCCACATGTCTTAGAATATAGCCAAGAGTTAGTGTGTCTGATATGAAAATGATACAATTTCCTCTTGCAAAATCTATCCAACAATTTCTAGTAATTTGAAGATCTACATCTTTGTGCATAAGTAAAGGTTAAATAAGGTTAAAACTTTGCTAGCTGGGCTGTATTTATACTGTAGTAGACTCTTCAAAATATCTAGCATACAGTCGTGACCTCTGAAAAGACTGAGAATACAAGTGCTGTCAGTGGTTCTTACTTATACAAAACTGAGTCAGCATCAAAAATGTCAGCAGAACACTTTCTGTTTTAATTTAATTCTCTCAACATTTTCATTGGAAATGTGTGTACATTTCAACACTGGGCTGCCAAACTTAAGGAATTCCCAGCTCTGCACAGATGATTGCACTGTATGGTTAACCACTTCACTGCATCTCTGGAGCACTGCATAAAGCAGGGGAGCAGCCACCTTTTCACAGAAGTAGGACCCTCACAGTTGCAATGAACCAAAGAGAAAAATACTCAGAAGTACTCCTGGCAGGGTGTTAGTCAGAAGATGGTGCTATTATAACAGAACTTTTAAGGCAGCTGAGTCTCTATGGGAAAACGCAAGAGAAAGTAAACCCTAAGCGTACATTAAAAGCTGATTTCAATGTGAGCTGATGTTCTGCATCTCACTGAATACACCTCACAGTAATGTACTCACTAGGACACCCTTTAATTCTATACCTTGGCTTGCTTGCATCAAGGGGAAAATGCACAGGAAAACATTTCAAATTGCCATTCACAAACTTTTGCACACTCATTTACATAATTTCAGCCCTCACATGACAAAAAAATACATTTTTCAATGCTCAAATGACAAAAACAAAATTATTAATTTCTACCCCACATAGTGTGTTTCCATGTCAATATATGGGTTCTGATTGAGTTGCTGCTGGTACTGTAAAAAACCTAGAAATAGACAGTAATATAATTTCATAGCCTCTGAAGCATTATTAGCTCAAATATAGCTCATAGAACCACTGTTTTGTGTCATATAGAAATAGCTTTGAAAGCACTTCCTTTTGTCTTTATAAGGGGAAAAAATGGAAGTTACACAAGTCTTCATAAACAGAATACTAAATTTTCAGCAGTGTGAAAAGATTGCATTGTGACTGTGAAGGAGAAAAACCTGATGTTGGTGGGAAAATGAGGAAACAGACATATAATTACTAAAACATTTGGTTGCAAGTAAATGAGCATAGTAATTACCTACAACAAATGGGTGATTAGAAATGCATGAAATTAGAAATTAGAGCAGTCTACAGGAGAGCTAATTGCTATAATTGATATGATGAGTGATATGGATTTTACAGTCTTTGGGCAATCACAAAAACTAGATTATAAAGGCAGAACCACTAAGTAGAAACTACCAAAGATGTGTTTTACTGTCTGACAGAGATCTCTTCTTTGCTAGAAAATCCATAGTGCTGTTCTTAATATCTAGAATGTAATGAATGTACACTTATGTGAAGAAAACCAAACTGGGGACAAGTGTTCTCATCATGATCCAAATACATTAATGGAAGAGGTTGCCATTCCTGGCTGTACTCCAGTGCCCTTCTGAAGAAGGTCACTGTATTGAGTAAACTTCTAGAGGAGCAATCTCTTAAAAAAAAATTGCAAAAATCACATCTGTGAAATGAAACAGCCTGATAGCCTGGCATTGCTTGAAAATTCAAGCAGACTGCTCTCCTGAAAGGCTGATAGGCCTTAGTGCTTAGATTCAGGGCAGTGCCATGTAACTAATGACTGTAAGGATAATGATATAACAGCTGTATATGATGTTTAGTTACCCAATTAAAACAATTTAAATATATGCATTTCACATGATTTCTGCCTTAACAATTATTATTTGGCTCATTTCTTACAGCTTTTTTCAGCAGCAAAGGTCAGCTAAGGGAAAAGATTCAGAGGAATGAGGGGAAAACATTGAAGGAAATATTTTGCAATTAGCTATTCTTAGTTATTATTAGTTACTTAGCTATTCTAGAGTAAATCCAGAGGAACTCTGTTCCTCTACTGCAGTGTGTATTTACATCATGGGAAAAACCAAGAGAATGGGAAAAGAGACAGTCAGTGGAAATGGGGTGTAACATGATTGAAGAGAGGGGTCAAATTCTTTCCTGCCAAAAAATGAGCAAACCTCTGTGAAAATGTCAGTGAAGCTTCACTCAGAAATGTCAAGAGAAATTTTAACTGGAGTGGGAATTTCACAATGAGTATGTTTCTGTTTTTTTGAAATAGAGCCATATCTTTAAGCACTTTTATGATTAAATGGAAGCATTTTCAGTGGGCCCTACTGTGCACTATTCTGTGAGACACTTCTGTTTCCTTGCTGGACAGCCCCTGTGTCTGCACTGTTGGAGAAGGGAACCCTGCAGCTTCCAGGCTCCTTTCCACAAACATGGGCTGCTGGCTCTTCAGTGTTGGTCAGTGTCCTACAGCCCCAGCCCTGCCAGGCTGATGGGGCTTCTGCCAGATGTCAACACACTCCTGGCTTCTTTGCCCCAATGGCCACTTCTACAGCGCTGGTGTGAGCTCTGCAGATCTGCAAGGATCTGTTAAAAAACTTTTTAAAAACTGCTTTCATGATTGTTTTTAAAACTTCTAATTTAAATTTGGGAGCTTCCACATTCAATTCAATTCTGAAGCATGAAATTAATTTCCCATGATTTTAAATTATCTTCAGCTATATTTTGTTGTAGATGAGTGAGAGAAAAGAGTAAAAGCATCAGGCCTTATTTATAAGGAGAAGAAATCTGAGAATTAAGGAGTTGATTGTATTCTGGCATGAATACCATTCTCATTACCTCACTGTCCAGTATGGGTAAACAGAAAGAATCAGAAATATGTTTACAAGTATTTCAAGGGCACTATTAATTTTGATAGATTTTGTATGTACACCAATACATCCAAGAGTATTGATCTGGTCCTTGGATATATGTCCTGAGGTACACAGTATTGATCCTGCTAATTAGAAACTCTTAAATTTTCACTAAATTAGTAGAGATTTCAAAACAGGAAATGTTTTCAGGCTCAGTAGTTTGCTAAATACTCTTTCCTTTACAGGGAATAGAATTAGCTATACTAATTCAATTTTCAAAGATGAAACCAATTCAAGAGTTTTGTTTCTTGCTAAATGCACAAATCCTTTTCACAGACAGGTTTCATGGAACCTTATGCACTTACCTATGTATGTTTATCCACAAGAATTTATACCAAGATAGCAAACCAAGAAAAATCCAAATACATGCAAAAATGAAAGAAAAAATAAGCAAAAAGATTTCTCAAAGTTTCACATCCCAGTTAAACAAGTAACTGACTTGGCAGGTCTTGTCTTTGTTCTGTCCCTGCAGCACAGTCTAGGAAAGAGCACTCCCGGTGGGAGCTGTTAGTCTTGAATAATAAAACAGATAACATGCAGAGAAGGCTGAAAAGAGCCATTGCAGAGGTTAAGGGAGAAACACTAATTTTGGAAAGGAATCCCAGTGGTGGATGTAAAATTTGCCCAAATAAAAGGGAACACATGTTCTTGTGGCAGAACAGCTCAGCAACCAAGAAAATAACCAGGCATGAAAAGCTTTATTTTCCAATTAGATCAGTTTAGGGAGTTTGATGTATGTGTTGTGTTTCTCTACCATGTCTTGTCCAACTTTTGGTCTCTCTGCAGTCGAGTAGCTCCAGGTTCAAGCCTGGACTTCTCTGTCAAATAATTTATGGGGGCAGAGATGCCAGAAAGATCCCCCACAAAGTTTTCTCCTTACAAGTTAGTCTAAGACCTTTCTCATTTTCACAAGTGTTTCTGCTCATAAGTCAGCTGGAAACCCAGAAGAGACCAGGACAAGTTTTACAGAGAAGATCTGCTCCCATGTCTCTGCTTCAATATTATTCTCTGGGAGCTGTTCCCTAGAAAATATGTTGCTCTCACATCTCCAGCCAACATCTGGCCTAAGAACCCCTGCTATACAGACATGAACACAGTCCCAGTCTTAACACATTGCTGAACTTCCCACTGAGGAGGAGGAAAATGTAAGAAAAGGGAGGGATGTAACACTACCTTCAACTCTACTGGTACAGATTTATGACCCTGTTGAAAAGGTCCTCCAAGATAGTTGTTGGTTCCCTAGAAGTAGCTTTTAAATACAACCACTCCCATATTGGACTGGAAAGATGTGGTCTACATTATGCACACAAATAACCATGAAAATAGAAAAATATTTTGTAAATGCAAAGTACAGGTCCAGGTAAGCCCTAAGACTGCCTATCATTCCTTAAAGTTATGAGCTGCATGGACAGAAGTGCCAAGTGTATGCATCCCTCGCCAAGAGTGTGCAACAGGGTTTAGAGCACTGGGACACTGGAGGCCTAGTTGTCTTCCCTATCCTGCCTCTCATCTGCTCTTCTCCCTGTCAAGCCTCTCCACTTTCCTGTACATGTAAAGTTAAGCAATACTAATAACACATACTTCTATTGTAAAGCATTAACATCTGCTAAAGCAATGAAAATATTCATTCATATTAATAAGAATTATCGGTGGTGCCTATTGGAAGCAAAAATGTACAGGAAGAGAACAGAAAGCATTTAGCTGGAAATATAGCAGTTAGGGGAAGTGTCTGTGTCATGTGTTGTAAATGTGGAAAACAGAATACAAAAGGCCCTTTTAATTCCAATGAGATTCACGACCCCTCGTATACCACGTTTGGTGCTGATTTATTTGAATTAAGATGGCAAGAAAGCCTCCTCTCACTGTTTTTTTTGTTGCAATTTTTTTAGTTTAGTTTTCTTTTGTTTTTAATCAAGCTCTTGCTCAAGCCCTGTGAGTAAGAATTCAGTAACACATTGTAAATCACATTTTGCAAGTTCTGTGACTTCAGATGAGATAGTAAAAGATAATGCTATATAATTCACATGTGGCTGGTTTGTCATTCAGGCACCACATGTCAGATTCTCCCTCTACACAGCTGAATGTGTGAGCAAAAAAGCTGTAGAGACTGCAAATAATGTAATTTTAAGGTCCTGGTAATTAGAATTTTTTGATTATTGCTGAAACAATTCAGAGTCTTATGAGTACAAGCCTAAGTCATTTTTTTAACTTTAACAAATTAAATTTATCATGAAACTTTTCCAAAAGAGGAATTGACAAAAAAGCTCAAAAAACAACAACCAACTGAAACAAAACAGAAGAGTACACAATCAGCAGTCAAATCTTTTCCCAGTAAAAGGCAGAGAAAATTATATTCCAGAACAAAAGTGTGACATCCCATCATGATAACAGAAGGTTTCTCAAAGCTTCACATACAAAATAAACATCTGAGTAAAACTTTTTCAACAATGTAATATTATTTTTAAGCTGTTAGGGATTGTCACTGGCTACAGTTGCTCAAACAAGGTCTAAGCAGAGTCACTGTCCTAAACTTACACTGTAGTCTTTGGAGAGAATAAGTGAATTGCAATCCAAAAAAGCAACTTTTCTATGTTGTCCCTAAGAGAGTCTCAGTTAAGGTGTCTACATCATAGGTGTAACTCACACCACTCATGCATCTACTGTTTACCAAAATGAGGCCCAAAATGGTCTGACAATTGACTCACATCAGAATGTAAAGACTAAGTACTGTTTTATAGCTTTATACATCCCAGTATGCAAAACAAACAGCTGAGCTCTCATGTACATCAAGGAAGGCCTGGTTTCTTATTCCTAAAGATACCCAAGCTCCTCGAGTGGTTTCATTTTCACTACCTACCTAATCACTCACACAAATGCATATTTACCTGAACAGCCTGCTGCAGAAGGAAGAGTCATGGCATTGTTAAGGACATGTCAGCATTTCAGATAGATGCACACTGGGAAGAAGCATGATCATCATTTTGTTTGAAGACATCCACACCAATGGCTCTCTGAGACCTCTCTAGCTGAGTTTTGCACTGGAACAATGTTTTGCTATGTTGTCAGCTACCAGTCAGCTTTGCAACATTAATTCTGAGTTTTTTGGGTTTTCAGCCCTCGAGGTTCCAGTTGTTAAGGATGTTGAAACCTTAATCAACTTGAAAGAGAGCAAAGTTCTTGTGTCCTAAATGATAATGGAAGAGTCTTCATAACTAGAGAAATAGATATAGCTACAGATAAGGGTAAATTTTCATATAATTGTGTGCATGTTGCATTAAATATATGTGTATATATTATGCATAAATATCTATAAAATAACAAGTATTTGATAGGACAAAGGAAAATCACAAAAAGTCTTGCATTAGTTGGTACTACTGAAGAAGAGCATATATGAAGAGGTTTACATGAAAACAGGCCTGCATTTACTTCTCCAGAGCATGTAGAAAGTTTGGTGCTACTATCCTTTATTGCAAACAGAGGAATAACCAGTTCTGGATTTATTAGGAATTTTAAAAACCATTTCTCCTTTCTAGTGTTGAGTAGAGTACTAGCACTTCAAGGTATGATTTGAAGGTATGATTCTTATTAGTAGCGCAGATAGTTCACCATCTACTGGTCAAGAAGCAAGAAAATAAAAGTAATTTTGCAAAATGTCTGTACTAAAAATGAACCATAACAAAATCTGTCAATAATCATTGTTAATCTCCTGCTCTTTTCTTTTAAAAGGATACCTCAAGTCAGTGTCATTTTGTCATGTGTCTAAGGAGCAAAGCCACAGCAGAGGAAAATATTATTAAAGGTTTATTATGTCTCAAAATATAGAAATATATTCCAACAGCATATTTTAAAGAATAATATAACAATAATCTTCAGCTTCTTAGTCTCAAAATGGTACACCATTATTTAAAAATATATTACTTAATGTACCCAAAATTTAGTGTCCATCAAATTCCATTTAGAATAAATTGAGTTCAAAAAAGCATATCCACCTACCCAATTTATACAAAAAACCAGCAATTTTTGAAGACAACAGAGGAGTTTAACTTTTCTAAAATGCTATTTAGATACAGACCTTTTTTTCTATATATTCTTGTACATGAACTGCAACTAAATCTAGATATGTAGGTAATGTCAATATAAAATACAGACAGGAGTGTAAAATGGAACTGTTCTATTAATGGGAAAGAGTTCCCAAGGCTGAAATCAGAACTGCTAATTTTTTTTTTTAATTGAGTGTATGCATTGAAAGGATTTATGTATTACTCTAATAGCAAGGTAAAATAAATTAGTTTCTGCAAAAATAACAGCTGCCTATTCACATGCATACACACAGTCACACATATGCTGATTTTATCAGTCTGTAATCATCTGAGTTTTCTGAGATATGTTTTAAATAACCAGAGAAGTCAGAGTTTACATGATTAGACTGTCTAAGAAGAAACTTATAAATCCTATCCATTTTTTAGCAACTCTTTGAGAATGGTTTAAAGGAAGCATTTTTAATGAAGGCAGATCATGATAAAAGCATATGTGATAATCAGCTATGTAATAGAGAGAAAAACATTTCTATTTTCCTGTTTTCATAATACTAAAACAAAGGGGTACCCAAACATATGAAGTGTAATTAATTCAAAATAAACCTGTGTGTAGTGGTGATGGGAAAGGTAATTTGTAATTGGTTGTATAATTCACAGCCAAAGGATTTAACTTGCGGCCAAAATTTAGTGGGAATAAAAAGTTATCTATACAGATTTAAGAACTATTAAAGTTGCAAGTGCTAAATAAAAGTATTCCATATTGAGTCTCATTATTTAAATCAATCTCCACATGATAGAAAAGCAGATGGGACTGCAAGTAGGCTGCAAGTTACCCAACATCATCTTATGAAAGATGTTTTTTATCTTTTCCTGAAAACAGTCACCACCAGGGATAAGATTTTTGATTAAACAAGTGACAACTGCTGCACCCCTTGTGCTTTCCCTTGCACATTCTTAAAACATATCCAGAAGCGGGAGCTAAATCAAGCAAAGCCCTTCCATACCCTGTATTCTGTACACTTTGTGTATATAGTAACTTGTGTGTGTAATGGGAAGGCTTGTGTGTTTTTTTGTTTGATTTTGACTTCTTTTATGCTATTATAAAAATACCTTCCACAGCAGTGTCATAGATAATAGACTGATATGATTTGAGGTAAGAATGTTGTAGTTCAACTTTTAGTGTTAATTTGGAAAGTCATAGATAGAGGCAAGAGTCTGTCTACACAGAACTTCTGAAGCCTGGAGCCTTTTCCAAACTCTGCAGCTCACAAGCCAAAAAGTAACATACTCCTCCAGTTACACTCATCTTGTTAAAGAAAATAGTTATAACAATTATGTGCAATTTTTTCACTTCTATTTTTTATCTCCTATTTATTTACTTAAGCACTGTTCAATATTTCACTTCTTCTAATGAAGCAGAAGTTCTAAAAGAAAAAACATATTTAGCTGAGCAGCTTTGTTTAGTTTTTTTCTTCCTGTGCCTTTTTCTAAATAAATACCTAACCACAGTTTTCATTGGCATAATATGACCAAATGCATTTTAGTTCCTCTAACAATACAAAGCAGTTACAGAACTTCTGGAGTTTCTAGTTTAAAAAAATTCCATACAAAAAGGCTTTACTTTACAATATTGAAATGGGATAAAGCAAATTTCAGTATGGTCAATTGAAAAATTAACTTGTGAACTTCCGCTGCATAGTGAGGTGACCCACTATGAAATTTTGCTCATACAAAAGAAACTATATACTTTTAAATAAATAAAAGCTACTATATACATTATACTGTACAATTAAATGAGAGACGACATGAAATGGAATAAATTTAGGCCCGCCTTTTCATCAGCAATGCTCATATCTTGACTTTATTACAACTTTGAATAAAACCCTCTGCTTTAGATTATTTTTTTTTTTATTTTAGTGGCAGCCACATGAACGCACCACCATATTCCTGTATTTTTTTAAAATAACATTGGAGCTGTCATCAAAGTAGAGCACGGAGATTGCATTCAGTTTTGTTGGTGCACAGCATGGCTTTGGTACATGATCGGGGAACATCAAGTGAACCTGAAAGACAGATAAATACATAGCTCATATATCAAACAGAGAGGTGCAAGGACAATGTCAGTGCAAAATATGTCTTTGCAATTCAGCAAGGGCTGTGGTCACAAATTTTCCTCGGTTAGCAACTTTAAAGTACAGCTTACCTCCAGCATATTTTTCTGATTTCAATTGCACAGGGTTATACAATAAAAGCAGATGGAGAGATAAATGAGAAGCAGCCAAGACAGAAAGTTGGTTTTTAGATGAAATTTAGAGAATTGGAGTTAGGCAGCTGCTCAGGAAAACATTTAAACGTATTGTCCATTCCATCTTTGCTGAGGGCAAGGCATAACATGAAGCAAAGGCTCAAGCCCCAGGTCTCACCAGGACCCCAGCATGAGCTAAAATACTTTCCTGTGTTGGGGGCTCAGTGTGGAGGAAAATCTATTGCAGGCAGCAAAGGTTGTGCAGGCAAAGCCTCATAATGAAACTGTTTTCAGCCTATGAAATGGTAAAATGTGGAGTCTCAGACAGTATGAGTGCACTTTAAGGTCTTATCTAGGTATCTATGGATCCAATTCTACTTCCACCGAAATAAAAATCATAAAAACATAAAAATCAGTTCATAAGGTGGGTGCCAGCTGGACAGAATATTTGGGGCAGAGAAGTCTTTATGTTCACCAGGCTGAAATATATCAATGAAAGACTAAAGCAAAAGAAAAGAGTTTTGAAAAGTGTCCCAGAACAAACAAGATCTAGTGGAAATAAAATGGGGGAAATACAAATTCTTTGTACTTGAAAGAAGGTTGGATGTAATATTCTACACATGCTGAAGACTTGGAATCTGGGGAGCCAGAGAAGAGGGAGTTGTAATAGAGACGGCAACAACATTAAGGCATGGATGAAGACTTCGGCAGTAATAGATTTTGTTTGTATGTTAAGTCTTTGTAAATCTGTTAGAGCCATCTGTCTTGCAGTGATATAAACCCAGAGCCTTTGCCAGACAACAGAGAACAGTCTATCAGGAAACAATTTTTACATAACAGTTACCATGAGAAGGTCTTTTGAAATGAGCAACAATAAATCCTGAAGTAGCTGTTTTGTAATAATTTAGACACACATTTAAAAGCTATTTAACAAATGAATAGCAAAGCACTGGAGAAAAAAATGATTGTGCCTGACCTGGGCAGATGTTTGTCCGGCCATAAATCATGGTTCCACCAGCCCCTGCCACCCCGATGGAAGATCCATGGCCCCACAATACTCCCTAGGAAGTGATGTTCACAGCCTTTTCACATGTTTACCCCAAATTCAGTGCAAACCAACCTGATGATCCACTGCTTTGCATGCCCAGGAAGACAATGCTACCCCTGTGCCTCTTCTGAGGGTGATGCAGGAAATGAGAAGTTTATAGAGCTTATTAAATGCACCCTGTCTTTTATTTATATGCATCTGTATTGTCTGTTTGCCTGAGTTCAATTGCAGACAAACAAGAGAGGGAGAGAGTGAGGTACTGGCCCATATTTCTCCTATTCTTGTTACAAAAGAAAACAAAAAAGAATCAGTTAAATTTGGAGGGGTACCAAGGAACAATCATTTCCCAACCCAAAGAGCAGGCTTTTTAAGAATGGTGTAATCATTATGGCCAAGAGGTGACTGCATTTGGATTAGGGTGGAGCATATGAATAATTGCTTCCCAAGCCATCCCCATATGCACACCTTGTGTAAATCTGAATTTTATATAATTTAAACCAGAAAACATTAAACTACTGTTATCTCATCTAATTTATGTACAGCTAAAACTTAATTGGCCTCATGATTTTTTGGCTGCACTGAATGCATGTTTAGTACATGCAAAGGGAGACACGCAATTCCAAAATGGCCATAAAAAGCAAAAATTAAGTATCCAATTTAAAAAATAGGACAAACTACACACATTTCCTAACAATGGGAAAATAACCATTTTGGACAGGAAAAACACACAAGAGAAAGTAGCACTGAGCCAACTCTTATTTAACAGTTCATAATTGCAGGAGGGAACTCTAACCTGGGGATCTCAGTGATATTGGCAACTTTTCTGGACAATGCTTGTGTAATACTAAACTATTGCTTTGCTGACCTACTTCTTTTCTGCTCAGGACTGCAGATATGCTGTTCTTCATTGTCTTCTAAGAACACTGCTTCCTTGCCAACTGGCATTTTCTGTTCCCTTTCACCTGAACTCCTTAACGCACTTCTACTTTTTTTCACCCTCTGACATTTTCCCTTGTTTTTGTAAATCTTGCTGACTTGAATTCTAGTATAGAGGAATAATGTTGCATTGGTGACTGGACTTGGAGATGGTGAGTAAATGAAAAATTGAATGGAACGGAAAAGTTCTCAGCATATGTTGAGTTTTTGAAAATGTCCCTCTCATATAGAAATACTTGGCAATTTTCACAAACAGAACTTGGTTTCGATCAGAAAGAAATCAAATTTTATTTTTGTTTGTTTGCTTGCTTGGTTTTGGGTTTTTTTTTTTTTTTTGGTGTGGGGTTTAAATTTGAGGGAGGTGCTTGGGCTGGTATCCCGGTAGTGACTCCACTCATTTCTCAAGGGGGAAAGGTTTTTCAGGCCCAGATTTTGATGTGAAAACAAAAGAGAAAGATCATTATCCTTACACAGTCATCAGCATAATCTGATAGTCAGGATACCTTGCCATTATTAGTTTAAATCAAACGGAACCTTAAATCCATGTTTCTCTAATCTCAGTTGTGTGCCTTGAACATTCCAGAAACTAATTGGGGATGACAACCCTTTCCTGTTCTCATTTCATGCTGTGACTCCCTCCTTGTGTATTATCTCTCATTCCTCCCCTTCTTAATCATTCTGCTAATACCAGTGCTATTCGAATCCAGTTCTTCAGCTGGCACAGGTGAAAAATCAGTTTTTGACCAGACTGACCAGACTTTGGCCTTACAGCATTACATTTAGTCATACTCTAAAGGTCATTTCTGTAGATGAACGGTGCTGGGGTAGAGGAGGCCTAGCCAGCTGCCTCAACTAAGATCATCTTTTTGGCTGCTCCAGCTGAGGCACAGGACTAACATAAGAATTAGCAGAGGCAGAAAGCTGGCTGCAAATCCCCTTTTACATGTACCAGGCAGAGCAACAGATCCAAATACACTTATTTTTAAATTGCATTTGTAAGCCAGGCATGACTGAACACAATTTCTTACATGCAAATGCATCTGTTTGCAAAGCTTCACATTAAATTACAGTGTAAGAATCTCTGCCAACAGTTGACAACAGAGGTCCACAGAGTGGCCAAGTGTCATCATTTCTGGAAGGTATAACATGTAGATGTTAACACTGAGTTTCAATAAGCTGCAAAAACTCTTGGAAGTCAAACCAGGGGGCCCCTTTAGTTCCTGTCTACACAATTCTCCAGAAATATAACACAGTCTTCTCATGTGCTATTGCATTTGAAATGGAGGTGAAACTTACCACACATGGCACTCTGAGCAGGTCCTCTCTCCAACAAAATCACTACAGCAGGTTTTGAAATGAATTATGATTTACCAAGAAATAATCAAAATTCAGTAGTGATAAGCAGAAGAGTCAGACTCTGAGCAAAGACACAATCTACAGCATAGGCAACTATAACACAGTCAGAGGCATACCAGAGTCTGAACAATGGCATGGTTTGTTGCATTCATGTGGGCATTGAGGGGAAAAGAACACTCTCCGTCACAGTAAAACGCAGCGTAGCCCTCCGGTGCAATAATCCAATCCTAAAACAACAACAAATAAATCCACTCATTATATTTTCTCACTCAGGGAATTTATAACTATATCAAACTAAGACTTGCTCAATGACAAAATGAACTTCAGAAGGTGTCATATGAAAGGAATGGGGTATTTTTTAAAAAAAGTACTTGCTTTGTTCATGCAAAATTGAGATGAAAATTACTGAAACCTAAAAATCTGTACTGAATACCAACTAATGAGGCTATAAGGGAGATTAAAGATTAAAATATATTTGCAGAATACTTTTCCTTCCAGACTAAAAGTTTTGAGCATTTCTTGATGCAACAAAAGTAATCAATATGCATTCTCTTCCTTCAGCATAGTCAATACTGTTAACTGTATTACAGTGTGAGACTGAGCGATGCTAGTGATTACCTGTTGGCATGCCAATGAATCATACATTTTCAGTATTTCAAGCAACACAGCATGGGCAAAAGACCACAAGAGGGCAAATATTTTAAAATGTTAATAAAAGCTGTGTGTTTAGTTTGCTGAATTCCTCCTCTGCCAGGTAATGGAGGTGCTGCAGGAAGGGCAGAGAGGATCAGGTACCTACTTCTTGGGATTTGTATCTTTTTTTTTGTATCTTATTTCACTCTGTGTTTCACTGATCAAATATTGTACAGTGTAGCTCTGGCTTTCCAGCGGAAACTTTTAATTCTTACAGTAGCCTTTGTGTTAAAAAATTTATTTTTTCTTTGACTACTATGGCCACTATGGCCACTGATCTGAGAGCCTAGCACATCTTGGAGCATACCAGAATCTACTGTTAAAAAAAAAAAAAAAAAAAAAAAACACAAAACACAAAAAAAAAAAAAAAAAAAAAAAAAAAAAAAAAAAAAAACCCAGAAAAACCTGTTGATATCTGAAAAAAAACACCCTGTAATCAAGAGACAATGGCTTACTTGTTCAGTAGCCTGAGTTCAATACCACAAGCCTGCTCTGTGGCCCTGGACAGGGTAATTATGCTTTGCAGACTTGGGAAAACAGCCTCTGCCTACTTCTTCAGGCTGCTGTGGGGATAAATATACTACAAAACATCAGATAGGATAATGAGGCCATATGAGAATCTGAGCTAGATACAGGATGAGCTGGCACTAAAGAGATAGCATACTTTTGCTCCTCATAGACTTGTTCTGCTCCTGGAGAGTTGTTTTAAAATAATTCAGCGAAATGTGAAATGCACAGGCACCTATCCCTGGGTTCTTAGGTATATATGCAATAGTTAGAGGTTACTGAAGGCCTTCTTGTTCTTTATAGAGAGTTCCTTGCTTTCTGGAAAAAGCCCTAGATTGATCTCTATTTTCTTTTCCCATAATGCCCTGCCTCTGACTTGATGACCATTTACTGTAGGTATATATAGTTTTTTGTTGTTGTTGTTGTTGTTACTGTGGTGAGTTTTCCTCAGAAATTATATAAAATTAGCTATGGTATCATAAAGATCACTGAGCAATGATCCAAGATTTATTTCCCTAAGGACCCTACCCCAGTGAAATCTCTATGACCTGTAGCAGACAGCACTGAACAAGGGGGATTTAAATCTGAACTAGTGAAAATTTAAAACATTTCATTACGTGATGTGGGGATTTTGGTTTCATTTAGTGCAGATTCACTCAACTCTTGAGCAGCAGTTTAAATGTATCTTTATGTGAATGAATCCAAATCATAAAGCCACAAGCTAATGTATGCAATATCTTTGAGAGAAGAGTTATAGTGGTAGCAATACTGATAAGGATTTGTTGCAAAATGTATTTAAAGAATCTGTCTCTCATCACTGTAAAACCAATTTCCATAAAGAAAAGAGAGTGTAAATAATGGGGGACTTTAAAATAGATTGTCCCAGTTCGAACTGTTAGGAAAGAGCATTTATAATCTTACCTGCCATCCTAAGTCTCGGAAACTCACATAAAGTTCATGTTTCTTACACGCTTGCTTTTGCTCGCTTGTGTTATAATCTACAGGAAGTAAATAACATTAATAAATTATTTGGAAGTATTACTAGAACTGACAAGCTTTAGCTATTTTTGAGGTCCTTACCAAGCTGTACAAAGGAAAGGAAAACCATACTGTCATTTATATTCCTAGGGTTAGTTGTAAAGGCAATGTAAAACTGGAAATACAGAATCAGCACAGTCAGACTGATACAATTTCTGTACACTGGCAAAATAATGCATACAGGATTAGGGGAAACAGGTTTACAAGATGTCTATTTGCTGGCTAGCTGGGTAGCACCTCTGATAATATCCATACAGGTAATCAAAGAGGACAAGTGAGAGTCTGATCCAAAATATCAGGGAAATCTTCTGTAGGTTGGCCCAATTTTAATTGCCAGGTAAAGAAAGTAACCCAGTTCAAAAGATGAATTACCAACAATAAAATTGTCCTGAAACAAGGAGATTTCAAAAAGTCTCTTAGTTAAACACATAGTGGCACATGTTGTACTTAATTTTTACCATATATTCTGGAAATATTCACCACTTGATGATCTTTAGTTGCTAGTAAACAAGTAGTCTAACAGGTGCTTTTTAAAGGACTGAAAGAGCTCTGTCAGAAATGTGTCAGAATAGAAGGACACCCAGAACCGTTCATACATGCTTCTCCATGACAACCTTGCTCCTGGAGAAATTCTAGTACTTGTTCCTTACTGATCCTAAGTAACAGGAAAGGAAGGGAACAGGGTCATGCCTTCATCACATTAGCCCCCAAAGTAGGTTTGTACAGCTATTCATGTGATGCCATAAATGAGGCGTGTGACAGAGCAGGGAATACAGACCGTCTCCTCTGTTTCCAATTCAAGAATGCTTAAGATAACATTTTTTGAACCAAAATAAACATTCTGGGAAAAAAAAATCACAAAAAAAAATTCACAACAACAACAAGAAAAAGCAAACAAACAAAACTCCACAAAACCCTAACAAGGAAGGCATGGAAAAATAAAACAAATCTTTCTGTTTCAGAAAAAGAATTTTTAGATATTTTTTTTTTACATTATAAGACTTGAGACTGAAATGGGAAGTTCTCTGAAAAATTTCAGGATAATTAAGATTCAGAGAGAAACTCCTTTTTCATATAAAATGAAAGAAACTTCTACAGTCTCTGAACTAATCTGCATAGTTCTTCACATCCTTGCAGAAAACTCTTCCAAATATATGGCCTGGAGGAGTTTTTTCTACAAATTTGTCAAGTGCTTCTTGTCAGCTGTCCAGACCTCTGTCACCATTGCTTCTCTGGGTTCTTTTCAGGTTCTCTGTGTCTTGCCAAAGATGTGATGGCCACAACCAAATACAGTATAAAATAAGGTTAAATAGTTATTCCAGGCTTGTTTTCTAGTAGTATTACCCAGAATAGGAGTTTTGCAGTAATATCACATGTCAAGTAATCAGCTTCCAAACTTTTTTAAAATATATTCCTGCTCATCAGCCTTAGGAGTCTGTTGTAGTTATACAAATAAATGAATAAAGAACAGATTGGGGATGAGGATGTTGATGAGAACTGCAGCATGATGGGGCTGCTGCAGCCGTGGTAATGTAAAGGTTCTGAGGGATGGCATCAACAACAGCATTGCAACCTGTTGCAAGTCAAGCAAATATGGCACAAATCCACTGTGGTTGTCTAGGAAAATCTTGACTGAATTCAAATTCAAATAGGAAGCAAAAGTAATGTGCAAGTGGGATGAACTATACAGAAATAATATAAACATGTTGCCTGGGAAAACATAAGAAAAATACAGCTTTGTTGTTCAGTAGAGCAAGGACTCAGAACAGGTTAATGTAGTCAGTGACTTCTTTGCCTTGCTTTTTACTGGCAATATTTACCCTCAGGAGTCCCAAGTCCCTGACCCTAGTGGCTGAAACTCTACCCACAGTAAAAGAGATAGAGTTAGGAATCAGTTCAGCAGTTTGAAGATACATGAATCCATGTGAGCAGAACAAATGAATTTCAGGGTGGGGAATGAGCTGACCAACACTGCAAAGTCACTTCCTGCCCTTTTTGAGCATTCATACCCCAAAAGACATTTCCAATGATTCAAAATGGAAAATGCCACACCCATCTGCAGGAAGGCAAATCAGCTTAACCTCAGTTTCTGAGAAGTCTTTGGAACAAATTCTTATGGAAACTGTCCAGGCACACAAAGAACAAAGAAGGTGCTTTGGGAAGAGTAAGCATGAATTTACTAGTTCAAACTGTGCCTAACCAACCTGACTGTTTTCTGTGATGATCTGACTAGCTTTGTGGGCTTTTGAAGAGCTCTGGGTGTTGATCCCTTTGCTTTTAAGAAGGTTTCGGATATGGTCTCCCATAGTATTCCTTGAGTCAAATTGGTCAAACCAATCGATAACTTTGATAGGTAAGAATATAATGGATGGAAACTTGTCTAGGCTGCTGGGCCCAAACAGTTGGGATCAGTGGTACAGAGTCCACCTGGCAGCTGGTTACAAGGGAGGTCATTAAAGGATCAGTACTGGTATTAGCACCCTTTTTAGCAGCTTGGACAATAGAACAGAATGTGTTCTCTGGAAGTTCACAGAGGATATGAGATCTGGGAGGAGTGCTCCATCATCCAAATTACCAATAAAAGTTTGGACTGAACCAGATCCAGAAGAGACTCGACAAGACGTCATTCAAAATACACAGACAATTTTTTTCTCTTACTGGCAACATGCTCTTTGAATAGGCTTTTTCTTTATTTTTTAAACAGGCTATGTACCTGCTTTCTATTAAATACACATGGGCCCACTATGACTCCCAAAACTGTGTCAAAAAGCTGTCCACAAGACACAAATATGTCCATTTGCAATACTAAATAAGCATCAGGGATGTTAAGCTAGGCTTTCTAAGTTATGATACCTCAAATCCTCATAGTTTTTAAAGACAAACACTGTGTTCTTTCCTATGATATTTTCCTAGCCCTTCAATGACAGTCACTGAATGATCTCCACATGCAGCTGGTTATGTCCTGCCATCTCAGATACTCTCAGCTGTCCCAGGGCATGCGGGGTCAAAATATACACCCACTTCCCATGGGATATCTATGTCCTTTTGGAGTAGCAAGTGGAAGCAAGACAGGATGCCCTAAGACATCACAATTTTTCAAAAATCCATATGCCTTTAATACAAACAAAATCCCTGAGTCATACCTTGTGCTGAGTTGTATGTAATATTCTAATGTGTTTTGCATGCACTCCAGAAATAAAATGAAGGTAGATGAAAGTAAAGGAACTTTTAAAAAATGGATCTGTGTTCACTGATCACTCTTCACACAGATCTATATATTCATTTTCACTAACATCAGTGCTCACAGGAGGTGAATATCGAGCTTTTCTGTCTCAGCTATTAGAGGGAATTTAAAACTCATACATATAGAATACAAGTCACTTTGCAAAAAACTGTGACTGAAAAATGTGGAAAATATGCACATGAGAAAGTCAGGAAAGCCACAATATGGTTTTTAGTAGCCCCCAAGCAGGCAAACAAATGAAAGCTGAAGATTGTGGTTTTGCCAGCTTTCTCTGCAGTGACATTTTCATATTCAAGAATATGTACAGAAGTTTTAGGGACAGGATGTAGCAGAAGTTTCTACACTTAAAGGTGAAAATCTGAATAATACATATGTAAGTGATTGCACAGATGTCATCATTGTTGTGATACTCTGAGCCATTTGAATATAGGTTCAAATGATGTGTGGTCACACCAGCATACCTGATAAAATGGCCAGCATGTACAGTCTGTAAGCCATCTAACCCATTCACCTACGAAGAAAGTGAGACTCACGAAAGTCTGAATTCCTTCCCTAAATTCTACCTTTCATGTAGGACAAATGTTGTGTGTAATATAACATTTTATGCAAGTATCAAATGTGACATTTATAATAAGATCTGGTGCTAAGGATTCAATTTCACACACTGTAGCTTCAAAGCCCATATGCTTATTCTGTCAAGAATCAAAACCATAGGCTATTGTGATTGAGAAAACACTGTTCCTCAGTGGAATCTAAACCCCTACATAGCAGAAAAAGCTGTAGAAGGAGGTCAATAAAATATATGTATAAGAAATTTAATGAGATTTTTTTTTTTCAGGGGAAATAATGTATAATCATGAAAACATGCTTATACATACTATTACAAAATACTGTATTTTGAATCAGTTTGTGTAACACCAATCAATAGCATACACAAAATGTAGCCTTAAGTATTGTTTTCTGGTTTTATCTCCATATGAACAAAAAATATGTAGCTTTGTTTTTTAGTTTCCTGGTGTCAGTCACTATTCAGTATTTAAATGTGGCTATTCTCTAATGCCCAGTTACAGTTACTCTTTATAGACAATGTTAAAGAAATTTAAATTTAGCCAGCTTTTTTTTAGGGGAGAGTTATGTGACATACTTTGTAAACAACCTGCCTGGTATTGGTTTGGTTTGAGGATTTTAACTTTTTTTCTTCTATCTATAGTTTGTCAAAAATAAAACTGGGTAAATAAAGAAGTGTTTAATCCTCTGTGCATAGCAGGCAGGTAGAGCCTGAATGCTAAGCTTAATTCTGTCTGTCTTTACACTGCATTGACGTCATCTCCTCTTGAAGTTCTTAGCAACACAGGGATGATGATCCCAAGTCTGTCAATAATTTCCCAGGTATTATAATAATCAATACATAAGATTTTATTCTCTTCATACTGAGGTTGTGTATATGACAGAATCACAGAATATTAGTTGGAAGTGACCTTAAAGATCATCTACTTCCAACTCCCCTACCAGGGGCAGGGGGTCCCCTCAGTTTCCACTAGACCAGGACTCTTCCCACATAAACCATCCTATGATTTTGTGAAACTCCATGAATAATTTTAAAAAAATGTCTTCCCTTTGAAAGGGAAGAGCTGGGTTGTCCAGTGGAGCTTTCCCTTTTGACATGCTGAGAACACAGTAAAGCTAATTGCTGAAATCCAAGAACTTAAAAAGTAAGAAGGAAAAAAAAAGAAGGCAAAATACAAAATGCAAGAGGCAAAAGAGAGATGAAAAAAAGCAAGAGCAAGGGGAAACAAGAGAAAACAAAAGAGAAAGAAAAAAGAAAAGGGGGGGGGGAAGTAAAAGAAAATGAAGAAGAAGGAAGCAAGGAGGAAGTGAAGACATGATTGTGGTAAAGTTGAGACTGATGTATATAGAGAGAAGTATTAGGAGCCTGTCATTTATGAATCACAACATACCTATCTGGGTCTGGCTACATTACCTCTGGCTATGTAAGCAAAAGCTTAGAAACAAAAGACCTACATGACACAATAATCTTTGCTGGTCACTGTGTCAAATGTCTTGCATCAAGGAGTGAATAATGATTGAATATAGTCTATTGACTATATTCCATGAGAAAGATGATTGGCAAAATTCTTTGGTTTTTTTTCCCAAAAACTTTTATGTTTTAATTTGAAGATGTTAATTTTATTTTTGAAGTTCTGCTCATTACTGAAGCTGTAGAGAGGTTGGACAATTAGCCTGCTCCACAAACCCAAATGGATACAGTATATCCCCCAGATCCTGGGGCCGGAAAAGAGAAGAAAAAGAGCATAGCTTTTCTCTGATAGTAGGCTCTCCACATGGAGGGATTATATTCTGAAAAGACTCAGAGATCAGAGAAATAAAAATGTGTCCTCTTCTCTGTGTCTTTTTCGCACACTGGTGACATGGATAGAACCTTCAGCATGCTCATCCACAGCATTTCATGAGTATTGTTGCAGTAGTTATTAAAAGACATCTGGATCATCCATAGTGGGAAAAGTCCAGTGAACAATCATTAATGACACCCACACAAAAGAAGTTTGTTTATTTGTGACATGGGGGTTGTTGAGGCAAACTGCAAGGCAGGAGCAGGGAATGTGGTTTGCTGTACCTTCAAGCATTTTTGCCTCAGAGGACGCTGCTATGGGAATCTGTGGTCACTTACCTACCTTCAGTTTTGCCATCTTTTCCAGTCTGCCTATATCTTAACAGCCTCCCTCTCCAGGCCTCTGATTTTGATGCAAGTGCATGTGCAGTTGCTTCTTAACCTGATCTTGTTTTAACGGTATGCTTTTCTTGAATTGCAATCTCTTTTGAAAGAGATCTGCCATGGATCAACATATGTAGTGATGTACTCTATGCTTATGTAAACCTTAAAGAGATTAGGAGAAAATTTGTTTCATAATGCACATTTCACTAGAGATGTTCTGATTTTTCTTGTTTTACAACCAGTCTGGAGCACAACTGAATGCAGAGACAAGGCTGAAAAGTATTTTGAGACTTACAGACAGCTCTCCCTGAGGTAATTCTTATGTCAATGCAATGTGATAAGGTTGTGTTTTCCCAGGGTAAACCAGCAAGGAGCTTGTGTTCAGCTTTCCTGCTATAATCAACAAAGCTTAAGAAATCTGTTCAGTTCTCACTTTTTCATGCTCTAAATACATAGGATTCAGTCCAAAACAGTGATATTTATATTTAGGTATCTCGTGTGTACCATATACCTAGGTGATTATCCCTTCACCAAAAATAATGTGATTCTCAAAATTAGCAGACTTTCCAGGGAATATGAAAAATTATTTAAATAATTTCTTTGATTTCTTTAGCAACTCAACGGTAATTTTGGTTGTTATGGTAAAATTATCCTTCTGCAAATGGTCTGGGAAAGGCTTTTTCATTGCATTAGAATAGTTTATAGCCTGCCTCTGTCAAGGTTCTGAGACAGATATAAGTAATGCATATTGCTTATAACACTTCTCAAATAGGTGAGCCCCACCCCAAGGCAAAATTCCTCCTGCAAAATACTGATTTGCTTACTTGTAGTCATCCATGGGATTTAAGAACAGCACTTTATGTTAAGGTTTTGATATGCTGTTATTAAATCTGCGATGCTTCTAGAAAGAAACACTTTCACATCCTTTTCCCAAAAAGTGGAAATGTTTGTTCAGGCGTGAGAATATTTACAAAGCGACTTTGTGCCTTCAGCTGAAAGGATTGTTTCAGGAAAAACTGAAGTAAAATTTATTCCAGGCTCTAAAGCAATTAAGAACATTTTCACGTGCATTATTGTCAGTACCTTTCAGGTAAGGGGCCAAATTCACTCCGTAGAGAAATATATTTTATATTTCTATCGTTACCTGTCAGCTGATCTGAACTCCTAAACAGTTGACAATTTTTCAGATTGGTTAAGCTTCCTCATTTCCAGTATTGAGACTTTTGTGTTACATCTTGCCTTCTTCAGCTGAGAGGCAGTTTTGCTGAAGCTTCCTAGACAAGTAGTAGGGGTACAATAATTTTCTTTACCTCTACTTTTTACTTATGCATAGCAAAGATATCATCCAGTTGCATACTGTGTAGTTTAGTTTCAAGCTCAGACACAGCCTTTCTTAAACTGCTGGGTCATTTCACCCTCCTGGGGTCCATGATGCATGTAATTGATCTGATTTACAGAAGGTAACATAACAAAACAGGGCCAACATAACAAAAGAGGAATGCAAACACTGTTTCTGACAGTTCAGCCAGTGAGCTGCATCTTTTTGAGCTGTTGTGACTGCCTTGCATTTCAGCAGGTGCCCATACCTCCTATAAAAATACTAGTAAATCATAGCTCCATCTTACCCCCAACACTTGGCATCCTAGAGGACTCCTGTTGACTACTGGATTTGTTGCGGTTCTGATTTTTCCTTTTATTGTTGGCTGCTCGGACAGAACGGAAAAGCACTTCACTTGCCTTGAAGAATGCAACCATGAATGGTTGCTTTGACTGAGGCCCATGTCTTCCAACCAGGCCAGCAGATTTAACATTGATACTTCGACCTAAAAGCAATGGAAATTGCAAGTTAAAAGGTGAACTTCTGCCCCTCACAAAACCATAGCAGAAGTTCAACTGTTGGCTGAATCATAGCAAGGAATTTGCTGCACTCCTGAATTCATATGATTAGGAATCTATCCACATTTTGTTGAACAAAACTTAAAAAGACAAAAAATCTCAACAATTTGCAAAAGTTTCAACAGCTTTACAGATACGATTTTTATTGCATAAAATTGCAGTCTCTGTGTGCTATATATCTTATTCATTAACATTCAGAGATGTTTTAATTCAGTCTCATGCATGCATCTATAGAACTGAAAAATAAATGAGCCCCATTAAATCTATTTCCTATAGAAAGAATAATGTAACGTGGTCTTCTAATTTTGCATCGCTTCAGTGGGACATGGAATTTTATATCCCCAAAGCAAACCAGTAGCAAATAGAAGTGTAGATAATAAATATAATTCTGCTTTAAAAATAAATATTGTGCAATGTTACTTAAACTGATGCTCATTCACCAGTAAAGGTAGGAAGCCATTCAGTTGTTCAAGAGAAGAGAGTTTGAAATATGCGTATTATTGACTCTGGTTCTGTTCCCAGGGGATGTGCATATTTCTTTAAAATATTTGTTCAGTCAGGACTGTGTAGTAACCTCACTATATTATGTGGTCTAAACCTCACTGAAAGAAAGGAAAGCAAAACAAGTCACTGAAACTGCATCAGTGACATTTTAGCAAATAAACCCTCACTCTTAACAGAATTTATTTTGGCAGCATAAACACTTTTGTGCGTACGTGTATTATGCAGAGCCCTTCAACCGTCAGAAAATGAGACAGTGTCATGTGAAGCTGTGCAGCTGTGCAGGGTGGGGACACAGAGGTCCTTTAAACGGGAGGGTACGGGCACTGGCACCGCGCGCCGGGCGGCACCGGGGTGCCTCGGGATTCTTCTAAACCCGCTGGAAAATTTGTTACGTGGACAACGAAGGAGCATCTGCCTCACAAATGTATAATGCTGTTAACTCAATCACCCTGAAAAAGAGCTTGAAAACAAGTATAGGAGTAAACATTATAGAAATAAGCATATAGGTTTCCTTTTCAAACACAAACTCACAGTGGCTGCACGCCAGAGTCTATATTTCTTAAAAAAACTCTATCACTGGCGTAAATGAAAGAGGCAGTTTGATTTGTGGTTAAAGTAGTTTCCATTCTACTTCCACTGTAACAAATGTATTAATTCAGCTCAGACTTCCTCCTTCTGGCAGCCCTTTTGCAGTAAAAAGAGAAATTAGAAGTTCCAGCCAAATACCATACCTTGAACTGACCCACTTCAATACATAAACACTTTTACAACATGTTTATTCAGGTGTAGCACTTTAAATTGGTTTAAGATGTTTCCAGTGACAGAGAGCCCAGCAAAGGCAAGAGAAGAACTGAGAAAGTTAGCAGTTATGGAGCAGAGTAATTGGCAACATATTCTGAACAATTTTGATAATTACTTTTTTGACTGCAATGGAAAAATATATTTGTTGAAGCTTCTGATTTCATTTTAAATGCTTTTTTAGTCTTGTGTTTCTTTAATTCTTCTTTTCATGTGTTTGAGTTACTATTAAATAATTCAGTAACATTAATTTCTATATGTTCCAATCTTCAGTTGCAAGTCAGATATGAAAAACTGTACATGCTATTCTCTATTCATAACAACATGGACAAGCTAGCTTCTCACCACAAAGTTCCACATTTCCCTTCATTTCTAGAGGGAATATTTTTACTATTTTTCTTTACTTTTCAGTCCAATGAGTTTCAGAATTTTAATTTTATCTGTAAAATATTAATGCTTTACTGGTGGACATTTTGAGAATACTATTAGATTTATATATTGAGAACTGTAAAGGTGTGTGAAGCTTTTCTGAATTTAAATTTAGGTTCCTTGAATTTACAATGGTGGATATTGTGTGCGAAGCAAAATATCCTTCAAACCAATGTGAACTCCCTTTAAAATAACTTTTAATATTATTAAGTTTCCTCTGGGTTTCCTTTAGACTTCAGCAATGAGATGGCTATTAAGATTCCACAAGTTAAGGCTTACTTGGTTATCCAGGGTATAGAGATATACTGTAAAAAATTAATCCTGTAACCCACAGCCTTTTTACACAGAGAAACAGCTTATATGACTATATTCCTTTATGTGCTTGATCTTCTAAGCAGCCAGCATGAGATTTTAGGATTCATTTGTTCAATTCATGAATGGTGTATGCACTGGATCTGCTTCTTGTGCAGAGGAAAACTTTTATTGACTTCTGTGGGTACATCGTTAAACTTTTCTCTCTCAGTTTATCATATACCTTAGCTTAACTGCAACTTTCAGAAGATGAAGCAATCAAAATATACACTGCCCTTGAGACGCTATATTTCTTCTGAGGAGGATCTCTGAACTGTTTGGTTTAGAAATTCAAACTACATATGTTGTCTCCATTTTAGGTTGCTTTTTTCCAAAAGAAAGTTTGCATTAACAGGACTTCTATTATCGTTTATTTAAAAAAAAAAAAAAAAAGAGAAAAAAAGAAAGAAAAAAAGAAAAATAAAGGTGTACATGGGGGATATTTGCCTTCAGTCTAAGAAGCATTGGCCCTTCTTGAACAGGAGGTATTTCAAAGCATTCTGCCTCTGAAAAGCATCAAGCTTTCTGCCACAGCAGTAGCTCCACTGTGTGTGCCATGGTCTTGTTGGGTAGTCCTTATTTTTGTTTGTAGTGTCAATTTCAGAATGCATTAAAAAAAAATTTGCTCTATCCTGAATTTCCCCTTGTAGCATTCATTTTTGTAAGTGGTTTCAATCTATCATTTCCTGTAAACATTTAGAAAACTCTTGGCTTCAATGACAACTGAAAAACCAGGTCTCTTGGGCATGCAGTTGTTCCATACTGTGGCATTAAAGCAATACTTTCTAAAGTCAGCTGAATGACTCAGGCTGACCTGCCTAACTACACCCGGAGCTTCAGCCAGATGAAACTCGTAAAACCAAAACAGCTTGTCTTTCTGCTTCTCTTGACCATCTCTGAACAATGTTGCCAAGCATTCTGAAAAATGGGCTCCATTCTGTCCTTCCATCAAATCTTTAATTCTGAGGATTTCAAAGATTTTTTTCAGATTGCAGAAGAAAAGAAGAAAGTGCAGGTAACCAGCAGTCCACTAGTGCCTGCTCTACTGAACTTAGACACTGCAATTGCCCCTGCACCTAGGAAAAACCCCAAAAACACAATAGATGGATTTACTCTGTGCAGAGATAGTCCAAAGCCCTTGTATTCTTCACATTCTGGCATGCACTGCTCAAAACTGCTCTGACGATTAATTATCTCCTCTACACACTGGAAAGTATATTTGGAGACTAAGACTTATTTAAAGCATTATGTTTCAAATTTGCTGAACTCCTTAGTCCTTATTCATAGGATTCTGAGTCTTTGGCAAGATGCATTTGTTTGACTTGGCATTTAAACTTCTTTTTGGCTTTTATACTATTTGATAGTAAAGTGCCCTTAGCAGTTTGCTTAAAATCTTGCATGGAAGTTTGGGTTTGACTGACTGAACTGAATGAATATTAATTGCCTTTTCACATTCTCTCCCCTAATAATAAAGGAATCGCTGCTGCAAAAATAACTGTGAAGTTCAGCTTACAAAAAGGTCCTATCTCAACAATCCCAACAATTTTGTGTTTTTTGTTTTTTCACCCACAAAATAGGAACTGCACTCGGGTTGATAACTGCAGAGCTATTTGCTGTGTCACTCTGTCTGCTTCAGTGCTGTCACACGCAGTCGTATCATACAATTCTTTTTGTGAACTCATCGAGTTCCATCTTAAAAGTTCATTTCCCCTCCAGCTGCTCCAAATGGAAATGCAAGAGCCCTTCAAAATTTCAATAGTAATCTGTCTTGCAGTCTTGACCTGGAGACACATCCTTGTTTTTCATAACATTCAGAAAGCTGACTTTTCCTGAGACTGCCAGTGTGGATGCCAGTGACAGTAAGATCTGTGCCTTGGCTTTATCTCCTCAGACAGTATATATTTTAAGTAAAATATTGATCAGACACTTATTTTGCAAGAGCTTTCAGTCATTATGCATCCTAGCCAGTTTTACACTGGCAACACAGCACAATGAGTAATTCCAAAATCCATTATTTTGTCCTGAGTCATCAGCCTGCACCAAACCACTCATTTTGTTATGAAAAACAAGAACTTATTTACTTTCAAAAGTGTTCAAGAATTCACAAAACACATTTTACAGATTAACCACTACTGCTAGGTCACAGTAGCTGGTAATAATTTTGCATATTTGTACTTAGAAATGAAAAATTTAGTGATTCTGCAAATTCATTTCAACACAGTTTGCTGAAAAAAAAGAATTCCAATGCCACACCTATGGTTTCATTCTTTTGGGAAGTGACATCTGAAATGAGGAAAGGCCTTTTGAAGAAATATCCTGCGCATCCAAGGTCCAATAACATTTAATATTTGAGCAAAAAACTGCCCATAGGCTCTAACTATGAAAGCTCACACAGTAGTTTTCAAAATTAGAGAGAAACTTTCATGGTTTCTCATGCCCAAACAGCACTATTGAGAGCAATGGGACTTGAAACAAAAGAATTGAAGTGGAGTTTGGCTACCTGAGCTTATTTTTAAAAAGACAAGAGGAAAGCTAATAACACCAATGTGATGGTCCGTGTATGACACATCCTCAACACTCCAACTCTAAAGTATTTTTACTGTCTCTGTTGTATTATCTACATAAACTGTTGCTCGAACTTTTCCTTTGGTGGACACATTTATCTATAACAACATAAAATATGCTTTTGACACATGCTTTTTGTGTTTTATTAACTCTTCTTCTCCCTGAAGGCTTTAAGAAATTCTGCCAAATGGGTGGTCTTGGATGCTCTGCTCTGCCTTTCCTAGGCTTCACAGGTTTAGTCAAGACTAGATTCATCTTTTGTTTGCCAAATCTTACATTTAGTTGCTTTTACCCCGTCCATTTGAAGGACTTTAGAGTATTTTTTTGTGTTAATTTTGGTATTCATAAAGCTCTTGAAGAAAGCACTTGGAACACATAAGGAACTCTGATACGCTGTATAATATGGCAGCACCACATATGCTTACACAAAAAATCAGATATAATTATACACAAAAATGGTCTGTAAGTACTTGATTTATCCTTCCAAGTTAATGCACTTAAACTGTGAGTGGCTTGTGGGAGTCCTGGGGCTTTTCTGCACCATTTAAAAATGTGTTCAGGAAGACAATAAAACAAAGAGAGATTAGATTAATTGGTCATCCACCAAAGAATAAAATGGATAAAAGCTTTCTGAATGGAATAGAACACAAATGCTATTATCTCTAAACTAATGGTGTTGAGAAGCAGCGGTATCCTTCATCTGTCTGGGGAGCAGGGTGTGGGGTGATTTGCACAGCTGTACGGCAAGAACCAGTATGCACCAGTGGTGGTAGGAGAAGGGGTGGGAGCCCGTTTCACCCCCCTTCTTGGCCCTTCTGCTTAAAGTGAGTGTGCCCTTACTAACAAAGGGTGTGGTCGCTTGCTACAAGCCGACACAATGCCCACCCTGTTTGTGACCCAGCTGGAAACGGTGGTTTCACCCATCTCAGCAAAACAGAGTGCTGGAACTGGATCATCCTCTCTGCTCAGGATGGCAGTGTGCTCCTGGTGCATTTACATCCTGTGCCAGCTCCACCACAGAGTCAACAGAACCTCAAGGCAGCGCTGCAGCACTGGGACCTTTACCATGGGGACAGCTGTCATGGGATCACCCTGTTTTGGAGACTGAGAGACTCATCCCTCCAGCTTGTTTCACACCACAGTGTATTCCTGAGCATGTTTAATTTAAAACTAGTGCAATTTTGGCCAAAGCCAGCTCTGAACCAGAAATGAATGTAGCTGTACTTAGGCAGTGCTTGAGCCCAAGCTAATAAAACCTGCTGAGGGGCAGGATGTATTAGCTCGGGTTCAGTGCTGTGCTAACATGGCTATATGGCTTCCAGATGGCCCAGAATTTAGTCAGAGCTATTGCCTGCCAAAGCCCATGTATATATATATCAATATAAATACATATTTCCTAAGTCCCCCCACTATAAGGACAGCAATGAAGGTGACATTGCTCCTCATACTTTGCCTTGTAAATACCAGATCCATCAAGAGGTTTAAGGCAACAACCCAGCAGCATTCCCCCAGAGTTCTTGATAGCTACCATGGTCATGTAAGCGAGGTGCTAAGGTGGTCTACGGGCAGCTGTGGGATAAATTCATGACATTTAGTGTGGTAATGGTGAGGCCAAAACAACATCAAATATACAGCCAAGTACATGAAGAGGCCAGTGTGCTGCCACAGGTTGTCATGACTTGAAAGCAAACCAGCCACTTCACACCACACCAAGAAAGCTACCTTTCTGAAGGCTTAGTTGGAGAAAGGGACCTTGGAAGATCCAGGCTAAAAAGTAGAGAAGGTAAAAAAAAAGAGAGACTGTGGTTTTTAGTTTCTTTCCCAACAGCTCTGGAGAAGAACTTCACCGGTCCTTCATGCAGCATGTAGGGTTAAGAACCAAACACCCTTCCAGGGGACACACATCAGAGCATACCCAAATTCATGCTGAAGAGGAAATTAGCCTTCCACAGGTTTCAACTGTACTTATTTTTTTCAAGTTTGCTTTTGCTCTGAGGTAAAAAAATACTTGAAGTAAGAGTCAGAGTCAGGGAGCTGAGGGCTCCTGCTGCCTGCCCACCTCAAAAAGCAGGAAAGCCCAAAGAAACCTTCTATGGGACTATGTGGTAACAGAAATCTTAATCTTTGTTTTTTCAAAGTAGACACCAGTTTCTTCCCCTCTGGTGTGCTGGTAGATGAAAAATAAGTGAAATCTGCAGTAATCTAATAAAAGGCACAGAACTATATAACTGTGGGGCTACTCAGGATGTTGCGCTGAGAGCTGTGTATTTGGAATCCATTTTACTCTGTGGATCACCACCAATCACATTGCATGTTACCTCCCTCTCCCATTCTCTGTAAACAACTCTAGGTTCTCCTCAGCAATGACAAAAATAGAAAAAGCATTCTTTTAGCTTATAGCTGTTTATATCATTTCAGCAATAGTGATGCTCAGATCACTGCTAATATCCACTTATAAAAATGCTAAAAGTTAATACAAAGGTGCTGATTCACTAGAACAAGTTCTAAGTCTTAAGAGACATGTGGAATATATAGAGGAAAAGGTTGCATGGAGCTTTTCAAATTGTTTGTGCATCTGTATTGATTTTATGCTGCAATTCATCCAACACCCATGCGTCCATCAGCATGAAAAAGATCACCTCTCATTTGAATCATGACAGAAAGTTTTGGTGTCAAAAGTAGGGAATCAGCCAAAAGGGGATGCTGCAGAATGTTGAGGATACATGAAAAAAGAGAATCAAAAAACTTGATCCTTAATTTACCACAGCCCCAGGGAAAGAGTGCATTATATGTTGACAGGTTCCATATGTGTCATGCAAACCTTTATTCTTACTGTTCAAAATAAAATATCCCATTAAGAGAAAAAGTCTACATTTCATACTAAAATGAGACGTATGATACCAAATACTGTCCTAAAGAAAAAATAAAACACATTCCAGTGTCATGTGGCTTTTTGTACTTTTTTCTGGATTTTCAAAGGGGGTAAAACATGAATTACAACAACCAGACATTTTTCCAAAGATTTTTTTTTTCACACTGTTATATTAGTTACAGTTTTTTTTTTTTTATTCCTTATGTAGACATCATTATTTGTACACCATCTTCAGGGATGCAAAGAAATACATCCACACAAGTAATTGTCAAAAATGTCTCTGATAGAAAACTGTAAGAAAGATTATTTTTAATGGTAGTGATAACAATATAGTAGCACCCTGCAGTCTCAGCAACTGTGGGTGCCCCATATTGGCTGTATGAATAAATCTAAAAATTAGTATGTATTTACAGACTTGATTATCCAGGACCCCAGTGTAGCACTGGAATAACTCAATCAGGGATCCTCTTACTTAACAGAATGCCATTTAGTTTAATCATCTGTTGCAATAGAAATGTTAATGGATCAGGTCTTATCATAAACATCTCTCCAGTTATGGGGACAGAAGTACTATGCCTCCTGTAAACTCGGCTGACAGCTGGAGGCATGAAGAAATGCGCTTCAGACCTGCATGGCCTGAAGTTCACTCGAGCCAAGGGAAGGTTTTTCAGTTGATTTGAACCAGTCCCTGAGCTCTCACAGAGAACTGGTTGGAGGAAAGGTGGGTGGAGTTCTCTGGGTTACGAACCGAGTCCGCTACATACTGAGTAGTATAAAAATTCATGTTCCATATGTACACAAACGTGTCATTCAACTGCTGGTGTTTCTAATAGCTTCCAGAAGTAACAGCAACCTAATAAAAATAATCAAAGCCTTAAGAGCAAAATTGTAAGAGCATGAAAGGATGATTTTGCTTGTGCTAAGCTGAAGTGTTGTAGCACAGGTCTATCCTATAGTTTTGAAAACTTTAGTCCGTAGAAATAGACTTCTTGTACGAATAAAGTGAAAAAGGGAATAGAAAGTGAGGGAAAAGGCAAATTCCTTCATAAGTCAAATAAGTAAGGTGCAAAAGGTAAAGCTGTTTGTGGCTTTTGAATTTAAAATAGAAAATTATCTATCACCTTTCCGATCTTGGGAGTAGGACAGGGGAAATATTTACATGAGCTATTCTTTTACAATTTCTTCAGTGTATTAACCTAAAGGTTTCCTTTTACCCATACAAACTTTCCTGTAGTTTACCAAACGGATGTAATTTTGAGACTAGAACCAACAAATTGCTGGTTGCAGGGTTTCTTAATGAATGCCTTTCATGGATATTTAATTTTCAACAATTTCTGTGTTCAAATCTCCTGGAAAAAAAAAAAAAATCAAGGATGGAGTTTATTCTGGAGTAGGAAAGCTGGCCAGAAGCCAGACCACCTAATTTGGATTCCTGGCGGAGGTGTCACCTCCCCAGAATGGTAAGAGCTTTAAAATGGCCTCACTAAACCAGGCTGCCTAAGAGACCTACTCCCCATGCAGCCCAGGCTCAGGAGTGGTGCCTTTGAAGGGTGGGTGAAGGCAGCAATGGGTTCTGCCTTGCATTGGTGCCCCCCTTGTCCACTGGCTGTACTCTGACTGTAAGGTAACATTAGGTGAAATGGCCATGAGTTTCGGTGAAAGCCTGCCAGCTCTCCTCTTAAGCATCATGACTAAAGGACAGTTTTTGCATAACTCTCCAGTAGCCAGGGCACTTGCTGAAAAAGTATGAGACGCTTTGTTCACAGCCCAGCTGAGCCTGAGGGAGAATTTAGATCAAAACCAATGAGAAAATGTAGCCAGAACAAAGAAGAAAAAAAATATTAATCCCTACACCAGGGTTTCTTCTGCTACTCATTAACATTATGTCAGCTAAGGTTTAGATTAACTGGCATCATAGATCCCTTGACCTCTGACATAAAAAGCTTTTTGACAAAAAGAGTTAAATCTGAGTTTGCTTGTAAAGTGGTATGGATTAAGTGAACCATCACAGAAAAAACAGTATATAAGTCTCTTTTTATTAGTTTCTAAAGAAGTCTAAGTAAAGAACATTTCTTCTAAAAATATTGTTTTGCTGAGATGCATTTTCAAATTTAATGAGGAGCATAACTATGAATAATGCAGTAGCCCAGTAAATTTGTACTAAAACCCCCACAGCTCAAAACTTCTGTTTTGATAGTGGTTTTTTCTAATTTTCTGCTAACCAAAATTTTCAGAATTTCAGATTTTTAACCCATTTCAAGGTAAAAAAAAAAAATCATAATTTTTTTTTTCAAATTAAAGAAAACCAATCCCCATATTATCCTATTGTTAACTTTTCTTCAACATTAGCAATATCAACAGTTGCTATACCTTCTGAATGGCTCTGAGGTTTATTTTATAATTTTCTCCATGCTTCAGCCCAAGAAGTTCTGCAAATCTGTCTGACTTTCCTGAATGTAATCTTCAGTCGTAGAACATTAAAATGGATCTTAATTTTGTATGTAGGAGCTCTTATCCTGAACCCAATTTCACTTGATTCAGTTAATATATAATATTCTACAGAATTTAGAATAATAGAAAATTTGCAGACCACATTAACAGCAGGATAAGATTGGTATTATTTGCTTATAAACTCTCAGTGAATTGTCATCCAGTCAAGTTAAAAACACCTATCGAGAAAAATGTCCTAGCAAGACAAGAGCACACATAGCTTTATGATCTATAGTTTGGATCTTACCGTCCCCAGTTTCAGCGCAGAGTTGCAAGCCCAGGTTGTTCTGTGGATTAATCACCCAGTGATTGCTGGTCACAGTAATGTCGAAGACAAACCAGCCCACATCAGAAGCTTGAGCCTTTCTTGTGTCTAAGAGGAACAAGTCTGCATCCCTAAGTTAAAGAAAATAGAGAGTTAAGGCATTCAAATATTATTAGCTTTGTCCCTAATTTTCTTGCTGGCAATGACTTCTTGTAGTCCAAATTAATAATCCTTTGACATATCCTCATTATGACACAGTACAGCATGTGCCGTAGCTAACAAGTCGTTGTTAAGTATAATACAGGTATTTCCCCTAAGAGGCCTTTCTGAAATTAGTTTCAGCATGTAAAAATGATAGCTCTGGAAAATCTGAAAAATACAACTTCCTGATATAGCTGCACGAAAAACATAATTGAGTCTGTGTATAAAAAATTCATCTTTCAGCATTAGAATGTCTCAGGAAGATTCAATTTTATAAACTTTTCAGCATAGAAGACAAAAAAAAGTCAAAATCACGTCCCAATTTCAACTAAAATTCAGAGGCATAGCATTGCTAAAAAGATCTGTTGTTAATAACACATGACGGCAGCTGTATCCCATGACAAAACATGAATAGATGGCAGTTTCCTATTACTACAGATCTTTAGAAAATAAGTCTTTATATCAAAGCAGAAATTACATATCTATTCAATATTTTAACCCTCAGTTCCCTGGTATATTTTCAAATTTGTTCCCATGAAATCTTCCAGTAATTCAGAAGGGCTGCTCATGGGAGTTTAGTATAATTGTGTTACTAAATTTTTAGCATGGGTCATTTATTCGTTCTGTTTCCACATATCTCATGACACAATTGGTTCCAGATCATCATCTGTATTACAAATAATTTACTACAATGACCAGACTAAACCCAAGATATTTAACTCTCATCAGTTTCATTTTACACGCTTCTACAAAGCAGCATGCATTATTAAAAACTGTTTTCACCATTTAACCTTTTAAACTTAAATTTATAGTTATAGAAGCCTATTTTTATGCCATAAATAGTAGTCAAAACAGTAAGTTACAAGAAAAAATGTTTTATTCTAATTTTTTACTGTACAAGTCAGCTAAAGGCAGACTTGGCTCACATAGACTGGGAATTGTACTGCTGCCTTACAGACAGAATGAATACATGCTTAAAGAGGAAAGACAGACAGAAAAGGCTTTGTGTGAAAAAGTGGATTTAAAATTGCTAGTGTCTTGTCACTGTATTCTTACAGTGCTTAATCACAATGACACCTTAGAAAGTTCTTGTCTTATCTAAACACAGTAAATTCACCTAGAAGGTCTGATAGTGAAAAAAGGATAAAGTGCACCTTTTGAAACTGTGGTTGCTAAATAATGAAGAAAATAAGACCAAGTGAACTATGACAAGTTTATGTTTACTTACATGTGAGATATATCTGCAAAATCAGGTTAAAGAGCTCAGAAATTATAAAGGAAAGTAATTAAAAAAAAAAAAGGAATCAAAAGGGCTTTTTTCCAAGTTGCCTTTTTTTCCTTCTGTTAAAGGATAATCTTTTGCTGGGCTCTTATCACTTTCATTCTAGTAGAACTGTGCTAATGACCACACAAGGAGAAAACCTACATTCCCCCTCTGGAGTTAGCATGAAGAAAATCTTACAATTCAAAAGAGCCTGACCTGCTATGCTAGCACTGAACAAATTAACAACGTACCACAAGCTCATAAATAGTACTCTCTGGAGTCTTAAATGCCAACTTTTTTTTCTCTAATAAGCAGTTTTATCAGAACTTTAAACCTGAAAACTTTAATTCCAACTGTAATAGTCTTTGAGATGTTTATTTAGAAATACTTTTGCATCACTCAGTAGATTTAATAAAAAACTGTAAAAGTGTTTGGAATATAAAATATTATAATACCACAGTGATATAATTCCACACTTGTCTTTTCTCCTCCTGGAATACATAAATGTTTTCTCATGTAGAGTCTTTCCATTCCAAATCCAGGACTGATACTAAATGTTGTCAAAAGTCACAATGTTTCCCATGCCAAATCAGAATAAGGCACTACTAATGGTCCAGTCCAGAAATTCCTATGAGGGAAAAAATTTTTCCTCAATGTGACTTTATTACTTTGTACTGCAGCAAAAACTCAAACTAAAGTGACTTTGGTATTGAAATGTCAATTACATGTCTGTCTCCCTGCGAGTACAGTGATCTGGCTAAGGTAATAAACTTTAAAGAGACAGATTGCTCTTACTCATTAACTCAGCAAATGAAACAAAAATGAGTTGGGGTTGCCTACAGAAAACCAGAACTGATTCTTGAGAACACATAGAAGAATGGACAATATGTATCTGGACCAATACTAATAATTAAGCCCGCATAACAGCATGCTACTACTGAAATTCAAAGTCTGTAAAACTCAGGGGAAAAAAATTCAGAGAAAATAACAACTTCTTCCACAATTGATACAGATACATGGTAAAAACCTGACCCCTGAGAAGGCAGCAGGAGCTCCGGGATCAGGGTTCCCCCATTAGCTCATGTCATTCATTCAAACTTCCCATTGTATTTTGTGACATTTTTAATTTTAAAATTTTCCTTTATTCTATGCAATCACACTTAAAATTAAAAACAGCTGCAAATTTTGGCTGAATTTTAAAAAGTATTTCTATTTAAAATATAGCCCACAACACATAATAAAACCCAAGGCATTATGTCATAAATAGCCCGAAATGTAACAGTGAATACATTCAGGCAGAATGCAGCTGATTTGCTTTACCTTTACAGAGGCTGTTTAAGTCTAGTGATTTCAGTCTGCTCCCCAATGATCAGTTTTCTAAAGGAGAAATGCTACGACAGTCAAGAATTTCAGCAAAGAGGCTGAAGGCAGAACATCTAAGAAGCTCCGCATCTCCTGGGATCCTTAAGGAAGTAAAGGTAGAACAAACTATCTACATGTTCCTTGAAACCCAGAACAGTCCTTGATCAGATCAAATAATCATTACAGTGTAATAGACCATCCCAATAATGCTGTTTTACCTCTAGCCTCATTCTGGAAACTTGCTTTTGTATCTTACTGCCACTTGAGCATTCCCTAATGTGGGAAAAGCCCTCAGAGTTTACTTGAATAAGTGGCTACCTGCCACCAAATCATGAACAAAGATTTGGCACATTGGACAGTATTTACTTTTGTCTTGAGAAAAGACCCAGGTAGGAGTCGATGGTGGGGCTCCATAGGAAGTCAGCCTGCTATGGGCCATGCTGTACATTTCCTTAGACCAAATTAAAAACTTCAATCCCAAAGACTGAAACTTCAGCAGACTCCAAGGGAATTAAACATACACACTTCAGTAGCCATGCTGGCATAGAGACAGAAAAATGCCTGGAGACTACAGCACAATCCTTAGGATGCAACTTGGAAACCCTGAACCCTGGGCGCTCCTTGCCTGAAAGCACAGCAGGACTGTGCGTGGGATTGCAGAGTCCTGTCAGACACCCATGTTTCCTGATCAAAGCAAAGAAGGGTGGAGGAGCAGTTTTGCTGTCGAATGTCACTAGTAAGGACTGTGGGATATTACAGAATCATAGAATCAGAGAATGGTTTGGGCTGGAAGGGACCTCAAAGATCATCAAGTCCCAGCCCCATGCTATAGGCAGGGACACCTTACACTAGAACCTATGGCTCAAAGCCCCATCCAGCCTGGCCCTGAAAGTTTCCAGGAATGTGGCATTCACAACTTATGTGGGCAACATGTTCCAGTGCCTCCCCATGTTCAAAGTTTTCTCCCTCTCCCATTCTGTAGTTGCGGCTTCTAAAAATTTTGCACCTGAAACCTAATGTACATATGTATAACAAACCTGAGGTGACAAAGTCAAGAAAATCACAAGTGAAATCTGGGCCCAAAAGCAAAAGATGTGGCTTTGTTGGAAAAAAAAAAAAAATCCTGGGAACTCGTCTTGGGGTCTCTTCTGCCTGGAGAGAGCAAGGGGCTTGTGTAAAAATTTTCTTGGTTCTAATTTGAACAGTGAAGAGCTTGTGATTTTCTCCCATCCTGTTCCACTGAGGCAGTTGCCTGTAATATCCCTACATATAAATAGAAACTGTCAAAATCAACAATAGGAGATAAACACTTGGTCTAGATGTGAAGCTTCTGTAGTTACACTGGCGAAATCAAATGCATGGCATGTCATTGCCTGTTCCTCTTTTCAGCACCTTGCTTCCATTAGAGGGCATGGGACTTTACAATTGTAAATGCAAATATATGAAAAACAGAAATACAAATTTCTGTTTATGCATTGAAAGAAATCAAAAGCATTGCTTAATGCCTCTACAGAGGCAGTTGCCATTTGAACAAGTCAGATATTAACTGTGATTTTCATTGGAGTGGCAAACAGTTTTCCTTTCTCTAAAATAGAATACAAATCACCAACTGTGAAAATATTCAACAACTTAAAAAGAAAACATCAGAAGTATTAGAACAACTAACTTTTCCCATTAGTTCATTAAAAAATCTGAGTTCTCAGGTGAAAAGCTTTCATGACCTTAGCCTTGACCTGTGCTCTTTAAAAAGATGTGTTTTGTTCCTTCCTGCTTCATTCCTTCCTCCAATAAGTTTCTTTTAGGACCTATGTCAAAAGAATTTTTGGGAAGCTGAAGACAGAGGTAAAAAAAAAAAAAACAAACCCCACACTGTTTTCTTCATTCCCAAATTTACTAAGAAAGCAAAAGGTATTCTGTAAAGATGAGTACTTTTCCTCCGGTTGATTCCATTGGTATAAAATGAATCCCTGTTTATAGCCGTAAATATTTTATAACTTGATGTTTCAGAGATATGACCTGAAGCGTACAAGCTCAAGGTTCTGTGGGCAGAAAAGAGGTTTGAATTCTGGCCCAGTCTTCAAGCTAACTTGTGATGGGGCTTTTATTTCCTCCAGAATACTCTGCAAGTTTTAGCTGACATTTTCTTTGGTTTTGCCAAACCTTCCTGGGATAGGAATCAGTTCCAAGATGAAGGAGAGTTTTCCTTTATCTTAAAACAGAACTTCTTTTCCCCCTCTTTTCTGAGAAAAGGCATAAATTTAATTTCAATCCCCACTTTTTTGGGTCTACGTAGCTTTTTCACAAGCATCTTGGAATTCATACTAGTTTTCAATCATAATGTTCAGGTACTTAGCTATTTTGCCTGTTGAAATCTCTCATTACTGAGATCTTGTAGACTCTTGGAAACATGTCATATACAGAGCTCTGCAAACTCAAATTCAGGGATTTTCTCATGTGCAACCTCATATGTGGCACTTAGAGACATGGTTTATTGGTGGACTTGGCAGTGTTAGGTTTATGGTTGGACTCAATCCCAAAGATATTTTCCAACCTAGATGATTCTATGATTTGTTTTAGTTTTCAGTTATGGTGAGCAGCATGTGTTATGTACATGTCATCTAACAGTTAATGCACGAGTTTATCTTTTAATTACCTTCTGCAGAATTGTCAAACACAAGTAAAAAAGTCATGCTTCTTCAAAAGTAATCAGAGTCAGACAATCTTTCTGCCTCTAAGGAACTAAGTGAATCTTGGCTTGTAGTACCTCAGTGTCAGCAAATGGTGCATGTCCCAAATCTAGACACTTAGACTGTGCACAGGACTCCACCGTTTGCTCGCTGAGAACATGAACCCTCACCCACTCTGTGCATGGGCAGATTGTTTGGTAAACTTGGACATAAACCTGGAATAAATTACATTTAAGGCAAGTTTTACTCTTGTTCAGTGTTTGCTGTTGTGGCCTAAGAATTAATACTGCACAAGCCCCAGTGGTGGCAACAATACCTTGTCAGGTGAACGCTTATGATCTGTTAGTGCCTCCCTACTTAAGACAGACAAATGGGATGGTACTCAACATCCATGCCAGGATTGGGATACCTGTTGGGATACTCCTTGATGATCTGATATATGCTAATCTGAATGGTTTCATTCTCAAAGCGGCTGTTGCTCCGATCTTTGTATATCCGGAACTCGGCGGCTGTCACTGCCTCTCCGTGAGGGATCTGAGTAAGGTCAAAGCGGAATTCTTTGTAGTGCCTTCGGTGGTGGGAGAAGTCCTTGTCCCTTTCAACTGTAATAAAAAGAATTGAATGTAAATTAAAGACGTGAAACAAATGCCCATTTCCCATGATTAATGGAGCATTCCCTCTGCTTGGGGGTTAACAAACATGACAATATAAAACTATTCAAATAATAAAACCACAAGCCCAGACATACTTCCAGTTAAAGGAAATTCCACCAACCCAGTATCTTCAGTTCAAAAGCAAAAAAACCTCCATGGCTTTTATATAAATTCCAGAAGCTGGAGTGGAAAGAATATCAAAAAAAGCTGAAAGGGGGCATGTAAAGTAACTAGAAATATGGACAAACTAAAAGCTGTGAAAGGATTTAGGACGTCAGTGTAGCCATAAGCACAGCAATAGCAATGTCAGACCTATAGATGATTTTGGAAAACACTAATTGCTTCTAATAACCAGGCTGATGAGGGGAATGCAGCTCATTTCCATTTAACATAATAAAAGTGGTACTAAAATGCACTGCAACAACTATATAGTTAAGAAGCAGTTAAGTAATATAAATTAATTAATAATATAAATTAAGTTGTACTCTAATGGCATGGACGTCATCTTTGCAGTGGTCAGAAGAAGGAACTGTGGGTCAGGGCCAAGTGGTTCTGGCACCCCAGCAGCATAGGATGTACAATTCTGGTTTGGGAAATCCCCTCAAACCTGTTCTTGGTGGCAGGTGCAGCTCCCACTGCTTCTAACATTGCCACAATTTAAAATAAAAACACAAACATCATGATTGCTTAATTGAGGTTTCTACAGAATTTTAAGAGGAACTGGTTTGGGTCTATTTCCATTGTCTGCTGAAGTTCTGATTCTGAGTTAGGAGCAACTTTTGCAATGGAATATATGTTTTGATGTGACAACGGAAACTACAGGCCATAGTACTGGCTGATGGTCGCCTTATGGGATTAATACTTCAGATTTTAAGGATGTGGACAGGAAAATGATCCATGGTTTCCACTTCCGCAGAGTACAATGTAGCATTGACCTATGAATAAGTTGTGCTCCGTGGGAAGACAGAAATTCTCTCTTCTGGAAAAGTTCTACCTGCCTTGTGACATACGTGCTTTGTTTAACTGATGGTGGACGAAGTCTAAAATGCAGAGTTGGGATTTGGTTTAGATAACCAACTAAACATTTATGGCTGCACTCAGCTTCCCTGAACACTCTCTCCTGTAACATCAGCTCTTTTATTGCATTTTAGTCCTCAGATCTGAGGGAGGAACAATGTCTGTTCTGAAAAAGCACACATTTGCATTACTAAATGCTGCATGTATAAATAATGTGGAAATTATTACAATATTTATACTTACACGCTCATGTATACATCCCTCCCAAACAATTTTTCTACATACATAATGTGTATGTGTTTGCATGTATATACATATAATTATATCATTTTATATATAAACCTACATATCTGTATCATTATAATGTATATGTTGTCTTACAAAATAGAAATGCATTAAAAGGTAAAAAAAAATCATTTTGGGCTTGCCATATAAGGGTATAGTTATGGACATATTAAAGTAGGAGCTATTGAACAAAAAGCATTTAATACTATTTTCAGAGCAGTAGTTACTAGTTAAGTCACCTGTGGTCATGTAACTAGTTCTTTACAGAGTACTTCCCTGTCACCTTTTCCAAAATGTAAACTCTCCTTGCTTTCATTAGCTTCATTAGCTTTTTTTTTTTTTTTTTACATACAAGACTGTATTGCCTTAAGAAAATAAGATATATAGGCTATAAGAACACTTTATCTTCAGTGAAAATGAACTTTCTCCTGGCTGACAAAAGGAAAATTGTCTGCTAACTGTGAGGTTTACTTGGCTCAAGTGCATATTTAGCTTACATGGCTTTGCCATCGAACGCTGTGTAGAAAAAGTAAAGCAGAAAAGCAGCAGAAGCATGTAAACTGGCTGCTCTGTACCTGAAGATGAATGGGCTGCTACTGAAGAGAAACAGGATACAGTCTATTTAGCAGCTCCACTGCCTGGTTCTAAACCATGAGATATATACAGAGATCTGACTTAAGGTTTGAGAGTTGTTTGCTTTTTTTTTTAAATACCCATGTAAAGCCTTTCATTTCAGAGGAGCTTGGCAGAGATTAGCATATGCAAAAGCACTGAGCCGGGAGGGATTTTTCTAGTACAAAGAGTCTGCTCCAAGTTTCTGAGGTTATAACTGAGCATTTCAAAACTGTCATGGAACAGATATGTCAATAATCCTCAAATGAGAACTATATTTAACACAAACTTAGTATAGTGCAAACTTTTCTGCTGTCTCTGGATAGTATTTTTTCAACAAGTAGTTACCAGCATGCATGGCTAACTAAGCACTACTCACTGTGAGTAAATACTGAATAATTAGACACTGAATAAAAGGCTTAAGTGCTACTACTCCTGGAATGATTGATTTTTATTTGGGTTTGAAGCTTCGTTTTGACTAGTTTCTACAAAGTACTTTCTAATTAGTAGTGTCAGTTTAGAAACAGTATATTGTCTCCCTGTATGCTATAGTTTGGACAGAAGCCTCCACAATACCCCTAATAGTGTCAGTGGGGATCTCTCAGGATCACTCACAACTGCTGAAAGAATACTGACAGCCACTTTCTGGTGGCCCTCAAATTAATTGTTACAACTCACACAGATAGTACTTATCTGTGTTTCACGTATATACCCAAGGAAGACACAGCACTGTCATCTGAAAGGGACACAAGTTCAAAATTTCCTTGGATCGAGATAGCATTTACAGGCAGGCCAGAATTTCAGAGTGGCAACAGTCTGCAGAAGTGAAGGGCTGTAGGAAACAGGCACTGAACAACACTGCAAAAACACCCCGAGTCCAAGTAGGTCCCGTTCTGCAGTGAATCCAGAATGTCTATCTGCAAATTTATTTCAGCCAATGTATAAAGAAAAAAAAAAATTGCATACAAATGTAGACAACTTAAAAATCTTGCATTATATAGCAGACTGCAAAAAAGCAGTGTCAGTGATGTTACAATAATTGACCAGTGGTTAGAATGGTAGCTAAGTTAAAACAGTAAATGTTATTTAATGATATTGAATATTTTATTACTGAAAATAATGCACAATTCTTGGTCCCTTCTGCATCTAATAAATGCCTCATGAGGCAAGACTGTGAATGCTCAGTAGGGTGTCTGTCAGGTCCTTTGTCCTGCTGAAATAACATGAAGTGCAGGGAGGCACCATTTCTCAAATATTTTTATTTCACAGGCAAGAGCTTTTCAGCACTGGCAGCCTGAAAAACACAGGTTAAGATTTTCAAGTATTCGGTCCTTTCAGAATGTTCTCATGTCATTCCAGCCCTGCCCAGTACATCTGCCAAAATTTCTGTGGGACAAATCACAGCATCTAAAAACCACTTGACCAGAAAATCATTAAGTATTTTTTTAATCATTGGAGGAATGGAATTTTTCTAAGTAAAAAATAAGTAGAATATTAGGGGAAATGCTGATTACAAAATAAAAAAATTTCCTTTGTTCTCACTGGTCAGGATTCCTAGCACTGGCTTTTAAAATGGTATTTTTATACCACCTGAAATTAATACATGCAGCACTAGAGTTACATCAGACAAATCATGGCTCAGGGGAATATCACAAACACCTGTGTGTAAGATGGGAAAGAATGATATTTTCCACCCATGTGGCAAACTGATGAAACATTCACCCTGTATTAACACTAAGTCAAACCCTAGGAAGAAAAAAAGTCAAATTTACAGGAAAATAGGTATTTTGGAAAAGTGGTCTTCTTTTACACCAAAATAAAATATCATGTACTGATTTTCATTAAGAAAACTATTTATTTTAAGGAAAAAAAAAAACTAAAAAACACCAAAAGCACTTATATAGATTTATAACAAGTAATCAGTATTTTAGAAATTCGGCTATAAATACCTGATTGTGTTGACTGAGCTAAAAAATATAAAAACTGCTAGCAATGAGTTTAGGTCACTGTGCATGAGGGATTGTTAGATGTGCTCTTTCATTAGTGATTAGCTCCACACTGATATGTGCTCTTCCTGAGGATGCTGGTGTGTGGCTATGACACATAGGCAAAGTGAAAGCTGCTTTGAGAAAAGGGTAACAAACCAAAGATATGCTGAAAGACATGTTATAATAAGCTGATTTTACAGTATAACATCCCAGGATGCCAACGGGCTTCACAACAGTGAAATTAATGTCACTTTTTAACTACTAAATATATGTTCCAAGGCAAAATGGAGTCTTACAGACCTGTGTAACTATAAAGTGTCATTTACACTAATCTCACTGAATTTCACTGTTTGACTCTAAATTCTTTGTGTAAGTACTAAGTAAACCAGTCAGTTTTAATCACTCCAAGGTGATAAAGTTTACAGTAAGCTGATACACTACAAACGACACTCATTTACATCTTGAATATAATGAAATGATAGTTTATCTGCAGTGAACACTGGTGGTTATCTGACCAAAACAGGTCAAAGGTTCCAGGCATTTTTCTCCTGAAATTACTCAGTGCTGCCTCTAATGACTGATAATTGAAAGCAGAGACTGGAAATATCAAATGTGGTAGGTGACAGATAAGCAACAGATTAATGCAAGTACTCTGTTACAGGACACTGAAAGGTCAGAGGCCCTAGGAATTAGCTATTGTGCTACTGTGAAAAGACAGACATCAAATAGCTGTTACCCCATTCTTGCTCTTCTCTCTCTCATTCAAATTCCAGTATCAGAGATGAGACTGTTTAGAGTCACTCACCTTTCATAAATTAAGGCAACAAATGTTTTGTAGGGTGTGTGGAAAGGTGAAAAATGACTCCAGAGAAGCATACAGGGTTAAAAAAAACAACCAACAAAATAAAATAGCTATGCTAGGTGCAACTATTTTAATTAAGTGCATCTGAGAGAAGTTAAGGACATTCATCAGAATGTCATTCTCAGTTGAAGAGAGACCAGATTACAGATTCTAAAATATATATATTGATATTTTTTAAGCTTTGTAACTTTTTTGGCTTGTAAAAAATGAGTGTCAACTTTAGAAAATCACTTTATCTGGGAAAGCATACCTTTCATTTTTTCACCCTGGCAGTCCTCAAAATGTAAAATCTAGTTAATATTGAAGTAAGTGGCAGCCATTTCATTCTGCTCATTGGCCTTTGAATGAGGATTCAAAGGCCAATGAGGATTCTTCTAGAAAAGGTTTTAAATCAGGTGGACTTTTAAAGTCCAAGAATGAAGAAAAATAACTTCCCAAAGTGGTGATTTAAAACCAAAAAAGCAGCAGACTATGATTCTACTTCTCTAAGCACTACTGCTTTACTAGGTTAATCTGTTTCTTAGAATGGTAAGTTTCCTGATCTGAACTCACGGAATCTATTTTGAGTTAGACATTGAAATTGAAAAAAACAGTCACCTGCCCTTAAAGCATTGCTTTGGACACCGGAGATGGCCGCCTGATACAGTCAGTGGAGAGACAATTCTGTTTGTTAAGGGTCAACTGTCTTGGACCAGTGAGTAAACAGAACAAAGGAGTTTATTTACATTTCCCCTTTGGTCCACTGCAGCTCCAGTGGATAGTCCTTGCTCAAAGGACAGTTCAATCCTTATCAGCTGATTTCAATGACTGGATCCTACCCGCCAGGATGCCAGTCGCCCAGCAATGGGACATCCTGAGCCATTCCACAAAAGAAATGCAGGAGTTGAGGGCCAAAATGAGAATGAAATGGGTTGTTGTTCCCACATCTGACTTCTTTTTATTTTTTGACATTAGACATTTACCATTTACATTACCATAATCATTCATCTGAGTGTTTTAACTACAAAACTTCCCCATTGCATGTCTTCCACTTAGGATGAAGTAGTTGTCACCTCAGAAACATGATGGGATGGCTTGCACAACTAAAGTGCTGCTAAAAATAGCTATGAACTCTTGAGAAGGGATAGGCAAGGAAGGAGAGGCAGTGAGGTAACCCTCAACACCGGGTGAGTGTTTATAGGTAAGAATCAGAGGGAAGGCAAATGGCAGATATCCTGGTAGGAGTTTGTTATAGACCATCCAGCCAGGATGGAGAGGGAAATGAAATGTTCTACAAGCAGGTGGGAGAAGTCTCCCAGTCGCCAGCCCTTGTTCTCATGGGGGACTTCCACTTACCAGATATCTGCTGGAAATACAACACAGCAGAGAGAAAACAGTCCAGGAAGTTCCTGGAATGCATGGAACACAACTCCCTGACACAGCTGGTGAGGGATTCAGCTAGGAAGGTGGACATGCTGCTAGTGAACAGAGAATCACTGGTGGGTGATGTGGTAGTTGGAGGCCTCTTGGGCACAGCAAACACAGAATTATGGACTTTTAATGGAGTTTTTAATTCCTGAAGAAGTAAGGTAGTGAGTCAGCAGAACTGCTCCTCTGGACTTCCTGAGGGCAAAGTTTTGCCTGTTTAGCAGGTTGGATGTCAGAGTCCCTTGGAAGGCAGACCTGAAGGACAAAGGAGTCCAGGAAGCATGGACATCCTTTACGAGAGAGATCTGAAAGACCAGGAGCAGGCTGTCCCCATGTGCCAAAAGACCAGCCAACAGGGAAGAGGAGCAACTTGCCTGAACAAAGAGCTTTGGCTAGAAATCAGAAAAAAAAGGGGAGTTTATGCACTTTGGAGGAAGGGGCAGGAAATCAGAAGGACTACAAGGATGCATGAGGTTGTGCAGAGAGAAAATGAGAATGACTTGTCAGTGAATGTTTAGTACTTGGAGTCAATGATCTTAAAGGCCTTTCTCAATATAAATGTTTCTATATAAAAAATGTAGGCAGAGGTTGAAAATAGGAGTCCCCAAAATTACATTCCACACATACCCTATCTTAGACATGAAAGTCATTGTCAGAAACTTAATCTACATTCAGATCCCCTTCCAACTGGAGCAAAGCTGTTTCCTTTATCAGTGGGGATTTTGCTTAATTAGAAAGGGCAAGTCTCAAGATTTTTTTTTTTCATTGCAACAGTTCTGTTTCTTAAAAACTGATTTATTGCAGTACTTTTTATTTGAGTTTCTCTGCATTTATTATTATGTATTTAAAGTAATTATATATTTACAGATGTGGTTTTGAAATAATAATGTAAATTACTTCCACATGAAACTTTCTTTTCAAAACACAAAGAATAAAGTTTCACCAGTCATGTGCAGAAGCTAGATACACTGCTGTAAATTTAGTTATTTCACTAAATCCTTTATTTTCAGGTCAGTTACTGACATCAATGAGCAACATTTTCCTATTTTGTTTACCAAAATTAGAGGCAGTTTGAAAATTGTTTGATAAAATACTGTGCAGTTAGTGACAGTTTTAATAAATGAAATACTTATTGAATCCAAATTTTTAGTAGTTAAATATCCCATCTATAATTGAACAGACTTACTGAACTGTATAAATTGCATAGTAATTCAAATCAAAATAAAGTCAATGAAAAAACCTTCAACAATGGCAATATAAAGCAAGAAGGAAAAGAGAAAGCATAATAAAAAAATCAAACCAACAAAAACCGATTGCCTTTTTTCAAAGCAAATATTTCACTTATTGGTTTTCTTTCTTTAACCCTCAAAGAAATGCATTTCAATATCCCATACTTTATAAAAAAAAAGAAACTTAGACTGTATTAATGTATTTTAATAAAGCACTTAGTATTACATCTTATGAGAGTGCTGTTCTATTATTAAAATGTTCATTTCTTCATTTTGTTATTCGAGTCAATAAGCTCTCATAGATCCTTGCAATTAACAAAACACATTTAAGAAACTCCACATAGTGTAAAGACTAAAATATTATTAAGGTGGACTTTCAAATTATGTGATTTCTATTTTCTAATCCCCTCAAAATGTACATGCAATGTTATCACTTCAGTAAGTGATAGACAGTACCCAGGTAAATAAAGCAAATTATATATCCATGCTAGAATATAAGTGAATATGTAAAAGGGTAAGTTTCTTCTTTTTTTTTTTTCATGAATTATTTTAAGAATTAGAACTCAGTTAATAGTTAAAAGCTTCCAGCATTCACCATGAGAAGGAAAGAGTTCCCAGAAACCATGTAACAGTTCCTGCCAGCAACTTTTATAAGCAGATACCTAAAGAAATGCCTCAATCAAAGAGGCATAACTGGGTTTGGCTTTCTCACACACAATCTCCCAGGTGATCTGGACACTGTAAGATTACCAATGATACTTTCTTGTTACTCTACATTAAAATATGGAGTGAAGCAGAAGTTTTAATGAAATTGCTGGTCTTCATTCAATAGCCAATGTTTTGTTAAAAATTTCATTGCTAAACATGTGTTATTCATTCAATTTACTCTTCTTCCAAGTCAAATGCACTTGCTCAACAAGTCAAAACAAGTGCTGCACTGCAGCTGGTCCAATGATAATTAAATGCTGGAAGGCTTTCAGTTGTTGATACAAAATAAGTGGGAAAGCAACACCCTGCTTTTCTTATGCTGCCTTGAACCTGGCCAAAACAAGAGGAGAAGTAACCAGACAAAGAGATTGAGTTTTAGAAATGAATAGAACTTTGAGAGTCTAAGTTTGGGTACTACCACAATCCTATCATAAAAGATAGTTGGCAACATGATTCCTCGAAGTCTCCTTTTTCTGATGGTTTTGACAGTATAATGCCCTGTATCTTTCAACCTGACAAATGCAAATCTTTCACTCCAGTTGCTCAGCTGTAGCACGAAGCACAACAAAAGATACAACTCCACATATGTGCTATTTAATCTTTAATAAGTAAGGACCTTTGTTGTTTCGAGACATACCATATTACAAAGGCACTCCAATCACAAATACATGTTAATCTAAATCTACTAGATTTCTGATTGTGTTCAGTTTCATCAGTGATAAATAAATCTTTACTTGGAAAAAAAGAGCTCATCAAAGATCCCTCTATTACGTCGTTCTGAGCTAATGCATAGATAAATTAGCTAATCCTTACACCACCAAGCCTCAGGTTGCTAATTTTGCCTGCTGTTTTCAGTGATGGTTATTTTGCCTCACCTTTGGCAAAGCCAGTAAATTTTGATACCGTCTGTCAATAGACTTCCATTTTTTCTCACATTTAATTCTGTTTTTCTATAATCACAGATCATCACAAAGAAAACTAGCAATTATTGCCAGGTTTCTGACTGTGTGTGAAAGTCAGGATGTCAGATCAACACAACCTCAAGGTTAACAAATGACAGAAAAAAAGATCCCTCTTGGGTTCAGCTGCAACTGAATAGAAACAAAAGTTATACCTCTGGGATCCAATGGTCAGAAAATAGGTGTAAGTTATAACTGTTTTGACACTGTAAAAGTATACAGATGGAACATAACTTCTGAGGAGGGTGAAAGGGCATATATCATCATAGGGCAACTGGCAGGGGAGGAAAGGCTAAACATTAAAGTGCACTCTATCTTCTCACATCTCCTTAGTTTCTGCTTATGTTAACCCTCTGCTCACTTCCAGCCACAGGTGGCGTGTCAGTCTACCATTTAGCATTCATGCATGTTGTCTGATAAACTCCATCTATTTTCTGCTGTGGAATTGGTTGGAAATACTTCCATGGAAGTTGTATTTGAACTCTAAACTGGAAATGGCTGGATAGGCAATATTTTCTGCTTACTCTGTGCTCACATCTGAGTATTTTAACGTTACCCATACCCATTAACACTGACCAAACATTCCATAAAAACAGTCCAGCTGTAACAAGGATAAGGAAGAAAGCCCTCAAGAACATCTCATTTAGAGAGTAAAAGGCTTCTTTACATATAAGAAATCAAAAAATTTTGCTATGCTATACTATAGACGGATATTAAATGCAGTTGCAAAAAATAGCTGCTCACAGGCCGTGCACTTAGTTATTATGTCAGCTTGGCTCAAATAACATCAGGAGTCCTCTGATTTATGCTTCAGTTGCACAAATGTATACTGGGCTAATCACTATACTAAGTCATCACCTTACAATTAAAAATGTAAGGAGAGCAAGCTTCATCTTTTATAATCTGTTGGCCCTTATTTTGCAGGTTTGTCTTGCACACTCTTGCTGTTTTCCAGCACCAAGGACCCACCTAGGAGAGCCTAAGCAGTGGTGCTGAGAAACAGAGCAACGGGGCCAGAAGCACAGCAGGGGCAGGCCCTCACAGACATTACACTGGAAGAAAAAAGGAGGAAGATGAGGAGGAAGAGCAGATAGGATACTGGCCAGGGATGGTGAGGAATAGCATTTTCAGACAGCAAGTTTTAACAGTCAGTTTGGGATATGATTGTGGTTTTAACAGCTTGTTAATATGGATACAAATGTACCCTCTCCTCTGTAGCTCTGTCAGTCTAATCTGACCATGATTTATTCTCAGAGAGATAATTTCACCCCCATATGGAATAAGTCCCCTCAAAAAGAAGGAAAAAAATTTGGATTTTTTTTTTCCTGAAACAAGTTTAAAACTTACCAAAGTTAATTATCATTTTGACCCTCTTTCTGGGCAGAAACTCACTGATGGTTAGTGAATAAAATACCTCTAGGTTGGTCACCCAGCATTACACCCGCACTGCCACAGGAAAGAAAAATAATCTTCAGAAACAATGTGAAGAGCTCAGATTAACTCTAGGTAACAGGACAGTAGGTCGTGATCCCTCATGGTAGGTTCTTTAGTACAGACTTGGGGACAGCGATACAGGAGACTCAAAATGACATAACAAGCAAGAAACTAATTTCCAAAGTAGAAAGTATGACATTTTGAGCACAGAGTACTGTTCATCCAACAGTTGTCTGATGCAAGATCGTCACACCTCTCCAAAAAAGACCCAATGATTGATGTCAAAGACAAGAGTAAGGTCCTGCTTCTTTTTAGCTACTCTGTCACAGAGTCACAGAGAGGCTGTGTTTGGAGGGTACTTGAGGAGGTCATCTGCTCCTGGCTCAGGCACAGCCACCTAGAGCTGGTTGCCCAGGACTGTGGACATGCTTGTAATATTTCTGCATTTTCAGTTTTACTCCACCTGGGACTGCATTTCTCATATTCCTCACGCAGTTACTTACAAACACAATAACTGAGCTGGCTGTAAAGGTATCTACAATCACGCTATAGGTGTAACACTTCTCTGGAACAGCAAAGGTGGTCTCCTGGAGCTTGCACACTGCTGAGCTGAGGTGGCCCAGACAAAACTTTTGTGTCTTTCTGAGCAGAAGGTAAGAATGAGCAGGTAGTGGGAACCTGACCTGCAATCTTTTTGGTACAACACCACTAAGAATATTTCACATGCATTTTGCAGGAGCTGATCAACCTTTGCCCAAGCTTGTGCTAAACCTGTGTTTCCACTAGGTTTAGAAGTGACAACTGCTCTAATCTTTGGGGATAGACTTAGTTCTTTTATCAAGCAAAAAAAACCCCATTTGTCAATCTGGAAGCATCACAGTCTCATCTTTTGGAGACATGTTTTCATTCCCATTTTGATGAAAACATGATCCCTACCTGCAGACAAGGAGAAGCAGCATGATTTAATGGAGGCTGTGGTAAATCTCACTGATATAATAATGCAATGTTAATGATATGGTGATACTTTAATAAAAGCAGCTTCATTACTGTACAGCAGCAGATGGTAATGCAAACACAGCATGAACAGGTCATAACTTGCTTGGCAGCTGTGCCCATGGAGCCAAGATTTCAGTTCATGAATGTGCCTGTGTACCAGTTCCAGGTGAGCGATGAACGCCTCTTGGACAAGGTCTCCCATGCTAATAAGCACATCTTTTGTGTTTGGGTGTATAAGGATTACATACAAATATGGTGCAAGCAGAACACAACTGCTGGGCAATCAAAATAATGGCAATATGCTGTTAATGACATTAGTCTCTTCATTCAGAGCCAATGAATTGCATTCTGAGCATGAACTTGAACTAATTGACCTTAAGATTAGCTCAGTTGGGCAGAGCATGGTGCTAATATGACCAAGGCTGGGGGTTCAATCCCCATATGGGCCATTCACATAAGAGTTGCACTTGATTCTTGTGAGTCCCTTTCAACTCTGAGTATTCTATGATCTGTGTCTCAGAATTTACTCCACAGCATAAATTGCCTCTGTATTTTGCATTAACACATATCTGTATTTTTATAGAAAAATATATATGTACACATATTTTATAAAATTATAAATATATTTAAGATATACTTACTTAAATTAAAAATTTGATATACTTAAAAATGCTTTCCTTGTAAATGTGATCTCATTATTATATACAGCCTCATTAAACATGATTATTAATTCAATAGTTTAAGATGTGATGAAAAAAAAATTACCTTTTGAAGAACCATAGTTGATAGCTATAGGATATAATATAGGAGATAACCAAAGAATTAAAGAGAAAACTTCATTCCGAAAAAATATGTAATTTTAAATTACTGTGATATACAATACTGTATAGTGTCACATTATACTACCTCTCAAAATTCTGAAAAATAAATCAGCCCTTCCTGAATGCCATCATATTTAATTGTATTTTCAGGTATATTTTCTATTGCTTAACACCCAAGGGTATTTAAAAATATGATCTTTTGAATACCTTACTATTACACCCAGCAAATTCTGTGTTTTACTTTTAATCATATATGCTTGTAATTTAAATCAATACACAAAAAAACATTTAACTGTGTAAAAGCAATTGTGTCTAGTTGAACTATAGGTTTAACCTTTGCAACATGAAAGACAGTACAGAGTTTTAGCTTTCACAATAGTGTTCAGTCCACGGTGACAACCATGGGCAGTACTGCATCAGCCAAAGAGCTCACAGAACAGCCCTAAGTAACTTATCTTTTTTATCTAGAATTTGACTCACGCTGGATGATAAACCATTGCAATAATGCCATAATGATGTACAATTAACCACTACAAACAATTAATTATCTATGGCACTTCATTCTGCAAGAAGTCTATTGATCACTGTTATAATAAAACGAAATTGAACGTATATTCTTTTGCCTTGCCTTAAAATTTTAGGACGAGATTTTCACCTGGTAATTTTATAGCTTCTATTCCCTTTTTCCTTAATGTATTTTAGGAAATCAAGTTTAAGTTTTCTACAAATTTGTGGAAAGTAAGCTATGGAACAACAACAGAAAAGGATATATATATATATATATATATATATATATATATGTATATATCTCATCACTAGTCAGTAGAAAAGTTATATGGTCATTGTCATATGTTTCAAAAGTTGTCAACTGTATGAAAAGCATCGTAAAATAAAAAGTGCTTGAAGTTGCTTTCTGAGCCTTTAGAGTGACCATTTGCAAGACCTGCAGTTCTTTCTGGATGTTGATTTGTTCTAATTTTTGTTTTTCTACAGCTGCAGGGGATAATTGCTGATCTTTAATGAAACCTTAGATGTGCTCATAAATCATAAATGCACAAAAAAAATCTCATAGGAAATATTATGTAAGTCTCAAAAAACTCGTGGGAACTGACAATTCTATGGAAGCATAAGAAACTGAAATTTTGGAAAACTACAGAGATATCATTTGTGGAAACAGAGGCTACTCTCTTTTATATCATCAGATGTGAACTTCAGCCTTTGCAGTACTGTTGATATCTCACTTCTTTCTTGATCTCTTTGGAGAAACATCCAAGCTGTTAGTCAGAGGGGAGAAGCCCTTCTCAGAACAAAAAAAAAGTGTGATTTTATCCACAGAAGTACCAACGATCCTAAATGGAAAAGGACTCGTTTAAGGATCTAATTTTGCCATCGACTGGACAAGCCACAGCTCTCATTAGCCTGACTACAAGATTACTCAGCACCTCATACCACTGAATTCTGCTGCCGTTTTTGTCTTCAGGTCTTTGGAGCAGATCCATAAACTCGCCTCCTTATTTCAAAATGTTACAACAGGATGTAATTAAGTACAATTAACAAGGAGGTCAAATGGTCATCTGATAAACAGTGGTCCAAACAGGCAGCTTGAAAGGTCAGGGCTGTTAAAGCCACATAGTATTGATGGGAAAGAATATCATGATTTAAGGGGGAAAAAATTCCAGTGACTAAAACTGAAGAGATTTACATGCTTTCTATATTACATACACAAAGCCATGCACACAGACTGATATGCATGCACGCATGACTCACAGAGACACAAACCTATATTCTGAGAACAAGAGCTAAGCTAGCCACACTTCCTCTCTTCATTACACCAGAACACAAATCTCAGGTTTGGTGCCTCTTTTTCATTTTCATTATTTTGTAAACTGTGTTTTAAGAACAGCAAATTTGTCGCCCTTATAGAAGAGCCTTTTTTAGCACTTTCTAAAATAAAATTTGAGATCACCATGATGAAATGCAAGGTGTTGTGAGGCTTTTAGAAGCAAAGTATTTTACAGAGCACCCAGCCAGAGTAAAACACAAGAAGAAAGCTGTAACAGTCCTCTGCAACTTCAAAGAATGACAATGCACAGAAGAGAAAATGAACGCAGGAGTCTGTGCCTATCCTCATTTTATGGACTGGAAAACAGAGGCACACTGTTTTCATTCTCTATCTGAGGCTCTTCAGGATTTTCCTATTAGGTTGCGCTGATATTTCACTCACTGACTCAGCTGGGGATGGGACTGACTCACTGCAAAATCTTTGCATACATTTAATTTTCATGTATGAGGCAGCAAGGTAACCTGGTCAGGAGCAGCAGATTAACCTTTGGGATCACTGACATGTTATGACTTGTAGTTTTTGACAAATATTCCAGCTGAGCTAACCTTGGGAACAACCTTCCCAGAGCTATGTTCCTACTGGATCTCCACCATCATAAATCACCCCAAAGACTACAGCTGTTATGGGATTGTACACTGGGCTTGGACTTGCTCCCACAGTGATATCATCCACACTACTGTTCTCCCACTCTTTCAATTTCTCAGCTAGTGTTTTGAAAACTGTGCCATCAGAATCCCATGGCTCTAGGCACCAGATACCATCTGCCCACTGCTCCAAAATCAGATTCCCTGCTCATACAGTGCTCCTGCTCCTTCTTGTTCTAAGGCCTAGAACAAAACAGAAAACATATTTTTTCCAGAATTTTCTTCTTTGACAGAACAGAATTTAACACCTCTACGATCAAAAATTATGCCATTCACAACTGAAAAAGTCCAATAAAATGAATTTTTGAATTTATTTTGCAGCATCATATAGCTGCATACCTTATGCGTATTTCCCCTCCGTTTTAAAATAATAAATGTTTTAAATGGATATGCCTAGCCAAATTCCTCTTAATTTACAATAATTACTCTGGAATAGGGGGACAGCTTTACCAGATCATATGAATTTAACTTCATTAATTTGACTACAGTCAAATACCTGGGATTAAAACAACAACAATTTCATTTAATTGACCCTGTCAACAAAGGGATATAATGACAGAATCATCAAAGTTGGAAAAGACCTTAAGGTTCTCATGGAGTCTGAATAAGTGATATTGTTAAGTCAGATAAAGATAAACCTTACAGAAATTTCAGCTGTTCAAATTTCTTCCTCATCCTGATTCTCCTTGAAAATGAAAATTACATGGAATTTTGCTTCTGCAAAGTCACTGGTTATTAGCTACAGATGCATATCATGAACCAGCACTAGCTGTCCTGGTTAGTTTTCTAGGATCTGACTCATTAACAATTTTTGCCTCAGTTTGTCTTGAATTACAGTGGAAAAAAAAGTAGAACCACATTTTGATAAGGTACCACATGTGCCACATGTGTATTAAGTGGCATAGTAGTGGTTAATAAAGCCAGGCTCTTGATCTATTGCACCAGAATAATTGCTCAAAAAGAGCTGGGAACTAAACACCAAAATTCACCTCTTGAAGCATCTCTCAATAACTGGGAAATTTCCGAGTGGAAAGCTGAGCTACAAAATCTTTCCTTTTCTACTTTTATTACAGTCATGTTTTGTATAGAAAAAAAATCGTAATTCAGTGCAAAACACAAACCAGCTCTTGCTTGGTGTACCCCACCCACAAACTTAAATAATGTAGTTGTCAGGGTTGACAGGTTCTGCCTGCTGTAGCATTTCTGTGTTTTATAGGAAATTTTAACCAGGGTGTTATTTTAAGAGATGAGCAAATGGGGAAACCCCATGGCCTAGCCAATAAATATGAACTTTAGGTGCAATGGAGCACTCATAAATATGACTCAGAACAAGGGGATTCATTGTTTCTCCTGACCCCTCTTAGCTGCTTCTCTGATCTCAACCTCTGTGTGCGTCATGGCAGCCCTCATCCTTTAACCTGCGGTTTTTAAAAGCAGCTCCTAAGTTATTTACGGCTGCAAACGTTAGTAGCCCGTCTGTGTACTCCCGGCACACACATACCCAAGGGTGGGGGGAGCTGCATTTTGTTTTGCAAGGAATGAAAAGGTTTGCCTGGGAAGCCAAGTGCCTGGGGAGTATGAGGTAGCTGCTCTGCCGCAAGGGATTCAGAAGAAAAGTGCTCCCTTTGCCTTCAAGGCTTACTCAGAGAAGAAACCCACACCTGCGCTAATTTTGCTTCTCATTTGCATGGCATCTCTCTTTGTCATGCTCTTTGCTCTTTCTCCATCTGCATTCACCTTCTCCCTACCATGGTGAACTTCCACTTTTGTAATCCTACTAGCATGGGAAATGCTCCAGTGCTGCAACATCATGCTCCACAGAGGAGCAGGACTAAATCTCCCAGCAATTTCTGCAGAGGCTCTTTCTCTGTTGTGAACCTTTCCCATGCCCATCAGGTCTGTATCTAGCCCCTGCACGTTGGCTGCTGCCTACTGAGTAGAGGGATGTCCTCCTTCTAAAGCCCAGCCTGTGCTTTGCCGCTTTTCTGTCGTGCCTGCTCTCATTCCTTCCCTCTCCATCTCCCGCACTGTTGCCTGGACTCACCACTTCTCTGCCTTTAATCCTTTCTACAGTCAAATGCCACTGACATAAAACTAAAGTTCAGTGACCCTCCCTAGGCAGCAGGGGTTAGAGACAAGGGAAAGGACAAGGAGGAGAGGATAGGGAAAAGTGTGGGAAATAATTATAAAGTCTGGTAGCAGCCAGAGCTCTCCTGAAGCCCTGGGGAGCCTTTCTTTAGCTGGAGGCTGCAATTGGCACTTCATAAACTGTTCATTCTCAGCTATGTGGAAACACCAGACGACACCTAGAATGATCAGACTGCAATCAATCATTTTTTTCCAAATTCTATTAGTTTGTGGGCCTATGAAAGCAAGCTGAAAGGAACTGCCATGGCTAAAAAGAAAAGAGAAAGGAACTGCCTCTGTCATAATTACCTCCATAACTCAGGCAGTAAGTAGGCAGGTAGCCACAGTAAAATTCTTTGTATAATTTAACATTCAGAGAAAATAATAACAGGAGCAATAAGTGTGGGAGATGACATAGATGCCAAAGTTGTCCAGTTATCTTAGAAAACAACCCAGCTTTTAGGGAGAGAACCAAGATGCTCTCTATCCAGTCCATGGCAGGATTCCTCCCCTAATACTCTCCACACAGAGATGTCTCCACAAGCCTGCCTCTTTCTCTTTCATGGTTAGCCAGAGTCACTGCCAGATTGTGTTTTCCTGGGAAAATATGCACTGTACAATACATACAATCCCCAAAACCCCACCCAAAGTCTGTGTTTAGTCTGGAAAGGAACACTTTCTAAAGAAGAAGCGGAACTGGGTTAGCCGTTCTTCCCAATGGGAAAAATATTAATAATAATATATATTTTTATATATCCATACATATATATAGCTTTTCACCATGCACGTCTAACCATCTGCTAAATCAGTTTCTCTTCAGTTATCTGCAAATTCTTTCAAACCTGTCGGCAAGGAGAGTCAGACAGTTTTATACCCCAGTTAATGGAGAGCTTGACATTTTTTTGGCCGGCTAGATACAATAATTTACTTGGATTTAAAGTGTTAACTTTGGCAAAAAAATTAATTGACAGTTATAAAAACATTATTTTGTTAGATGATATTTATGGATCACACAAACCTATTTTGAGGTAGAGCTATATAGTTCTTAAGATTCATGTAACTTGAGAGATTTCAAAGGAAATATAAAGTATTTCAATATAAAACAACAAATGTAGTGTAATTCAGAAAAGGGATATGGAGAATATTTCTTTCTAAAAATTAAAAGCAATCTCCAAAAACCTACTCTGCCATTGCACAAAAATTGGTTAAAACTCAAATGAATTGTAAGTATTGGATGAGGATTTTTAGCTCATGTTATCCTATGAGTAAATAGAAGACAAACAAAAGTATTTTGCAAAACGTTGTCTTAGTATTTAATTTGATCATAGAAAATTATTTCATAATTCATAGTTATTTCTAAAGACTAACTTTACTAGGTCACATGAAATTTATTGCATTCACTCACTGGGTGATAAAACTTTAATAAAGGGAAAAAAAAGTCTTAGAATTTCAAGATGTCAAGTGATGCCTACTTTGGATAAAAATTAAGTGAGACCTCCTTGATCCAGTTTGCTCTAAATGTTATGTAAAAGAGTGAAAAACAACACCTTATTGACGTGGGGTTGCCATTGAATAAAAGATTCAAAAACGTTTTCTCATTTTTCTCAGTATTGATCCAATTCCACAATAGACATGGGGTCTATTTGTAATTTAACAAATTTTATCTTTGCAATAGCATCCCTCTGTTCAAGGCAAGATAATAATGCTCTTTCAATCACTTCAGCTAAGGCTGTGTCAATATTTTCATTAGAAGCCTGCGTTTATACACTAAAACTGTACCACAGCCAACAAAATTCATGTACGGTTAAAATTAAGACAGCAGCATCTGAAATCCTGTGGAAAAGAAAGAAAGTGTGCTCATTCCTAAGTTTAGGAGAGAAGTTAATGACCCTGAGGTCTTTTGCATGTATCCTTCAAACCCCTTCCTCAGGTCCTGGCATTTTATAGCTTAACACACCATATTCCTTGCTGATGATATGTTAGCTGTGAGTGGAAGGTTGTAGAAACTGAATTAGTTTAATTTAAGAAATGAGCTACTAGGTATGCTCAGGGTCTAATTGCAGTAAGGAATCCTTTCTTTTTTTGTGTGTAACAAAAATATATCTTTACAGGTATTTGGTGTGGATTGATGTACTGTAGGTTTCTCAAAGTAGCTGTAAAATTTGTTCTATACCATGTTAACATTCTCCAATGAACACAATGGGCTATAAATCTTTTGAATTTATATATTTACTTAATGATTCAGGTTTTAAAGAAGCATATAATCTGTAAAACAGTGTTCAAAGTTGGGATAGAGAAGCTGGAGAAATATGAACAGTCTTCTGTGCCTCAGACAAAATTTCCATTGATTTCAGTGTCTGGTTTACAACTGAACACAGCACGTGTGGTTTCAAAATTATTCTAAGATTGTGGAATTATTCACATTGTCTGTGAAGAAGAAAAAATGTCTTTCTGGGGTACACTAGTTACTTTAAAAATCTCAGTAACTATTGTATCCTTCTTAGTACACGCACATCAGGGGTAACAAATTTTATTGTGATCTTCACATTAAAGTTTTTGAAATTAATTTTATATGCTAAAAAAGAAAACATAACAGAAAACCACAAAATCAGATATATATCTCCCATTTTATGGAATCTTCATATTAATTAACAGGAAAATATGAAGAAAGCAAACGGGTTTGCCTAGCAAAAGAAATAAACTGTTAGGAGAAAAATTAATAGACGTGTTGTAAAAAAAAAATGAAAATACAGACCATTTCAATGGCATGAGAAGGAACACCTAAGTATAGTGGATTTAATGATCACTTTGATGATAATGGAAAAATCAGTATTTGAAATGTTTAAATGTAGTTTACAAAAGGGCTTCTGTTTTTCCAAGCCTCATCCATGTAGATCTATTTTATTCAATCCCCCTCTTTTTGTAAGAGGTGAAGAGTGGGAACACTAACATTTATCTTAAGAAAGTTCTTCCCTAACTAAATTTTGAGTGAGCAAAAAGTGAGTTGGACTGCATAAGTATTATTTGCCTGTTCTCTGGGGAATGGGGTATCCTATACATGTCATTTTGGGAGACCAGCCAAAAAAGAAGATGCCAGAACACTAAAGAGTCGGGGTTTTGCAATAATACAATAAAATTATACTAGGATAAAAAACACCCAGTCAGGAAAACAAAGTTCTGAATTTGAAGGTGATATAATCAGATCTTTGAAAATCCCAGTGTGTTTAGTGGAGGATTTATTCTTTGACTGCTGGACCAAACCCAGTTAACTCCTCTGTTACACTCATCAATATTTATGGCGAGTTGCCAACACACACAGTCTTATACAAAACACGAGACAAGACAAAGTCTCTGTCTTGTTGTATCTTTCAAGAAAGAAAGAGATGGAAATTCTGATATAAATTCCAGTAGAAAGAGCAGGTGTTTACAATTTTAACTTCAGGAGAAGTAAATGCATTCTTATTTTTCTTCCTGGTTGCTTGACAGAATTATGATTGCAGTTCCCTTGATAATTATTTTCTAAATTTGTTTTTGAAAGTGAGGTATTTGCAGCTCCAACAGGTTGGGGTTTTAATCAAAGTTAGCATATGAGTTTAAATTTTTATTCTTTAATATAAAATTATTTGCTTTTGTCTATTTTTCCATTACTTTTTAGTCTTTTTCAGTCTTTTCAATTCTTATGCTTAATAATTTCTATCCAACATCTCAGCTACATATTTCTTGTTTCAATATATATGTCTTAAATTGTTATAACTGGTACAATTATATACAAAAGTTTCAATTTAAAATATTGTGATGATTAATAGAGTTTTATAATTACACATTATGTAATTAATGGTGTGCAAGTATGAACATGGTGAATACTATTTTCAGAGCAGATTTCTTTGATGCAAGTTGTCTGGGGCTTCAATTCTAAATCCATTTGAGTTATTACTGTGCTGCATCAGCATTTATTGATTTTAAGGTACAGCATTAGCATTCACTTATCACTGCATATTTTTCCCCATTCTCCATTAAAAGAGCTTGCCCTCATCTGTCACAATCTCATACTGCATAAATCATATAAAATGGCTACTTGTTTCCATGATTTATTTCATTTTTATGTTAATTATACTGAAACATAGGATTGTTTAATAAAAATGTTGAAGCTAATCTATATTGGTCATCAATATTTTTTACGCATTTTATGCTGTGGAATGTGTGATATACCACAGTATCCAACCTGTATGGAAGGGTATTTAAAGTGAATTAGGATTTAAACTAACTTAGAGCTGAGACACATTTTAATTTTACAGATGTCAAATCAAACCTGATATTTCCACAGTATTTTGTTATAAGTGAATGCGGTCTATTAATATTAATCACTAGAAAAATACAGCATCTCAGCCCCAGTTTTCACAGTTTTGAAACATAAGGTAAGCTTTAGCTCCTCAGAATTACTTTCTTAAGGCAGCACTGGCATCCCAATAAAATAAGACAATTATTAGAAAATTCCTACCCAAGGTAAGAGACTCAGTGGAAACTTGAGTTCTTCCAGAGAAGGTTTTTGTCTGGGAAAGCACAGTAGGATCAGCCTAGGACATATCTGACTCTGAAACTTCAAAGACTTCTACTCATTCACTGCAAGAAGTCCTATTGTAATCAAAGATATTTCTGAAATCAAAGGCTAGGTCTCATGTAAATAGTGCTCAGGGATGCTGATGGAATGGTCCCTGATATATTTACAGAGGGTACTTCTCAGGACACACAAGCAAAATTTTTGCAGGATCAGTGTCTTGACTAATGCTAAGAGCATTTCTGATTTTTCTGTATAACTTTGCTATTTGAAATTCAGCTGACTCCAGATGCTCTGGGTAAATCAAGGCACCCAATGTTAATTTAAAAATAATAAATGAGCAATATATAACTGTTTCTTAGTGATAAGGAATGCACATTCAAAAAACAGATTCCATTTCTTTCCTAACCTGCTGTTTCCGGAGCAAAAACAAAAAGCAAATGTATTCAGAGGTGTGGACATCTGTTACTCTTAAGGAAAAAGATCTCAGACTTGAACACCTCCTTGTCAGCCAAATAATTGATGAAAAGTGATTTAATTATTATGCCAAATAAACTCTAGAGTGTTACTTTCCTAGAATTTTAGTATTTGGAGTATTAGTATTTACTAAAAACCTGGTAGACATAAAAAATACAGAATGTGTGAGATAAAATGAGGGTATTTTGGAACATGTGCCGCTGTTAAAAAGTTTCTACAGAAAGTATTACCCTGGAAAACAAGAGTTCATCAGAATTTGTACCGGCTTATTGTGAAACTTCAAGTTTTCAATTAAATCTCTTGCTATTCTGGTCCAATGAGAAGTGGATTTTTAGCCAAATTTATGAGTTCTGCAGCATTTCAAGCACTTATAAAAATACTAAATGGATTTCTTGAATTATTTGCAGCTTTCTAGATTACATTTAAGTTGTGCTTTAGTAAAGAAATCTGTAACTGCTTTTTTCTCCTACAAAGAAACTGGCAAGCGTGTTTATTACACTCAGAAGCCAATATAATTTAGTTTTATCAGGTTTTGTATCTGAATTTATATAATTTTCAAAAGCATTCTTTACTTGCATGTTTCTGGTGTTTAATACTCTACTTGTCATTTAATTTATTTATGACAGAGAAAATAAGAACCACTGTAGATTTTGAGCACCATTGCAGTATAATAAAACACAGCCTGTTGTTATTAAATAGAAATAACAAAAGAACAGCAACAGATTATTTAAAATCCAGCCATTCAACTAAAAAGATAATAAAATTCTGACTCTTAACAACAGAAAAAAACCCCACTAAATAACCTAAGAATTTTTTAATGGTTTAACTTTTCCCTTTTCATACCTTTCTAGGCTTTAAAATATTAACAACTGATGTTTGTTCATGTGTAAGCTTTAAGGAAAACACTGAGGGAAATAACTGAGCAATAGGCATAAGTGTTTGATTTTTAGAGATTTAAAAAAAAAAGGAGTTAGTTGGCCTAAGGCTAGAATTTTCATTACATCAATGAAAGAAAGAAAACAGAAGCCAGCAGAGGGAAGTTATAGAAACTGACTTTATATAAACAGTGAGAAAAATCTTTTTCCATGGCCACCTACAACGTAGCTACTTTACCATCCGTATGATTTTTCTTTTACCAGTGGCACAGCAGCCCGGGCTCAATCCTGCTGTTTTAGAACAGGTTACAGTTCGGCCGAGAGGTTTGCCCTTCACAAGATCAGGCTAACAGCTTGTCAGAGAGAGTAAAAACAAAAAATATTTCCACATACCTAAATTGACAAAGCTCATGACCATGTCAGCATCATTCAGAAAGTTGGTGTCGTGCAGGCTGTTTAAGGGAGGATTCTGTGTGGTCAGGGGGGTCATGCGAGATAATTGTATTCTCCGCGAATATCCGTTTGGAGAGGCAGGGTATCCTTTTCGTATCCCTCTGCTCTCCCCTGCCATTGATCCCTTTAGTGAATACTCCAGCTCCTCAGAATCCTCTTCATTTGTCATGGCATTATACAGGTCCAGCATGAAGAGGGGTGCAGAAGAAGCCTGCTTTCCTGGTGAAAATGGTCTGGGTCTGTGAGGTAAACCCAGGATAGAGAGAATCTCTCTCTGAATCTCCCTTCTTTCATGGTTCCGCAGCCTCCTGTAAATAAAACTCGAATGGACATGATTGTCTCCTAAACCTCCCTGTGCGTGACCCACCAGAACCCAGCAATTCCAGAGCAAGCCCACGAAAGCTTTGAGCGCAGTTAGGTTCATCTTTGAAAAGAAAAAGAACAAGGAAAAAAAAAAAAAAAGAAAAAACAACTTTTCTCCTACTTGTTCTGAGTTCCTATGAGGTCTGCTTTCCCAGTAGTTGAAAAACAAAATTTACCTATTCTTCATGTCAATGTCATCTCTAAACGTAACATCGTAACATCTTTGGTGATTCCTCTCCCCCCACCCTGTTTAAATATTATGGAATGTGTCAGGTTGCAGTTATTTCTAAGAAAGTTGAAATTCAGACTTCCAATTTTCCACTGTTGTTATCGTTTTTTCTGCATTTATGGAGCAGAAGACCAGTATTTTGTCAGCTGACCTAGGCATTCCTATATAAACCTTAGATAACCAGGTCTTTGGTGGGGAGCTGTATTAGCAAGAGATGTTCTTCTGACACATTGTAGTTCCCAGAGTAATCTTCCCTCGTTATTCTGAGTTCTTCTTACACCTTGCGCTCTTCCCAAGATAAAATCCTGAGTCACAGATTTGTCTTGATCTGTACCTTGGAGGTGTAACACATATTTGTCAGCAGCCTGGAGACAACTTTAACATCTTTTGAATCTCTTGAGTGTAAAGTAATTCTAAAGCATGTATTAATCAAATTAATGTGTTGCCATGAATTTACTTGCAAAAAATAACCTTCTGTAAATCCATTCAACCCTTTTCAGCTTCTGAACTGTTATTTCCAACTGTAGCAGGCACAAATATAACAGCTCTCTTCAAGAGAGATCTAAAGACTAATGTAAGCACAACCCTGCTGGGAAAGAAGAGGCTTCTCATTGTAATTTGAAACGGGTATAGCAAAAAAGTCCTTAACCCTTCTCTTGCCAGATAGAGCTTTAAACCTCTCCCCCTGTCTCTCCAATTTACAGTAACATACCTAATTTTGGCTAATGGCTGTTTTTTTGACAATAGCTTGCACAACCAATTTTAACTGTAACAATTTTAGGATATATAGATGGCATAATATGGAAGCTCTTGTGAGTCTCCTTATGAGTCTATGTTTTAGTAAACCTGAGTAGGAAACTCTCATAACAGACTAAAATAGCATCTCGCTAATTCAAGAAAAGTTTATGTTTTAGGCAAGTTTAGCTAACAAAGGTGATCTTTTTAATAAACTCTGTAGGGAATTTTGTCAGTGAGGCTTGACTCTTTTCTAAAAATGTTGCGAATGCAATCTGAATGAAAACAAATTTATTCAGCAAGCAAGATTTCAAATTGTGCACAACCAAGGCTGCAATTATGGTTATAGTCACAACTTTCATAAACTGTAATTTGCAATGATAATTTATTCAAAGTACATTTTTACTCATAAATTGCTATACTACTTTTCCCAGTAAATATGCAAAGTTAAAATTTAATCCCACAGCCTGTTATTAAGTTTTACTGAAGAAATAAGAATATTAAATAGATTTTAAAGCTGCAGCCCATGAAGTTAAGGTTCAGTGTAGAATTTTTTGACAGCAGGTAACTGGTATTTTCCTCTCACTTTCTCAAAATCACCGTGTTAAATTTCATACTGCTCAGATTATTGGTGGTCATTTTCCTTGCTGCTAAAATTTGCCTTTAGCCTTGAGGAGACTTTACTTTGATGAAGGGTAGGAAAAAGGGACAAAAAAGGGGTTTTGTCAACATGAAATTAGGGGGAAAAATTAGCTATATAAAATCCATCGCTTTGGGTTTTCCTTTACATGACACCTACTCAGCAAATCACACAGTCCTTGAGTAAACTTGGGAGTGTGACAGCAAGTATAGTCACACCCTAAGAAGCCAGGAACAATTTATCTAATATATTAAGCACAAACAAATTTTACACTCTAGTCCAGCCATCATCTAAATACAAGTGATTCTCTCTCATAAATCAGCACATGTAATGAACAATGCTTCTCCCAGTAAAGGATTTATCTCATGCTAGATCTGCCAAATTTGCACGAAAATTACAAAGATATTTAGCAAAAGTTTTGTTCTCCTTAGCAGAAGAGCAATCGCAATCAGAACACATTTTCTTTCCTCACTAAGGTGTTTCTTCAAAATCTATTTGTTAAAAGAAAAGTATTATTTCCTGGTTTTACTTCTTTTCATTTGTTCTGCTCAGTAAGTTACAATGATACATGAGACTTTACCATACATATGTCTTTTCTGAATTTGGCCATTGCATATCCTGCAACAAGATTTTTTTCCTCTTTTCCAGTAATATATTTCATTTTTTTCCCTAAGTATTCATAAAAGCCAGTGAATTGATTACTCAGAGGATTTAAGTCCTCAGCCCATCAGTATGTCCAGCAATAGAAATTTCCTATATTATGGCACTAGAAGTTCCAAATTAGTTACATTTTTTTTCATTAAAAAAGCCAAAAGTGCCTTTAAAGTCAAGGGTATTTTTATGTAGCAAACATCGTTCCAGACAGAAACGAAAGAACACATCTAAACTAGTAATCATATGTTTGATGAAAAGAGCTCCTGTTATTTTTTGATAGAACCACAGCCAAACAAGTAACATAAATACAAAACTTTTATTTTACAATAACTTGCACTACACTCAGGCGCCAAATGTCCTGGACTAGAACACAGAAATAAATTTTTTTAAAGTTTTTATTAATATAAACAAAAATGTCTTTTTGCATAAGCCTATATTCCATAAACACTCAGTCTTAGCATGGGTATTTCATACATGGCAGACACAGCTTTATAATTGAAAGTCTTTGCTAAAGAAGTGGAAGGTGTCTGTAATCACTGACAGACCCCATTTTGCATTTCCAACATGAAACAATGAACTTCTAAAGAAAAACTACCATGTACAATTTCAGCATGTCAGGATATACACAGATAGACCTTTCTTCCCCAGATGCTAAACCTGGTAGCAACATAGAAATCACCTGAACAGCCCTTACCCAGCCCCTCAAAATAAAAGGAAGACTAAAATGGCTCCAAAAGTGAGCTGCCCTTACGGATAGATATCTGAGAGAGGAGAACATAACCAGTGGTGCACCTGGAGAGCAGGGACTCAAGAGGCAGGAAAGCAGCAGAGCACCGTGCAGGCACCCTGGCAGTACAAGATAGGAAGCAGCTGCATGAATTCCTTAAACAATGTGGCATGTATGCACATGATGAGTGAATTCAGAGCTCACTACGTTTCTACTAATCTAAACAATGTTAGAGAAGATATCATAGGGGAAGTAATGAAACCTGGGAATCCGGATCTTGCCAATCTTGCATTCCAATGGATCACCATTCACTATAATGGTGAAAAAAGTTATAGCTACCCAGCAGACCACTGTAATCATTGAAGGTAGAAGTGGTTTTGTGGGCAATGCCCCCTACTCAAAAATATACAAAAATCAGTAGATGGCTTCTCAATGCAGAATCCCTTTGGTTCTCAATGTCACATCAATAGAGGGTGATTCCCCAGAGCAATGGTTCGCTGCAACTGTTCGGCAAATTAGGCTAAAATGCAGAACCTCTTCAGGACATTTGCAGTCTAAATCTGAAACATATGTATGCACACAGAATAATTCTGATGGCCCTTTCCCACCTTAATGACCAGCTAAATTTGACTTTCAGATCAATATTATGCATAAACAGATGAGTCAACATTAAGTCTGTTCTTGTACTTCCCTGCAAGGCTATTGCTGCAAAAAGTACCTGGAGAAAGACTCCTATAAAAAAGTTTCATGAGAGCTGGAGAATAATTAGTTGCTAAAGCTACAGATTCCCCAGCAAAAAGAAAGCAAGTAGTCTGAACATCTCCTGGGGGAGAAATGTGACACTGACACCATAATTTGGCAAACACTACCTGTATCCAAGTCAGATTTAGAGTGGTATGGACTGCGTGAGGTGTACATTTGAGACTTTGGACATAAGTATGCATACGTCCAAATGTTCCAAATGTCCGATCAAAAAAACTTGTATGATAACTTTCACTCAGTTTTTTTATTTTATTGAGTTGGATGTTGTATGACAGATGTATTCTTACCCTGCTAACATAAGAATGAAGCACAAATATATTTTTCTGTATCATTGAAAGACATGTCTTCTAATGCAAAGATAATTCCATTTGTAATGGGCACAGTGTGAAAAGTGGTAGAATTCACTGCAGAAATTGGCAGCTGAGACATAAATTAAGTATGATGTTTGTAGACCCCTTACATTCAGAGTACTATTAATTTATAGAGAGGGTACTTCCATTTTATGCTATAGCAAGACGAATTCATTGCAAAATAACATTTATTATGTGGAAGTGTTCAATACTTAGAAAATAGTGTTATTTATTCAGTTACCAATCAGCTTCCTGTAGAAAAAGAGTTTTTCATCCAGGTATTCAAAAGCACAGGCAAAATCACAAATCAGTCCGGGAGGTAAGTCATCAAGCATTTTATAGATGGCATTTAATAGAACACTTTGTTTAAAATTTACAGAAAGGGCTCCAGCTTTAAGTACAATAATTTGTGAAGTTTTTTCTATTCATAGTACATACACAATGTTGTAAAACTATCAGCACAGAATACTCTGCAGTATTAAAATTATACTTTTCTTTACCATTAAGAAAATTGAGAAAAATAATTTTGCAATCTGCCTGAGGACTTTTTGAAACTTGTTGTATTCAAGGACTGGGAAATAAAAAATCTTCACACATATACTTCAGAAACGAGAACAACAAAATATACAATTACTAATATGATTCAACATCACAGTGCTATCATTTGTATAATTTAAAAACCCAAAGAGCTGCCAGAAATCCCCTTTGGTTTAAAATAAGCCCCTAATTATCTCAAAAGAAAAAAGAAATGGAAATGCACTGAAGCAAATACAAAACACTTGGACAAGAGCAACAACATTTGCAAGTAGTAAAGCACTTTTAAAGAAGATTATTCTTGGCTCAGCTTGTAGAAGGGTTTTATTGTGCCCCAGCTGTAGACTGGTACCTGCTGGTCTCCTTCTCTGGCTGCAGCACGGCCAGAAATATCTTGTGCTGTTCCCAGGCTGGTTGAAATGCTTTTCCAGGGAGTATCTTCTGCCTCTTGCCGGAGTTCTTTTTATTTTCAACTACAGATTCAAAGAGAAATTCACTTCTAGACAGATACCTTCTAGGTAGCTGCACTGCACTATTGTTCGTATCGTGAAAAACTCTACCTATCTAAATACAGGATTTATTTCTTCCCTTGAGCATTTTGCTACTCTATTCCATAGCTGTGGCTTTAGCACCTCTACTGGCAATGGGATAGTGCAGCAGTCTCTTAATCTCTCTCTAAATTAGTTTTGGGGGTTTTATACTGTTTTCCTGTGCTTTGTTTTATACACTCTCTCCCTCTCTTCCCAATACTTTCTCTTATTACATTTAGTTTGCCACTTGAATGTGCTGCCTCTGATCCCACATGGATTTTCTTTTCGGCTTTTTAAACTTTAAATATTTTTCCCCACCATCTCCATTTTCATATTTCTTCTTTCCCTCTCCACATATCTGTAGACAGATGTTATTTCCTTCTTTTAAAATTACTTCCTTTGTTTAGCAAAATTTCCCCTTTTGTAAGAGATCAGCTGGCCTCTCAGGCAGTAAAAAAGGAGCTGCTGCTGCATTACTTTCAATTGAAAGTGATCACTACCATGAATCACACAGTCCTTGAGAGACTAGTAATCTCCTGCTGTTGGAGGAGGATTGTGAAACAAAAAGATGTGCATGGTAAAACTGCTAGACTATGTGCACCCTAAAATCTTTGGCATGTGCTAACTGATCTTTCTACATAGAATTGTTGAATAATTTAGGTTGGAAAAGATGACTAAGATGATCAAGTCCAGCCATTAACCCAGCACTGCCAAGTCCACCACTCAACTATGTCCCAAAGTGCCACATCTATGTCTTTTAAATACCTCCGGGGATGGTATCTCAGCCATTTCCCTGGGACAGAGTGTTTCACTGATTGACAGTCCTTTCTGTGAAGAAATTTTTTTATCTAAACTTCCCCTGGTGTAACTTGAGGTCACTTCCCCAGTCCTGTTGCTTCTTACTTGGGAGAAGAGATAGACCCCCACTTTGCTAACCCCTCCTTTCAGGTAGCTAAAGAGAGCAATAAGGTCTCCCCTGAGCCTCCTCTTCTCCAGGCTAAACAATTTCAGCTCCCTCAGATGCTCTTCATAAGATTTGTGCTCTAGAACTTTCACCAGCTTCATTGCCCTTCTCTGGACTTGCTCCACTCTGGCCCAGAACTGGACCCAGCACTGGAGATGTGGCCTCAGCAGCACTGAGTACAGGGGGACAATCCCTGCCCTGCTCCTGCTGGTCACACTATTGCTGATACAGACCAGGATGCCACTGGCCTTCCTGGCTACCTGGGCACACACTGGCTCATGTTCAGCGAGTTGTAAACCAGCACCCCCAGGTTTTCTGCTGGGCAGATTTCCAGATGCTCATCCCGCAGGGTTGTTGTAACCCAAACGTAGGATTCAACACTTGGCTATGTTGAACCTCATAAAATTGTCTTTGACCCATTGATCCAGCCCATCCAAATACCCTTTCTTAAATCCAGGATATCAACATGGTGTCATCCACAAACTGAATGATGTGCACTTCATTCCCTGGTCCAGATCATTGATAAATATATTAAACAGGGCTGGTCCAAACCCCTGATCCCTGGGGAACACCACTAGTGACCAGTTACCAAGTGGATGTGGCTCCATTCAGCACCACTCTCTGGGCCCAGCTGTCCAGTTTTTAATCCAGCAAAAAATGCAACTGCAATAAACCAACATCCTAAAACACTGTGGTGTCAATGATAAAAAAACAAATCAAGAAAAGTCTTTAAAATACTGTTTTCCTGAATTTCTCTCATTCAACCATTACTCTCTTCTAGCATGTAATGCCTTGATCTTGCAAAATTATTACAATCTTCCACAACTGATAAAATGTATTTAATTAACAATCGGCAACTGTTGCTTGTATTTATTACAGCAATCTGCTCAAACCAGAATTTGATAAGCTGGCAAAGCAAAGGAATAAAGTGAAAAATTAGTTTATGCTGTTGGTCTAGAAAATCCATTTGTTTCTCTCAGATGTTTGTTATGGTGGTTGAGAAAAACTGAAATACTGGAGAAAGTATATACCTAAAATCTGCAGTAAATTTGCTGCAAAATATTTACACTGAAGTTGAAAGATTATTGTAGCTCCTAAACTTTCCTTTATGTAGCCAGAGGTCTGAAAACATGACCTGCATGATGTCAAATAGAGTAATCCAAGGCTCTTGTAAAGTAGGTTTAGGCAAGAGGAACATGATTTACATTGCAACCATTGCATCTGAAACTGCATTGTAATCTAAACATGGAAGAGATATGTAAGCAGTCCTTCACTTCTGCTTTTTTAGCTTTACTACTTTCAGTGTTTGTTCCTGAACATTTAGACCTTTAAATTAGAAAAAATGATATTTCCTGAAGGAATTCTAGCTAAGCCATGCAAATTATAAAACAGCTACAGATGCTGACTGAGGCTGTAAGACAGTGTTTTTCTGTCCTACAGGGGAAAGTGGATTCACAATGGTATTTTCACAGGTTTTGCTATCTGCTGTTCAGTGCTAATCATCAAAAAATTTATCTACCTCTCCAAAAAGAAGCATTGAATCACAAAAATCAAACTGAATCTTGTTCATTAATAGTTTAGATTAGGATGATATATATGATAAAAATACTTCTGCATAGCCCAAGCATCTGTATGTACCTTCTCATCATGATTTCTCAGAGCAGATGCCCAATATTTTCTGTGTTCTTTACCACCTTTTAGTGATAGTACTTTGGGAGAAATCAATGAGAATTTTCCACGACTTTTAGGCATTTTGGATATTTTCTGCATGCTCCTGTGAGCACTGCTAGAAGGACCAGATGCAAAGGGCTGGCAGGAAAGCTTCCACCTTTGAGACGTTGTTGCCTCCTGGATCTGGCATCTTCTTTTGGCATGAGAAGGGTGCTAGAAAGGGAAGGTCAGTCTCGTGGCAGAAGCATTTTGCAACTATTATTTCTGAGGCACAAGGTTAACTAAGTTCTCATTTCTTCATTGTAATTCAAAGCTAATCAGTCTTCATTATTTCTGTAAAGCTTTCTGAAGTTTGTTTTCCTGTATTTATGGACGTTTAAAGAACTAAAAATCTCTGCTTTCAAGCAATGACTGATCCTGTCAATGCAGATGAAAAAAAATAAAATACGTTTATACTACAGAATGGCCAGAGAGCCTCAAACCATAAAACTTCTGGCTTATTTAGTGCTCTCCTAAAAAGCGTAAAGATGACCAAACATATTATTTGTGTTTAGGAAAAAAAAAAAAAGAGAGAGAGAAAAAAAACTTTTCAGTCTAAGAATTTTGTTTCCAAGTTCAATCTAAAATCATGTTTTATGGCTACATTATAAATTGCTTAAAAATGGGGTTTATAATGGAAATGGTGACAAACTTAACTATGGCAGCACTAGCAGGCGCCAGCATAATTACAGTCTTCTCAAGACATAACTTATTACAGGCTACACAGCAGAGCCAGTATTTTGTATTTTAATTAAGAAACCTGGATTTTGTTTGTAATAATTGACTGTTATGCCGCCCCTCTTGCCAGGACACTCTTTTACAAGAGACTCTTGCCTCTAGTAGTCTTTCTTTGTTAAATATTTTAAATACATTTTATATTTTTGACCAGAAGATTGCATGCATTTTATAGCTCATTATTAACTGTCTTTTGATGACTTCAGATGTTCTATATTTTTTAATGGACATCTTTGTTCCTCTCATCTGTGACCAGGAAAGATTTACAGTTTAAGTCTCTGGGATGTATAATATCTGTGTTATCTGCCTCAATCTGCACTATGCAGGCCTTCCATAAGAAAGCATTTTCTTTGGCAATGCTCTCCTAATGCCCTAGGCAGGGACTGCAGACCCCGTTACCCAGAAATGCCAAAACAATTACAGTGTCACTCTGCTGTCCCGACAAGAGCATCGTGTCAGCTCCCACCATGGGACAGAGAAGTTCAGTTCCTGGCACTGATATCCTACTCATATATCCTCTCTCATATATCCTACTTGCTACAAGCTCCTTGCACATTCCTGAAATTAAAAAAGATGGTGCATAGTGGTCTGAGAAACATCAGCTGTTTGTCAGTGCTGGGGAGGAGCGAGTGGGGCAATGCCACCCGGGTTGCTGCCACCACTCAGCACCTCAGACCCTCAGTGGCCTCTGCTGGCCATGCTCCCCCACCTGCCTTGCCCTCACCCTCACCCCTTACCTCTGCAGCAGCTGCTGCTACAAACATACTGCTTCAGTTTTTCAGCTTTGCCTTTGTTTCCTGATTTCTTTCAGTTGTTCTTCATGTTGCAGGAATGTGTCCTCCACAGCCAATGCTGACAAATGGCAGCAGCTCTGTACAAGCCTGGTCCTCAAGCACAAGGTATCTAATTTTGACAGCAGGTAATTAGATGTTCAGAGAAGGACCTTGATATGCACAAAATTAAGAAGGGCACACCAGCCCATGTGCAATTTAATATGCTGTAGCTTAACAGACACATGTACAAATGAGATCTATAGAAGCATTTCGTATTTTTAACTGGAAACAACATATGAATTGAAGCAGTTCAGAACAAATAGAATATTTCTCTCAAATTTTTTTTTCTGTGCCTGACTGGCACAGAGTACAGCAGACTCAGCTAAAAGCATTGTTCCCAGTCCCTTTCTTTTTCTCTGTTTGGCCTTGGAACAATGCAGTTCCAGCTAACACTATTCAGTCATTTTCCCCCAGGACTGTCTACCAACCAGAGAGATTATCAAAGTTAATTATGTCACTTCCTTTCTTTTCTCCAACACCCTTGCAGACTAAGAAAAGAGACAAAGGAGTCAGCCTTACCAGCAGATCTCTCTTTGCTTCCTCTTACAGAAGTTTGCCTCCTGCCAAGAGGACCTTCAACAAGTCTTTGCTGCTTTTGGATCTTCCAAGTGGAGCACAGGAAAAAGAGCATAGAATATAATCTACCACTACATGGTATGGGAAGAAAAAAAAAAATATAGAAAATAGTGGCATTGTCTTGTGATTTTGTTTTGGATCCTGAAGCACTTATCAGTATTGCATTACCAAAGAGATGACTAAAAATGGACAAAAAAGTTTTTATTTATATTTTGTGTCCTTGAAAAACAATTCCAAAGTGAAGAGTAAGTGAAGGAAGAAACAGAAAGCAAGAAAATTCATAGAAAATACTCAGAAATACTCAAATATCTTAAAAATCACTCTTCGCCAACTTCATTTATTAGGTGGCATTGATTTCAACTGTGTGAGGGAAAAAAGCTGTAAAACATATTTCAGTGATAATGCTCAGTCAGAACTGATGAGCAAGCAATAATCTGTGGGATGACTGGAAAGGCTGAAGCCTAGAAAGCCTAGAAAGCCCACATCAAGGTCCAGTGAGGTCCCTCGGAAAAGTAACGTCTATTGGATGAACTGATAGATCATTTTCTGACATGCACCATGCTTTTAATCATGAGAAAGAGGGAGGGCTGTAAGGTGAGATATCAAGCAAGTTCCAGTTCAGCTGATGCTACGCAAGGGAAGGAGCAACCTTGTCTAGGAAAGTTGTCCAGCACCCTCCAAGCAGTGTTATGGAGCTGAGGCCAAGGAATCAGGGTGAGGTATGACCACCAGACTTTAGAAAACATAGTAGATTTGAGGAATGGTAATGAAGTATTATTGTGCTCAGTGCTAGTGTAGGTTCAGTTCCATAATTTTCCTCTGCTTGATCATATGTTAAAACACCTTTTAATCTAATTCTCCAAATACAGGTCAAGCAATATTTCATTATGCAGGAAACTAGAGGGACCAACAAAGAGACTGCATTTGACAATGAAAAAGAAAAAAAAAACCCAGCCCCATGATCTGACTCCTTTATCCAAACTGACTAGACTGATTGCCTTGACATCACATTTATCAATTCCACATGTTTTATGGGGGAACTTTTTCTAATTCCCAGAAAAGGATACCTACAAAGGTGAAAGCAGAAACTAGTAGAATCCATCTCCTAGGAGTATGTATTTGACTGCAGCACTTTGTTATTTTGTGCCACAGAAGGGAAGTTAATACGCTCTTTTAAAAGCAGCAATAATTTTTGAAAATATGTGTGTATTTCAGAAACAAAACTTACAGAAAAAGAAGTGTGTCAGAAAAAGTAAATGGAGTATAATTGTCTCTTGTGTGGTCAAGAGGAAGACAGCCTGACAGAGAAGTTCTTGAACACCAACAGATTTTCCTCTTGAAGCATCTTGTAATGAACCTGACTTATTGTCAAGATTTAGGCTACTCAAGAAGAAGAGAAATAATTAAAAATATTATTAGGAGTCATTGCTAGAAAACCAGAATTAAGTTATTAGTCTCCCAAGAATGCTACACAAACAGGAAACTAGTGAACCTAAATCTCTTCCACTAGATATAAAACCAGAATAAATATAATAAGTAAAATAAAAGATTAAGGATTTTTATTGGAAATACAATACTATTTTTACAGGAATTGTCAAAACAGAGTTTCCTATGCAAAATGTACAAGAGCTAAGAGCAAAAGCTTTGTTTTGTTTACCTGACAAGAAACCTATCTCATGCTATGTGTAAACAGAAGGGTCTTCAAATCTGAGAGCTCAACAGAAGCTGAGCAACAGGATTATCTGCTATCATTAGTAGTTGTGGATCCATTTTCAGGTTCTGCAGTCATCTTCCATTTATTCTCTGAAAGAAGTGTGGAGCATGACTCCTTCTCAGCTGGAATTTTTCCGGCGACTTCTGTCATAACATTGGAATGACAGGAAATGTTGGCCAAATCATGCAGGCTCTAGTCAGGCAGTGCACCTAATTAAGTCAGTGAGAGATCTTCCCTTCATTTGAACTGTGGAAATGAGCCTATTTTCTTTATTCACTCACAGAACATGATTCTTACCTTTTGTTTGTTTGTTTGCTGCACAGTACTGAAGGATAACATGAGCACTATCTGGCTATTTAAAGGAATAAGAATCCTGTCCACCATGTACCAACTCCATCCTTCGCAGGGGTGCAGTTGGATATAAAGGTGTGTGTCACAGCACATGCACAAACTCATTCTAATCAGCAGCAAAATGTATTCTGGCCCCATTCCAGCAGAGCACTCAATCATTTTCTTATCAGTTGAAAGGATAACTCAAATACCCCAAACTATGAACATGCTTTTATGCCTTGTTCCATCACACCCAGAATGTTTGCACTATTTGCTTGGATTAATATTAACCAGAGACCGAAAGAGATGAAATGGGGGAGAGAAGTTTAGAGCAAATTTACATTCTAAGCACCGCAACACACAACTGCAATATTTTAATCCTACTAATACTTTTCAAATGGTTTTATGCAACCAGCTGCTTAACAGATGAGATTAGAAACTTAAGCCTCTGGTCTTAAGCCTCTGATTAGAAACTTAAACCTCTGGTCATCAGGAGTATTAATTTTTTTAGGAAATAACCTTGTTTTTAAGTCATTCCAAAACATTCTGCTTGCATTGAAGTTGGTGTCATTAGTATTTCAGTTTCCTGGGATGAATACTGAAAATGTCCTAAGGTCTTGCTTTTCCTAAAATTATTTCTCTTACCTGCTGTAGATGACACAATATCCATAAAACCAGGACCTCTTGCAGATAGTCCAAGCCGTCTATGGGTGATGTCTAAGTGAGGCTACCAAGAGTGCTACTGATCAGATTCCAGTCTGGCACAGCTTCTTTTCCACAGCCATATGCACCTTTCACTTTCTGAGCTATGGGCATGCCCTACTTTTACCCATTGGTTTATTTGTAATGAAATAATACTCAAAGTCAGAGAAATATTTATATGGATAAAGTAGTAAAGAAATTAATTACTTGTATGGATGACAAAAAATATTACTTTAAATTACTGTGTTTTTTGATAAAAGGTTAAAAGAAATGCATCAAACCAGAAAACTTTGGTCAGTAAAACTTAAAAAACAGCGGCTACAGACAGTTACACATGAACAAATGCATAAAAAACAAGAGTTAATGATAAATACTCTGATAATAATTAGACTAGGAGAGAAGAAAAGGTCTGTCCAAAAAAACAGAAGATAAAATTAAAAAAAAAGGGAGGGATTCCTGAAGAGATTATATTTTATAGAAATTTCTTCATTGTAGCTCAAGAAAATACAAAAACTGTTCAGTGTAAGTAAGGAAAAAACAAAAATCTGAGTTGATGTTATGGACCAAAGCTCTGTGGTTGCTGCAAATATCTTTAGGTTACAAACCAGTATTTATGTACACCTTTGAAAAAAAAAAAATTAGCAGGTTTCCACCATCCCTTCTAATGGTAGTATGAGGCTGATACCAATGGGAGTGGTTCACTCCCATGCTCACTAGGCATATTTAACAAAAGTATCAAGAGTAAAAGCACAGATATTCACACGCAATTAACTCAACAAATGAGAAGTTAAAAAATAATAGTTTGCTTGTAATAATAAAAAATAATATTTATGCTTGTGAATGAAGCTTGCACAGACACTATCATTTACATTTCTTATTTTACCTCCAACCTACAGCAGTGTGAACTACCTGCCTTTTTATTTAGATTATTACTACTTGAATAAAATAATATACAGATTTTCTATTACTTAAATCTTCTCTTATTTCCCATAAGGTGACTTGTACAACTGGAAACTGATCCCTGTTATTTTTCATCTTAGCTTCAGTGTTCCAGTGCCCACTTTGGTTTGACAGAAACAACCTAGCTCCCTGTTAGTGACTATTAGGGAACTTTGTAGGACAGACAGCCATTTGTCATTGGGCCACCATCTCTCTTGAGGTGGCTGGGACTTCTATCCATCCTGCCTAACGGCAAGCATAAGGGTGGGCTCTTGACAGTCAAAAGAGAGGAATGGGTCTAGCCAGGATGCATTTCATTCCTCGGGCATGCTCATCCTTCTCAAGAAGTTACAAGCCACTAGAATTCTGTAGTCCGCAATACTCCTCAAAGGACAACACTGCTCTCCAAACACTCCAGCTTTTCTGTTTAACAGGAGTTAGGTGTGTGAATTATTCAGTAAAGATAGTCATACATAGAGTTCTATCACAGGATTTTTCCATAAATATAGAGAAAAGAGAATTGATGAAATATAAAGCATCTATCTGACCTTATCCAATACAGGTAGAGGTCATTTTCAACACTTTTGTGTCATTTACTGTTCACTGTGCAAGTACCAATGCATCATTCCTAGCCGAAATAACTGTGATACACTTACAAATTTGATATGTCTAGAAGACAGAATATCCTGAAAATTAACAATGTCTCATAAAAGTCACTGACATTTTGATTAAGTTAATTGTGGAAACTATTTACTAAATATCTCAGTGAATTATTAAACCTAATACATCAAATATCTAAAATGTATAAATAATGAATTTCAAATCAGTCAGAGTACAGGTTAAATATATCATATGATAAATATTATTCAGCGCCACTAATAAATTTTCTTAAGCAATCTTAATCCTGCTTGCTAGTTTATGCTAAAGTAATATATGGCAAGCACTGGGGCTTAACTTAGAGCTTCATTTTTTATCATAAGAGAACTCATATTTTTGGAGAAACACAGATTTACAATCAAGGAGACAGCTATATGACAATCTTGATAGAGAAACTGGTCATACTGTGGGCATATTTAATAAAGAAATAAATCAAACATTAAAATAATTCTCTGAGGAAACTTACTTCATTTGAAGGGAGAAATAAAGGTTCACCAGTAACCATAGTGAGTTCATATTATTGCCTTTGTTTTTATAAGTTGTTGCCATGACTTTTTTGACTTTTGGGCTAGATTGGACTTAAAACACAACAGATGGCTACAATTATGTGTCTGTAACTCTTTTTTAGAATAACTAAACAGAACACAATAAAATAAACAGGCTTATATTCCAAAGAGACTCACACAGTTTAAGAGAGCTATACATGGTTATTAAAAAAAAATCCAAAACATTCTAGACTCTATATACATTAGGAATAAAGCATAAATAAGAAGTTAGTTTCACAATGTGCTTTATTCCATAGGCATATGATTCATACTTTTAATTTAATTCCTTTGACTAGCAATTTCAGGAATAAAATGAAATTACATTATAATTTTGTGATTATTTGGGGTCCAAGTGTGCATTCCTTTCAACAGGACAGCTTCCATTGAATTTCGTCTCAACAATAAGTACTATCTTGGGCTTTTTGTAGGGTAGCTTTTAAGTAAGCACAGCTTAATTTTAATATTTTTTATCTAGAGTGAGACCTTAAGAAGGCTTTGGATCATTTTTTTCCTAAAAAGAAATTTATTTTATTACCTCATGATACCTCAATTCATGTACCAGCAGCCTTAGTAAAGGGCAAAAAGAGACTTTAAAAAGGGGAACTGAAAAAGTCATGGAAATATTTTGTGACTAAACAACACCCCACTGAATCAAAAACACAACATTGTTGTGCCTTTAAGGCTGTGTTGTGTAATGTAGATTAACACAAGCTATTTTGAAGAGCGTAAATAGCCTCAACTGCTGCAAAAATCAGGGTATATTTTAATGGAATATCAGGTTAACCTTTGAACTTTCTAGCATTGTTCCTTGCTATTTTATTTTTTAAATCAGGCTGTTAATTAATTTCTTCTCTGTAACTGTTTAAGTTATTAAGGTATTTTCAACATGTGTGCCTAAAAAGACTTGGGTATTACTAGCGGTGTCCTGGTCACACTTTGCCTGGGTCAGCCAGCTAAGAAACATTCATAGCCTGGGACTGAGCCTTTCTGCTCCTGTCACACACCAGGCTGCTAAGTCCAACCCACCCAGCACATTCCCATGTTCTTTTCCCATCTATGACTGAAGCAGAAACTTGGGTTTTTTCTTCAGAAATCACTGGTATGTCCAGTGGCTACATGACCATACCCGCAAGACTGGTGTCAAGCTGAAGTTTTGCAAGTTAAAGTCAGCAGCTTTTCCCTCATCAACAGCATAGTCTACCTAAACTGTAAACAAATGCAAGCAATAGTGACTTGAATAGGTCAGTCTCAAGCACCCATTCATGTAATCTTTTATTTCTCCTATGAAAAGTAACCATAACTTGCCCACAAAGAATATTGTGGGTGTCTGGATCCATTAGTATTGCAATGTCTTCCTTTCTGCAGGCTTCTGCTACTCTAAGCTCATCCTTGAATACATTAAGCATCTTTTCAAAGCCACATAAAAAGCTTTGAATGGACCACACTGAATTTTTTGACACAATGGTGGCAGCACGCTGGAGGATCAAGAGTTTGTAGTAACATGCCTCCTTAGCTAAGAAGATAGGAAAGCAGTTTCTTGATTTCAGTCCAGTTGACTCAACATTGATCTTCTCATCTTTTGTTTCTCATCCCTGCTGTATACAGTTTCCATATGACAATTTTTGCTTTGAAAAGTGACATTTTTCACTACTTATCAAGACCAAAGTGAATTTTTAAAGTAAGAATTTTTTTAAGCTGTGAAAGCAAAGGTACAAGCACGAGAAACTTAAACAGCGTAATAAAAGCATGATAAATCATAAGATACAACCAAGGTATCCAGTTCAGCAAAGTCCTCCAGCATATGCTAACCTTTAAAAACATGCAAAAATTCACTGAGGCCAATTCCTCTTCAGCACTTTATTGGATCCAGGAGAAGTTTTAGAACACAGTAAGTAACAAAACCAGCAACAAACATGTCATATGTTACAATATTTATTTGCAAGCATTTATTAAAACTCTGTATACAAAACAAGGTAATTTTGTCTTCATAATGTCTACAACTAATTATTCTGATTATACAGCATTTGCTGTAATGTCCCAATTTCAGTCAGAGTAAAATAGCTGGTAAATCTAAATACAGAGAACTTATTCAGTCTGGCTCTATATATATTCAAAAATGCCAAGGGAAATGGGAAAACCAAATTTGCTCTACTACTGACAGTTGATTCAGAAGTGTCATGGAAAAATGGAAAAATGCAAAAGGTGAGAGGCACTAGTACTGTTTAAGGTGGGGTAGACCAAGAATGACTGATTAAGTGTAATCACCAGTGCATGTTTTAAATTTATAATTTTGCTGTCACATTGTCAGTGTGGCTCATAGAAAAGGCTTTGCTGATGGATATTCACAGACACTGTATGTGCATAATCATTTTCTGTAATTGCTATTCCTTGAATTATGAAAATAGATAGTTTTTCCTTAGTTTGGTTGATTTTTCAGTTTAATTCTGATTTCTAATGTATCAAACATGTTAGGTTCCTGACTTCAACAGCTCCTTTAATGTCATCTCTTCACTTTTACTCTGGCTAGTTAAATGTTTCCTAAGAATCTTTATAAGCTGTTGAGGTCTATATGAAAAAAAAAAAAAAAAAAGAGGATGCCACATGAGTAGGAAAACTCTACTTCAGTTCCTTCAAACCAAATTCCACCAGCTTCTGTTGAAATCATGAACTCACCACTTTCTTTATGAAAGCTGACACTTGTGAACCCCAACACTCTCCAGAAGCTTCATTTTATAAGATCTGATGAAGGATGAAACAGCAAGATCTCTAGATTTGTTTAATGGGTGAAGAGATTGGACCACACCAAAGTGTAAATGGGAATTGCTGGGCTGCTGCAAAGAGTTTTTCGGTCTTGCAGCACTATTTATATGAGATTTCTTTCTCCTACAAGAAAACTGATGGGGGAGTTTTCTACAACTTGTTCAAACACTTCATGGAAAGGAGATTAGTTTGGCTTTAATTTAACCAACTAAATTGAGTGTTATTACTGGAAACAGCTCTAAGCTTTTCAATTCCCCTAATGAGGTCCAAACTTCTATGGATGCTATCACCTGAGACTACTGTAATATTTTATTTGGATTTAAATCTTTAACTTGGCAGCACTGCTGTGTCTCCGTGGACACCTCTCATTTTAGTTTTATATTCTCCCAGGTGGTTGATTACTTATCCCCGTAACAGGATTCCTTTTCATATTGAGGAAGCTCTGACCTCCATTCCAGCACCGTACTGAAATTTTAGCAGACATGGGATGTTGTTTTTGTTTGTTTTGTTTCACTATCAAGACCAAACAGCCCATTTTATTGGATTTATTTGACAGATATTTCAAGGCACCTCAATTTGCTGAGTTTCTTTGATTCTTAATGTTGTTTGGAACTAATCTCTTCTGCTAACATGAAAGTAAACTAAGAGCCAAGATTTTTATGGGAGACAGGAAACGTATATTTAAAGTAGTGCTGTGTTATCTTTTACAGCAACAACAAAGGGAATATAGACCCAAATATACCCCCAAGTGACAGTTGATTTTTTAACTGGTTTTAAGTGTAAGTACTCTTGGAATATTTATATGGTATCAGCAAGAGCATTAAAATCTGCTTAGAACCACAACCCCAAAGTAGCATTACTGTCTGCCAACCTGCCCAGAACTGTAATGGATACCTGATCAGTTGGAAATGTTATTTCACAGAAGTAATTTCCCTTTGTTGATGACTTGCCCTCTGTTTTATGTTTACAAATAGAAAACTAGGGAAAAAATCCCCAACACCTAGGCAATATTTTCAACAAAATTATTAATTAAAAAGCTTCTTATTCACAAGAAAGAGTATTTCTTAACATGAATGCCATTCTGTGTGACAGACCTCACTGAAATAGTTACCTTAAGCAATGTAGAGAGAAATAGCATTATACTGTCCAGGGAATCTTCTTCCAATCTAGCAATACAATATGTTTATTTAGCCTAATTGGTCTCTGTGAGATGTTGTGGTTAGGCTGATTTCTACACAGTGCTGTTATGATATTTATGCATCTTGAGATGCTTGATTTGTGAAATAGTAGGTCTGAAAATGGTAGCAGAGAAAGCAAGATTGAGCTCACTTAAGAAACACAGTTGACAGCACAATTTTTCTTCAAGAGACATGAGTTAAGGGAAACAAGTTTGACAACGCTTATGTTTTCTGCCTGATAAAAGGATTAAGAAACAACAGCATAAAACCAAAATCTGAAAAAAAGGGCAATTTCCAACAAGTTACAAAATAATTTGCTTGTATCAGTGTATCATTTCAGCAGTTAAAAGTAACAAAATGGACATCCTCAAACTACACAATAGGAGGAAGGGCATCCTTCAAAAAATAATTTGTGTCTTGCTATTTCAGATGCAATCCAAGAATTTAGAATTTTCAGGATAGTGTGAGGATACTGACATCATTCTGTGTGTGATAGTTCTTGCAAGAACACAATCTCCTTCTAAGGCTCAAAACAAGCTAGAGAGAAAACAGAACAGTTAAATTCCACCAATGTATCACTATCTTTTTGCCTGATGCCAAAAATTCTGAGGTGCCTTCTGATACTGTCAGGATGTCTCCTTTGTCAAGCAAAACATTGTACCTGAAATAAACTTACGCTGAGAACATGCATTCTTTTATGCTCAGTCAGCCCAATTTTCCTTCTGCAGAACTGCATATCCAGTTCTCTCACTGGAGTAATCAGATCAGATTCATCCAGATTAAAAATATATACATCTGAGCTGGGTTACCCCACCCACTGGCAGCAGACTTTAAAAGACAGAACATGTATGTATTGTGCTAAGCAAGCCTATGCAGGGAGCAGCACACAGTGGCTGACAGAGATGAGTGAAATGGGGAGTGATGAATCCAGCCTGATCCTTTCCTGTCCCTGGCCACAGTCCCATGGTCGGAGGGCAGCGTGCTCACTCATGCTGTGGGGGTGCTGTGTGCCCTCCCTGGAAGATCTGGGATGTGTAAATATGTTACCTGGACGTATTCACCCAGAAAAACCACAGAGATTATACAACCTATGTGCAAGAAAGATTTTGCAAAGGCCTATGACAGACTTTGATGTGAGTAGCAAAGGTCACATTCTGACTCCAAAATGCCTTTCCTTACCAATTCCCCCTCACTAGAATTTCAAATCCCCTACTCCAGAGCACCAGACAGCAAGACTTATTCAAAGAAAAGAGCCCACATTTTATTTTTAAAAGACATGGAGCAAATAATCCTTTTTCCCAAACTTTCTCAGCCAAAAATTTCCAAAAACTTTGGCCTGAGGCACAGCCAGGATATAAAATAGTACCCTGAAAAAGTGTTCAGTTCAGAAAATCATAAGGGGATGACAAATGGGGTTTATAACTGTCAATATTTAAATCATGGGTGATTCAACTAGTCTCAATAATAATTAATTTACATATCTAGGATATTTTTAAGTCATGAGGACACGTTAACTAACTAACAGATAATTAAAGCAAACTGAGGTCCAAGTATTTTTCTGTTTGGAAACTTTCTACTGACACTGAGCAGTTCATCTGTTCCATGGATGTAAAACAATAAAATAAGTTTAGCTGGAGTTAAAGCCTTTTACACCTTTTGCTTTCCACTGACCTTTTCAGAATACATTCTACCACCTTCAGCCTGAGACATAGCTGGGTTTTTCAGTATTTCCAGCCTGCAGATGACATTGAAGCCAAACTTTTGTGAAAAACATTCACAGTAAACAATTGCATTATCAGCTGTGGAGTTAGCCTGATGCTGAGAGAAACACTTAGGGAAAAGTAAGTCAAAGCACAGATCCATATTTACATAAATGCATGTATACAGAGGGAGATTTTTGTATCTATGTATATGTGCAGTGCACATTTGCTGCATTATTCAATGAAGATTCCATCTGCTGGAGCTGCAAATGCTCCAGGAAGAGCTGGCAAAACAAGAATTATTGTCTTGTCACAGTGCTGTACCTAAACCACGTTAAACTGAATATCCACGCAAACATTAGTGAAAACTATTACAAGGTAGAAAGCTTATCAACTCAATATGTTACCCAATACAAAGCTCTTAAAATACAAATATTGTATTATATATACAGTCTCAAAACATGGTACATATTATAAGGAAAACATTGTACACAATAGTATTTGCATCAGTTTCATTGCACTTTTGCAGCTTCATTTAGGTAGATTTTTTTTATACAGAAATTTCTATAAGCATTTCTGATTTCAATGTCACATAAGTAGCAAGAGATTTTTGCAATTAAACCCTTGCAATCTAAATTTACTTAATTACTTACTAATGTACCTATTACTTGCTTTATTTGTAGAGAGAGAGAGTGGGCTGTATACTTAAAGGAATCTGGATAACATATGACCAGACAAATTTGGAATACATGACATCTCTGTACTTGTGGACAAATCATAGTATACAAGTCCAGTAATTCTGTATGTTGTTCAAATTGCTAAATATTGTGGTCCAAAGTATCTTCTGCCATCTAGTGGGAAAAGTGCCTCACAGGCTGCCTTCAGACCCACTGCTTCCATGCTGCTCAGAAAAGCCAAAGATAAATACTCGCACCGACTGGAAAAGCAAGTGTACCTGCTTTAGCACAAAAACAGGCTCACTTCAGAAATCTTTTTTCTGGAAAAGTACCTACCCAGAAAATTCGTCATTAATATATATTCTATAAATGCAAAATTTAAACATTGGATAGGTTTATTACCATAGCTTTATCACTTGAAGTACTTCAGAGCATAATTAAAGTTAAGCATATCAAGCATGTACCAAGGACCAAAGCATCATAATATCAGGCAATCTGGAGGAGGAATCCAAAATAATGGCTTCCATTTCAACTAAAAGCCTGAGATGGTTTGCTGTCAAAATGCAAAGGATTAAAAGACAGTGTACCTATACAGCGGTTAGAATCTCTTCCAAATAATGGTACAGTGCTTTCAAAAACCCTCCCAGTTTCTTGTAGATGATTACATCCAGTAAATTCAACCTAAAAAAAAAATAATTACTCCGGTATAGAATGAAAGTTTTACAACCTTTATTCCAGAGTCAGAAGATATCATAATTGTAGCATAGCTAAGAATTATTTTTCCTCTTAGCTGGTCGTCACAGAATCACAGAGTCAATTAGGATGGAAAAGACCTTTGAGATGATCAAGTCCAACCTATGACTGAACACCACCTTGTCAACTAGAGCATGGCAGAAAGTGCCACATCCAATCTTAGACATTTCCAGAGAAAAGACTCCAACAACCTCTCTGCCAATGCCTAATCACCCTTTCCATGAAGAAATTGTTCCCAATGTCCAACTTAAATCTCCCCTGGCACAATTTAAGACTGTGTCCTCTGGTCCTATCACTGGTTCCCTAGGAGAAAAGACCAATCCCCACATGGCTACAACCTCATTTCAGGTAGTTGTAGATCCCTTCCAAGGGATTTAGTATTTCAGATACACAAATCAGAGCTGTCAGTCCTAAGAGGCAATAAATTCTTGTATTTATATTCACAGTCACAATCCTGACCTTAAAGTGTAGCCTGGAAAGCTGTATTGGGCACTTTTGCTGGACAAAAGTGACAGGAATCTAATAGACCTCCTGCAACATTCCTCCAGCTTCCCACAGAAAAGCAATAAAGGAAATTACAGCTTAAGTCATTAAAGATTGTCCACAGAGAAGGGCCAATGCTAGATTCAGGAGCCCTGAATTCAGCAGAGAAGGGGTTGTTCTGATTCACATCCAGCTATGAAGAATCACAGTTCAGGCCTATCCAAACCAGAGATTTTATCCTCATTGTGCTTAGAGAGGTGTTATTTCTCTGAAGACTGTGATGTGTAATTTCTCATTGACACCAGAGCTGGGCCAAATTCCATCCACAAGGCCACACCTGCAGGATGAAGGTGTAAGAGACCCTGCCTGGTGTCACAACCTTTAGGAAAGAGTGTGTATGGAAGGCTGGCCCCAACCCTCAAACACACTTTCATGCTTATTCCCGCAAGCCAGCAGAACCAGGGACAGAACAGGACAAACTGGAGTAACAACTTTATGGATTGAGATGAAGACAGGGTGACCAATTACCAAGCACTGTATTGGGCAAAAGAGATTCATCCTGGCAAATTAATTGTCAATTAAAAAAACTATTTAACAACTTATCCAGAAAATGTGGGGGAAACGAAAAAATAAAAAAAAGGGGAAAAACACCCATCATCCTCTCCCAGTCTCAGCTCCTCTTCAGGCACCTCTCCTTCGCACAGCTGGTGCCCATGTCACTTCTTCCCTCCAGTCCTTTTGCCTCTCTCCTTGCTCTTGCCACAGGTCCATTCAGTGCCTTTAGAGGGGGTGATGAGTGGCACAGGACATGGGGGTCAGTTCACTGTGGTTCCTCTCCGTCAATCCTTCTTTCTTTCAGTTTGCTTGTGCTCTGGTATGTCCCCTCCACGGGCTGGAGTGCCTCTGGGGTGTGCAGTTCTGCCATAGTGTACCTCCTACTCCTCTGCCCGTGCGCTCCCTCTGCTGTCCTTTCCCTGGTTCTCTCTTCCTCCTCCTCCTCTCTCCCACCTCTCTGTCCCCCTGCATGTCCACACAGGGTTTTCTCCCTTCATGAGCACCTTCCCCAGCAGTGGGTGGTTGGATCCAGCTGGAACCGGCTGCGTCCGGCTGGAACCGGCTGCGTCCAGCTGGAACCGGCTGTGTCCGGCTGGAACTGGCCGTGTCTGGCTGGAACCGGCTGAGTCTGGCTGGAACTGGCTGTGTCCGGCTGAAACCGGCCGTGTCTGGCTGGAACTGGCCGTGTCTGGCTGGAACCGGCTGAGTCTGGCTGGAACTGGCTGTGTCCGGCTGAAACCGGCCGTGTCTGGCTGGAACTGGCCGTGTCTGGCTGGAACTGGCCGTGTCTGGCTGGAACTGGCTGTGTCCGGCTGGAACCGGCTGTGTCTGGCTGGAACCGGCTGTGTCTGGCTGGAACCGGCTGTGTCCGGCTGGAACCGGCTGTGTCCGGCTGGAACCGGTCGTGTCTGGCTGGAACTGGCTGTGTCCGGCTGGAACCGGCTGTATCCGGCTGGAACCGGCCGTGTCTGGCTGGAACTGGCTGTGTCCAGCTGGAACTGGCTGTGTCCAGCTGGAACTGGCCGTGTCTGGCTGGAACTGGCCGTGTCCGGCTGGAACCGGCTGTGTCCGGCTGGAACTGGCCGTGTCCGGCTGGGGCAGCCCCAGCCTCCCCTCACAAAGCTCTGCAGCCCCCGCTGAGAGTCCTGGTATCTAGAGGAGCTGACTAATACCAACCTAGGTTGTAATTAGCTATCTTTTATAATATTGAAAGTAGCAGTAAAGGAAATCATACATCCTACATGGGAAGGTTATTGCAATAAAAATAAAATTAATCCTAGCAGAAAGCTAATTGTACATGTGTAGGTCACATAATTTGTTTTTCCTCCATGGGGTACCTATTAAATAAAAGCATCACAGAAATATTATTTTACTTTTCTTGTCTGGCTCAAACCCACAGATTTTTAAGTGACACAATGGTCCAAGCATTTACTCTAAATCTTGCAAATAAATGTAAAAACAACAATTAAAAAATCAAATATACTGGCATAACTCTATTTTCTGGGTGATAAAACATCTCTACTTCAGGTATGACAGCAGAATCCAGCTCTCTTCTCTATGGCCACCCTGTCAATTCTCTAATTCTGAAACAGGGACAAGAAAAACACCTGAAGATCCCTTTTCTGAACTTAACTCTTTAAGTCCCTGTGTACTCCACAGCTCTACAGCTCCACAGGAAAATTCTGTTTCAAGTGGCCATGTAGGGATGAGGGTAAGCAGATTCAGGGAAGGAACACCAGAATACAACTTCAGTTAGCACTGAACATTCAGATAAGGATTACCCAACTGCCCTGCATGCCAAGGGAAAAGAAGAGATGAAACAAACTGTTCTATAGTGACATCTGAACTTCATGCCACATATTTCTTCTATCAGAAAAGGATCAGGAGAAAAAGGAAGGGACAGCCAAAGTTGCATTAGCTTATGTCTCAAAGCTGCCATCCTTTCAAAAGTCATACAGATAGGTATGCTTTCTACTAAGGAGCTTCTTAAGCAATTTACAATTACTGTCATTTACAGATGTAACATTATAGAAAACACCCAATTTGTTAGTGGACCTTAAATCTATGGACTTGTTCAGAGCATACTAAGAGCCAAAGGTCAGCACAAAAATATTTGGGAGATTCATCTGGCATGTGAATACCTACTACAGATGGTACAGCTCATGCTTGATTTAGAGCAGAGACTCAACTGCCCATCTCTCACATCCACAGTGAGCACTTATTACTATTTGCAATTTTTCACTGGCAAAAAAAAAATAGACATAAGCTACCTATGCAGCTGGCCTGAATTAGGACTTTAACTCCAGAAGAAGAAATATAGATGAGGAGAGATCTAGATCTGGCACTAGCACAGCAGATTAGGTACAGCACTATAATATTAAAGTTACTTAAAGATATAGATCAAGATGAATTTACAGTTAAAACTGTTAGCAAAACACAAAAGGGAGTCCAATTTCAGCATAAAGTCTGTAGAAAAAATACTATTATTTTAAATATTTTCAGGTCCATTAAGACTTCTATTTGGTTAAACATCCAAACATAAATGGACTGAACTAGCTTGCCATTCAAGGCTAACTAAAAATCTTTAAGAGAGAAGTACAAATACTTCTCAAGTACAATAATAACAGGCGGAGGCTACGAACATTTTCCCCCCTGAAAACTAAGTAGAAACAAAAAAATAATAACTGAACAAAACAGAAAAATAAAAGGCCTCAAAATAATAGAAACCACTAGTTTATTCCATGATCTGGAAGTTCTTCCAATTTATGCAACATGTTTCTAGATGGGCATGTCACATCAATTTTCTATTCCCCTGAGAGCGTTGTTAAATATAAGTGTGGCAACTGTGTCTGATATGTTGCAAAGCTTCATAAGGTGAGACTTTTTAAATTTATTTAAATTGACCAAGAAAAAAAGTATGGAAACAGAAATCAAGACTCCATGGCTTCCTTTAGCTTCTGCCCCAGATGAAAAGGTAGTCAAGTGAGAAAATAAAATGCATCAGTTTATGTCTTGATTAACTCGGTATGATTGCATGGGTATATTGGAAAAAAGGAGATTGCTGTCTCATTTATGAATTATAATGTGATCATAGAATTAATGTTGCAAATCATTCTGATGAAGCAGAAATAAAAGTCTATACTTGATATTAAAACTGATGTATTTTTCTTGATTCATTAGCTTGACCAAGCAACTTTAATTTTTCTTATTTACATTTATAATTAAACAACTCTAATTTGTACTAAGTTTTCCTCATATTTTTCCTGACTAACCAGCAATCAGTTTCAAAGCACAGTTTAACAGGGATAAGATAAAGATGTCATAGTGAGATGGGGATCTAGGGAGTCTTCCTTCTTATGTCAGAAAGTGCAAACGATTTCTGTCTTCCCACACTTGTGCAACCATATCTTTATCTTCTCATACAGAGCCGGGACTAGTTTCCCTTGAAGTATTAATTATACCAGAAGAGAACTTTTAGAAAAATCAAGACAACACTAGCTTTCTGCAGCATGTGCCAAAACATTTCTTTGTGTTGAAAATGGCCATCTTTTTAAGGGTCAGGTTTCTACTGTGAGTTCCAATTTGACTGCAGCAAACAATTTCCAGATAAATAAGAGGCAGAATTTTAAAATGCAATCCACTAGAGGTTTACTTTAGACAATTATTTTTTCTAAAGGGATTGAAATAACTATTTTGTAGTTTTTTTTATTTATGCTGTGCTTACTCTAGCATACACATAATAAATAATAATAACCACTAAAAGCAAGAGCATAAACTGACCTCTAAGCTCCACAAGAGTCAGACTGAACAAGAGCTGGTCATAACTGTATTTTTAATTGCATTCACTTTTTAATTACCATTTAATCAAACAAATGTCTTTTATAATACTGCCCACATCCTCTTAAGCAATCAGTGAATTTTTTTTTTATATACAACCTTACCAAAAAGGTCACAACAAAAGTAAGCCATTAAGTTATCACAGATAAGTCTGGAAGTAATTATGTAAAGCCAAACAAATCCTGACAGATGAATTAAACAAATCAAAGTTCATTGTTAGAAGAACTTGAGCCTGACCCAGTAACCTCATGTGTTTGTTCCTCTGATTCCATGAGAAGAGAAAAAGAGGTCCTCAGAAAACCAAGATAAGAAAGATTAGTACTAAACATGTTTATTAGCATGGCAGTCTTTCATGACCAAGGAGAGCTGGACTCCATTGTGGTAGACAGACATTGTAGAGCCACAGAGCAGCATGTATAGTGCCATTGTTAGAAAGTCACTCAGCTAGTTTACCTTCAATTTATCCAAACTAGAAATCAACTGTCAAAAAAAAGGTGACTTTTGAAAACTTCATTAGAATAATTTAAAAAAAATCTTTACATGGAAATTCAGAACCAATCCTAAAATTATACTTCTGGGTCCCTTCCAACTCAGAATATTCTGTGATTCTGTGACTGCTCTATTTCTCATCAGACTAGATGCAATTGGGGTTTGGAGAGCTGTGAGTTTTTGCTTGCATTTAAGAGACTTCAGAATTTTATTTACACTTCAGAAAAATGCATGTATTTAAGCAAGGAATCTTTTTTTTTTTTTTTGATTGCTAATATTTTTAACAGAAAAATCATTTTATGATGCCTACCATTGACAAACGTAATATTTGAAGAGTCAGTTTTACTAACTTTCATAATAGCATAATCACCCTTGGTCAATGATTATGGAAGATCTGAAGACATATACTAAAAAGCTAATACAAACTCAGAGTTGCTTATTGTGAGACCAAATGAAAGTACCTACTCAAAATCTGCTGTTTAATCAAGCTAGAAATTAGGAATCAAACCTTTGCTTAATTTAAATCAGTGAAATACCTCGTAAAATCTGTCTGGAATGGAGGTCTGCTTTTTTTAAAACTTCCCTTTACACAAGGTACAAGCAGTAAAGATGCTGCACTCTCAGTGCAGTGCCTGTCTTACTAATGTAAGCACAATTTATTTTTCAAGGATTCTGTTTGATTTCCTCTCTTAGCTTAGAGATAAGACAAGACAGTTATTTCAGCCACTGAGAACCAAAGCCCTCTACATGTAAGTAATTTAAATGTGTCATTTCCATAGTGTGAATTTGCAAATGTTCAGAAGCACTCTAGAAAACAATTGCATTGCAAAGTACAATAGTTTTTAGTTCATTCAGGTCAATAGGTTGATTTCAGAAAGTTAGAATCAAATGATGGAAATTTTCTGCCCAAGGACATTGGATTTTAAATGGTAAAACTGATAAAGAAATTCAAAATGTTGTACACCAGATGGCAATGTATTCTTAAAAATAGCTAAAAGAAATGTTTCATGGAGATCATCAGATCATTGCTGTTTATTACTGAGTACTTAACCTGTAAATAAAACCAACTCAGAAGACATTGATCCAGCTGCTCTGATGTGCAGATTCCACCTGACTCTTCACCTGAAACTCTGGAAAGATCTTTGAAATAGGTGGAAATTCCACCCTTTAGACAAAAAGGGTAATTTTTAGTATTATATACTCCAAGTACTCCAAGTTGAGATTTCAGGTTTATATGAATGCTTGTATTTTAGGCACTTTTCTTTTGAGAATTTCTAAAATGAAAATGTCTAATGAAAAAGAATACTCAGTAGCAAAAGAGCATTAGTGTTCAGCTGCAAGTCAGCAAGTCTACAGGGGTTCATCTGACAATATTCAGCTTTGTACTAAACTCTGTAATCTCTAAGTTGTCAAAGAAGGGTGCCCAGCAATATTCAACCAAAGAAGAGGTCAAGGCTTATGTGAAAACCTAAAAATCTCCTTCTATATGAAAAGTTTTTAAAAATCTAGGATGTATTTCATAGTTTTTTTCTTCCCAGCAGTAACACATCTAACATCTAAACCACACTGGAACAAGCTTTGCATAATGATTTACAATTTTGCATGATGATTGCTTTACAGTCAAAAAAGTAAGAGAGGCTTAATCCTAAAAATCAAATTAAGTATTTTGCAGACTTCCATAATAATTAAAACTTTCTCACAGAAATTCATTTCTTCATCTCCATGCAGTGGCTTGTTTTTATCATTGTTCTTCCTGAGGAGAAGAAAACTGAAGTCTTCAAACACAGAGATGAGAACTACACCATTCCCCAGGAAGAAAAATTCAAACAAACGTTTGTGCCAGCAACTGAAATTTCACCATCTCCAGACACAAACATTTCCTTTACAGTTCATGTGATCTTTGTCTCTCAGTAGCAGGGACTTATGTGTCATCAGACAGTCAGTGTGGATCCAAGCTTTTTTTCTCCAGATTCTTGATCAGATCTTATTTTTCTACAGTTATGGCTGAGAAACTCCCTGATTGTCTCTTTTAAGGCCCTCATCTTAGTCACACAGCTAGAAGCCAGAATTAATCCTGCTTATCTCAACAGCCCCATTTCATTGAAATTACCAGTTCCTGTCTTTGGTTTTTTACCAACTTCACCCAGCTAGACCATAACTGTGCTTGCCAAAGATTTGTTTGTCCCATATCAGAGTCTTATTCCAGGAAAAAGCAGTAATGCTTTTTCCTTAGGAGATCACTGTTCAGAGCATCTTGTGTCTCAGGTGTTATCCTGATTCACAGCACATTCCAGACTTTCCTTGAAGAACCGCAGAATTCATTTTCTTCCTAATTTATACCACAATTATGGGCTTTACTGCTACTTCAGCTTCCTAAGGTACACATTGCTTTATGGCTATTTCAAGTCCACCTAAAATAATACCTTTTCTGAAAAAAAAAAAGGCTTTTCAGGGTAATATGTCCAAAAATTCTTCATCCACTTAAGAATGCAATGGAAAATTGTGGGCTACATTTGTTTGTCTTAACTTTTGAAACTAAAATCATGGGTGTGTGCAGGAAGTTAGAATGAAATCAACTGTTTGGGTTCTGTGGAACAAGACAAGAAAGATCCTCTGAGGTTCTCAAAAATCTTAGGTGACATTAATTTCCTTCTAAAACTGTTTTACTAGTAATTAGCATCTGCATATCTAAGAGTACATATTTACCTTTTTCCAACGTCCCTAAGAGATAGGTATAACCTGAAGGTAAATCGTTACAGCTATGGAGACAAAAAGATCCATTCCAGAGAAATGTGAAGCTTTCATTCACTTGGAAGATCATACAATGCACAGACATCCCCCCAGTAAAAATTTTTTTAAAAATTTAAATCTTACCAGCAACTGAAGTGCTCAGCTCTTTGGGGTTGGTCTGAAGGTGTCTAAATATACGAAACACAAGCTCTATGTGTCACTTACAGTTGTGATTCAGTGGCTGACCTCTGTCCACAGTAGTACACATAGAGAAAGACATGTACATCATCTGTTTTGGGTAACTCCCCATTTTGCTGTGGGGTTTTGTTCTCCAGGTTGTCCACACTTTTTACAAGCTATCTTGCTCTGACATGCTGACCAACCAAGCCCCTTTGTTCCTCAGGAGCTTTGTGGCAGAGTACAAGTGAGCCCAGGGATGCTGCCACAGACTGCCTGCGTGGGATCTTGGCATCTCTTTCTGCATGTTACAGTTCTAGGTCATGTGAAACTGCAAAGTATAAAATAATAGTAATAAAGCCAATTCTGCTAAGAACGACAAGGCACCTTTCAAAACATAACAGGTACCCTTCAAATTGAATGATTTTTAGACTAATCTAAATCAGGATTGATTATGTATTTAAAATTATCTTCCTTTCAGAAGCAGCTGATTCCAGGAGTAATATAACAGGAACTATCATTAGTGCCGTGATGTATCTCCCTCACATCATGATTCATTTGTAGTAGGAACAGCTTAGGGGAAAAAGCAAGCAAGCAAGCAAGCAAGCAAGCACCTACCTTTAAAATTTATCCATTATTTAAAATTTAAAAAGCCCCAAAGAAGAAAAAAAAAACAAAAACAAAAACAAAAAAAAACCACAAACACCCAAACCCTAACCCCCAAGCAAAATCTTACATTTTCAAAAGCAGGTTAATTTTCCTCCATTTTTACCATCTATTAACAAACAATAACAAACACAGTATTTTTGTCTTACTGTTTCTTTCTCAAAATATCATTCTCAGTTATTAAAAATTTGGGCTCAGAAACTTAGATGGCATCCCATGCAGCTCACTAACACTAGTGCTGATTCCTCTTGCTTACTTGGTCAATAAAGAAATAACTAGGTTTCAGTGATATGAAGAATAATATCTTACAATCATTGGCATAAAAATGCATTTACAAAATAAATTTTCTGTTCCTGGACAGTGGAAAGTACATATTGGTTTCAGCTAATGTATACATATGTTGACCACATGTTTTAAGCCTGTCCTGAACACTTACAAGTATTTTCCAATGAATCCTCTGTGTTATTTCACCCTCTCTCTTCCTAATACAAGGATTTCTTGATTTTATTTAAAAACTAGATATTTGTGAAGTATCAGTTATAAATATTTGAAGACTATACTGTACCCCACTGTGAATTGTAGCTCATCTATCCTGACCACTGTATTTTAAAGGTGATTTGTAAGCACATTTCTAGAGCCCCTGCTCAAGCCAGGCTGTAAATAACTGTTTTATTACTGAATATTTTGCCAAGAAGAAAATTGCTAGTTTTCTTTGAAAGAAAAGAAGAAATCTTTTCACTGTAAATGCTTGTGAAAAGTTAAATGGTACTGACTGAATTTATTGCACTCTGACCTCCTAAGTTACCATGAATCAGTAGGTTCAAATGTTTGAAAAATATGCAGAAGAGAAAATCCTCATTAACTGAATCCCACAGTCCATGTGAATGCTGTATTTTCCCTCTATTTAATTTCTATGCTATTCTGAGTTCCCTCAGCACCTGCAAAAGAGTTCACAACTCTTGTCTGAAGTGAGACCTGCAAGGAGGAAATTCACATCATCAAACTTCAAGCTAATAGGGAGACACATGCACCTCCAAAAGGGTAATTCTGAGTAGGAGCAATGGAAAACATCCTATAGTAGTGTCTCTTGTTGGCACAGAAGTTGAGTGTTTCTCTTCAAAGATCTTCTTTTAGGATTTTCTATATATGAGAAGACACAGAGACTATTGTATATCTTAGGGAGATGCCTACAAACATAGAATATGCAATATGTCTCCCCCTCTAAATATATTCTATAGATTATATTGCATTTTCATATCTTCAGACACTTTCACTGGTTGGGAATATTATGACAGTCTTTGTCATCTGAGCATAAAGCAGTATCTCATTTTCCTTTGCAAGTAGAGTGTTTCTTTAGCCACCTTTTGTTTCTATTGCTTGCTAAATAGATGTTTCATTTAATAAAAAATTAAAAGGAACATATTATAGTGCAACCAGGTATGTTATCATAACAATTTCATTCTAGTCTTCAAAACCCATGTGAAAAGAGTCATTTTTAGTCATCTGACTGTCATCTATAGTAATACTAGTTTTTGAATCTTCGTCTTAAAAATGTAGGATTGTACTGCAAATTCAAGTTCAAACAGTAAACATCTTTATATAATCCAATATTAGCTCATAGGAGATCTATTTTTGTCCCAGTTTTTTGGGGGCATTGCTGACATGAATAAGAGTATCTGGCTGCACAAAATTTTTCCTATCTTTTAGGCACTGGTCTCTTTAGTAAAATTTGGTTAGAGCACCCTATGGCCTTATTTTGCTGCATAAGTAAAAAGCCTAGGTTCTAAACAATTAGTAATTTCACTTAAATTGACTTATCTGGGAAAGCATTTACTAACAAATAAAATTATGTTGGAAATAAATGTATTGATCCTGCTGCTCAGGGACTTGGTTGGAGAGTGACATCCCTCAATGGAACTGCTAGTTCTAAGCTTTTGGCCAGAAAAAAAAGTGACCCTGACGTAGTAAGTATATCATGTGGGTTAGACAACTGCATTATCTGTGTTGCAAACACAAGTGTTAAGTGCATAATATATTAACTGTATGTTGTTAAATACAGAGTAATGGAAACTTGCATCTAACCATGTATGGTAAATTGGAGTTTATATTTCAGTTCATTTGTGAAGTACGGGAAGAGGAAGAGCCTACAATAAACACTTGTCTAGTTTGTTAAACATCATCAATAAATGACCCAGCAGCGCAATTCCTGTTTAAGGGTATAATGTTCTTATGTACAACCTCATGACAGAGCAAAGTCAAATAAACCAGGGGCCTCTACACAATTCTCTTGTGTCCTGTCACTCTTCTCACTGATGTCCACATACAGCAACATTGGCCTACTGCTGGGAACACCTATTGTCCAGGGTGTGATTACTTCCAAGTGCAGTAAAGAAAACAGTGTTATCACTCAGCAGAGAATGCACTTTGCCCATAACAAGTATTTAAGAATCAACAAGAGGAAGTACTTTTTCACACAACACATAATTACATTTTGGAACTCATTGCCACAGGATGTTGTTAAGGCCAAAGCATAAATGGAGTTAAAGAAGAGATTAGGCAAATTCATGGAGAAAGGGTCCACCAGTGGCTATTAAAATATGATGGTCCAGATGCTGCCTCTAATTCAGGAAATCCCTAAGCCATTGATTGCCAAAAGCTGAGAGAGTAAGGGACATATAACAGCAGACAACGTTCAGAACTGGTGTGTTATTCTTGTATGGATGCTCAGTAAAAAAACATTAAAAATTAAATAAGAACTATACCATACTACCAATCCTACCCTGCTTACAAACTTTTGATCTCAAGGTAACCAAATTTAAGCAAATTTGACAAAGAAGTTGGTGGAAATAGGCAGATCAATGGAAGAGAGATTTTTTTATTGCCTCAAAGCTGCAGCACCAGCTCGGTTTTCATTAAATATTTACCCGAGACAAATACATAAGAGGTCCAAAAGCATTGAAACTCTGTACACAAAGCTATGTGCTGCTATAATATATAAATACTGCATAGCCTATCAAAATAGTTGCAACTGAATGAGAGCTGTAGTGAACTATAATGAATATTTAACACTCAACACAGACTTATGGTTGCATAAATAACCCTAACTAATTCAGAACCTAGAGTCAACCTAGCTGCTGAAATGCAACCAATACATGCCATGAAATAAATACATGCCATGAAATAAAACAAAGAGAAAAAAAAAAAAAACAACAGTCCTAGAAACAATAAGAAACAAATTTGTTTACATTTGATAGTAAAAATGTACATTTTATATTGCCATTCATTTGCAGTCGCATACCATAAAGTCACATCTGCACCAAATGTTCTACTCCCTCCCTTTGAACTCCTTTGAAATATTTCCTTGGTCTTTTTAAAGGAGTGTAAAAATGGCTTCAGACTAATTCAAGATCTGTTTTGTCTCTTATCAAGATTTCCTTCTAGATTATTACGAGGGCCTCAAAATTTAGCTAAACAAAATAATCATGTTGGAAAAAAAATTAATGATTCATTTGAAAAAAAACATGCTTCTTGGCAAAAAGGAAATTAATAGAATACAAAGGCAATAACTGAAGTACTTCCTTATAGAAACAAACCTGAATGAATGTCAACACTGATTCCTTATAGTCAGCACACATGATATGAATTGTGTTAACTCTTTGTGTTTTACATCAGACTAAACCATTTCACAACATCAGTGCTGGTTCATGGCTTAACCTTTTATCCAGCAAAACATCTTCCTGGAATTCCTGAAAGAGCTACAGAGTCCATAAAAGACAGAAATGAAAATCTGTCTCGTTAGAAGTTATTGCCCTTTGGGGAAACCCTAAATCTGAGTGCAAAGCATCAGTATAGGAAGACTACAATGCTTGGCCAGGAAACAGGCATGCCTATGGGATTGCTTTTTGGATTGACTCTGACTTTAGTATATTTATTTCTGAGTCTCAAGATTTCTAGCCAATGATAGTCCAAACCCACAATTTCATCTTTTAATATTGCATCAGAAGTGTTTTATATACTGCCCAACTTACAGTACCTTGTAAATGCAAATAAATCAATAAGAGCGCCCTCAAGACCAAACTTACTGCAAAAGGCTCAATCCTAAAGCTTGTAGTTTTACTGAGTTCACTAAGGCAGTTGAGTATGTTTAAGTGTGAACGCTCAGAACTCTCTGAGGAAAATGAAGAGTAGATAACAGTTTCTAACATATCATTTAAATGTTGCGAGCTGTTCCCAGTTGTCCACAGAGAAGTCACTAATTCATGCCTTCTCCTTACAGAGAGGTAAGGAGTCTGGATAATAACATGACATTCAGGAAATAGGGAATGCTGACTTGCTTGAGATAGTAAATTTAAAATTTTTTTTTACAAGATAATGAAAATCACATCTGCCATTTTCTATGTCAGACAATTAATTTGTCAATAAGAAAAAAACTCCTTTAGTGGAAATAGAATATGGAAACTATTTTGGGAAAATAACCATTCCAGTGCCTCAAGGGCTCAGTGAGTGCCTCACTGCCTGTGCCTAAGGCTGCAGACAGCTGCAGTCTTGTATCAGTAAAAGTGCCCTAGCAGTTACATGCTGCAAAGCTTCCATCCCTGCCCAGATAGTGAGAAGGAAATATTTTATTAAATCTCAAGTCCATGCACTCCTTAATATTCAGCAATGACAGTACTTAGGGGAAAGCAAGAATATGGCACTAAGATGAATATCTGTTAAGATACTCCCATATCACTTTACATTGATTTCAAAAGAATTTCCAGCTAAAGTAAAAGTCTATAAATTTCCAGTTCTCCAGCAGTCATATAACTGTGTGATGTAAGCCCATTGGAGTCTACTGGAGTCTTTCCAACTGCTTTTATATGTCTGGGGATGATATATATCAGCTGAACTGACTAGGCAGTAACACTGGGGCACAGTGCCTAGGACTCCAGATGAGCTTCCTGTCAGTTCCCACAGCTCTTCCCCCAAACAGCTCTGATTAGGAAACAGCAATAGCCATACCCTGCTGATTTTGGATGAGGCAGTAAGGCTCTGACTACTGTGTATACACTGTGACTTGGAGGCTTCCTTCTGATAAGTGTTTGAAGGATAGAAGTTAATTACTTTCCAGGAACTTAAGAGTATAGAAGAAACCATAGGAATAAAATACGTAAGTCAAAAAGTAAACATAATTTACATGATCTTCTCAAATAAGACATCTTTCTAAAATAAAGGAAAACATTTTCATTCTTTTTCATTAATACAAATTATTCAATTCATTTGTCCTCACATAGGCTTCCAATGCTATTTGAGATATGCAGAAGCCATTGTACAGTCTTGGAAGCAGAGGAGTGTTTTTCCTTTTCAAATAAATAATGCATTTAAGATAATCTAATACTGAACCACAAAGAACAAATGTCAGAGCAAAGTTTAACTAACACTATCATAAATAGGTAATCTCATCACAAATAACATTAATTTTATAGAGACACTGCTAAGACGCATGCTGGAGAAATGATGAATCTCTGCTTTTCAGAATAACGATGCTGAATCCAAAAGAGAATTTCAGCTGATGTGATTTCTCTCATTGCAGGGCTTACCTGGCCAAGTATTAAATTTTACCCAAGTAGTCTCTGTGTTCATATAAAACAGCAGATCAGGTAATGCCTTCAACAATTACAATACATTTTAATTGCACCCTCAAGGAATCTTCACTTAACTACTGATGGCTCAGTTGAAGCAAAGTCATGTAATGTACAGGTCAGGTATGAATATGACAATAACAAGTAAAGTCTTCTGGAAAAAAAAATTAAATTATGAAATTTTTCAGCCTGATAGGCTTCATACAAATATTTTGGCTGGGTGGCCAAAAGTCCTTCTAATTTGGAAAAGGAATGGAGTTACAGTCTTTTTACTGTGAGTTTTGTCATAGAGAGCATCACCTTCACTCTTCCATCATTGTGTATCCTCACATGTCTTTGAAAAAAGATATGGAGTCATTTTAATGCAAGAAGATATGACATAGTCTTTCAGTTTGGACAGAGATAACAAAAGGGAGACATGATGGAGGCCTATAAAACCATGAAATATGTAGCAAAATTGAATAGGGAAGCACTAGTCACTTTTTTTTTAGTATGATAATCAGGGAGTACCCAATTTATTTACCAGGCAGAAAGTTTAAAACAAACATAGGAAGTCATTTTTCACACATAATTAGATCTCATTCAAATTAAACTGTGGAACTCATTACCAGAGGATGTTGGAGAGGTCAAAAGTCCAAAAGGTTCCAAAAGGCATTAAAAAATTCTCATGGAGACTAGATCCATCAGAGGCTGCATAGCAGGATAGTCCAGATGAGACCCACAGTTCAGGAAATGTTTGCAACCACTGACTGTCATAAATGAGGAAGTCATTCCAGGGAGGTGAGCAGGTGTAGCAAACTCTATCTATATTAAATTTATATTAAGTGTCTACTACTGGTCATTGCAAAGTACAAAATAACAGTCATGATGGACAGATGATCTAAATAAATATGGCATTGCTTTTTTTCTGTAAATTTGTTATTTATATGAATGAAAAGTAAATATGGAGTGATTGCCATTTTGACATAGTAGAATTTTAAATCAAATTGATTAAAAGAAAATGCAAGGCGCACAGTAATGATCAGGTGTTCCCTGGAGCACCATCAGTAGAATACTGCAGAGTTCCAGTTTTCCTCTTGGTTAAGAATTCCAGAGTGAAAACTGTCCTTTTTGTGCTCCTCAAAAGAATATTTTGAAAGACTTATGTATTTCTCAGCCTAATTCCACATAATCCTCTTCCAAAAGTATTGTATGTCTTTTTCACTCTAGTAGTAAGGAATTGACAAATTTCCTATGTCCTTATTGATTTAATAATCTAAATAATTTTCTTTTAAAGTATGTTTTCTTCAAAGATCCAGATGACATTTATGAAACACTGATGCACTTTGGAAAGGAAAAGAAAAATTAAACAAACAGACATTGCTGCAGATTGCTATTAGTTCAGGGAGTGTTTTAGCTGCAAAGCAGTATATATATAATTACTTGTTTAAAAGAGACAATATACTTGAACTAGAACACATCATGTTAAGATACAAGGCTATAATAATCTGTCTTAGTAAGGAAATTTCCAGTTTTCCTTACTATGTTTACAGAAAGAAGTGCTATGTTTTAACATTAGGCAGGAAAGCAAGTTTCCACAGGCAATGACCTACAACAAGTAACAAGATGCATTTTTGTAGCCAGCACATGTGGTAGTTCTATTAGCTCAGAGATTTCAAGTAAGAATCCCCCAAATCCAGCTGCACACAGGAGCTGCTTAATTTTATGTTAGCTACATGCACTTTTTTCCAGCTCAACAAACTGTGCAAATAAGTTGAATAAGGATTAGATGATTCCCAGCAATTTTAAGTGCTCCAAAGAACATATGCTAAGTAAATTTCTAGTTTGTTTTGCCTTCAGTGTATTTGACCAATTAAAGAAAAAGAAGAAAGTGGAAAATTAGCTAATAACCAATTCTGATGAGCAAAGTTATTTACAAGTTCTGAGGGCTTGAATTGCTGTAACTGTGTCCTGAAATCACCTTTTGATTATGACATTGTCTTCTTCCCTCATGGTTAATTTGGAATATTCTCTGATGGAACTACACTACAATGTAAATTCTTGCAAATTAGGTAGGTTTCACTTAGATTAATAATTAGAGATATCAAAAGAAAATCAAAGTTTTTTGCTGCCATATCATTAGAATATAGTTTTACTATTAGGATACTAGGTATTGCTCTGGACAACACTAGTTATCAGTTTCAAAAGTAGATCTGAGTCTCCGCTACATTTTCATTTGGTATCCTGATCTGGAAACAGCAAAGCAGAAGAGAACTAGCTGTTACAGAATTAAGTGGAACCAAAAGCATAATTGTTTCAAGGAGCATCAAATATGACAATGCATTAATTAAATTTGTACAAGCCCACAAAATACAGATGTTTCTAGCATTTCACATATCCCAAATCTGTTTTGAAGCACATTTTGTACAGTAATGTGTTGTGTGTATGGAACCCTTCCAGTATATGTATTACTTGCCCATTTCTAGGTTCAGACTAGCCCTTCTTATTCATCTTCTCACCCTTCCCTCTAGAACACCACTGCTAGAAAATTATATTTGTGATGAAAATGTGCTCTCCAAGGATACAAAATGTCAATAAGAGGATGGTTTCCCAATCTATTGTCTCTGTTACTCTGCCTTGATTGGTGAACTGATAAGTGGGCTAATAACATTAACTAAGTTTTTCTGTTCCTGCCCTTGTCTGTTGCTCCTGGGCATCTTTTCTCTCATGGTTTCTGATGCATTCACCATCATGTCTTTAACATACCCAGCATTGTAGTCTCTTCATCAAATGACAGGAATCTACAGAATAAGTATAAAAATAAGGGTTTTTTTTGGTACAGAAAAGTAGTATAAAATAAAAGTTCCTGCCATCACATGAAATGTGAGCATTGTCCATAACTAAAGAGCCCTAAAAAAATGCTGACCTTTTGGATCAGCAACTTGATCTTACTTCAAGGTAGGCTTTAATTTCCAAGTTGGCCCTTCTTTGAGCAGAGATACCAGGTTACTTTTAGAAGTCCTTTCTAATCCAAATTATTCAATGTCTCTCTGTCCTGCCAGGTTATCCTGGCTACTAACATCTACTTGGCTTCCCCAGATTACATATCTGTTATAATAATAACTTATTTGTATCCATTTTTGTAATCACTATCTTGTAGGAACATACTCTAGGCTTCAATGAGAATTTATTGTAACCACCTAAAGAAAATAATGGGGAAAAAATGAAAGTAAAGAGGTAGTGCAAAGGTGTTTACTATCAGAGTTATAGAATAGGAAAATGAAGATCATAATAATATGCAAAGAAAATGTTTGGACTTCAGTGTAGAAGGGCCCCTTCATAACGGACCTTCATTGGAGACATCTACTTGGCATATTTTCCACTGCTTCTGTAAAGGCTGTGTTCAAATGGGGATGCCAATAAACATGAGGATCTACTCATAGAAACTTCTTAAAGACTGGGTCTTACATCCTCTGAAACTCAGAAAGTCAAAATAAAAAAGTCCATCCAAACGTTGCTGTTAGGAGGTCCCCTCAAGAACAACAGGAGAGCTTGACAAGGAAGTGGGCTGACTGAAATATAATAAATATATATTTGCCTGAAGCAGAATAAGATGTGGAAGTGTGAAGGCTCTAAGTTATCTAGGGAATCTGAAGCAACTCTGGCAGGAGAGAAGGAATGTGACTCAGTCAGGAAATGCTGCTTGCTCAGCCTCAGCAGCCAAGGCCAATGACTGATTTCTGTCTTAGTGACCTGCAAGGAATCCACCCTACTGATTTGAAAAATGTGCCCTAAGGCCTCTGCTTCTTCTTTGTAGTGGTGCTTGCACATTTCAAAGAGCAGTGCTTCTGGGACTCAATGCTGAGGAAGCTGAAAGAATGATCTGCTGACTTGTGAAGTATCAGAAAATGCCACTGCAAAGGGCCTGGAGTCTACTTTGAGAAAAGCTGCCAGGGCTCATCTGAATCACAGACTACTTCACCACATTGCTAACCCATATAAAAATTGATGGTTCCTCTGGGACTAAAAGTGAGCCGATCAGAAACCACTAGAGCCAGAGGCTCACGTTATATTCTCCTCAACTCTCCTCAGTGTATGAAAAGGCTAGACAATGACTGACCTCTTTTGGATAGTATGAGATAAACACATGCTTTCAGGGATATAAGGACAAAATAAAAGCAGTTAGTAGAAGGAAGATAAAATATAACCTGTGTCTGTGCATACCAATTCTGGCAGCATTTCAGCTTTCTTCTTTATGCTACAAAGAGGCTGCTGCATAGACATGCTGTAGCACCCAAAAAGAAAGGAAGAAAACCTTTTGGAGACAATCATCTGAAACTCTTGAAGAAATTTCAGTCATTGAGGATAAGTGAGTAAAGTGGCATGAAAGAAAAAAAGAAAGGTAATTTGTTAGGTTGATGAATATCTTCCATCCAAAATTTCATCCAAAAGTCAAGAGCCCTAGCAAAATCTGGAAGCCTTCCTACCTTCAAAATGATTAGCCAACGAGAATAACAGAGATTTCTTGGATACAACATTAACAAAGATCTCACTTAAAAAAAAAAAATGCAGTAGGGAGATGATTTAGGGGTTATCTGGAAATATATGCATGTAGGATTTGGGGTAGAGGGAAATAGCAACCACACTCATAAGGACAACAGTCATTGTCCATAGATAGTTGAAACCAATGGGAGCTCTGGAATAGAAAGGGGACATGAATACTCTGGTACTAGTTAGCTAATGGTTTATTAACTTTCCCAAGCAGATAAGTTAGTAACTTCCCCAGACAACAAGGTCAGCTGGGATAGAGCTGGCAATGTCTAATCTGATGAACTGTCTTGGTGTCTAAAACATGGTGTTTATATGTGCCTACATGCACATGCCTTAGCAAGAACGTCTCTGGAGTGTTTTCACTTCTGAACTGAAATTGGCAATTATTTAGGAGAACATCATGCCATCGAGTTTTCCATCTATTCACTGACACAAAAACATCCACTGGCAGTATTTCACTTTCTAGTACAGATTCAGCCAGAGAGAAGATGAATCTTGCCTGCTTTTAATATAACTCCATTGTAAATGCTACTCCCAACATAGTAATCCTTAGTTCTCAGCAAATGAGAACAGGCACTTTTAGAAAGGATTTAATCTAGCCTAGTTTGGACATTTACATTAAAATGAGAAAAAAATCACACTCTATTTCTCTCTCAAGAAAATAAAAACCATAAGAATGTAGCTAAGGATGAACTTTGGAATGGAGTATGCCTGATTTTTCAAAGCTTTTCAGCAAGATCCCTTCCTAAGCTAAAAGAAACTATCATGCACTAAGAGTAAAAAATCTTCCAGGAGATTAGTAATTGATTAAAGGACAGAAAGATAGGCAAAAAGAAATAGATTGAGATGGCAAGAATTTGCTGTCAGGTCTTTTTTGCTGCTCCGTATTTTCAGAAGTTATATGAAATATGGAACAAATAATGAGTTCACAGCTGTTGCCAAGTTCACAGATGGCAGAGATGTACTCAAGATCATCAACTCTGAGACTGGATGAATAGGGCAATAAACAGTTTTCACTAGAAAGTGTTACCAAGCAATTAAATACACTAAAGATGAAAACCATTATCCAGTCAGTGAAAGCCTATGGATGTAGGGGAAAAAAGAGTTCCAAATCACAGATACAGAAAGGTGTGTCTGAATTTCTTGTTACATTTCAAAGGCCTCAGAATTGCTTTAAGTATATTTGTGAAAACATTAATTTAAAACTCAGCCAAAGCTGAAAGTCAAGTATTATTTGGAATTATTATAGTAAAGGAGGAAAACACATCAAAAACCATTAGAAACAGTACAGAAAATGAAAAACTCACTGCATCATGCCATGGCATCATGCTTTTCAGGATATCATACAACTAGGAAAAGCTCAGAAAAAGAGACTGTAAGGATGGCATGGAAAGATTCCTATACAAAGGTAAATTAAGAACAGAAAAAGAGGTATTTGAGGAAGAATGTCATAGTGATCTACGAAATCCTTTAGAGTATGAAAAAAAACCTGAGCAGTTTAACTCACAGATTTTGGAAAACAGAGGTCCAGTGAGGAATCCATATCCACTCTGGAAAAAAGTTGTAAAATGAATGAGGAAATTAACCATTTGAGTGAGAAATTGAAAATAAGTAAAACAGTCTTTGCTTTTTTTGGTCACAAAAATATGTTTCATTGTCCTAAATCTCTTGCTTTGGCAAAAGAAAAAGGGAGACAAAAAAAAGAAGATGAAGAAAAATGCAACCCCCTCCAACTACTAAACCTGATTGGTTTCCATTTCATGTAGATTCTCTCTCACAATTAAATAATAAGTAATTATGTGTCTATGTCTGGAATTTCTCAGCTAGTTTTTTGTGCTATTTTCTTTGACAAAAGTTTGAGCTCCAGCAGAGAATGAGGCTTTGAGCCTTCTGACTGCTTTTTTTAATATCTCCCATTTGTATACACATACACATTTTATTTGTTTGATTGTAATGGCTTTATTTGCCTTGTGGGCTTCTTCCCCCTACCTCCTTATTCCCCTTCTTTTGTGTCTTTTTACTTAAAAAGCTTTGTTTGATTTTCCAGGAATGAAAAATATACAAAGTTGTGAAACAAAGGAAAATTAACAATTTAATATTCCTTCAGGATGGAATTGTATGAGGAATTTTATAGGAGGGCGATTATAAACCTCCATATGGAGCTTTCTGTCTTTTATGTGTGTAGTAATTTTGGGTGCTCATTTGGGCCCAGGACCAAGACTGGAACTGGCCCAACCCAAAAAACAACTAATTGAATGATTCAGTCAAAATCTGCAATCCTAAAATCCCCCTTAATGTGCCACTGCTGGATGCAGAGAGCAGCTCAGCCTCAGTGCTCCATGTCTTCTCCTTTGAAGTCCCCCAAGTATTTAGACAACAGTGAAACTGCTTCTAAAAAACAGATGTAAAGCTTGTCTGGTGCCCAAATTCAACCCTATCTCCACTGTCCACGTGAAACCAAGAAGGTTTTGTCACAAAACAACTTTTCTGGCCCTGAGACAGGGTCTGTTCCTGGCCCAGCTACCTCCAACTATTTCAGGTACCCCTTGGGGGTACCATGCTCTCAGAGTTTCCCTCTCTGCTCCAGGAGAGGGGCAGAAACTCCCACCCTCCACTGCATGTGCTGTCAGTTCAAGTTCTGATTGCATGAGAGGGGGTATGAAGGCACCATTTCAGCCCAAGGGACTCACTGGGCTCCAGGATGCAGCAGAGGAAGTGCCAGGAGCCTTCTGACCCCAGCAAACCGGAGAAACTTGGCACATGGCTTATTTCTCATTCAGAATGCCTGGTCTGGGTTGTTCCCTGCAGAAATCCTGCCACAACCCTTGTTCCAGGTTCTCCACAGCAGCCAGGTCGGCCACTTAGAACCTCCTTCGAAGCACCACAGCCCATCTGCAAGAGGTCACAGCCAGGCACCAGGGGAAACATCCAAGAATCAGAGAGGAGTTTCAGCCCTCTTGGCTTGAGACACTCCAGGTCCCAGCCAAAACAAGATTACCCAGGAGTGCTTTCTTTAACTCATGCTGCTCTGAAAGCTTTTCTCCCAGGGTGGGAGCACAACACTGTGGTCTGCCTTTTTAAGACCCTTTATCTGCAAGTAGTACAGTCGGTTCAGTTCAAAGCCTGTTTCTGTAGGCAATGGGCATTCCCACATGTGTGAATTTCTCTGGGGGCAGTAGTAGCTTTTCCACTTTCCCACACAGCTTCTGTGCAGGTGCCCCACAGCTGCCCCTCCCTCGTGCTCCTTTCAGCCAAACCAAACCCTTCAGTTTCAAGCAGGAATCAAATGTTCTCACTGTATTTTGGATGAGTGTTTTCAAACATAGCCCAGTTTATAGGAAAGGGAAGTTACAGTTATACAGGTGTGTATCAGGAGAAAATTTCACAAGCCTTAATTCAGATGTGGCTAATGGGATGGAAGCTTTGCTACCATCCCTAGCACTGAGGGAGTTTAGTTCAGTGCAGAATCCAAGACTGATCCTTCCCTAAATCTTTCCCTCTCAGCTCACTCTCAGCAGCTCTTTATTAGTTAAGGAAATCCAGGTACCTCACCCGGGGCTCTAAGGCCAGCTCTAAGGCCAGTACTGGCTGTACTTGATATGGCTCAATCCCCTTCCAGTCCTTAAATCCCTTCATGTCAGCTCCCTGAGCAATTATGCACACTCTCAGAGTGGTGTGGTGAGTGAATCTAGAGAATTTTCACTGTTTTCCTGAGTGCTCAGCATCATGATGAGGGAAATTTCAAGCCTTGTCTTCAGTCAGTCTGGAAGAAATAATTCTTTCAAATTAAGGTTAACCCTTAATCAGATGCTTTCGGAGGGCATCTCATTCATTAGTGATGGACTGAGGCTGATACATTTACTCATACTATACAAAAATTAATTCTCATTTCAAAGAATTAGGAAATATCTAGCTATTGATTTCTATCCTACCCTAATTTGAAGAAAAATCAATTAGAAAATCAGTATGATAGCTTTCTCTAGAAAGGCAAGTATTCCTTGACTGGACAGACATTTATTCCAATAAGGAACAGAGGAACTACATCTGTAGTGTTCCTTTAGCTGTAACTCTGCAAACAGCAGAGACTCTGCTTTTTCTGAATAGTTTTTAGCATATTCTTTTCCTTTCCAAATTCTGGGCTATTTTTGATTACAAAAGAATACACTCAGTTTTTAGCAACATGGAATGCTAAGTTGCTACTGTCTTTCAGCCAACATGTGTTCACATGTATGGATTTGGATGTCATCTTGTCTTAAATGAACTTTCAAATGAAAAAGACATTGCAGAGAGAACTTGATGATGCATATTAGCACTGAATATATACTTTTTAGAACTGAATGAACATTGCTGAACTGCTCAGAAATGTTTGTACCTTACCTTAATGAGCTGTATCTATTTTCTCTTCTGAATGAAATGCATACTTAGATACTAAGAATAAACACAAGACACTTTCTTTGACTTGTGTGTAGGACTGAACTTCAATTATTTTCTACAGCTTGAGAAGTGAATTTGATGTACATAATTCACTGAATATGCACAGATAGGTGAACTTAGAGAGTTGAAGCAGAACTGCACTGAGCACAGTAAAGGTGAGACAGCCAGGAGAAGCACTTCATTAAATAGCATAACACAAGAGCTTCTCATGGCACCAGAGTCACTTGAATTATAGCTATATTTTGTCTGATCATATTTTTGGACATAATACCATGGTTTAGACCATGAAGAGACTTTCCCCCACTCAGGCTGTGAACACTGCTGGAAGAAGGGGAAAGGACTTGCATGGAAAATTTCCCTCTAGAAAGTTGTTCCCAGATTTATCTAGGAATGGTATCAACAAATTTTGCATCTCCTTCACATATCTAAATCACCAATGACACTCTGGTTTATCCATGCTGGTTTTATTTTTTTTGGTTTTTTTTGGGTTTTTTTTTGTTTTTTTGCTATGGCCTGCAACATTAAGCTCAAGGCAAAATGAAAGAGATGGCATATACTAATGGCTGCATTGGGATTTTTCCTTCGTTTTAGAAATGTTGTAGTAAAGCAGACTCCCTCCTTTTGTTTCAAGTAACTTATCTTAGTCAGATGCCAGCAATTTATCAACAGAAATGTTCAAAAAACACCCAAACCAGTGCTTCCACGCAGACAATATCCAACCTGGTGCTTCTAACCTAACTGGTGCTTAGTTCTAGCATGCAGGGTGTTAGTTTCCTTTAAAAATTGGTACACAAATATAAGAAGAAGCAAAAGCTGATTAAAGATGGAGTAAATCCTAAAATTAATAGTTTCTTTTATATTCTTCAGTTTCAGTACTTATTTCAGAAACCTTGTCTGGAGCCAACCAAAGTGTGGTGAATGTGTGGCTCTGTTCTTCATTGCTGAAATCCTGTCACTGAGCATCATGCAGTTTTGTTCACGTGGAATATGACAGCAATTGCTCATTCCTCAGAAAAAAAAGTGTGAAAAACTTTGTCTGAGTTTTTCTTTCAAAGCAAAATTTTTAAAAAAATTTAAAAAAATGAGAGAGAGAAAAGACAATCTCAAGAGGACACAGTCTTAAGCAGTGCCAAGGGAAATATAGGTTGGATATCAGCAAAAAGTTTTTTACATGAAGTACATAAAGAATGGTCTGCCCAGGGAGGTGGTGGAATCACCATCCCTGGATGTGTTTAAAAAAATACTGGATGTGGCACTTGGTGCCATGGTGTAGTTGAGGTGTTAGGGCTGGGCTGACCCCTATGATCTTGAAGGTCTTTTCCACCCTTGTTACTCTGTGTGTGATTCTGTCTGTAAAAGACAACAGAAATTATTAACCTATATTAAATCAGCTCCTCATGCTCTAGGTCACAATTATTATTTCTGAAAAACCTGGAAGCATTTGGAAAAGTTTCTTTGAATACCAAAATTATTTATTTTTCTGTTACTGATCTGAGTTATCTCTACATTGACCAGGCATTTAGCTTTGTTATTTGGGGGGGATGTGGGAAGGACTGGTATTTGTGTGGTTGGGTTGGGGTTTTTTCCATTGGAAAAAGACCTGTGAGTCTTAGCTGCATAGTCTAAATTATATAGACTATATTATATAAATTATATATCGGAAAGAACTATTTTTGATGCCTCACCTTTACCTGTAATTAAACATTTTCACATTTTGAAAAGCCTATTCATGGGTAGAACACAATTTGTTAGTGAAGACCATATAGTAAATTTATCCCAGCACAGAAGTGCTGGTATAAAGTAAGTTTAACAAAGCTATTATTAAACACTGCCTCATATGTACGATTTTTGGCAATATTTATACCACTATTTAGAGGCCACAAACAAGTAAAACACTTACACATGTCTAGTTTGAGGCCCACAAGTGCCAAATATACAGTTGTGTGTCTTCCTTCTGATCATCCAGCATGCAAAATATGATTGCTTACCATCAAGGATATGCTGGAACACCTCCTGTAACCACAATAAAATTCCCATAAGTATACTTGCTATAAAAATTAATTTCCATTTGTCAACACCTAGTGCCCAGTGCTCTCAGGGCATTTTAACAGATGACAATTTGTTTAAACTTTTGATTTAAGCATGACGAACATTTTGTTATGTATCTATAAAGCTCCACATGATCGAAGTATTTTTACTGGAAATTGAAATGTCACTTCTTCCAAACATGTTATTTCTTTACTTGGTGTACAGACACAAGAGATGGGGTAAATGTGAAAAATTGCTGTAACACTGAGAAAAGGTGGTTTTCAATGCTGAAGAGTTTGGAACTGATGTTAAAATTTGCCTCGACTTCCTTGAAGTCACTGGTATGTAATACCATTAATGCACATACTGCATAATCTTGCAAGGAATAAACGTTCATATCACATGCACTGATGTGAAACAGCACTATCCAACAACCTGGTCTAGTGAAAGGTGTCCCTGCCCAAGGCTCACAGCCCCATCCAACCTGGCCTTGAACATTTCCAGGGATGAGGCATCCAAAGGTTTCCAGGCAACCTGTTTCAGTGCCCCACCCCTTCCATTGCATTTACATTGTGATTATATTGATGCCTTGAGAGGCTGCCTAGAACAGAGGCTGGACAGAGTTAAAAGAATAAAGTAGGTATTTATTAAAAGGCCTTCAAAGGATACACCTTGGGCAGCACAAGAGGCTTGGCTGACACTACACCCAAGCTGGATGATGGGTCACATGTTTTCACACATTTATAAGTTTTGGTTCATTTACGTGTTGGGGTTAATTGTCCAATTACAGCTTCAGGTTATGAATTCCCATCCTCCCAGATTGCTCTGCTCAATTCACTGTTGTTTGTACTTTTTGGGCCTGAAGCTGCAACAGCGTCCTTGGTTCTCAGGCTGGAAAAGGATTGTTTTGTCTAACTAAACTGTGACGAGAACTTGTGAACACTTTGTATGAAGTTCAGAGTTATGTACTAATGCAATACAGAATCTGGAAAATATGAAAGCTAAAACTTAAGGCATCAATATTAGACTGTATTATACTGCACAATATAACTTATATTGCAAAATAAGATTGCAATCCATTCAATTGCACCTCATTATATCTCTAGCCAACTCTAACTAGTTTAATAAAACAAACATTCAGCCTCAGGTTTTAAGCAGTAAAGAAAGGAATACATGGTAAAGGCTTTGAGCTGTATTTGCTGATTGCACAACACAGGAAACTAAGTTCAAACAGGCAAGAAGTTTAGTCCTGAGAGAGACTATTTTTACTACCATGTCCTTCCAGCTCTGGTAACAGATACACAAGGCAGAAGGTCTCCCCTGTCAATATCTCAGAGCTCCTTCCCACCACACAAAGATTCCTTACAACACTGGTTCCATGAGTCCTGCTCACAGATCTGTTCAGCAGCTGCCCCCTCCTCCAGGCAGTCCTTTCTCTCTCACACAACTTTGCAACCAGAGAGAACAATCCCATGGTGGCAAAGGAATATGCACACAGCTCTCACCAGGCTGCACATCTGCCAGTAACTCACTTTATTCCTCAGGATCTAGGGAAATATGTGGCTTTTGCACCTCCTGTTTACAGGAGCATTGCAAGCACAGCAGAAGAGACTGAAGTAGAAGGAAGATGTGGATAAAGACACATACACACTGTGCCATGACACTTAACAAAAGCAGAAATGTAGTCAAAAAGAAAAAAAAAGAAAATGAAAGTGAGATTAAATTTTAAAAAGTCCATTGTAGATAGAGGGGAAAAAAAAAGAAGATTCACTGATGAGTTGCCATCAAAATATTAGTCCAAGATTTCTCAAGCTTTTACCAGTATGAATGTAATACAAAGACATCCTTCAGGTAATTATGTCATTGTGAGGTAAAAATGATATTAATCTACTTCTGTTTTGACCTATATAAAATATGCTTTCTCATGACAGACGCTGCCTGATTTTATCTACCAAAAAAAAAAAAAGTTTTCCTATTTATAATCTACTACATCTACATGTTAAAGGAATATTGGCAGTAACTTTTAATACCTGTTTGCTTTTGCCAGTTGGTATTTTGTGGGTACCTCCAGTAGCTGCTTTTGTATGAGCTCAGTGGTATGTACACCTGTTGGAAGCACCTCCAACAAACACTAGCATGTACAATGATTTGATTCATAATTTAGCAGTGATCTGGTTACAGTGAATACTGAACAGTAAATGACTTCTGAACACTGTGTTTCTGTTAGCCTGAGTAATAATGAGCTGCCCTGGAGAAAGCTGCTGGCTGCTGGATTCCTGAGTGCAACAGACACCCTGGTGTAAGAGAAAAAATGAAGTATGGGGGATTTTATGAATGCCAGTTCAGCCCCTTCTTCAGAAAGGCAAAGTAAGCCAGCTCATGAGCACAGATGGCTCTGGATATTCAGCAAGAGATTTATGTGACCGCAACACACAAAGCCACATTCTTTTTCCTCAGTTCTAGGTTTGGGGTTTTTTTTCCTAAGCATTGTAAAAGGACTAATGTGTACATAAAAAATATCTTTAAACTTTCATAACACTAATACTGTTAAGTGCTAGCATTTGCTTGCCAGTTCCAGAGGAGCTGTTAGATAGTATCAGGGTAAGACAGTTATTATGATCCTGAATTCTCATCCAGACCTTTGGTCCCAGCTGTCAGAGATTGCTGGTGCTCATCACTGACACATTCATCATGAGCTTTCACTTTTGGGAGGTCTGTCCCTTCATATCAAGAGTATACCCCCAGTGTACTTTCCCATAGTTCTTTTGAGAAGGACAAGGAGAAGCACAATTCATTCAATACATATTAACTTAGAATGAAGGAATAAAGTGGATGACCTTTTCCTTCCCCTTCATTTGCTACCCAGACTTCTGTACTGCTTAAACCATTTATTTTCTTCTGGATCCATCTTGGCTACATTAAAGGTAGCCATTCATTCCCACATTCCCCATCTTGCATACCTTGAAGAACCCTGTCCCAGTCAGAAGAGAGCCTTTTTTTTTTTTTCTCCATCTCTCAAGTAGCTTTATATTTTTCAACAGTTCAATGATGTTATTTATTTGAAACACAGTTTTTCTGCATTATTGTTGGGGTTTTTTTGCATTATATTCAGTATGTGATTTCAATGTTTCCCAGAGATACCATGATTTTTTTTCATTATTTAAAAAAGGAAAATCAGAATACAATAAATAAAACACACTTTGGAGTTACAAGCTTCCAACATGAGAAAGATATTTTGGAAGCATTATGGACATATAATGTAACTGTCAAATGGCTAAATCTTCTGATGAATTCTCACCTACCTTTTCCTTAAGTGGATGAATACTACATACTTTTACAAGCATTAAATTGGGGAAAACTGTCAGAAAATCAATACAGAGCACTTCAGTTTTTTTAGCCTATCGCAGACAACCAAGGAGCTTTAACCTGGCAATATACCCACATGAGAGCTAGCTGAGTGGCCAGATATGACTTCTAGAAAAACATCTAGTGCTTGCATTTTGTGCCAAGAAAGAAAACCATAACACAGAACAACACAATATACTGCAATGTCACCAGAATATTTCTTGATACAAAAAAGCATTTCTATGCAAATACTGGGAAAGGGAAGATGCTTGTAAATAAAAAATCGGGAACCGTATAGTAATGATTTCCCCATTGTAAAAATGGACATAAATTCTCCAAGATATATAGATGATGACCTCTATGAAAAAATCCTGCTCATCAACAGAAGAAAATAACCCACAATTTGTTTTTATATTAATTCAACTTTTAAACATGTCAATAGCACCCCAGAAGGCATTAGCTCTTAAAAGGGTTTATGGTCTCTGCTGAGTATGAATTATCAGGTATTTTGATTTATCACCTATGTGTTCCACCTACAGGAAAAACTTACAGTATCTTTTCACAGAGGTTTGATTCAATCCATGTGAGCCGTAGTGATAGTGTTCATTGCCATGGCAGTCAGATGCGCTGAAATTTCATTTTAATGCACCTTGAGTTTTCACAGAAATGAGGTTCTCTAGTTCTGAAAGATGCACAGCTAGCATTCTCAGCTCCTCCTCTGAAAGGCTGACCAACCTTGACATATGCTGACTACTCCTGAATCTGAAAATAGCACCTTGGCTCTGGAGCAGTAGAAGGACTGAGATTGTTCAGTTCTTACAAGACTAGATTTCCAGACTAGACTGCACGGTCCAGAAAAATAGGATGCCACCCACAGGGCCATGGACAAGCTCAAGAAATGGGCCCATGACAATTTCATGAGGTTTAATGAGATCAAGTGCAAGGTGCTGCACCTGAGTCAGGGCAACCCTCAGTATCAATCCAGGCTGGGGGATGAGATCCAGAGCAGGCCTGATGGGAAGGACCTGGTGGTGCTGCTGGATGAGAGGCTGGCCTGGCAATGTCTACTACAGCCCAGAAAGCCAAATGCGTCCCAGGCTGCACCAAAAGCAGAGTGGTCAGCAGGGTGAGGGAAGGGATTCTGCCCCTCTGCTCCACTCTGGTGAGACCCCACCTGCAGGGTCCCCAGCAGAGGAAGAACAAGGACCTGTTGGAGTGAGTCCAGAGGAGGGACACCAAGACAAGTAGAGGGATGGAGCATCACTCTTATGAAGAAAGATTAAGAGAATTAGGATTGCTGGGAAGAAATACTGTCAGGGTGGTGAAGCACTGGAACAGATTGCCCAGAGAAGTTGCAGATGCCCCATCCCTGATAGGTTGGATGGTCTAGTGCAAGGAGATGTCCCTGCCCATGGGTGGAGGTTGAAACTAGCTGATCTTTAAGGTCCCTTCCAACCGAAGCCACTTTATGATTTTATGCTTTTACTTTTTTTGTTTTTATTTGTAGGACTAGGATATCTTTCAGTTAAACAAATGAAGAGCTGAGAATAATACATGCACACACACACACATAGAGATATATGTACACATATACATACACAATATATACATGTATATATTTACCAAATAAATCTGAACATGTGGAAACAATCTGTGACATCTGGTCTTTTACTAAATCATATATATTTTTATATAGACACATCACTCCATATGTATTTACTCCAAACTTCTCTAAGATCATGATTCTCAGAAGTGAAAATTGCTGAACTCCATCTACACAGAATTAGGCTTTCATTAAGAAATCCAGTTCCCACAGTAATACTTTTCCATTCTGCATCTTTATGTCCAAGTGCATGCCTAAGAAACTGAGAGAAAATAGCAATCATTGAGCATAGTAAAGTGGTAAATATTAAATCTATTTTATGCACATAGAGATATGAGTTGAAGCCATATTAAAAATTTAGTGTTGTGTAGTGTAGTGTAGTTCCTCTACTGACATCAACAGGCACTAGACCAACCAGAAAGGATATTTCTTAACTCAAGGTTATACAGCAAAATGCTACCAAAAAAAAGCATCGAGACTTTTTTTTTAAATCTTGCCTTCTGCTTAAAAATTAGCCCAAGTTCCAGTTTTAAAGAGTATAATCTGGAGAGTAAGTAAGTAAATGTCAGTTAACAGAGTTTCTAGTAACTATTCCCAGAGAATATCAGAGATGGTGACATGCTGGACAGTGATCTTTTTAATTCACAGCTTCTGACTGAAGATTAACATCTGCAAGAACTTCATATAGTTTGCATCAACAGTAAATAAAAGTCTCTCTCCTGTGGATCTTTAATCTGCAAATACTCAAGTTTATACCACTTGTTTAAACTCTTACTGTAGAATCACATGAAGATCTGGAAATATATTCATATTCTCAGTTAAAAAATCCAATCAAGATACAATCTTGGACACACCTACACTGCTGTATAATCCCACTATATCAAATAAGTCAGGAAATTAAATGATTTTGAAGTCTGCTAAATTCTGGCTTGATAAAATCTTTTAAGAAGCAATAATTTAAATCACAGGTTCCTAAGCTATAACATATGCATTTCACTGGGATGCAAGGTACTTCCTATAGAGCTCCTGGGCATTTAATAATGTAGAACTAAATTTCCAAAGTATCTCCATGTTTTTAAGCTACTACTACTAACTTTCTAAAGGCACCTGCACAGACTGGATGGCTAGCATGTCCTCTGGAAAATTCCAGCTTGTCAAAACCAAATCCTTTTTGTAGAAATGCCACAGTTTCACAGACTCAAATTCAGAGCAAAATACCGAAGATCAAGCAGCACTAAAACCCTTAAGTATCCAAACAACTCAGGAATGTAGGCAATCAAATAGATTCAGCATCAAATCTCCCCCTTTTGCAGATCAAGGCTTTGAATTTGGTTTTACATTCAGTGAAGCCTCTTAATTATTTAGTTTACTAACTCAGTCTTTCTTACCATATTATTACGTAAAATGAAACAGGTCCAAGATGAAATTTTGTTTTATAGCTGTAACTAGCTTAGATTGTACTCTCTGAGCAGCACTGTGCAGAAATATTTATGTTAGGCCAGATTGAGCTACTTTAGATAACAGAAGGAGCAGAAGATATTATATTATTTGTATGGAAAAAAAAAAATTAAGACAAATGTTCCTTAACAGCCTGACAAGATGACAACCAGAAAACCAGCCACCTCAAGTGTATGCATATCAATGCACACAGCCTGAGAAACAAACAGGAGGAAGTGAAGCACACTGAAGGTTAGTATTAGAACAAATGTTTTAAATTTTAGAAGAGAAAATTTCACCTCTCTCAGACCTAAACTGGGAAGGATTTCATGGGAAGCTTCCATGAAGGATAAAGAAGCTAGCATGTGCCAGGAGTTTTTCTAAAATTTTCTTCCTGAAAGCACAAAACCAGTCCATCTCCTTTAAAGATAGAGAAGTTGGCAGAGCAAGAGACCACCTTGGCTTAACTGAGAGCTTCTGAGTCTGTTGAAAAAAGAAGCGTTCCAGAGTTGGAAAAGCAGGCTAGAACTATAGGCAACTGTCAAGAACTACAAGGGAACTGCTACAGTGCACAGAAAGGCAAACAGAAAACCAAAAGCTGAGCTCAAATAGAAATTGATCAGACATGTAATAAACGACAAGAAAGGGCCAATTAATAGATGAAAACTGGAAATTACTCACAGATCCTCAGTCAGTCACTCAGAAGCAACCCTCGAGCAGGACTAATGGCGTGACAAAACCACCAATACTTTTAAACTTAAGCTTGATATATGTGTTAATTTGATCAAATGAAATCACAAACAAAGCTACCAATCAGACTAGCTGAAAATCAAGAGGATTTTTCTACAAGCAGGGAACTCTGGTCTTCTGTTTGTATTCACTATAGTCAGAGGTCGTTCTGACTTGCTCTTGTTTGGTTGGTTTTGCCTCCTCTCAGACTCATAATTCACTCAACCATACATCTTATTGGAAAGTGTGTATTTTATTTTACCTTGAATGTCAAGCATATTAACAGTCTCTGATAGTAGGACAACAGAAAAACAACACATTAGAAAAAGTGACTTATGAAGCATGGGTTAACTTAATACAGGACTCTGCCTTAATTTAAGAAATTAATTTTAAATTCTCATGGAAACTGTGTCTTTGCTCTTTATGCAAAAGCAAGCAATAAACTTCATTAGCAAAGCATACAATGAAAATTACACACAGCTGGCTTAAAATGAAAAAGAAAACATAATAACAAACATTGCAGCTGGTCAGCCACCAGATAGACCTTTCTCCTTGTAAACCTGCTTCTTCAATTTGGCAACGCAGTCCTTGAGCAGAAACAGCAAAGGGTATATAATTTGATACTTCACTACACAGAACTGTTACATTGGGCTTGTGCAAACATTTTTAAATCTTTAATTTTGTCAAATCATAGCTAAAGCCATCTATGTCAAGTTTTTGCTCCTTTTTATTTTTAATGCTGTTTTCATATGAGTTGAATCACCCACATTGAAACTATTGACATTTAGTAGCTGACAGTACCATCTTCAATAAAACCTTGGCCTTTGAACCTGTAGTTCTACCCTTGCATTTCAGCTTGCTTTTAAGCAGAGATGCATGGGAAAACAGGTGGCATTTCTCCTGTGATGAGTCAAGTATCTGTCTTAATTCATAAAAATCTGATAACATTCTTTCACTCACATCTGGAGCAATGACATATGAAATGTAAATAAGGCAATGAAATTTGCACAAATACAAAGTCAAAGCCAGCCACATTCTTTCAAAATCAAATACTGCGTATGTTGTCTGCATGTGAAAAATTTCACAGTTATTTATACCTGACCAATGCCATTTGAGATCTAATTCTGCTCTCAGTGGTGTTTCCAGCAATTTTGCAAAGGACTTTCTTTGGTAAAAAGAGGTAAAAGGAGAATGATAGGCCACTTAAATACTAAATACCAAATAATATAGTTAATTTTATTTCTATTAAAACTGATAATCTCTTTAAAAACACTTGAGATTCAACCAGTGCAAGGTGTAAAAAAAAGTTACTGGAGTTTTGGAGTTTTTTGTCTAAAGGAATGTATAACCTTTGAGATCATTATTTATAACGCTTTTAATGTCAGAGGTACTTTTGTTCCTTCTTATGGGATTATTGCTGGTCACCTTCCTGAGATTTGAAAGACCATGAAAGATAAGCACCGTGACTATTCCTCTAAATTATCATATCACAAATTAATAATTTGGTCCTTTTCTAAATGGATCTCTCCCCACAATTACACTAAAACACAGTGATGGGTCACAAATTCCAGGGGGTCCAACTGGTCCTGGCATTCCTGGAGTGCCACGATCTCCGTCTTTACCAGGCTGCCCACGCTCTCCAGGACGTCCTTCCTTACTCATGCCTGGTGGACCTTCAGGACCTTAATAACGCATGCAATAAATAAATAAATAAATGCATTACTATTAAAATGAAAAAGAACAAGTATGAACCCACAATGCACACGCTCTTTGGTGAAGTATGCAGATAAAGAACATTTCTTGCAAAAGACACTTCTTATCACAAACTGCTTATATATTTGTATAAACAACATGGTATCTTATAAAGATTTTTTTTTTAATCACATGGAAAACATTTTAAATAAAGATAGCTTTTAAAGGAGAATCTGAAAATCTGCTTTAGTACACTATTCTACTTTATCATATAATCTGGAACCATCATGGCAAGAATCAGTCGCTCTATTTCTATTTGTTTCTCTGGCTTTGGATGGGGCCCTAATATATCTTCTAAATGCCCAACTTTACATTTTGTATGCATACACTAATGTTATGAAGAATATTTTGCCTCATTAAGCAAAGCTTAGAAGTCACATGATCACATCAGGGTTCAGTTTTCAGATTTAGCTGACTTCAGGATCCACCTATCAAGAAACAGGAGTCTCAGATACCAATCTCTACAGCACCTGTCTTATATTAAATAATGTATTATATGGCAACTTATAAGGTATGCAAGCAACAGGCATTACCCTAAAATATATTTGGTAAGTAAGATGTGTACAAAGTATGTAATTTTTTTCCAAATTACATCAACATTTTATCTAAATCACACTTAAAAAAATTATTAGCATGCACTGAATCTGCACACCTGAACCATCCCTCACCTGGAGGTCCTGGGGGGCCTTGGATCCCAGGAACACCAACTCCTTGGTTGCCTTTTGCACCATTCTTCCCCGGCAGTCCTGTGAATTAGCAAACACATGCATATCTTTGCACATCATTTTCATCCAACAAAGGAAAAAATCAGCATTTGATAATATTTATTGAATTAAATATGTAATCTTTCAAAAGTAAATTCTCCTGTTCGAGATAAAATTATAAAAGTACTACAGACAAATTATCATTACATACAAAATGAAATTGGTGTGCCAGGTCACAAGCAGTAAGTCACAAAGAAAGTAAATATTTATTAACCATTTGTTGCTTACCGCTGGTACATTACTAGCTAGCTGTTATTTCATACAGATTTCTTGATTATTTTGATGCTACCAGTTACCAAATTATGGTAACCTTGGTCTAGTTCCAGACTATATATGTGTACTTAATATAAAGTCTGCAAATACATCACAGAAATCAATTGGAATGCTTGGACAGCTGAGTTACCTGAAAGCATAAATCTTAGCCTGCCTCGAAAGAATCCAGAATGTTTACGAAAATCATAAAGAAAGGAGCAAAAATCCTTTTGAGATAAAGAGAACAAAAGGACAAAAAGTCAGGAAATCAAAGGAAGCATAAAAGTTGTTGGATGTCAAAAATCAGCACAACTACTAAGTAGTCAGTGAATAAAGACTGTTCCTTAAAAAAGCAGAAACAAACAAGTTTGGAAGGAAAGAAATCAGAAGACATGGAAATACTTTGAAATCTATGTCTATGCATATTTGAGCTAAAAAAAGAATCTAAATGCAGGTAGAAACATTTACATGAGACTAAGAACTCTCTAAAAAGATCAGAACAGAGATTATAGTAGACTGCAGTAGAACTGAACAATAACTATCTGGCTGTGTTTTTGTATTCTCTCTCCTGTCACATGTTCCCTGAAGGTGGTGAAACATCCACACTGCTCCATGGTCACAATTCCATTCAGCCAAGCAAGCCCACCTATTTTCTTACTCCACCCTGCATTAACCCCATCCAAAACTAGAAGCAGAAAACCAAGACATAAAGGCCTTTAGCACCGTGTCACACACACACTGTACCTCTTGTCCCTCGAGCCCCAGGGCGACCTGGCAAGCCCATCAGCCCCGGAATGCCATCATTCCCTGGTAAACCAGGAAACCCTCTTGGACCTTCAGGGCCTCTTGGACCTGGTGGTCCTGGAAGTCCTGGGGGAGCACTTTGGGACTGACAATGGTTACAGTTTTGTAGTCTTCCACTCTGGAGAATGGCAGGCAACTGGGCTGGGAGAATTCAAATAAAAAGTTGCTTAAAGTGTTGTAACAATAGAAGTATTACCCCCAACCACTAATACAAAATCAGTTCCCTCTCTTAAGAGAATATAATACTTTTAGGAAACAAGATGGTAAAGTATGGAGCCTGTGATGTGGAAATACAGTTCCACACATGTAGGAAAACAAATAATAAATTGGCAATATGGAACTTGTTTTCAAAAAATCAATATATTTCTTGTTTATATTTATTTATTTATATAACAAAAATTTCCATAATTATCAGGAAACTTCTTTAGCACTTCAAACAAGGAAACAACAGTAAAGAAACTTTCAAACTTACTTCTCAGTACATCTGAACACACCTGTCGAATAAACTCTTCTGAAAATTCTCGTGCCTGAATTGAACAGAGAACAGAGCATGCAATTCTTTCTGGTTTTTAAGGTACCCAAACTGAAAAGTTTGAAGTCATATACATACAGGTTTTCCATCTGATCCGGGTGGTCCTGGGGGTCCTCTATCTCCTGGCTGACCTCTGAGGCCAGGAGGTCCAATCAAACCCTGGACACCAGATTCTCCTTTTTGTCCACTGATGCCTCGAATGCCTGGATCTCCTTTCTCACCTTTCTGGATTGAAAAATCAATGAAAAGCCAATTATATGTTCACAGGTCATTTGGAAGGTAGGTAGCACCAAAAAAACATATTCTAAGAAATCTTTATTGAAGTTCTTCATAAAATTAAAGTGATGCCTATGAAAACTAACTTGCTATCGGTAAAACATATTGAAGTTTTCAGATAAAATTATTAAAGAGAACTAGAAATAAATTACATTTTCTTAATTTTCAAGACCCATTTTACTATTCCTTATTAACACATGGAAGGAAGGGTTTTATTCACTTTTTCCTCAGAATCAGAAAAAAGTTTTTATAGTATGTTAAAATCCTTAGAAGGCCAGAAAAAAATTGGATGTGAAATTCTGGCACCACTGAAGTTCCTGGAAGCTTACAATAATAATCAAGCCTTTTACCTTATATCTGCAGTGTATAAGACAAAGGAAAAATAATTTGATTTCAGTTAGGGATATTTTTGCTACTTTTTTTCCATCTGATTGATAGTAACTGTTTTCCAACTGATTGACAGTAGTCTGTTTGCTTCACCACTGGAAAAGGTAAAAAAATGCTGAAAAATGTTTTGATATATCTTCACCAAAGCAATGGTTTCATGTATGGAATTACCTACTGCAATAGTTCATGTGGAACTCTTTCCCTGCTCTGGAGCCAGCAAAACATCAGTATGTGCCCAAGATTAAAGTCAGTATACTATGCTTGCTCCCTTATGAGCTTTTTCCTCCCTTGTTTGCCCAGCTTCTGCATAACATTATCAGTTGCTGAAAAATTTTCTTTCTCCACGTTCAACTATTTTAGATGGAACTAAAATAGTCGTGAGAACACGACTATTATATATGACAAACTTATTGAAGCAAATTATATAATTTTAAGAAATACTCATGCATATGGTCTCAATAGGCTTCCACTGAATTTTAAATTATGATATTTATATTACTTTGTAACATCTCCTATATTACTTATCAAGATTCTTCACATCAGAAAAATTCAAAGCTTCCTGGCTTGGTCTGTATTAGTAACAATGCCCAGAATTCTCTACATGAATTACTACAGGGTAACAAGCTTTACATTCAGTGTCAGATTAACCAGTTTTATGAGCTAGGCTGTAAAATCAGACAGGTACTTCATATTCTTAAAGAAACAGAGAAGTGAGATAAAATGTGACAGATGTCAGTCAAGTGCCTAAGAGTACTGCTGGAAGGGTGGCCAGTTCAGGGGCATGACCTGAACAGCAGTTCATACCTTCAAAAGGCATGCATTAATTCAGATACAACTTCTACCAAAGTTGTAGTTGTAATTTATTTTCTTGATATTGTCATCAGTCATATAGTAACAGAGTAGGGATCCTCTTAGCTACCTCATGTAGATTTGTACCTGCTTGTTTCTAGTACATAATTGCAAAGGTGTTTTTTTCATTTTGTCAGCAAGGCTCAGAGATAAGCCCATGGTGTGCTTATGTAACTACCTGTGGCTATACTAGAAACTGTATGCACTGAGGTCTGAAATTATGTTTGGTTTATAGCTAGGAGAGGTTTTGTTCTGGTTCTTCTTTAATTTTTAATTCATTTTACACCTGTGGACTATATTTACATAAAAGACTTGCAAGCTGAGCTATCTGTACTAAATGTTCAAGGGGCTAGAAGGCATTAAGACCAGAGAATACTGGGGAAACAGCATCTACTGTAGAACAACGTTAGAGGCAAGAAGCCAGCATAAAAACACCAGGAGAAAATGTTGGAAGCATCAGCAGAACTGCCTGAAGAGCTTGCCAAGAAACAACTGAAACTGCAGGGGGAAAATTTTCCGCAGTATATCTTGGTGTTTTAATGTTCAACCACATCCATGTGAGGCCTTATTTGCTGACCCTTGCTATTGGCAAAGAAAAGCAAAGAAAGGAAAACAGCTCAGTAAGTGCTTAAGAGCCTGTAAGAGACTTACAGGCTAGAGAAACTTATTAGAAATTAGAGTCTAACAAAATCCATACTTTATAGAAATGGAAAATAAACTAATTTTGTAGGTTTGATAAGTAAACACAGTGGCATCGTTATAGCTTAATACATAGTAAGAAATTATTTAAATTAATTTCCACAAGAAATATTTTATTCCCATGTTTTGCAATACTTAAGGTATTGTAAATGTATGACTAATTCAGTAGCATACAAGGAATTGGCAATAATTTAGTTAAACACCTATAAGCCAAATCGCAACTGAAGAATTTCCTAGAACCACAGAAGCATATGAAACAACTTATATGTTAAAATGGATAAAATAATTTCATTATCAGAATGGAATTTCCAACTAATGTATCCAGCTATTGATATGCAACAATGCTTTAAGAAAGAAGGTTGAATAAACAATATCTAAATAAATTTGAAGAAGAATTTGGGAAAGTGTATACTCTAATTTTAAAAAATATTGAAATAAATAAATAATCGCCAACAAAATTAACATTTTAAATACCAATTTTTAAACAACATGCAACACAATGATTCTTTTTCCTTAGTTATTTTCTTTGGTGATTTCCTATATTCAAACAATCTTTTCTCTCTTTTTTTTGTTGGTTCATTTCTTGGCTTTTTAATTTTCTTAAAGTATATGTTTGGCTTTAATAATTTTTAATGAAATATATATTGCATTCTGTCTCTTTATAACTAATACTTCTTTTTCTGATATTTTTCAATTTCTCCTCTGTTGCCTACAGACATGTGAGTACAGAAGTAAGACTAAACACACATTTTACAGATCACCTAATTTGCAGAAAATTGAAATGGAATAATTTTGTAATACTATATTTATCATTGCAAAAATACCTACCTCTCCTCGTTCTCCACTCAATCCTTCTACTCCCTTTAAAAATAAGACAAAAAAGAAATTTAAAATGCAGGATGAGCCAAATTACATAGAATCAAAAATTAATATTTTTTGTCCTTGGTTTTTAGTAATCAATCACAAACAGTAATTTTTAAAGATTCTCTGATTACTATAGTACAAAAACCAAAACTGCATATAATGATGAAAAATTTGTATCAGTGTGAATGAACTCTTCAGTTACATTTAATATCATGTACCTAGAGGAAAGGTTGGGAGATATCACACATATTATAGACATAAAAACATAATATAGACTTAAGAAACAAAACCTTATTAGCTTACAAAATAAATAACATGTGTCCTAGCAGAAGTAAATTCCTGATTCAAGCTGCTTAATACAATCTTACTAGGCAGAAATTCATTTCAGAGCTATTGAAATACAGACTTCGTGGTACGGCAGATTTTGCATGCCAGCAAATTATTTTGATGTCATTTCTGCCAAGTGATCCAATGGTGTTGCTGACCATTACGTCCCATGGCAGTTCACTTTTCTGATTCACTCTTATGGATAAGGAAATCGTATTGTGTCTTAGTCTTGAGAATTCTTGGAAATATCTTGTGTCTCTACTAAATGACTGATTTTTTGGTTCCTAACCAAACCAGATAAGCACAGGAAACAATTTTAGACTTAGTCTGTATTATTTTTTCAGCTTTCTCCAAAAAGAAAGAAAGCAAGCAGTAACAAAATAACAATTCAGTTGCGTCATTCTATCTGAAAAAAAAAAAACAGCTTTCTTTCACTATCACTTTGTTTTCCCTTTTGACTAAAATAATAAAGATATGAAAAAATTGTCCATTATTTGCAAAAAAAAAAAAAACCAAAAAAAACCCAAAAAACCAGAAAGTTTAAATTGTAAAATGCCATTATATTTGGTTAAGTCAATGACTTAACCAATCTTCTAGTTTAAACTATTTCCTTATTAAAAAATGTGGTCAGGTTTAATAATGAACTATTTCCAACCTACATATCTTTAAGAGTGTTAACTAACATGCAGTCTAGATCTCCTGCCCAGAATCCCTGGGAATCGGGTCCATCTGGCTAGACGGGCAGCTGTATCAATGTCGTAATTCTGAACAAAGCAACCGTGGCTTCCTTCCAAGTCTGGTTTTAGATATGTACCTCTAAAAAATGCTTCTCTGTTTAGACATACACAGATTATACAGTTAACAAGTATTTATAAATACTAACAGCTATTTTCTGTGGAATAACAAGATCGCCAACTATGACACAATCAGAAGACGCTGACCTAAAGAGAAACAACTGGATCTCACTGATTTATAGCTGAAACAGGAAACATCTGTAATTTATGAGCACAGAAGATGTTAATAATGACTCCCAGCATAGTCTAGGAGGTAATGAACTGTATGAAAGTGTAGCATGGTTCATGAAAAATCTTAACATCTCAAGTATCACTCTTATAACCTTTACACAAAAGCCACTATTTGCTGTTATCTGCATTTTATATTACTTATAACTATTTTATAAAAATATTCTATAATTAAGACTTTACTACAATAAGAAAAGAAATGCACTTATGGTCTGTTTCTCAAGATATAATATCACAGAACACAGAAAGATATAGGCTGGAAGTGACCTCCTTGGATACAACTTCCTTTGCAGAACAGATGCAGCTTAATCAACTCAACATGCTGTCCAGACAGGTTTTGCCACAATATCTATAAGCAGCCTGTTCCAGTGTTTGACCACCCTCAAAGCAAAATGTTTTTCTTGTATATAGCAAGTTCCTGCGTTCCAATTCATATGCATTTCTTCTCCTTCTTCAAGCATGCACAGCTGAGACATGTTGCTCCATCTTCTCTGTATGTGTTAGAGTTGTTATTTTAAAAATATTAAGTGTTTAAGAGGCAACTTATATAACTATGTTATCATGTTATACATAAATATATTTCACCTGATGCAAAGACCTATACATGTTGATGGAAGAACTGTTAAGAAACAAATATGAATCATGGCCTCAAGCTAGGATCACTATGGCTCTCTTTAAGCAGGATCACTATTTAACAGTACCTGTAAGCCTGGATTTCCTTGTCTTCCTTTTTCTCCTTTCAGTCCCTTCAGAAAAGATCACATTTTATAAAATATAGATTTATCTGGCACATGTAATTAAACTATCAAAAAACTAACACAAGGCGCTAAATAGAAATATAAAACCTCATTCTAAACTAGGACAAGTCAATCTGAAAAGTTACTCTTCAAAGAGATCAACTGTGCAGAATAAAATTTCTACCCTGAACACAGAGGAACCAAGCCAGGATCAAAGTAATGACAGAATATTCTTCTTTTTCTTGTAGGTATTTCCACGATTTTAGATTACAAGGAGGAAAATCCCACATGCTGATAGTAAAGTAGGTAGGCAGAGGCCAGGTGGAGTTACTTTGTGTTTCTGTGATCCTGCAGTGCCCTGCAGGCAGGGACAGAGAGCATCCTGCGACAGTCCTGGGTGATGCCCCAGGCCTCTGGGGCAGCAGCACAACCTGCACCCTGTGCCTGCACCATTGCTAGAAGCACACAGTCCTGCAGCAAATGCCAACAGCCTGCTCAGGCCCCCAGAAATGCAGATTTCCTTGAGAGTTACTGCTGCTATTGAAGTTAACCTTCTGTGGAGTTTAATCTTAAAAAAAAAAAATCCTGTTTAAATAAATACCTAAGATTTGTATAAATATCAACGCCAGATGATTTCATTAGAAACAAAGTTGATATACCTGGATACCAGTGTCACCTTGGTTTCCTTTCTCCCCCTGTAAAATATTAGAAGAAAGGTCTGTATTTAAACATGAGTCACCTCTAAACCATGCAGTCTGTTCTTTAATTTAACAGAGTAATTACAAGAGAAACATCTAGCTTTTTCTTATACTGAAAGAAAACAAATCACTTTATCCTCACGTACACAAAAGTCCAGAGAGCTATACTAAGAGGATTTTGTCATTAAAACAACTATCATAAAGAGACTAGATACTCACCTAACAAGTAAAAAATTAAAAAAGAAAGTGGATGCCCACATACCAAGTAAAAAATCTAGAAATACAACATAATGAGGTGGCAAGGATTTTATCCTCAGCAGGATTTTATCTATTCGGTTTATGGGAGTGGAGAGGATGTAGGCAGGAAGGGAGGCAATGTTTCTTATGGGTTAAATTTTAGCTGAATGCACCACTACATGCATAAGTTATGCAAAAAAAACCAAGAAAAAAGTATTTTTTCACCAAAAACACCTCTATATTTAAATTAAATAAAAATATTTAAGAACTAATCTTCATTTCCACCTACTTGTTTTGCCTCAAAATGTTTAAAGTAAATAATAATGGGGGGATTTGCAATCAAATGGTGCAAATGGTGCTTAGAAGTCAGGTACGCAGTTTTATCAACTTATCTGAACACAATCTAATTGACATTGGAGAGAAACACGCAATGCATGAAAACTGTTCATTCCAATTAACAAGAGAGGTATAAAATATGTACTCTATAAATGTGGCCATCTCTCTTCATTAATTGAAAAGGAAACTTAAAGTTATGGGAGATGGCTCTTACTCTGACTCTGACATGTTTAAATAGAAATAAATCAAAATGCTGAACTGTGAACAAAGCAGCTCATGAAACAAAAGATCTGTGGGGGGATATAAAACTGCATTTAATAAAAAAATAATTAGAATAGAGATTTTTGGGTCTGTTTTGTCAGATTTCTTGTAAGAGCCAAAACTTTGTGTGTTTGGCTGGGTTTTTTTTTTTTTTTGGATGTGGGGGGGTAGAAAATAAAAGAATAGTAAAATGTAAACAGTAGTGAAGAGATTTTTGCCGTGGAAAATATTTACCTGATTGAAAATCACAGCACATAAGAAGACATTTATTCCAGCTGTAGTATTTTGCTGTATTGTATTTAAATGTAAAATATTCAGTTGTTTCAAGTTTTAAATTCATCTATAACTGAAAGGCTTCACTTCTACTGTCAGATGCCCAGACTGCACTTTTCTTCCTGAATAATTCCAGTGTGTCACTGGACTTGTAATTCCAGCTAACTTGCATCTTCATGTAAAATAAATGACCTTTTCAAAGGCTTCTTCAGTTTAAAATTTAGAGAAGTTCCATACATTTTAACAAAATCATCTTTCATAAAATAATATTGTCTTAGTACATGTGCCTTATATAACCCCTAGATATTGAATTGAATATATAGTGATAATGAAACTAATTAAACAATTATTATGACACTGACTCCATGCTCTAGTCAATGTAAGGCATGTCCATATATGTGTCTACTGACATGTGAAGTACTCTAGTATCTGTAAGATGTATATGAGGCATATATGACACTGGACATACAAGAAACATGTGCCTTCTGGAGCAGATGATCTCTATTGGAATACTTCTGCATGGGGTTTTCATAAAACTTTAATTGCAACACCACCCTTCTATCTTACTTTTTACCCTTCAACCTTTCTCTTCTTATGAAAGTGAAATTTAATCCTACTTCTCTAAAGCAATATTGGATCTGGCTGAGAAGGAATTAATTTTGTCCATAGCAGCCCTTATAGTGCGGTGCTTTGCAATGGTGGCCAGAAAGGTGCTGATAACACACCAGTGCTTTGGGTATTGTTGAACAGAGCTCCCTGCAACATCAAGGCTCTCTCTTCAAATCCTTGCCTTTTCCTGTACACTAGGGCCAGACAAGATCTCGGGTGGAGACACAAATTCAGACTAGGTGGAGAAGGGATTGAGAGCAGCCCTGCAGAGCAGGACTTGTGCATGCTGATAGATAAGAAACTTGACGTGGCAATGTGCACGCAATGTGGCAATGTGCACGCAATGTGGCAATGTGCACGCAATGAGCCCAGAAAGCCAACTGCATCCTAAGCTGCATCAAAAGCAGTATGGCCAGCTGGGCAAAGATGCAATTCTCCCCATCCACTCGCCTCTCCTGAGACTCCACCTGCGTCCAGTTGTAGGGCCCCCAGCATAAGAAGGACATGGATCTGCTGGATCAAGTCCAGCAGAGGGCCATGAAGATGATTAGACAGCTGGTGCATCTCTCTCATAAAGACAGAGAGCGCTGGGGTTGTTCAGCCCAGAGAAGAGAAGGCTCTGGAGAGACCTTAGACCTTAGAGCAGCCTTCCAGCACCTAAAAGGGGCTTAGAAGAGAGTTGGAGAGGTACTTTTCACAAGGGTCTGTAATAACAAGACAAGAGGGAATGGCTTCAAATTGAAACTAGGTTAATAGGAAGAAATTCCTTATTTTGAAGGTGGTGAGGCACTGAGACAGGTTGCTCAGAGAAGGTGAGGATACCTCCTCCCTGTAAGTGTTCAAGGCCAGGTTGGATGGGGCTTTGAGCCATCTCGTCTAGCGGAAGGAAGGGTCCCTGCCCATGACACGGGGTTTGGAACTAGATGATTTTTAAGACACAACCATTCTATGGTTCTATGACATAGCCAGGACAGATGACCTAAACTGAAAAGGATATTCCATACCCATGTTTGCTCAGCAATAAAAGCTAAAGGGAAGGGGAAGGAGAGGAAGTTTCATTATTGTGACATTTGTCTTCCAAACCTCTATGTGTACTGAAGTCCTGCTTCCCGGGAATTGGCAGGACAACACATGCTGACAGGAAGCAGAGAATAAATATTTCGCTTTACTTTGCTTCCACACAACCTTTCCTTTTGCTTTATTAAACTGCCTTTTTCTTGACCCATGAGCTTTCTCCCATCTTATTTTCTTGTTTTCCCTGTCCTGCTTAAGAGGGGAGTGATGGAGCAGCTTGGTGGGCACCTGGCATTCATCCAAGGTCAACTCACCACAAATGCCTTCACATCAAGGGTTTTAATGGACGCATTATTGTTTTAAATGTGTCCAACTGTTATCTAATAATAATGATGCATTTAGAGAAAGGATTTTGTAAAATAATGATTACTTTTAAGAAAAGCACTTCCAAAAAAAGATGCAATTAATGTAAAACTGGAAAAAATTACTTACCTTTAATCCCTGGGTACCAGGAATGCCTGGGTAGCCTGGTTCACCTGGAGCCCCCGGTACGCCTAGATCTCCCTGAGTAACACAATAGCTTTGTGTCAGTGATGTGCTGTGTGTAAAAACACACATTGCATGTTTCTCAAAGCCACATGATACGCTTTGGCTAAGATATTTTGAAATTTTACAACTGAAGATGATTGAAATATCTGAAGGATTTTTGAAGGGATGGTGAATATAGAGAAGCCACATTCAGTACCTGTTTTTATTGTCTTTTAATACAGTTGATATTTCAAAATTACACAAAAAATACTACCTCAAGTAACAACGTTTGCAGGTTTGAACTTAATGAACATCTGAGTTTCACAGCCTAAAATCTAGTATAAAATTAGTAAGAATAAGTCATCACATGGATTTTGATGCAATGTGATGTCAACTAATGTTTTACTGTGAAACAAACTGCCTTATAATTAACCAAGGGAAATAATGGAAAGTTAGTAAATAATGCAGAAATAAATGAATCCCTTCTTTTAACTAGAACACTTCCAGAATAATATTTACCTTGGCTCCTGATGATCCTGGTTTCCCCTGTATTCCTGGTTCACCTTTATCACCCTACATAACAATGCGGCGGATACATCATTATGTTTTGTCACATGTGGCATGTCAAGCAAACATAAATAGACACTGTTGAAAAACTGACTCTTAAAAATGGGCCCAGGTAGTGACTGAAAGGTTGAAGTTCTTCTCCATTACAGGCAGCCTGAATGTTTCTCTCAGGAAAGATGAGATACTGATGGCAAAACCTGATCTGCCAGCTTCTGCATACCTGTCCCATCTCCACCTGCCTCATTTGCCTCACACAGTTACAACAAGTTTGTGTGTACTGACCTCACATTTCCATCATCTTATTTAATTGTCTAAGTCAAAATACTTACTTATGTTCTGGCTGTTATCACAGCCTATGGAATTAGACATATATTCAGCACGAGGATTTGCATTAAATCTAAGAATTATTGACTACATCATGATGGACTTCTGTAAGAATGAGCTTATTAAGAATGATTTTCTAAGAAACAGCTTATATTCTAAGTGAGATAAGAATACAAAATAAAAGCATTTTTCACAGACAAAAATACAGCTAATTAATTTTTAGTTGTATCACAGGTATTCAACCTTCTTGACCACAGAAAACATTAATACTTAAAAAAATGCTACTGTCAGTATACAATTATAAATAAATGCATATACACTTTTGGATGCAGAATAATGTATGGGGGAAAGGGATATATATGTAAATGCAAAGTTAGGGAAATGGATTCTGTATTCCTAAATATTCTCTAGGACATACAATTCAATACTTACTTGCAATTCAAGCCAAAGCTCATTTTGGATTAAATTGAAAAGTTACACTAACCAATCTGAATTTTTAGTATTTATTTTAGCTTTTGAGAACATTGGTAAAATTAGTTCTTGCTGTAGTTGCAGTGCAATCAATAAAGTTACATCTGAAATAACTTTGGCACCTTGGGTGGAAGAAACAGCACATAACATTATTGAATACAATTAAAATATAAATAAATGTAACATGGGAAAGTTCAGATGTATATTGAGAATTTTCTGGTTTCCAGCATTGCAGAATATTTTCCAGGACTGTAAAACTGAAACAAACTCTCATGACCATTTCCACAACTGTTAAAAACCTCACAGGATGACAGGCACCATTTACTGAGTTGTATTAACCCCTCTTGAGACTGAACTATCATAAAAGGTAACACAGGGAAAATCATACAGCTGCTCACCAATATTCAATACACCAAAAAATGAGCTACAAAGTCCTGGCATTGTCACATCAAATTTGCATACAAAGCAGTCGTTTATCAAAGTCACAAGCAAATTGAGTCAAATACTTACCTTAGGCCCAGGAGCTCCAGGTAGACCAAGTGAACCCTCTGGTCCCATCAAACCCTATTTATTTATGAAAAAGAGACATTTCTGTACTAAAACAGAGGAACAATGAGCTTGGTATTGTATTAGTAGCATCATTATTCTATTTCTTTAGTGAATTAAACAGTAAATACAGTGTCTTTTATTACTATACAGGCTATAGTTTCGATACAGTACAGTGGATTATTTAAACATTTTACGGTCTAACAAAGGGCTACTGTGCAATAGAAAAAAAACATACAGGAGAAATGAACAGTGCTGTCATGGAATACACCTGAGAGAAAAAATTCTGCAACTCAAGACCCAGTCTATAATGCGTCCTTAGTTGTAACTGAAAGTGACACAAAAGTTTCTTGGCTTCTGTTTAGGGTTTCCAAAACCAAGAAAAGTATTTGTGCATTTCATAATTCTCTTTCTCCTTTCTGACTGTGTGTCCCCCAAAGGCTGCCATAACTTGACCCACTGTGCAAATTTTGCGGAGATTTATCAGGAGCAGTTAACTTTTGGGGCCACACTTTTGTATCTTCTGCAAAATCTTCAGAGTTAAACTACTCATTCAAGAACCCAATATCTTCTGCCATTTCAGATCATGACACTTCAGTACATGTACAAAGCCAAAACAACCTCTTGGACTCCACAAAAGGAATCATGTTCATGAAGGCATGTTTAGCTGCATGTTCCCTACATAAAATAAGAGCTAAAGAGTATTAAATCATCAAAGGGCTGACGTCCTTAATTTCTATTTAAAGCTAGTCTCAAGTATACATTAGAAAAGAAATCCTTCTTTGAAATCATACTTTCCAGGAAAGAATTCCCATTAATCACATTTTCCACATCTAGTGTTAACAATTCTCTTTTTCACCACTTTGCCTCGCTTCATTTTTAATCTAGAACTGCATGCATCAATAAAATCAATATATTATTATTGTTTTACTTGGATTTGCTCAAATACTGTGGAATACAATCTGCAATACAAGCAGCATAAAATAAAAGCATAATGATACAGAAATTCAAACAATTAAATAAGGCTTGGAAACCTAACCTGCCAGAGATTAAATGTTATCAATTATTCCAACTGATAATATTTTCAAAATTCACTGTTATTGTTGTTATTTAATCTTCACTTTCATATAAATCACCTTCTATTTAGTAACAAATGTTAGGAACAATTCACTCCCATGACATTATCTCAGACTTCTTTCAAAAGTTACATGTAATCAAAACCATATATAATTTCTCACACAGATAATAACTCAGATTTGCAAAAAAAAAAATTTAAACTTTATTCATTTAAAACTAAACTAAAACTTAAAGGATGTCTTTGTTTCCACAGTAGAAGAGAAAATTCAGAATTCCTAAAACAAGAAGTAATTCTCTGCAGCCATGTTTTTCAGAATTTCATCTGTTTTCAGGTATTTCACCAGTGCTTTACCATTAACCAAAGATTAATACAAACTAACCACAGATTAATTCATGTTTATTGCCTGCTTCGCGGTAAGAAAATACTGGTTGCCAAAACTTTCCATCAATAAATATAGCAGCCTGTTCTTTAGGCCACATCACTGGATCATTTCTAGTGAAATCCACATCAGTCTTTGGGTTATAGAAGTGGCATATGCTCACAAAAAAATGTCCCTCATTCATTTTATCTTATACAAAGCAGAAATACTATAGGCACAGAATAGCTTCTTTTTTTTTTTTTAATTAAATCAGCTATGTGTATATATCTACATCGACCTGCAAACACACACCAGAGAAGGCAAATGAGGAAATACATTTAGTATAATTAAAGGTCAAGAATACATCTGCAGGAAAAGGAGAAATAAAGCCCATTTTTCCTTTCTTGCACTTTCATTACTAGGTCATATTTGACTTGTTTTGTTTAAAAAATTACACAGACACTACTAAATGAAATCAGCACACTGCAAGAAGGAAACTTTCAGATGCAACATAGGAAAAGCTTGTGAACATAATCTGAAAATTATATAAAATTAGAAGAGAAGAGAATGTCCTGAACAAAAATGTAGAACAATTCAGGGACATAAAATGTAGCATTATTGTCCTATTTTGCAGAGCTGACATTATATGTCAGGTAAATTAATAAATTGCTGGTGTTGGCAATGCAATAGGGATAGTCATTACTGAAGAAGAGCTTGTTACTGAAAAACTTTCCCAAGCTATTAATAGACCATCCACAAGCTTTCCATCTGTGTTTTCTGGAACAAACATATTCAGAGTGACTAATACAAGGAAAATCCCACTATCTTTTCTGGTTTAAATTCCCTAATGCCATATAATACATTCAGATATTCCATGCATCAATCTCCTACTTAATTTATCAGGTGATGAAAAGAAAAATACATTAAATGAATTGACAGGAAAGAGGAATAAATTATTTTCAAGTGTATCATGAACCAGATGTTATTTATCTAAATAAAATTTGAAGAAAATATGGTAGGTGAGTTAAATAAATATAAGCACTTTGGAATCCCACAAGGCTTTATTGGAGTTGATGATATAGCCTTTCCTCCAGCATTTTGCTCAACTTTGCTCAGAAAGAAATGGAGAAAGAAATTCCAGCAACAGGCAATAAAAATAGTTAGGAAGCTCAGATGAGAGAACAAATGTTGATGTGTTAACTAAGAGAAGGGACATTTAAACTTTCAGTTCAGGCAGTGTTTCATCCAAATTTGATCTGGACAACTGCAATAACTAATTGTTAAGGAGATCTATTTTTCCCAGAGATCTTTAGGAGATAGCTGGAAAAGTCCTCAAAGTTCATGAAAAAAAAAATAACCAGTGTATTTTATATAAAAAAGGCTTTCTGACAGCTGTAATATAGTGATTGTGCCTGTGGTAGTCAGGAAAGGAAGAGATGCTGTTTGGGTAGGGGGTAAGTGTATACTCTGTAGGAAATTCAAAATGTACTGGATGACAGAGTAGCCCAGAATTTTGAAAATTCCAAATTTCAATTTCTGTCTCCAAAACAACTATATCAGTTTTAACAGAGGAGAGGAGTGGAGAGGAGAGGAGAGGAGAGGAGAGGAGAGGAGAGAGGAGAGGAGAGGAGAGGAGAGGAGAGACAAGGTATACCATGAGGAACACTCCAGCACATCAGTATATAAATGATGCTTAGGTTAGTAGTTCATACCCAGATGGCTCATTTGGCATGCAGTGACATGCAATTACACATAATCACGCATACCAAGATGGTCAAACATATGTGTTGCTAACCTCCATCCAAACAAGGATTCTCTTCAGAACAGGAATACTGCAGTAAGCCCAAGTAATTTTGGTTTCAGGTTTGACCTTACGCACTCTAGAAGATGGTAGCCTTAGCTAGGATGTTAAAGAGATTCATTTTAATGACAGGATTAAAAGGTCCATATTGAGATCCTTGGCATCCTCTTCCTTCAAGGTTCCTGTCATCCAACCAAGTGAGGCACAAGCTACCACAACACCCCTGCAGTCACTGAAAGATGGAAAGAATAGTCCCTGAAAAGATTATTCCTGTCATGCAAGGAAAGGTAGGTACTATGATGGTCTTAACAGTGTAACAGTAGTGATGATTGAGAAATTAATATCAAGGCCCTTTCAGAGAACCACTGAGTAGTCTGTATTTGTCCTTGCAGATATAAATATGTACTACTTCTACTTTTAACACTACAAAGGGGACATCAGAACGCCCTTTGTCTATCAAAATGGATGAAATCCAGCCTCACTATTGTATGTCAAGGAGAAGTTCACTGATGAAGATTTTCATAGGGAAAGACCTCAAAAAATGACGGAAGAGATAAATCATGACACAGACAAGTTATTAAACTGAAAAATACAATCTCTTAACAACCATCAGAATCCAAGAACTCACCTCTTGTCAAAATATCCAGAAGCTTAAAGTAATGGCAAGGGTAACAGAAAAAAACAGTTCTCAGCTTTCAGCCAGAATTTTCATGCTGCAAATATGTCATTGAGCTAAGAACTTACATTTACCATAGCCTTGGCTTTCCAACCTGCAAATGCTAGTTTGCTCCTGTATTTGCCATTGCATGTTAGTTTATGACAAGCATAGAATAGCAACAGCACAATTATTTGTTCATAATAACACAATTTTGAAACTTACAGTATCTCCTGGTGACCCTTTTGCTCCTGGTTGACCTGGTGGTCCAATTTCACCCTGTATTTTTTACATAAAGAGAAAAATTCTATGGCTAATGTATGTATACTTAACATTTTTTTATAATTCTTTAACTATGCAGATTTAATTAGTTAATATTGTTTCTCAATGTATTAGGAAATTAGCATGGTTCCTTTTAAACTATTCATTCCTTCTGGAGTAGTTGAAGTAAAACCTAGTAAGAGATTTTTAAACATGACATGAATTGTTTCCATTCTTTTGCAGCATGATTTGATGTCATAAATCCCCACTATGAAAACTCTTCTCTAAGCCTGAGCCCTTAGTTTGTAATGGGTATATAATTATAAGTTTCAACTGTGTTTTGAACAACTAATAGTACCTTTTGTCCTTTTGCTCCTTGATTTCCAGGAATTCCAGGAATTCCCTGAGAAGGAAAAAAAAACTTTTTAAATATAGGAAATAATTTCACCAGAATTTTTTTTTTTTTGCATTTGCCTAAATGGTTTGGGTTCAAAATATGGGCAGGGACAAAGAAAACAAAACAGAAGATAAAATAACAAAACAAAACAACCACAAAAATAATAACAAAAAACATAAAACCAACAACAAAAAAAACTCAAGAATAACAAAATCCCTGAAATCACCAAAAACACATAGGAGAAAGAGTTTCAGCTGGAAACATGCAGACTACTCTAGGGATACAGTGAAACACTAATGTTGAATTGCTCCCCACTGCTTTTGTTGCAGTAGTCCATGTCTAGTGCTCAGCAGGCTCATATGCTCTTGCTTGCCCCAAAACCCTGACTGACACATGGAAAGGAACCATTTTACATTATCCATAAGATTTCCCAAATAAGTTAAAGCAAAAGCCCTGGTCAATTGGACCATCAGCATGACAGATCATATTATCTAAAATACAGTGACTTTAAAGAGACAGATACACTTTTCCTTGATGTATACTAGCTTCCACATTCATAAATACTTGAAGATCTCTGCCATTTCCTCAGCATCATTACTCATTCAGCTCTACAGTATATCTCACATTTTTCTACCAGTGATCATTTAATCAAATGTGATTCAGGTTAAAAGAGAACTGCATATGCTAAATGCAGAAGTCTACATTCAGTTAGTCTATTTTTCTCTCAACTTAAAACTATTCAAATTTTTTTGACAATGTTTGTACTTAATGTTATGTACAATGTTACAGACAATGTTATGTACTGCATAACTAATCTGCAGCAAGAATTTGGCTAACAGACTTTACATTTTAATCTAATATTGAAAATAACATGTTGCAGTGAAGACAAGAGGACTGTTCTAGACACCACTGAAACAAATGTATTCTGTGAGAACAAAATAGCATGAATGTAACAACTATAACCTAATAGTTTCCATATGAATTACATCTGTGCAAAAGATAGTCCCATTGTTTTGCAGTTTACACCCGCTTTTAGTAAAAAATGACCCTGCAAAGTAGAAACAGTTCGTTGGTCAATGGCATATGAGTTAACAATTACATCCAGATCATTTTACAGATCATCAAAAATCCAATGTATCTATCATTAAAGGAAGACATCAAATAATGCAATAAAAAGAACTTGAAAATAATGCCTCATACTGAGACTTCCACCCACATTATGTTACATAACTCTTCTTAACTTTTGTCCAAAATCTTCTTAGATCTTTAGCACAAATAAAGAGATGGGAAGTAGGGCATGTTTGTCACCACATTTAGGAATTTCCAGACCCATCTGTCAGTTCTCAATATAATTATTTAATATAATTATAATATTTAATAACGTAGGTGTTTTTTTCTGTAGCTGTAAAATATAAATCCAAATTACAAGTATACCTGTAATGTAAACAAGAATTTCATATATGCTGAAAAACATCCCACCAGGCAGCAGCCTTCTTGTCCTGAATGTACCAGAGACTTTCAGTTACATTTCTGTGCAACTTGGAGGGCTCAGTTCCACACACTTATCCAACACAACAAATGATTTACCATGATATGGGCATGCCTAGAAGAAACACAATGTCCTGCTGAGCTGTGTTGATCTTTCTTGGTTAAAACAAATTGCTGGTACACAACATTTAAATTTATATCAGTGACAAAGAAAGATGAAATTCCAAGAACAACAATTGTAAAATTAAGTCATATTTCCTTTCTTTCCCCCCCAGTTTTCTATCCCTTTCTGACTGATTCTTCACTACTGAGGTATGTGGAAATTAGACCCTTAAGTCAGTGAGAGCTGGTCTAAACCCTTAAAAATTCTCTTATGGTTCATTAACATTCACTCAGCTAAGAATTAATATATCACTTATGCTGATGTGAGTGATTTCCAGAGTACATGGGGTAGAGATTTTCAGTTACTTTTCACATGGAGACTGGCACAAAAGGAGAAGTGGCTAATTTGGTCATAAAGAATGACTATTTCCCATGAGTAATTTTTCTGTGTAGCTTCTATGGTTAAGTAATTATAAGGATTAATTTCTGTAGGATCAGCTACAGAATACCTAAAAATTTAAAATTGGTTGTTTTGTGATTATCTGTCCCAATCTATTACTTCCATTTACATTGATAATCTCTGGTTATGCCAATTAGAATTATTTGTACTTTCTCAGAAGACAAGTTTAAAAAGTAGTTTAGGTATCAAGAGTTTCTTACCTAACTTCTAAGACAAAAGCCAAATCAAGCTTTGGAAATGTGCCTTGTTCCCAAACAGAGATTTCATTCACAATACAAATCCTTAGAATCTGAGCATATATTTAATAAGATGACATAACACTAGCTAAGCTGTCAAAGAAACCTTACTTTAAATATCAAAAAATGCATTCTAACTTTAAAATGAGGCAAAGCAATTAGTTTTATTCCATTTGTAAGACAATTTTTTTTGAAGAGTATATTGCAACTAAAATTATCACAAATGCCTGTGTTTAATCAAAATTTAATATGAAACACATTCATCATGCAATTTTTCTGCCACTAAGGGAAAAACAATATTTGGAACTGCTACAAATGGGAAAATGGCCACCCACTGGGAGTAATAGAATCAATGCTGTGGAATAGTTCATGATTCACTGGCCTATAGAAAAAAAAACCCTGCCTTTGGGGATGTCTTTTGCAAAGCTATTGAGCACATTTTGTTCATATAAAATATGAAAAGGAGTTGGAATTCTAAAGTTTCTTTTTCCTTGCCTTTCCATAAAATGCATGTTAAATGGTTTGTATATATCACATATGCAGTTATAATAACAATAGAAAGTAGCAGTACATTTCTAGCCAGAATATCTAACAATCAAGCCATCTACTGTGTTTTACTGATTTCTGTCCCTGTGTGAGTTGGAGAGTTTCTATACTTTGAATAAGTTAATTCGTTCCTCTTTTTCTTTTACATCAAACATCATGAAAGGCTTATTCAGTATTTCTTCATATTTAAAAATTAAGTTAATTGCAAGTACTGCCTCAGTTCTTTCAGCATCGTCAATCTGACTTCATCAATTACCTTCACTTCATACCAATGCTTTCCTCCTTTATTTGAAATTTTCCCTTAAATGGGAAGTCTTCCTTTACCCCATAAAAGCCTGTAATATTATTCATTATTTTAGCCTTTATCAGCAAGTACTATAATCACATGAAATGTAAAGTCACCAAGATAGTCTAGCAAATATAATTCCTTGGTTGAAAGTCATGTTTATTCTAAGAATTCTCAACTGCAGTTTTATCACACACAGCTGAGATTGTGCCTAAAAACTAATGTCATCGTGCACCTGTCTGGCAGCTAACTAAGATTTTTGGAGACTGGGTAAGGACTGCTGTCCTTATTCTTTATTCAGCCTCTGTTGCTTGTTTAATCATTTATGTTCTACCCTGTCTCACCTGTACCTAGAAGCCTGTCAGCTTTCTAAGGTCTGGTTAGGCCTGGGGAGGCTTTGCAGGGTAACCCCATGACCTAAAGTGACACTTGAATGCCATGTAGATAATTGAAATAATCTCTAGTGTCACTGATGGTGCTGTGGGATAGCAGATCTACCCTTTGAAAAAGATGTCACTCTGCTCTAAAAACTCTGTCGTGCCTGCCAGCTCTGCAGTTGTCCTCATACAGCTCCAATGGCTCTTGGTGGCCATGCCTAGGCAGCCAAATCCCACACACCTCGATATCTATTTCTGTCTCAGTATCACATTGTAAAATGAAGCTCATCTCAGTATGCAACCAAATCCCTGGATGCAGACTTCCTCAGCTGCAGCCTGCACAGCTGGGACTTCAAAACACCCAAAAGTATTAATTTGTATCTGTTGTGATGATGAACCTGAATTATGATAGCTAAAAAATTCTGTATAAATATTCTATTTTATTCCAATTTCAACAATTTAAATAAATCTTCCATTCTTTGATAATATCTGGCAGATAGAATGGATTTAACTGTAATAGAATGGAACTGTAAGAACTGAACTGTAAGAGGAAAATGTTTTCACAATCCCTGGAAAAATTTTCCTGTAGTTTTCATTAATCATGAGGTGTCTATTTTTGTTTTGGATTATATTAAACAGATGGACTTTCTTCCGTGCAGCCCCACAAAAAAATCCTTTAAGGAAATTGCCTGGGGCCTCATATACAGTTTAACTAGATGTAAGCATTTTTACTTAAGACACAAGCTACAATTTTGAAAATATTTCCTGCTTTTTGTAGCTAGTACAAGGATTATTTGCATCCTCCTTATGGTTAATTTTATACTTGTAAACAGCAGAAGAAACCATGAAGATTTTTTTAAAGAACAAAACAAAACTTATTTTAGTCTTAAAATTGGTATGTATTAGCTTATTTTTATTCTTTATTTTCTGCTGCTGTCTTTATTATTACACAATTCTTCAGTGCCTAGTAGGACAGGATACCCTATTATGGAAAGTAGGAATTTCTAAGCTATAGGTAACGTATTCATAACCATAAAATTTTATCTCTTCTCTGGAAGATGTGAAATTATAGAGTATTTCCAAAAGCTATTTTTTTATGAGCAAACTGCTTTGCAGTCAATTCCCCAGGTAGATGTAGAGAACTTTAGTATACTTGTCTTTATTATCTTATTTTCTTCTGATAAAAAGATGTTTTTTTCTATCATATATGAGTTCTCTAATTTATGATTCAATCAAATGGTTCATTCCACTCTGAAAAATCTGCAATTCTGAGATGACCCTAAAGGGTTTACATAAATTACAGCAATAGAACAAGATACACAAAAGATATCTATCTATCCATATGTTCCCATGATCCCTTTAAACACCTGGAAAACTCAACTCTTTATGTATTATTGATCCTTATTTGAAAAAGCCTACTTGATGATACATGAGAGATTTACCGGAGACATGCAAAAAAGTACAAGTCAACCCATAATTTGGATGAAAGTACAACAATCGAAACACTTTTTAAAGGATTATAGCAAATCCTTGATAATCCTAATAGAATAAAAGAGACAAATCAAATTTGGATAATGTATAAAACTGGAAAAGAAATTCAATGAAGCAGAATCTGCTACTACTGAGTAGTTGCAATTGATGAAAGAAAAAAAAAAAAAAGGCTACATACAAAGAAGCATTCCCATAGACATAATGACTATCCACCAGACCAGCACAGCAGCTTTAAATTAAGTTCAGGAAAGGAAAAAGCATTAGCAAGATCTTTGCAGTTATAAGACCTCAGTTTTCAAATACTTTTTTGGCAAATCAGTTATTAGCAATAAAATACACATGCTAAGTAGAACAGAGTGACCTCTATTGCATTGCCAACACCACGGACCTTGGAAAACTATAATCCAAAAGTTGGAAATACTAATAGAAAATGAAAACTATGTATATCTTGTCACAGGCTGAAACTGGTGTTACTCTTGTTTCTTGTAAAGAACCCTCAAAAGAATCAGACTTGCCAAATCATCATGGATCCAAAGGTGGGCAGACAAAATTGACCTCTCAGCCCGGCAGGTGACACCATGATGCCCTCCCTCTGCCTATGGTGCTAGCATCAGCCTTAGAGATTGTGATAACCAACAACCCATCTGCCAGAAATCCTACAAACTTCTAAATGCTGACAAACTGACCCATGTTTGACACTTAAACATGCTGATACTCAAGCAGTTACAAGCCTTCAAAATGCTTTAAAATTTCTCCACCACTTAAATTATGGGGAAAAATTTATGGGGGTCACAGCATCTTACACACACAAGACAGGGCAGGCTGAGGCCAGGAAAGCCTCCCCAAAGGACACTGACTGCTGCTCTGCTCCTTACACCCACCACATAACCAGAGTTCTGTCCTCACAGGTCACACTGATGCAGATGGACCAAGTTTTCAGCCACAACTCTTTCCCATAGTAAGGAACCACTCAGTTAAATTAGCAGTGAGTAAGTTTAACAATAAATCATGCTCTTTTTTTCTTTTTTTTTATTATTAAATATGGTGGATTCTGTGAAATTGGTCACAGAACACAGCAAAAGAAAACAGTAAAACTGTGTTCCAAAAGGGATTGTAAAATTTCTACAGAATTGGTCCATTGCTGTCTATTAAGGATGGGCCAGCCTGCATTTTTGGCTAAGAAAGTCTCAAAGCTCTGACAGAGAGTATCTGGCAGTAAATAACAGGTGAAAATAAAATAATTTTCTATATGTTCCTATCCATTCCCAGAGAAAAAGTTCTGTGATAATTCCTTTAGTCCAAGTCTGTTTGGCAGCTGTTACCCGTTTAAGAAATAGCTAAGAAAAATTGGAACAAAGGCTGGGACAAAACCCTTCCAGAGCACAAAGAAAGAAAATCTCACCTTGACTCACTCAGCAATTATTAAGGCTAAATTTAAGTACTAAAACTAACTACTAAAGCAAAAAATATTTTGCACAATAAGAGGCAAAGGTTGCTTCTTAAAATGGTTTAATAATATTAGCAGAAATAGTACTTAAAACTTGCAAATGGATTTAAATTCACTCTTATTAAAGATCATGGTGTTTTGTTTTGCTTTGTTATGGATCAGAAGCCAGACTGTATTCTGACAAGATTTTCCATAGCTTCAATTCACAATAATTTTAGTATGGAAAGATTAAAAAAAATTTAAACACTTACTGTGCCACATTTCCCCAAATTTTCTAGCACTATATTTACTTGAGTGTCTGAAACTTGAGTATCGCTTCTCAATTACACATTTAAAGCTGTTTGTGGACAGGAATAATGCAGTGCTATTGATCAAGAAGGTCACACAGAAGAAACACAAGTAATTAATTACATTGACAGCCAAACTACCACTTGAACATAAAACTAACAAAGCAGCCCTGCTACAAGTTTTTTGTTTGTTTTTCTCTTGTGTATTTTCTGCAGGGCTTCAATTAAAGTAACTTTTATTAATCCAAATATCTAAACTGTCTAAGACAGTCAAACCAAAAATGACCCCTTCTATTTGAGACATATATTTAATGCTGAGTTGAATGCAGATATCAGTTTCACTGTAGAAAAAAATAATATCAAAGAAATAGACTAAGTATAGACTCATACTTGACTACATGAGGTGAAATGAAAACCATTCTGGGTAATTCTCAGAATGGAGGCTGTAGATTTGATGCCAGATACAGCACTTAGAGCTAGATACAGCTAGAGTGCTTTGAATCACCACCCTGACCACAGTTCTCAAGGAGGCTGTAATTTAGACCTTTTGAGGACTCAGGTACAACAATTTTTTTCTCTGGCTTCTCCCATGTTGAAGAAGAAGGATGACTAGCTAGAAAACTGGCTACATTGTTTTTAGTCTGTTGAAGTTGGATCAGAGGAAGGAAAGTCAATCATCCTTTTGGTAAACCTCTTTCTATTTGTGCTTAAGTAACTTACCATAAACATACTGCAAAGCATAGAAAAGAACAACAATGTGCAAATGAAATCAACTGAAATAATAAATATTTATGTCTGCTACATTCTAACCAAATGTCTTCCTCATACATACTCTCTATGTTTGGTTTTTAAGTATGGCAATCATCTGGGGGAAGTTTCTGCTTGGTCTTCAGAGTCACTGGAAATTCCAACAGATATTTACCTAAGTCATAAAATGTTAAGAAGAAAATTGCATGGCAAGAATAAAAGGAGATGTTGTTCTTTAAAGATTAATCAATGATTATTGGAAACAATAATCGTGAAACAATGATTATTGGAAATATAAACATCAATTTTCCTGGCACTAACAGGTCAGATGCCAGCCCAATACACAACATATACCAGTCCAAACATTCTCTTCAAGCCTTTTCTCTTCAGAAAAGCCTTTCTTAGATGAATGAAATTAGCACGCATGTTCAGGAATGCTCTAAGTATTACTAATGACATCAGGTGGATCCAAAAGAATGCAAATGAGTCCTTTAAATATCACATCAAAGGAAGTGAATGTTGAGCACTTCAGTATACTTATTTTATTCCACTGTACCATTTAACTGCCAAGATCTTTACTAGTTATTTTTAGCAGGGTGAAATAACCAGTTACAGGCACACACACACAAACACACATGTAATATTGCTTTAATTCTTGAATTTATGCCAAATCAACAACCCCACTTTTAACTGATACTTGATAATAAAGAAATTTCTGATAAAGAACACAGGATAAATTTACACTTGTGTGGATTTGTCCATTCAACTTTTCAAAAATCTACATTTGATCAAGTCCAGTGACTTTTTAGAATGTCTTTTTCTCAGTCCAAGAAATAGTATGTTAAGTAATATACTTGAAATGTATCAGTACATCATTTGCTCAAAGTAACAAAAACAATTCATCACAAATGTTTTTGAATGATAATCTGTTGTAGTTAACTGATGTTTTCCTGCTTAAAACACATTGTCATATTGCATATTTATCATGTTAAAATGCCAAAGAAACAATTTCTGTAGGAAAACCCACTGCAATACTAATACCAAGAAAATATAGTTTCTGGTACTGAGAAAAAAGGTAGTGATGTTTGTAAGCATGTGCATATCACAGTCTCTGCAATTTCCTAAATGCACAAGCATTTAAATAGGCATACATTTATTTGTATTTTTGGGGAATATTACCATGAGAGAGTATATTGGATGTGTAATGAATATACCCATACCACCAAATTGATTCATTCTTAGTTTCAACCCAGATCCCTAGACTCCCTCTAAGCCAACCTGAAAACATTATAGCTAAACGCTCAAGCTACATATCATCTCCTTAGAGGGAAAAAACACAGGTGGAGCAACATGTGTCTTACTCTAGACAGAATAAGCTTATGACAAAACACTTCAGCTGGCAATTAAAGCTCACTTTCTAGTACAGATAATCAAGATGAATAATATCGAGCTTAAAGTCTTTATGTGAAAATTTCCAAAAATACCCCAAATTAATGCATAGAAGGAATTGGACTCTTCAAAAGAGCTGGTGGGTTTGTGTATAAATAGGTCTAGCTCATTGGAATCACTCATGGAATACAAATAAATCATCACTACCACTAATTTTGCACTTCGAAGTCAATTACTGCACTCTTTAACAAAGCTGCACCTTCAAGTGCTCACTGCAGGACAATTCTTTCAGAATCATACTGTTTTAATACTCTTTTTCAGTTTATAAAGTATTAACAAATTATTCAGAGACATTTTAACAAAATGATAAGCACCTATTTATTAGAACATAGCTCATCAAGGCAGTAGAAAGATTTTAAGTTGTTACAACACATTTGCCATAGATACTTCTATTTCTATGTTCACAAAACATCAGCAATAGAGGAGGAATGCCAGTGTCTAACCTCTATCAGCATATGAATCACTAAAAAAAGTGCCAGCCATAAAAATGTCACCATAGCATATGAGCAGAAAACAGAGTACTCTGAGTACCATTTACAACTACTTACAGGATATGATATTAATGTCTACAATGGGTTTACAACTAGACCTCCTTTCATATTTCCTTAAAACTTTTAAGAATTTCCCTTCGTTAACATTGCATTTGTAAAATAGTCTTAAATAAATGCTAGCAGGGCATGCCACCTCTTCTCTACATCATTTTTCAAAATTATCAAATTTAAATTGGCGTTAGCTGAAAAAAATAATAAAAAATACTTTCCCAAGACTCTGTAGACAAAAGAAGGACAAGAAAGATATTATAACTATAGCAAATTAATATACTAATGTAATTGCACTGTGTGAGGAAATAAATTTAAAAATTTGAAATCACGATAATCAGGCAGAAAGTGTGAATTAGTTTGGAGAGAGATGTTAGCTTTACAACTTAGAAAAGCAGGCATTATTTTCCAAGCTGTATTAAATTAGTGGGTCCAAGTTTATTACAGCATTTATTGTGGCCCCAGTCCAGGCTGAATTCAATGAGAATCTTTCCACTGACTTCAATACACTTTGGATCACCAACTATGCTGTCATGTCTTGTACCATCTTTGTCAACTGAGAATAATAAAGTAACTCAGATTAGCCTGCCTGAAGTTCTAGAAGTCTTTTAATTACCTGTTTCATTACAATTCTCATATTTATCTTCTTAACAGCAATTAACTCTTCTGTAATTATAGCATGGAACGAATTTAGTTAAAATAATTTGTCAGTCAGAATGAAGATAACCTAGGCTGGAAATAAAGTTTGCTCAAAATAAATACAGCTACCTAGAAGTTATACTTGACAGAAAAACCTGCATTAAGTCTAAAAAATGTGTTTGAGCTTACAGCACTATGTAATCAACAAATGACGGGAGCATTGTGCGGTCAAAGCTGTCATCTCCCCCTTTCTCAAGTGAGAACAAAACTAACATCTGTTACGTAGCTCAAGCACTCAGAAAGTCATCAGCAAGACTCTGCCCTGTCTACCTCAACAATTTAGATGTTAGAAGAAGGAATAAAGAAGCAATACCAAAAAGTACATTCAACTAACCAAACCTAGTTGTAAAGAAATAATGATGCATGTCACATGCCTACAAAAATCATCACTTTCAGCTTTTTTACAAATTGTTTACGAATAAAAAAATCATCTCACCCAACTAACAACTTTTTTTTTTATTTATTTACAGGTAAAAGTCAGAATTTTCAAAAAGAAATAGGTGTTCTTTTGAGAGCCACAAAATTTGCAGAGGAAATGCTAGTCTTTACATCCCTTACGACTGTAATGCTGACACCTTTGAAACACAGGACACCAGAGCTCAGGTCCTACTATCAAGGCATCTCAGACTAGTAGAAAAGCATGTATATCAGATCAGAAACTATAAATTTTGATAGACTCACACCAACCACTTTGTTGAGTATCCTGATCACTTTCCTCTTAAAAAGTGACAGGAAAAAAATTATTCTTTATAGACTATTTACAAAGAGAGTGCTATTTTATAGCAGGACCTAATTTAAGGTGATATAAAATCTGAAGGAGTATTTAGTACTCTATGAAATATTTCCACAAGTAATAAATTCACACAACACATGATCTCTTGAGCACTGGAAATACAACAGGATCTTTATGCTTTAACCTATGAAGAGATTAAAAGTAGAAATTCAATAATCAGACTAGGTGGATAAAAAATAAAGTAAGTTTCAGAAAGGATTTTTTTCACAAGGCCTACTAAGCAGATATACAATAGAGGTTTTAGGTTTGCTTTTACCCTAAGTAGTTCATAACTCAGTATGTAAATGCAAATACAAGACACAAATGTTGATTAAATGGCATCTTAGTACCTAAAATTGATACAAATCAACATAACATCAGGAGCATCAAGAAAAACATTACATGACAGAGAGGAAAATAATAGTAACAAAAAAACCCCAAACTTTTTCTGCATTCTATTATATTACTAAGTAAGGATTGTTCTTTCCTTTTTTTCTGTTTCTATCAATCTCAGCAAAGCTATTAAATGCAGTAGAATTACATTAACTTTGTATTTGCTTTCCAAACACACAGGATATCTGGCCATACCAGTTTGTTCTCAGGATTTCTGCATTATGAAGACAATATAACTTTTATGTTGTATCTTGTAGCATATTTCAAAAAGACGTATTTCAAAAAGAATTCTGCTACCATTGCCTAGCATAAAACACACATTTTTTTCAGAGAATGCATTGATCTGTATCTGGCATTCCTGATGCAGTTATGAAAGATCAATAGACAAACCAGGAGTGTAGGTATAACAGTGGGAGTCAGGTCAGAAGCTGAAAGTTATGTTGTGCTGCTATTGCTGGCACAAATGAGGCCACATCTGAGATCTTGAGATGTGACCTAAATATTGAGACAAAACTCTACCATTTTAAGTGTTTGCAGATGTATTTCTGAAAAATATGAGTTCTGGAGTGTAAACACGATCAGTTGCAAATGCTCAGACATATTACTTGTAGCAGGAGAGCATATGCTAGGCCTAGAAGAGTGCTATAAATGTCCTGCCAGCTTTACCCACAAGCACTCACTTCAGAGTTCCTATCTGCATAATTGCAAACACAAGGAGCTTCCACTGAAAACCAGTTCTGAAAAACCCTACCTACGTTAAAAAGCACAGTCAGGCTGGAATTAAGCTCAAATAAATCTTGATTTATTCTACAGACATTTGGTCCCTAAAAACAATGTATTTATCAAAACAGCCTGTCACCAGTAAGATAGATGACTAGCCATTGAACTAAAGTGACAGCATGGCCTGGTTTTGTCACCAGGAAAATGAGTTTGATTACTACCTTTATCAAATCCTAAATTATTCTGTCCATACTGTCACATGCTATTCTACAGAGTGGGTAGAGCTGGGATAGTCTGGTTAACTGAAGTTCCAAATAATAATATTGAGAGAAATCAAGCACATGTCTTGAAATTATTTACTTATCTCTACAACCTACTTTTTCTGTTTGTAACTTTGGGGATTAGTAAGAGAAATAATATACCAGAAAGTATTCTGTCCAAAAAATAACCACACATCTCAAAGGCTGGAGGCAATGGGAGGGAGTTCAGTTCACCTGTGTTCTCCATTCTAGACAGTTGCTCCTTAGATGTCTCAACATGCATTCATTTCACAACCATGTTATTTTTATTTGCTTAAGCAAGAGGGATCATAAGATGACTATTTTTTAAATCATCAACTTAACAAATTAAGCCATGTCTAACACTAATGTGGGTAAATGAAAGAAATAAGGACTGTCTGCATATCTGTTTGTGTGGGTGGGGTATCCACACAATCTGCTGAGCTGTCCCAGGGCCACAGCTGCATGTGGCTGGTCAATGATAAAACGTTGTCCAGCTTCAACTGTATCATCCAAGGCTTGTCTTGTGCTTAGGCAGCCTATTTGGCTGTGCCAGGGATGGCACAGCACAGTTCAATCCCTCTCTTCCACACCAGTGCCCTAACTATAAGGGTGTCCCACCAGAGAAGTTTACACTGAATTCCACAGAAGGGGAGCTGAGAGGAGGTGCTTACACATTATATTTCAAATACACATTGGGAGAAAAACAGAAAAGCACAAGCAGTAAGTTGTACAAGATAGCAACTCACAGCCCCTAAAATCCAGCTCACTTTCCAACAATTACCCTCTACTTGCATAGAGGAGCCCATATATCTCACAGCTGAGGCCAGCTTTCATTTTCCGCAACCCAAACACACATTGATGTCGTACTACACATTTTCACCTCAACATTTCTGCACTGAACTGCAGAAATGCTGCTTTTTGCTCCTCCTCCAGGCCCTAATTAGATGGGAGCACTGTGTTGGTCATGCAGGATGGTGCTACAACAGCAATAGAGGCAGATAGGCAGGGATGACTCACTGTCTTACATTCCCTAATGGTGACCTTGAGGCAATTTCAGGGTCAGCACATAGCCTTTATACTCTTCAGAACCTCCACTGATTATAAATGAAGGATACAATGCAATTTAGCTTGCTCTATTGGGATTGTTTAATTTTTTTGTAGTTGTTTATATTTTGGAAGTCTCCCTCTATAGTATTTTGAGATGATTTTAAAAGACTTCTTAGTACTTTTAATGTCTTAAATCTACCACTTCATTTCCCTTTAAAGCAAAATTATGGGACTTTAGTGATGAGTTTACATTGTTTAAAATAACTGCTTAAAATGTTATATTGTGAATGTTATATATATAATTTACATTAACTTTAAACCAAAATACATTTCAGTAGTAGATACAGTTCATACATAACAAATGCAATCACATTAGAAAGACAGCTGTTCAAGTATTAAATATTTAGTTTTCTCTAGGTCAGAAATGTCCTTTTCCTTCCATTTCTTAGATTAATTTTTTAAAAAATCACAATGACCAACTAACATTTCTTTTGTAAAAATGAAAAGAGACAAACCAAGGCAAGGGACAATAATAGAACTCACTTTTATCTCAACACATTTGTTAAGGTGTACCAACTTACAATAAACCAAAATCCCTTCAGTTGTATTTTATGATATTTAATTAACACTCAGTCTTTCTTACATATGGAGACACCACAGACTCTAAAAGGTTAAAACACCTCACAGTTATTTGGGCCAGAAAAAGAGGAAGAAATAAAGCTAAGGGAGGAATTGTATGTGTTTTTCACTTAAGCCAGACAAGTGGGAAGAAAGTGTCTTGGGCATGATTTCTCAGTGTTTTGCAGTCTACTCAAAATGTTTGAGAAGGTTTTGGTGAATATATAAAAAATTTAAATGAAAAACTTTCAGAATTTTTCAGCTATAAGTGTTATTTCCAACTCCACATTATCAAAACTTTCTATCATATTTCAGATCCTGTAACTCAGATCCTGCCTCCCATTACTTTCAGTACCACAAAATTTCTGACTGTATAAAGCTGTATCTCTTTATCTTACAATTCTAAATGTAATTCAGAAGGCAATTCATCTGTAAGGCAGTGCTCCACCAACTGAGCTCTGTTTACTGCTCTTGGCCTGCAGAAGAATTGCTGATGGTTTGATGACAGCTGGCTGTCTCTCAGCACTCAAAGCTGCTATCTTGGCTCCTCTGCTTCAAGCAGTCTGCTGGCCTGGAAGGAAACAAGGAGGAACAAAGGAGGACAGCGAGGAAACAAGGAAGGACAAAGCCTGGCTATCAGATATTAAGGGGTGGTAAAATGAGTTGCCCAAATACCAGCAGAAGAACAATGTCTTTGGAAAAAAGCAAAGCAAAAATGAAGCAGCACAGTCCCCAGCTAAGCAAGAAGTACAGACGTGAAGATAATATGGTGTAAGAAGATGCAAGGAAGTAAAAGGCCAGTAAAAATGGGCAAAGGAAAGGCAGTAATACATAGTGAAAAAATAGACTTTAAAATGTGATTAACAAGTATTTGCAAGAAGATACTAATAATTTCTACTACCATGTAGTAGCAATGAGAGTCAAACCCATCCAGAATCTTTCCTCAAGTAAGTAATTATTAATATCTAACAACATCAACAGGACAGAAGCCAATAATGAGACAATTTTATACCATATATATATCTTTCAGTATATACAACAGCAATATGGTGAAGAACTTTTTCTTTTAAGGCATCTTTGACTTTAAGGGCTTGTTCATTGCTTTTAATTAAATCAAATTTAAAGATGAACAGCAGAAAATAAACAAGCATTTCTGAAAAATAGATATATCAGTCAATTCAAATCAACATAAATTAAATATGAAGTATAATAGGTATTAGCTAAAAAAAAAAAAAAGACAAAACCAAACAAAACTAACAAATCAGTACATAAGGATATGTCAGGAATTTAATCACTTACAGGCTCTCCTCGATGTCCTTCTAGGCCTGGAGATCCAGGCTGCCCAACTTCTCCCTTAAAAAAAAAAAAAAAACTTAAGAAAACAACCTTATTTTAATAATAAAAATAATTCTTTTAAATAGTAAATAATATTTTTAATCTAAGTAAAATTTCAAAGCAATACACATTGAGACTTCACCAAACAAACATCTCTTAACAGTTTAATACACAGCAAGAAGTGTCATCAATCCAATATTCCCTCATGTTGTATCTGACAGCTGTCAAACAGCTTGCAAAAAGAGATGAGAGAAGATTTTCTGTTCACTCAGAGCAGCAATTTCTGGTAGAAAAAATGCATAAAACAATAACAGACTGTTACTGTCTAATTGTTAGTAAAAATAATAGTATGAAAAAATATTTCAAAGTACTTCAGAATTCAGCAATACGAAAAGTGATCAAACATTTATTAAAGTATGTATGATACTGAAAGATTCTGAAAATCTGAATAATTCCAGAAACAAAAGCACATAAACAAGGTAAAGATATAGATGTAGATGTAGATATACACACAGACACATATATAAAATAATCTGGTACTAATTAACTTAAAATTATAAGAGCTGGACTTCAAGTAACAATAGGAAGCATCTGGGTTTTCAGCCATGTTTTTTCCACATTCTTTCCCAAAATGAATATTGTAAAAAACCAGGAAAGCTCCAACAGAAATTTCCTTCAAAGACAGCCTGTTTTTTACTGTTCTGAATTTGATTACAGACCCAGAATGAAGCAATGTTTTATAGCAAGCAGATGTTGAAGTCAGGGTAACAAAATGTTTGAATGAAAAATATGGCTTCTATTAACTATTGTATTATAAAATTAATAAAAACTAATGAGCACATCATATTTTTGGTACTACAATAAGAAAAATAGTCCAGAAAATGTCTTTCAGTTTAAATGTACACATATTCACACAATATACTGAATTCTCTGTATATTGCTTACAAGCATAAAACATATGAAAGTACTCTCCAAATTCATGCTTTAGCAACACAATGCTTCACTCTAAATTGCCACAGTGACAGTTAAAATTTTATGTTAATGGTAACTGTGACTATTACCTTCCATGTTATCAAATACCAGAGAAGAAAAAAAATCTAATTTTTTTTCCTGTGTTCTGAAGTACCTGAGAAGGAATTTCTTCTCCAACTTAGCAATGATATCTGTGTATGTGTGTACATATATATATATATATATATATATATATATATATAAAATAAGAGAGGATTCATTTGAAATAAATTCTTGGAGGTAACCAAGCTCATCTCACAGATAATAGAAGTCTAGTCTGGACAATTGATGGAGGATTGATTCAGTGGACCAGACACCAGGAGTTGAATTCCACTGCTCACACAGAAATTTGGTCATACCTAAGATAGCCAATGGTATCTTGTGTACTCTCACTCCTGAAAGGCTTTCCATAGGAGTTATGTCACATTTTTCAGCTCCCTGAGGATGTTATGGACACTAATGCATTTCAAATGCACCAGGGGCTTTTTATGTGCACAACTAAATTGATACCTACAAGTCTGCCTTCTCTGAGCTGAATTACTCTCCAGACTCCACTGGCATTACCCTGGATCCACCTCATTGACAGCTGCTGCCTGGAAGGTTTTAGGTCTCTCACAGGTCTTGTGTCATATGTCCCTGCTGCAGCAGTTGTCACAGACATGCCAGCTGCATCCCCAACTCCACTAGGCAAACATGGTCACAAAACAGAAGATCCAGATCTCCAAATACAGCAATATGAACTTAACATTCAAAGTGCACTCAGATTTTTGCATTTTTGGACCTTGAAGTAAGACCTTAATCTTGAGCAGCCCTAAATAATTTCATTATTATTAAAAAAACCTTATAGGAACAAAGCTGCTGTTGAAGAACTTCTTTAGATCAATTCAGTTGAGCATTTACATCACATATTATTAAAATCTTTTCCCTGTGGACTTTTAACTGATACTACTGAAGTCTATGTTTTCACAAATTAGAACAGTGCAAGCAACAACTTGTCAAGCAAAACATCCAGTAAGCTCACAAACTGCAATACATTCTAGAAATACCAGATCCTGCTGCCTTTTTTACAGTAGACACATACTTATTTGACTTGAAAAACTGTTCTACATTAAATATGAACAGCACTGCACAGTGAAGAGAATAAAAACACGTACAAAAATATTAATCCAATACTGAAGGTATTTCCCCCTAATTTTCCTGCAGCTCCCTTCAAAAGCAATTATATTCTCCAGTGTATGCTTGTATATAAATCTCTTTAAAAGAATCACAGGGTGAGAGAAACACAAAAGGATAAGGGAGATAAAGTATAAACAATCTCTAGTGATCACTAATACACTCTTAATAAAAGCTTTTCCTTTGCTCAAGGAACAATTGAAAACAATGAAGTCTGCTCATTGCTACAGTAAACTTCCACATCTCCCAGTAACATTATTTTGATTTCCAGTAATGCTCCACAGAATAAACTCAGTATGTTTACACCATGAGCAATGCTATTGAAGGCTTTTATAAAGATATTAATATCCATTTCTACATACCTTGAAGCCAGGACTGCCCGGTAATCCATCTTTCCCATTTCTGCCAGGGTCTCCCTGTGGCAACATTTAACAGTAATCAGCAGATAAATTGACAAGCAAAAGCTAACTACAAATTGTCTTCAGAAAACTTACAGATCGCCCAGGCAGTCCTGGAAGCCCTGTATCACCCTTCTCTCCTTTTGAACCCTGAGAAAAACAGCAAGTGGAAAATAAGTAGTGCTCAATGTTTATGCTGCAAATTCAATAGATTTAACCAATAATTCATGTATGTTATTTCTTATTTTGAAATATTACAGAAGATCTATTTCTTTCTTAACTCAGGTAGTTGTCAATTAATAACTACAACCCCATTACCTAAACAAAAATATGCTTCAAACTATAGAAATGCTAAACAGACCCACTTTCAAATTGTTTAAAACTCTAATGAAACACATGAAAAAAATATAAGGCCAGGTGAAAATATAGCTGTTAACACTGGATGGCCAAACTATACTCTCTGCTTTATATAAATTCCAGATTAAGACATCTCTCTTCCCATCTGCTATAAGCTTCAATCCTTTTAATGTGCTCTTCTCCCTCCCCTAACTCTTCTCCCTCTCTCTTGTCTGGTTATATGTACAACACATCTGTATTAAAAAACATAGACTTCTTTGCAATACAATTATTATGTATGCTTTGTATATGATGTATTACACCATAGACATATTTATAAAAAATACATGCATTTTGTGCTATGTGAAAATGAATTACACCAATCCACCAACAGAATGAAAAGGTTCTCAAAATATCCAAATAAGCAGAGCGTGAGTTTGACATTACTAAATGTAAATATATCCAGTAAAAACACTAAACATTTTTCTGAGCTGTAAATAAAGAATTCATTTTCTGTGAATATGCATGTTATAAAAATATTAATTATCTTGGCTGGGGTTCCCATGCCCAGGCTCCCAATGGCAATGTGGGGGCTCCTTGAAGGTGAGGCCGGGGCTGCCCCAGCCGGACACAGCTGGTTCCAGCCGGACACAGCTGGTTCCAGCCAGACACAGCCGGTTCCAGCCAGACACAGCCGGTTCCAGCCGGACACAGCTGGTTCCAGCTGGACACAGCCGGTTCCAGCCGGACACAGCTGGTTCCAGCCGGACACAGCCGGTTCCAGCCAGACACAGCCGGTTCCAGCCGGACACAGGCAGTTCCAGCCGGACCCAGCCGGTTCCAGCCGGACACAGCCGGTTCCAGCCGGACACAGCTGGTTCCAGCCAGACACAGCCGGTTCCAGCCGGACCCAGCCGGTTCCAGCCGGACACAGCCGGTTCCAGCCGGTTCCAGCCAGATCCAACTGCCCCCCGCAGGGTGCAGCTGAGCCACGGCCGGGGCGGGAGTGGAGCATGAGTTTAACAAGGGACACAAACATGACACCAACAAAATAAGGAAAGAGGAGAAAAGTGGCAGCTCTGCAGACTCCAAGAAGAGGGTGCTGGAGCAGAGATTCCCCTGTAGCCTTTGGAGGGACCATGGTGGAGCTGTGGCAGCCAAGGTGCAGCCCATGGAGAATCCGTGCAAGGCCAGGTTTTCCCTGAAGGCCAACGGCCCATGGGAAGGAGCTGCCCTGGAGCAGGGGAGGAGGGTGAGGGGAAGAGCAGGGAGAAGCTGTTAAAGACCACCCTACCCTGCTCCCCATTTCCTATCCCATGTAGGAGGGAAGTTGAGCCTGGGAAAAGGCAGGGTGGAGGAGAAGGGGGTTTAGTTGTTTGTTTTTTGGTTTTTTTCCTCACTATCCAGACTTATTTTAGTTGCCACTAAATGAAATTAATTTTCCCCAAGTAGCCACTGCTTTGCCTGTGACAATAACTGGCAGGCGATCTCTCTTATCTGGACCATCAAGCTTTTCCATCTTATTGTCTCCTTCATACTGTTGAGAAGGGAGATTGAGAGAGATGCCTGGGGTTTGCACCAAGCAGCCAGTCTAGGCGACCACATCACAGATACCGATAGCATTTTGCTTTAACTTATGCTTATAAGGTCACTTGCCTTTTTTCCGTATATTCCTGGCACTCCTTGATCTCCTTTAGGACCTCTTTCTCCCTAGACAAAATGTATGTGAGCAATTTTTAAAATAGAAGTAGTTACATAAAGATATATTTATACATATATTAAGTATACATGTATAGCAGACACAAAGAAAGCAAAGAGCTCTATGTAAACCCAAGGTGTAAATGCAAATCCTGAATTTGACCTGCTTTCCTAGAGGAGAAGGCCAGAACTCTCACTGATGGTGAGACAATCCTCAGCTTGCAGGCTTAAGTCTTCTCCTTTCTATAGAAAACACTTTGTGATTCTCATTGTTTCAATATAGGCAGGAACCTAAGTGAAAATTCAGCTCCTTGGAAAGGGATGGACTTTTCTGAAGACCTTATTTGAAGGGTTAAAAACATGAATTTGGAAAAGCTAAGAGGTAAATTTTGTTGAGTACTAACATAGATGAGTAAAAATGGGTAAAATTGTATTGGGGAGCACACACATTAACTAAACTCACTGTGACAGGTCAGAACTGTTCTTTAAAATGCTGTCACTCAAGTAGAATGACAAGAAAATCATATAATTGTTTTTATTTTTGTGAAATAAATAAATAAATAAATTTGTGATTAAGAATATTCTAAGTAGTAGTAAAATCAAATTAATATAAAATCCCATAGAGTAAAACAGAAATTAAATAACAGGTGGTTTCTATTGTTTGATATCTATGTAATGAAATCCCATGGCATGTATCTTCTCTAAATATCACCTTCATATCTATTCATTGTGAGCAATTCATCAAATGCTCTGAAATAGTATTGCATATAGACATGTTTACCCTTTAAATTGAACTACAGGGCAAGCTGAAACACAGGAATATTGTAACAAGAATATTTAATTTCAACCTTTGGTGCTGGCATCCCATGCAATCCAGGAAAACCAGGTAGTCCACTGTCACCCTGAAACAGGAAACATATTTTAAATTCTTGTATCAAAATAGTCATAATATACTACAAGAATATTCATATTCTCGTGATCAAGTGATGAACAAATAGTGGAAAGATGTAATATATCACAGTATCAACTTCATAACATTGGTGTGATGACCAATAAGAGTTTTTTTATCTTTAAACAAAATTCATTACATAAAAATCTTAATCACTAAATTTTAGACTAAATTTACTAATCTTTTAGTAAGTCTTATGGAGGTTCAAAAGCAGCAATTTATGACCTTATGAAATTTCCTACCAGCTTACTCTGGATAAGTGAAGTATTAAAAAATAAGATATTAAGTACATGCTCTATAAAAGAAACTTAATTAAACCAAATACACTTATAAAACAACTTTGGCAATTTGACAAATGAGTTCTCATTTCAGAGGAAGAAAGAATCCACTTAGGTAAAAGCAGTTAGCAATTGAAAAGACAGGGCAAAATACCAGTTCTCAGAGGTGTCAGGTATCAGGAATTCCAAACTTTTGCTGTTGATACTGAAGATATTTAACTGACAACTTGTCTGCAAGTTCCCTCGAGCAATAACAACAAAATCCTAAATTACAACTTGCCACTACTTGCTTTGACACAATAAAACCAATCCTAGTTGCTTGGTTCAGTAGACTACTTCACATGAGAAAACAGCTAATCACAAAATAATTTCTGGGCAATCAGAATGCTTTCTTTCTGTTAATACCTATTTTTATATTGAACAATATATTTCAATTTGTTTAATATATTTCAATCAGATAGAAGGAATAGTAAACTATGCTTAGAAAGTTATTTCATAGAATATTTCAAATTCTAAGACAAGGGTTAAACCAGGACAACGTGTCTCAGTGCTGTTTATCAAAGCCATTCATGCCTAAGCAGATTTGGAAAGGTCTGTCATATATTTGCAGTAGGCAGGAACATGACCACAGGAATGATAGCTTATGGATTAATGCTATCACAATATCTCTCAACAAATAAATATTAAAAGCAGACAATGATTCCATTGGCGTTTAAAAATCAGCAAAGGTTATAAAATTAACACTTCATATATCCATTGCTTCTTAATGAAAAAGTGTGGAGTCTTGATTTCTACTCAGAAGTTGTGGTTCAATTATTGGATAAACTAAAACATCTGGAAATGAGAATCATTTTAAATTAGCTACTACAGAAACTTTACAAGTAATGGGATGAAATAAAGAGATGAAAATTTGGGCAGAATTTCCAGGAAAAAAATTCTAATGGGAAGACCTATTTTACAATGGAAATGTTCTCTAAAACAGTGCTGGAAGCCCTATTTCTTGGCTTATTTTACACAAGGCTAGACTGAGCAATAGGAAATATTCTATCTGTCACAACCCTGAACTGCAAGGCAATTAAAGTTTTTCATCAGCAGTGTCTTAATTTCTACACGTAGCTCAATACTGACTGATTAGATTAAAATCTAAAATCAATTAGATTGAGATGAATAAAACACAAAACACATAAGCAATTTTCAGTTCTAACCATGAATTTGAGAATTCTGCTGAACAGTAATGAATTTAAGGACCTAGTTATTGGGAACTTTAGAAAGAAATTCTTAGATCTGTTGGGAAAACAAGTGCTTGTTTTACAGAAAGGGCTTTGAAGTTTTAATGAATCAAACCCAAAATAATTGTCATTACAATCAGCTTAGAACATTCCTGAACATAGGGCAGAAATGTGAGAGAAGGCCACAGCCAATGGCGGTTTATTCACTGTGTATATAGCAGATCCAGAGTCAAGTTTATCCTGATTACCAGGAGACTGTTGTAGATGCAGGAGACAGTTACATAATAGCTTCCATATCTTTGTCTCCAAGCTACTGGCTACACCTCAGTTAGAATTTTCCTCAAAAAGTTTTGGGTTCAATTAGCCAGTGTTTTCTGATAAAAAGTGCCATCCAGGAATTCCTATCTAAGTCATCTTGATACTCACTTAAAGAGAAAAAGGGTGAAAAGAGTTAAAAAGAAACCATTCTGACAGATGTCTGTATTGTGCTTCCAGGTACCCATACTTAGATACACTTTCTAAGTATATGTTATTCAGTGAAATAAAGTCGTTACTGGCAGTGCTAAAGCTGATATAAACTTTTTTAAATAAAGAGGGCCAGATTCAGAATTTAAATTTAGGATTCTTAGTCCTTCTTTCTCACCCTTTTAGCAAACAATTCTCACAGAACACTCATGTGAAAATACTGATACTATTACCTGTACAACCAAAAATTATAAAAGGTAAAAGCTTTTTATCTATCATTCTTATTTGGGTTCTTTTACCTTTGCCCCATCTTTTCCTGGTTCTCCCTTGATACCTGGCAAGCCACGAGGTCCCTAGATTGAGAAAGAAATGAACACCAGCTCAAATACTAATAATACTAGTACAATCTGATACACAATTAGACACAGAAACGTCACACAATGTGCACCAGAGACCAATGTGTCCGCTGACTGATTCCAACATTTTGGTGACTGGACACAAAAGCAGAACTAAGCACAATGTGTACCCAGCATGGATGAACATGGCACACTATCATAACCTGTGATTGAGGAACACTGAAACAATTTTTTGTTCTAACCAAGGACCACCCCAGGAAAAAAAAATATTAGCCTGTTCAAAATCACAACCTATCAATGGGTGAGCCCAGAGATGTCACATTCAATAGCCCATCAGACAGCCTCCATATATGCCATTTTGCAGGCTTGCTCTCGGAACCAGCAGGCCCCAGATATTTAATTCCACAAATGAGTGGATTTGACTATCATTCAGACTGGATCATGCCACAAGTAAAATACAGCAGTTTCCAACAACTGTCTCAGTAAGGATAACTAAATTAATGCAACAAAGAAAAATAATTCTCTTCCGTCAATCGGGGCTTTATGTGAAACTTGCTTTGGACTTGTGAATTGTGGGCAATCCATCACCATGACAAGACTTGAGATCACTGCTAGTGATTCACAGCAAAATTGAAGAAACTACTGTTTGGCTTCTGGATCAGGATAAAAATGTCTAAGCTGCAGCTGAGTCCATCTTCTAGAGGCCTTACCTAGCACTGCTTAGATTTGCAGTCTAAAAGTCAGCCCACCAACAAGCCCCAAAGCCATGTGAATTTCAAAGCAATTCACCCAAGGATGGCCCCTGATTTCATGACACCCTTTGAGTCCTCTTCATTCCTCACATCTCAATTCTCAATGACAAATGAGATATTGAGAGAGACTTGGTAGGATTTGTCTCAGATATTCAAATTCTAGGAATGAAATAGAAACTTACTTGAATCCCTGGAGTTCCTGGGATACCTGGAGTTCCTGCTGATCCCTGGTATCCCTAAAGAAAAGAACCAAGACTTGTGACTTCTCAAAAGCAACATACACAAATTTCCAAACACCTATTTAAAAAGAAAAAAACAATCCTCCTGCTTACTAAAGAACTTTTATCACAACCCTATAACTTTAGGTCACAGATTTTAGCAATTGCTCTGACAATCATACATTTGGGCTTTAGATTTCAGCTTTCAAAAGCTTTCAAATCTGCAGCTGAAGTTCTCAGCCTCCAGACTTTAGCTAAAACTAGTCATTTTAAAATTGTTACACAAAAGCATAACAAATATATTGTTTTGTTTTCCACTGGGAAAAAAAAAATAAATCAATCCACATATGTAGACACATTTTTTTCCTCTCTCTCTAAGAAAACTAGCTGAAATTTGCCAATACTTCTAAAGGCTTCTATCCAGTTACAGAAATAAGCTTTAACAAACAAGGTATGTTCTATTACATTATGCAGCTAGTTTTATAATATCTCTACATAATAAAAATTCCATTCTTGATACTAAGCACTTAGCTATGAACTTGAAGGTATATAACAGTCTATACAAATAAAAAAAGAATCATTTGAATGACTGAGACTACAAAAAGAAATACTAAATAATTCATGAGTCAAAAAGAGAATTTCAGGAATGCTTTGCTAGAAATCAACATCGACAGAACAAGAGAACCTTTACAGAAACCAAAATATATGTCCATGTTTTGGTGGATTTGATTCAATTAGTACAGCAAAGATAACCAGTTTTCATGCAAAATTAACAAGGGCTTTAAAGAATCTATTAAGAGAGGCACGTTAATGAAGAATAAGAATTTTGCATAGTTCATTTAAAAACATGTCCTTGCAGTGGACAAAATGAGCCACCAAGAGGATTTTATCAAGAAAGCATATAAAGCAAGAAGAGAAATTGTTCTATAATATTCTGAGGCTATTTGGTTCAGACATTTCAACAGGCAGACAAAACTAAATTTGATAAATCCCATTAAATGGGCTATCCAATTTCAAATACCCAGAATCTGATCTTGATTTGAACCGAGAGAAGTAATAATCCTATTTTCCTTGGCAAAAAGGTACAAAGGAGCTAATAGAACATTTTCAGTACAAGGGAGGTAACATGTTTGTCTGATTTCTTCTTTAAATCAGTCAGAGCTTCCTAGGAATAATAAAAAGAGCTAAAATTATTTGCTGGGTTAGATGCAAGAGAGTCCTTGCTGTGCCCTCTTCCCAAAAGACATTTGAGCAGTTGCCCGATGAGCCAGCTGGTAATGTTTAATATAGAAGTAAACAGAATTCTAGGTCTCTGTCATACATGGATCCTTTATCAAGCATTTTACTTCTAGTGCTCAAGGCAGTTCTAGCAAAACCAGTTTTAACTGTAGATTGTATAGTATCCCCAGAGTGCTTATAGGCCTCCCAGGTAGCTGAAAAAATTCACCAAATCAAAAAATGCCTCTAAAAGTTTATCCATTTTTTTCTTCTCAAAAAAAAAAAATTGCTATGACTTTCTGTAGGATATAATTCTATAAAAATAAAGTTTAATTTCATAATTTAGATCTCTGCAGTGCAATTTCCCTTCTCCCTCTAACTGAGCAGGGGAAGAAGTAGAAGAGGACAATTTCCTGGCTGAACTGAATTTCAAAATCACAAGATGAATGGAGGACAGCAGAAGAGTTTTCAGCTTACAAAACTGCATATTTAGCTCAGGGCAAAATATTGTAATGTGATTTCAATACAAATCAAAAACATTGTCAATGTGTTCTTTTAATAGAAAGCTGGAAGAGAGAAGATTCAAAAGGAAATTCACAGAAAGTCAAAAAAGTTAGAATCGCTATCTGGTACAATTAGCAGAGCAATTGTTTGGGCAAATTAAAAAACACCTTCTATAAAATAAAAAAACACAGATTTCATAAAAAATGAGTATATATTTGTATCACTACTCCTTTTGCAGTATGGATCATCAATCTACATGCTAACGCCTACAAATTTTTTTTGCACTAAAGTCAGCTCAAATCCTCTTTCCCTAATCACAAAGCCCTCAGCAGGAGTACCTGTGTGACATACATACATATCTGCAAGAACAGCAGTGCCACAGCTGCCATTTTATGTTAAATGGACAGAAGTGAAAATTCCCTTTTCAATTGATGAGTTCAGGACTGAAGGTTCTCTTTCAAATAGGGTGAACACACTAAATTTGCCACCAAATCAAAAAATTTTTATCTGAGCTTGTTCTTCCCTCATTAACTTCTCAAAGGACACACAAACAGCATGAGAAGTGTTAGATTTAATTCTGAATTTGATATTAAGTCTAGAATCCAATTACCTAAATATAGGCAGCTCCTGCTATTTGAGACTCCTAAGACACCCACCCAGTGTTAGAAGACAGTGGCACAAAATATTTGGGAGGCAATAATTGTCTTGCAGTGTGGACAAGACAAAATACCTTGCAGCAAAGAAATCCCATACTTTTTCTGGTATATTAGTTAAATAGTTGACTATTATGAGAATTCAGACACCCTGTGCCTCCGTACCCATTGAAATCCTAAATGCATGTGCCTTAAAGTGAATCCAACCTACAATGTTTCCTCAATGTTGTCAGTCAGCACTACTCGACAGCACTTTATGGTCTCATTTATTATTTTACATCAGTTCATCTGAAATCAGGATTACACAAAATTTACCTCTCAGTTTACTGTTGTAAGAACAGTACTGATCATTTTCTAGTGCCTGAAAATCCTTAAAAGGAAAGTGGTAAACAGCAGGACATTGAGATTAGTTTTGTCCCAGATTGCTGGGTATTTGAAAAAATCAAATAAAACTTTGGAATTTAAAAAATGGCAATAATTTGCAAATAATTTTAAGGAAAAACACTGAACACACTTCTGGGTACAACAGCAGAGGAAACCTCAGTATATCTTTAATGCATTTGCACACCTAAAGGACAACAGCCCAGACAACATTCTTAGGCATATCTCGTCTGATGAGGATAAAATAAAAATAAAAATAGAGGATGTGTGGTAAGGCAATGAGAACTGCACTGCACACTCCCATAATGAAAAGCTTTTGGAGTCAATGGATAACATCAACAACAAAGGCATGAACACAGGACTGCTTGAGAAAGACAAAGGGAGAAGTAACCAAGCTCAGTTTGGCTAGGAAGGAACCAGTGATCAACAGTAATGGTCTAAAGATATTCAAGGACTGTAAACACTAAGTAAAAAGAAGTATTTAGGGTCATGTAACTAAGCATAATGGAATTCAACTGCAAAAGGAAAATTTAACTTGGCACTAAGGAAACACCCTGAAAGGTCTGCAGACCTCTTGTGGTAGTTTCGTGCAGAAAAACTTTAAAGCACATCTAAAGTATTACAAGACAAGTCTTCAAACTCTTTTCATAAAATACATTACATCTTAACAGAAATTACTGTAACTATGCAGACATGTATCCATGTTTATTATTTCTGCATTTCATTACACTTTCCTCTATTAGCTACTCCATCATCTGCCAAGGCCTTCATAATTCAGAGCCCCTAGCAGAATATTTTACTTAAACACAATGTTCTCAAATAGTACAGAGGAAAAAAGATCCATCAAGATCATTCAATAAAAGGTTGTAAGTACAGCTTTAAAAGTTCCCAAGCTTCAGGCTATTGGGAGATAGGATGATGTACCACGGGAATCTAACTTCCTGCACACTGTTTAGATGCTCATCGTTATCATATGCTCTGCCTTTGGCAGCTACTGCAGGTAGTGGTGTGGTCTTTTGTCTGAACTCTACAGCTGTCTCTGCAGCACCCTGATTGCAGACTTGCAGGTCTCAGGAAAGGCATTACATGTCTGTATCAGAACAGAGCAGAAAGATTTCCTCTAACAATAAAAAGGCCAGAGTATTACTGAGGAATATGTATTTTCCTGGAATTGAGAGCAGCATTTCACAGCTGAATTATCAACTCTGCCTATGAAAGTTTTCTGAGAAAAGTAGCTACAGAGTTTAGAACAACTTAAATCCCAGGCAAGCCATCCAGTAGCACAGGGAATTCTATGTGTATGTGAAACTATTACCCATTTTTATTCCAAAAGTATTGTTGAAATAGCTTATCATTGCTCTTATAGTAAGTACATCATAAAAGATTTGGCCTTCAATTGGTCACCAGGGCTAGGTAATACAGCTGTAATAATGTTCTATAATCTTTAAAAACACATATTGGAATGATCAGAAATTACTTATTATGTGAAGCTTTTGATACCTTATGAACTCCAGATCTGTTTGTATCAGTAAAGTCAGTCTCACCATATTTTTTTTTGTAAACTGCTTATTTTTTCTTACTTCTTATTTTATTTTCTTGTACATATTGTAAAGACAAGGCAAATTGTTCCAAACTTTCATGAGTGAAACTAGATGGAATACTCAAAAATTGTTCAGATTTGCCAGCTGCATGGTTCATAGTTCAAAATTGACAAATGGATGGATTTTTAAATTTTCTGCAGCAGACTGATAACCTATTACCTCTATTAACCACAAGTGATCACTGCATAGATTCTGATAATTTCTTTTTCCCTTAAATTGAGTTTTTCCCCAGTACATACAAAGTGTCCTTTGGAATAAAAAATGGCTTTGTGACCACAAAGTTAGGCAGCTGAGTGCTTCCAGGGCCAGCAATCACTCCAACTGCTTCTTTCTGATTAATAATGTTAATGAAAATGAGTTCCATTTGAGATTCAAATATTGTTTTTATCCTAACACTGATTTATCAGTGTTTTTCCCTTGACTAGCCAGTTTATTAATTTCAGGTTCTAAATTATATTTTTATTGAAAAAATGTATTTTCATTACTTATGCTTCTCACTTTCAGGCTTTTTTATAGCTCCTTTAATTGATTTTTTCTGTATGTATCAGAATTTAAACAGAGGTGGCAATTAAAGGGAAAAAACAAAGATACTCTAAACAAAACTAATAAAAATAACATTTAAGAAATTTTTGAAAATAATTCATGTTTATTTTCACTTCCCTAAATATTAGAGTGAAATTTTACTGGATAACACCAGGTAAATAATTATGTGCTGGTAAGATTGAAGATATTGATAGGAATTGTGTTCAGTTTTTCTGGACTAAAACTAGCATTAAGTATTAGAACAATCTAGCCAGCCCACAAACAACAAACTAAATTTTATTAGATGTTTTACTCTAAAATCAGTTTCATATAGTAATATAAATGCATGCCTAAATCCTTTCTCAGAGGAAGAAACATTTTGTTGACCAGTTATACTGTTCCAAGAAAATTAATAACAGATAGGCAAACTGGAAAGACTTTAGAGAAGAACATAAAAATGTCTTTGGGAACAGCAGAGACTGACTTTGCAGGAAAAGCTTTTCATGCAAAAGCCATTTGATTAAACAAGACTGACTACATAACTACCTGTAAGCCTATGGTGCTGTCTGAATTAAAAGCTTGTTTCTCAGAGATCCCCGAGACATAAACCTAAAAAGAGTCAGACGAACAGAGTTTCCCCAAACAAAAAAACCACTGACAGCACAGAAAATGTGCTAGTTGTATTAACAAATGCAAAAGTAAAATAGAAAGAAAAAGACAGAGAGAGGAATCTGTTTTCCTGCACAGTGGATCTAAAGGGTCTCTCACCATTACAGCTAAAAGGTCACCTGGAATGCACCCAAGAATCTACTGTAAGGAAAAATAATGTACTGGCCAAAGGTACAGATGATCTAATTTGGTTTGCAATTATGTCCTTATAAAGAACAAGCACAAAAACTACAACTGATATTTCAGAAACATTCTTCAGTTAATAAAGCTATAGGATTTAGCTGCAAGCATTTAAAATAATGAAAGTTCTTTAGCAAAGTGATACAATTTCTCCTGTACTGGAGTTTTTTGATTTTCATTTTGAGATACTCTGGTAATCATTTTTATGTTCAGAGAATGCCCATCTATGCACATTATGACTCATTTGCAGGAAAAAATAAGCTATAACTGCCAGATTACAAAGTTACAGTAGGTCTACAGTATCAATTTATTCTCTTTCACTATTTGTGCTGTCACAAATTCCAGTGCTTATGGGAGGATAAATAGCCTTGAAGTGGAAATCTGTTTATTAAAGTATGAAAGAGTCCTAACAAATTGTTTCTAAAGCAACACGGTTGTACCTGTCTGGATGCTTCAGAAATGAAGTCTTAATCTATTTGTTAAAAGAGGACAAGAGAAGGAGAAGAGAAGGAGAAGGAGAAGGAGAAGGAGAAGGAGAAGGAGAAGGAGAAGGAGAAGGAGAAGGAGAAGGAGAAGGAGAAGGAGAAGGAGAGGAGAAGGAGAAGGAGAAGGAGAAGGAGAAGGAGAAGGAGAAGGAGAAGGAGAAGGAGAAGGAGAAGGAGAAGGAGAAGGAGAAGGAGAAGGAGAAGGAGAAGGAGAAGGAGAAGGAGAAGGAGAAGAGAAGGAGAAGAGAAGAGAAGAGAAGAGAAGAGAAGAGAAGAGAAGAGAAGAGAAGAGAAGAGAAGAGCTTACATTTCCCTACCAATATCCAGTCCATTCTGCCTTCATTAAAGCTTACATGATATCCCTTTACTTTTCAAAATATCAGACTTAGCTGAATTAAAGGCAGTTCTGCTATGCTTATCAATACTGCAAATCTATTTCCAGAAATCAGCATGGTCAAATGTGATGGACACCTTCCCCCATGCAACTCCATGCTCAGACAGTTTGTATACTTGTCTTTTACAGGAGATCAGAACTGCTCTTCATAAGCTTAAGCACCACCAAATATCAATTGAAAAGTTGTTCTGATTAAATAGATTTCCCCATCTTAGAATACTTGAAAACCTGTATTTTCAGGATTGTCTAAAATCAAAATGCAGTATTTTAAAGCACTGATAGTTTCAATTAAGATTGTGTTCTCTAACTCTGGTTCAAAAAACCTCTGAATTTAATAGCTATCAAAAGCTATTTGAGAGCAAAAGTATAAAAACATTTTATATCACAGGTAAAATGAGGATATTTGCTTGTGGGACTGATGAAAAATTCATGTATGCACTGCTCATCTGGACCATCAGGATTACTATGCTCAGGTTTCAATATAACAAGTCCCATATCTTAAAAGAGGGAAATTTTCAATTTTTAGAAACGGTTGCATTTTTTAGTTTTAGCATCTATTTTCTTCCTGTTAAACTAACTCTGCTTACAAATGGAATCACCACAGTTAAATGAACCAGTTTGGAACTAAAGAAGATCTATTTTTTTTTTAATTTTACACGCATATCTACAGATTTTGATAAACTACTTGAGGCAGCCAACAAAGAAATTCTATGAACCAAGGAGCAAGCCCTAAAAAAAATAGATAGGATTTTTAGCAACCTGAAGTACTTTCTAGTGAACAAATTCTTAAGGAGTAAAGACTGAAGGTAGTAACATAACTGCTGCAAAGTAATGCAAAGATCAACAGAAGCACTCATAGCCTGTTCTCTGCTCTACAACAGTACCCAACTCTAATATTTACAGTACTTTACCTTGCAACAGAAATAATATGATTGACATATTCATACAACAGTTACATACAGTTTCAGAGAATGGCGACAAAATTATCTAAATTTCAAAAACATGGCATCAGTGTTCTATGTTTTTTCTCCTGTTAGTTTTACATTTACAATATATGACTAAGTTTTTAGTACTCACAGGCTTACCATCTGGACCAGGCAGACCAGGATAACCATGATTCCCAGGCTGCCCAGGGTCACCCTATGGAGAAGCAATGTGTGAACACACAAAATATATAATAATTTTAAAATTGTACAACTATTTTAAAATTAGCACAAAGCAACCTTAGCCCTAACACATTCCACAAAACAGTCTCTACAAGTCCAGAGACCTACTATTGAGGAGCAATTCCTACAGTGAAAAATAAATGGTTTTGAGGGGGGAAAATTCTCCCCAACTTCTCCCCAACTTCTTATGCAGCACTTGGACAAGTGAATCCACACTTGGTTACAGCACAAGTTCGACCCATCAACTTAAAAGTTATCTAGTCTTTTAGCACTTTAATGAACAGAAATAGAAACACTTTTTATCAATTAGATGAAACAAACTTTAAAAAAAACTTCATTGATTAAGTAGTTCTTTTCTGAAGAAACCTCTCACTTGCTTTAGCGAGTGCTAAATAGAATTTAGCACTTGCTAAATTAGCAAGAGCCTAATTCTTAAGATAAAACCACTAAAAAGGCAAGAGCCAGGATTAAAACCTGCAAAATAATAAACTCCTCTCCACACACCAATTGCTGTCAAAAAAGATATTTTTTAGATTTCCTCTTAAAAGACCTTTGCAATTATTTTGATAATTACTGTTACAATCAGATTAAAGTAAAAGAAAAGTTTCTTGCCAAGGCTTCATGTTTATGGTGAGAAAGCAGGAACTTAACATCCTACTCAATATATCCTCCTAGAGTATTGACTTTCTCTGTTTTACTAACAGCTTTGATTTGAACTCTGCAAAATCCAATAAGACTTGACCTCTAAACCATTTTACTTCTGCAGGGATGTTAAGCAGGTACTTACTTCTTCAGCCTGAATCATCAACAGACCTGTGGGTCAGTTACAACTGCAGAATTGTTATAAATAGGGAGGACATTAGAAAGGAAACAGGAAACTAGCTTTCAATGTGACTGTGAAAAAACATAATTTCACATATAAACCACAGAAGTGTAATGCTGAACTAAGTGAAAGATAATATAAAATAATGTCTTTTTTGAAGAGCATAACAGAGATCATTTGCTAAATTAGTAATAAACTACCCAGAATTATTGTTGTCCAAATTAAGAAGTCCAGGTTTGGGATTTGAGCAAAAATAAATTTGCTTTCAAATATACCATTTAGCTGTAAATTTTTTTGCTTTTAACTTGAAAAGCTTAAAACATCAGTTACTTGCATTTTGAAATCACTTTGATTTAATTCAAGTTATTGTACTCCATTAATATCACAAACACAAAAATTAAGTTTAAATTCATATGGTTCTAGAGTCCAGTATTCAAATGTTAATAAATATATATTATAAATGAGACAACCTATTCAACCATAAATTGGCTTTCTTTTCACTTTCTGCAGCCTTTTGTGTTACGCACCATCTTGTTACTTGCATTATTCAATTATCCCCAAACAAATACTATAGTGCATTGTCGATGAAAAATTGCACATAAGGCAATTGGTATAGGTCATCTGAGTTCTGAAATGTCATATTCCTTCAAACTTTACAGGAAGTAAGTTTCAATTCTTTTGAAATTATAAATACTTCATTCTCTCTCCCTCTTTTTTTCTCTAAAGAAAAAAAAAAGGTAAAAGACAACAAAAATTCTATTACATGAAACAATAATGATGATTTCTGTGTTGCAGATTTCAATTCCCTGATCAGAAATCTTTTCCACTGTATCAAGAAACCCTTTGATTTGAGGTAGCTACAGCATACTGTAACCTCTTTTATGATGACAGCAGAGAAGGTGTTTATTCATTTGTTTAATGAAAGACAAGTGATTTGGGGTTTTCTTGTCTGCACTTATAAATAATTCTGTAAACACTGCTTAGCACAGTCATTGAGAAAGATAATAAAGCAAATACTGGGGATTTGAGTTTGCCTGCAGCTCAAGGGTAGTTCTCAGTTTAGTTCTTCATCAACACAGAAAGGAGGTCATCAGCACAGCTAATGTGCAACTCTCCCAGTAAGCATCTAGTTCATTCTTTTACAAAGAAGGAAGAAACCCTCTCTCCATTAAAAGATTTTATTAGAAAACCATTTCATACTTAAACAATTAACAGTGCAGCATCATTTGCTGAAGAGTAGCAGGGAACAAGTCATATATACTCAACAAGATAGAAGAGAGACTTACTTTGGGGCCTGGAGGTCCTTGCTTTCCTGGTGGGCATATGCAGGGGGCAGGTGTTGAGCCTACATCACTGGGACCATTCATGCACTACCAAGAGTGAAAACAGCCATCAGCACATACTCCAAAGGCAGCCAAAAAACATATTGGAACACTGTGTGAAGCTGACTTCCTTAGCCTGCCTTTCACTTAGGTCTTGGCATTCACTCCCTTGTTCAGCTGGAACTTCTGCATATCTGAATATTGCCCTCCAATTACTTTTCATGCACGAAATCATTTTATTCAGAATAAAAATTTAAAAAGTAAGTACCGATATTGGGCTGGTACCTGCAACTTTGTTTTTGCTCAAATATTTTGCATATAGTTTGAAAATTTTAAATCTTGCAACATGAAAGATGCTTCTCCTAGCTAATCTATATTCATAATTTAAAGTGTGACCAATTCTCAAATATAGCAATTTAATTTTAAAAGGTGTAAAATGATGTAATATGTAATATGTAATATGTATAGCATAATGATCCCAACCATTGGCATGCTCTCCTGCACAGCAAGCCTGAAAAGAAGATAAACCCCAAGTCTCCTACGTCCTAGGCATGTGCTCCAACTTTGAAGCTGCTTTGAGGGGAGGCAGGACACAGGGGCTACCACTGATTCCTAGAAGTCACTAGTCCTGGTCCCAAGAGTGCCCATCCTGCAAAGACCATTAGGAGACCTCCTCCAAACCATGCTCCCTGCTGCACTAAACACTAAACCTTGGCAGATCACATAACCCTCTGGATTTTTTTTTTTTTGTGATATTTACTTCTCACCATTAAGCCCCACATGAAGCCTCAGTGCTTTACTCAGGCAGGCAAGGGGAAAGCTACTAAATCATATCTATTATAGGTACATCTGTATTAAATATATATGTTGAAGTTAGATTCAGGAAATTCTTTTTCACCCATCAAACCTAACCCAGCAAGTTTTTAGACCTATGGAAAGGCAAAAATTTAAGAATCCAAGCTAAAAAAATATTTTCATTTATTATCTAAAACTTTCCATAACATTTTACTCATATTTTCTAGAATAATGACACCTTTTAAGATATTTCTTGACTGGAATTCTTTCTCAGGGTCAAATGATAGACCAAAACACAAACCCATGTTTCCTTTGCAATGGCACAAGTTGGGAGTTACAAGTAAGGTTAGGGAAGTTGTCATATTAAGTCTTCAGATAAGCTCTTGTTCAGGGAGTTCCCATAAGCACAATGCAGGTAACAGCTGCTTTATCCCTTGTGCATATCCTCCACCCCCCTGCAAATAGCAGCAATTGAATTGAACTGGGGGAAAACATCAGACCATTTATTCTAATGAACATGTTTTTTCAGAAAAATTATTTTTAATTTGTCTGCTGACTAGAGTTCAAGCAAGGGAAGTCCAGCACTCTTAAGCTTAGCAAATCTCTGTCCCCTTTTGAGAACAAAGTGTATATTACCTAGAATATTAAGAAGCTTATAAAAAGTCAAATACTACCTTAAACTGAGTTTGAGTAGTTTAGGATGGAGCCTACCTCTCCATTCTGAAACAAGAAGAAACACAGTTTAAGAGTACAGCAATATTTCTAAAAAGAAAATCCATTCATTTGGAAACACTATCAAAACCAATCATAACTTCTGAGCTGCAACTGTCAAGAAATTATAATTAAATTTTTTAATCTTTGAGACTTATGTGCAGCTGCTATCAATGCATATAAAATTAATTTAGTTAACTGCGTTTAAGGGTCTGTCAATGGGAGTTATCAGTAGCAATTTTTAAATGATAATGACAGAATTAATACTAAAGCATGACAGTATTTACACACTAAATGTTTAGATTCGGTTCCAACCTTTTACGAGAAGTAACTTCTCATCAAAAATATGCTCTGCTTGTTCATTCATGTCAGAGAATGTACCAAAATATTTCTGAAATCTCTGCTCTCTGCCTGAATCCAGCATTTGGGAAAACACAGAGCAGCACAGAGGCAAGGCTGGCTTTTCCCCCCTTTCCTGTGACTTGCATTAGACTCTGCTATCAATTTATTTTTGTTCCAGTATCTACAACACCACAGAACAATCCAAACTCAAATACTTCAGCAGAGGAACCATGAAATTTTTTGTCTTAATAGTTTAGTAGCCACCATTAGCCACACTGTCCACAGGAGTATTCTAATGCACATAGTCCCTGCAGATTCCATACACATTCTGTGGACACAGAAAGCTTCCTCTGTATTCAATTTTCAGCTTGAGCAAACCCAAGAGAAAGTTTTCATTTTCCACAGATCATAGAAGGAGCTTAAAATTACTATGCAGCTAGGTATCTCTGGGAAAGGGAATTAATTTGGTCTGTAATTAGTACCTAAAGTCTCTGCTTATTTCAGGAACTCTGACACAACCACACTCTGACAGAATACAACCACAAACCACATATTCCTCCTTGAAGATCATCCAACATTTTTATTTTCTGAAGGAGTCCAGAATTTCATGGGCAAAGTCCAAATTTAATTTACAAAAACAGACAGTGAAACTTAAATGGCTAAAAACAATCTTTTGGCTTCAACTCCTTGATAAATTGCAGAGAACATAAGCTATGAAAGACTTTTTAGTGTTTGCTTTCTTTATGCAAAATATTTTTCATTTGATTACTTTTCGTATCCTACTTTGAACTTGTAAAGAGCAAAAAGATATGTGGTGCACCTAAATAATAGTTAAATAAATACTTTCTTTTCTTCAAGATTCAAAGTTAATTTTACAAAAGTATTTCTGCACCTGTTAGTTCTTGACACACAGAGTTCAGAGCAGCTAATAATACATTCACCTACTTGCTGCTTGATTGAAAGTTGAAAAAGCCCTGATAAGGATGCAACAGGCACACTAGTCCCAAAGAAAAAGAAGAAAAACAGACTAGCTGGCAATACGTGCCAGTCTGACAAAAAAGAAAATCTGCATGCTGGAGATTCAATGGTTCTATTGTCAAACCAGCCAAATGATACTAAATCTAATCACAACATGAGGAATGTGGGTCTACATAGCAAGACACTGGCAGCTGATAATCTTTAGCTCAGTTTGTTTTAGCCACCAAGCAAAGGAGATTATTTTGAATCTGTATGTTTAAATCAGTCTCTTGCTTATGCTTTGAGATGGAAACTGAATGATTAAATCTGGCTCTGTCAGTCATGACTGGTTTCCAAATCTGTTTGTATATGTCTTACATTGCAGTGCATAATTAACTGTAAGAGAACCAAGAAAGGGCCAAAGGGTCCCCATAAACCTGCTAATTGTGTACATGAATCATAAAGTCTTGATTTTATTTCTGTCTTGTACTTAACATGCTTCTTGAAATCATGGCAACATTTCAGATAATGGGATATTTATCACAAACCTCAGCATAGATATTTCTAATGGGAGAAGGCGATTTAGAAATACAGGTATGCTGATTATGTACCAAAATTTCACAGATTAAATGACCTGACAAGTAGCAAGGAGTATATCAAAAACGTTCAAAAGTCATATTTAATAAGAATTTTACACTGAAAAAACCTAGAAGTTTCATTATTCTATAATGTTTAAAATCTAAAATTTTAAGAGAGGATTCTGAGATTCTTCTATACTCATATATATCAAAAATGCACCATTAAATACCTAAATTAAAACAACTTGTAAAAAACTTTGTGAGAAAATAAGGCTGAAACAGAGAAGGTCCGTGTCACTTGATATTGCATAGGTAACAAGCATGTGTTTGCACCAGCTGAATCAATGTAGTTTAATCTATTTTAAAACTTCATTAAGTCAGCTTTAAACAGTGATTTGTAAAAGAATGCCAAGTAGTCCTCAAAAGTTCATCTATCATACTCACAAATCCTGGGATCTCACAGACTGTTTCTCGATTATTTTGCTCTGGGTCACAGTAGATTCGCAGTTTTTGTATATCAAACTGTAATTCAAAACATAAAAAACTCTTTAGAGGTCTGTGCATTCACTACAGTTAAAAATCAATTATTATTACAGTTAAAAATCAATAAAATGCAGGAATATTTTTAGGCTACTCACAATGATTAATATGCACAACCAATAAAACATACTGTAACAGAATTATTTAAATAAAATAATCAATGCAAGATTTTTTTTTAAATAACAGAAATCACCATCCATATTCCCCGGGAATTAATCCAAACACATGCAGCACAAACTACAGTGGCTGCCAATATCATTGAGGAAACAAGTTAATAACACAGGCAAGCCCAACCTCATTATCTTAACAGACCTGCAAAGATGCTTCTAAACAGACTTGTTCAGATTAGATGTAGGATTAGTAAATTCTGGTGAAGCATCTGAAGGCATCCCTTATGCTTAGTGTTTAGTATACAGTATAAATCTTTAAAAAGCAGTGAATAAAAACACTGGCATCAGGTAAATGAAAGTTTTTGCCATTCTGCTTTGTTGCTACATTCCAAAACAAAATGAAACCACTGTTTAGTTTTTCTAGCATAAACTATTGTGACCACAAAGCAAGGAGAATGAAACTTGACCAAAATTTTCCTCTTTTACCAGCATCACCCACACATAGACTAATGGAAGGACAGCATATGCAAATATCAAGCAGAGGAAATTCCTTACTTTGAGACAGTGTTTCCCAAATTCAGGCAGCCACATTACATCAATTTTGTCCTTGGAATCAGTGAGACCAGTTAAGCATCCATGTCACAGGATAGATCACTTGTGCTAAGTCCTCCTGACCATTTTTATTCTCTCTTAAGTATTAAATTTTTTACACTAAATTTCAGTCTACTCTAAGTAATAAGACTGAGCTCAAGAAAACAGAAGTCACCAATGTAATGTTAACCTACAACAGAATTACTGAATTACTGTAGTTTTAGCATATGCCTACCTGTACCGTTTCCTCCTTTCCAGAATACTTTCCTATTTGGGTTAGGCCACTGATGTAAATACCTAAAACAGGATGCAATGGCTTTGTTTCAATTTCTTGGCCATCTATATACAAAGTTACAAAGTCTTCTGTTACTAAGAGACGAATTTGATGCCAGCCTTCATCAAACAATGTCTGAGAAAAATGAAGAAAACAGCATTGTTTAAAACAAAATGCCTTCAATTTAAATAACCATAAATCTGCTCTTCAACAACCAAACTGCTGTTAATGGTTGAGATGATCGAGGCTGCAGGTTTTACATACAAATAATTCTAAACTATATAGGCAAATAAAGTATTGCCAAATAATATTGTAATTGAAAATATTACAATTGGTAATAATTAATCCATATTTCAGAATTATTTTATAACTCACATAGATTTCTTTTTTTTAGTCTATGACCATGAACAAGCTCAAACCTGTATTTGTTAAAAATATGCAGCCATTTATCTGCACTGGTGTAATGTCTCAAACACTTCAGATCATCAATCATGGTGAAAAAAAAATGGTACTTGTGATAAATTGATAGGTGATAAATTATCATAAAGCTTTATTTAAAAAAATGTTCATTAAGAGTATATTTACATTTATACTGTGTTTAGAGACACACAAGTCTAAAAAGTCATGAAATTATTGTTCTCCATAATAGCAAGGCAGGCATGGTGAAACAAAAACAACCAAACAAAACACAGAAGTTCTGTTATCATGGTGAAGTTTATTGATACCTGGGACTGCATGAATAAGATTGATCTGTTTGTGCATCTCCAAGAAATAGATAAATACAAATAGAGTATTGACTTGAAACTGAATTTTTGAACAGTTTCCAGTAACTCAAGTTTAACAGAGCTTCTTAAAATAATAAAAAATTATTTCACCTACTAATAATTATTAAAAGGTAGAGGAAATTTGGAAAGAAAAAGCAAAAATTCTCCATCCAGAAACAGAAGAATAAAATGCCTCTACCTAGAAAAAGCTTAGTAGCTAAGACCTATTCCTTGGATAGAAGTCCTTCCTTCACTGAGGATTTATATTTAAAATCCCTTCAGCCTGATTTGGAGCAGGGATTTGAATGCCGGCCTCCACTTCCCAGAAAAGTTGAACCCACTTGGCCATGAAGTGCTCCAGCATCAAATCTTTCCCAGTCTTTTTATCTGCTGAGATAGCTCTCTCTGTTCACTTAAATAATACTCCCTGTGGCAGGAAGGGCAATCTCTGGGCTGCACATATTCCTGATACAAATGCAAGAACAGGGTCATTCAATCTCATTCCTCTGTCTCACCTGCAGCTAAGACAATCTTTCTTACGAGAGTGGAATACTCCACTGGAAATTACTGAAGAAAGACTGAAAGACAACCTTCAGATTGTACTAGAAAACAATAAAACTGGTTTGCTCAAAGAGGGGAATAGCTGAATAATATGTATTTAAAGAAGTATTCCAGCATGATAGTGACATCCTCCTTACCTTTACATGAGGTGTAGCAAATGTAATAACTTGTGTGCCATTTATTAAACTTGTTGTAGTGAATGATAATGTTTTCTCTTCTCCATTAACAGTGACTGCTATCTGTGGTCTCTTATCTAGACTCAGGATTCTCCACAAATCCCATGTCTTTTTTACTTTAAATCTTTGAGTGGAAACAAACACATAGGATGGAGGGAGACCTTCTGGAAACACATTCCTAAATAAGGGGGAAGGGTGGAAAAAACAAGACAGTACTTGAACATTCATATAAATCTTAAAATAAGTCCTTCTCGTGTAGAGAAACAAAAAAAATCTTACTGAATATAGAAGCATATTTATAAAATTCAATACCTTGTTAATTCTGAGAGGTCAACACGTGAGGTTACTTCATAAGCTTTTACATTAGTGGTTGATATTTGAATTCTCTTTTTAACTTTTTTCTTCACGCCTAATCCTACAAGAATGTCAAATCCTTTTTCATCTCGAGCTGCCACTGGAATTCTTGTTGGACAAACAGATTCTGCAAAGTAATAAATGCAAGGACAGTCCAAAATATGACTTAAGACTTCCAAGAAAAGTAGCCTCTCACCCAACTAATATTTTTTTATCTGCCTTTCAAGAAATAAAAAGAACTGAGAACTGTCAGTTAAGTATAACATGAGAGAAGTGGTATGGAGGATCCTCAGGAACTTGAAGCAAGAATATTAAGATTTCATATTTTACTGCAATTACATTCACATACTATTTTGAATTGTCACTAATTGTAGTTACAGAGTATTACAATATCTGGCTAATAAATATATTGAATTTCATTTCTAAAATTGCACGGTTCCAAAATGATATAAAATTATAGATTTTAATTTCCAAAATGCACTAACAATTTGAATTTAGCATCCCTCCCAACTATAAAATTAGTTTGAAAATGGACAAAGTTAAAATTATCTCTGACTTTTATTTTCATTTTATTTAACTCAAAATGGACTCTGAACTGTTTTGTCTGTTACACTGAAATCTGCTTGAAGTTATTCTGAATGGAAAAATAGGTGTGTGATATATTTTCTGTGACAACCTAAGTTGTCTCAAACAAAAAAAAAAAAAAAAAGAAAAATAGATAGGACAGTCAAACTTAATACTAAAACAAATATTAGAGTAACAAATCAATAAAAAAGAAAGTTTATTGCTTTATTAAAACTATGCTAAGCTGCTCACAATAAATATCATTATTCATTTCTCACTGTTTATTCAGAAAAGCAGCAGTTCATAGACACGGAAGAGGTTAGGAATACATTCCAATGAAGGGGTGGAGAGTTCTCCTATCTCCATCTGGACCAGCCATGGGCTGGAGAACTCCCATCTCTGTGCCAGGGAATTATCAGCTCAAAGGTCTAGACTGGCTTCTTTTCACAGTATGAGCAACACTGCATGACTTCCCTTTCTAATCAACCCCAGGGCACTCAGCAGCTCCCCCATTCTGGTGGGGGAGGCAGGATATATGCTCCAACAAAATTCTGCTAATTTTCTGCACAACCTGTCTGTTGTGGGAAGGACAATCATGGGGATTGTCACAGGTACTTGGGGGAGCAGCAAGAAGCCACATAAACTCCCCTTAGTGTTCTTTTCCTCTCCACAGCAAAATGACACCTGACTTCCAAATTAAAAATAAATTATCTGTCTGTTCTACAAGAAAGAACTGCAAGAACTCTGCACACAATTTGGAAATTAAAATGTCTGCCTCCTGAATGCTTTCAAAAATTAAAGAAATGCAAAGTCCAACAAAACTTTCTCATTCTTCTCAAAACACAGACTAAAGTTTACTTATCCTGTTAAGAAAGAGTAATAGTGTTTTTCTTCAGGTTTCTTCAAGTGTGCATTGTTATCTTGGACTTATTTTCTAAATTCATTTATTGCAAAGCTGGATAATGGTCACATCACAATTAACAGAGATTACAGATAACCACATACATATACATTGACAAGTATAGGGTCTCCTATTAGTAAGAATATTACAAATTTGGTGTAAAATCAAAACCTAAAGGCAGAAATGAGAATACTTTATGTAAGAGGGCCATTATTGTGGATCAGGGCCAAAAAAACTAATAACTCATTGGTTCTAAACCAATACCAACCAAAGAAATTAAGCATGTGTAAAATTAGACATTAGGAAAGTATTTTTTCTTTCAAGTGGTACATTGGTGAATTACATGAAAAATTCCCAGTCAGGTAGATCCTTTCTGGGTTTTCTGGATAATCTTCTGGCAGGATTATTTTGATAACTAACTGAGCCATTATACAACATGCAGAAATCAGTGGCAAAATTAAGAGCTGTCTTCCATTGGAAATGGGGTTGTCCAATCCACAGTACCAGTCACTTAACTCTCTAACCTTCTCTGAATTCTTGATGCCTTTAGTGTTTTTTACATAGTTTTCAGATGTTTATTTTCCTTCCTAAAGCATGAAATAACTTTGTGATATTAAATCCCAGTATCTGGGACAAAGCAACTTTTCTCTGCATCCTCCAAACTTCTGAGGTCTGCACTAGGTTTTCTTTCTAAATTAATTCCTGAGACACAATTATTTTTTTCTTTTTGCTATAGCATATTTCTAGTACAAGAACATTTGACTATCAGAATAAATAATAAATATTAAATATTCCTTAAATATTTCGTTCAGTTCTGGCTGACAGGTTCATGAAGTCTTTTTACCCCTGATGTACTCTAAAACAAACACTAGAGTCCCCAAAAGGCACACTAGACACCTCCTGCAAGCCTGTTCCTAAGAGCAATACTTGCTCCAAGAACCACCAAACCTCAGTCTTCATTGTCCAGAAGGGAAATACTGCCCCTGTGGCCTTTTTGTTTACATTTTTACTTCAGAATGGATTTTAAACCTCCATAGAGCAAAGCAAAGGCTAGCATTTTTTTAGACATTTACATAAAGATCATGAAGAGAGAATTGCAAAATTTTCAGGCAGTTTCATGTGGTTGATCACAGTCAAACCACTGCTGCTCAGCCCTCATGGAACTTCTTCTCCCTCAGCAAAGTCAATCTTAACAACACAATAATCAATAAATCAATCAATCAATCAATCAATAAAATAATGCACAACTTAGCTATAAAAATTCCAGTTTATCAGTCTTGAAGTTCACCTGCTAAAGATATTGTGGCTAGAAATGAAGCTGCCAAGTAGCTTTGATTCCTCAGCAAGAGAAGCATCTAAATGCTAAAATAAGGGAAGAGCACAACATAAGGGAGACAAAGCAAAGGGTCACTTCAAGTATATACACTTTGTATAAATAGTCAGCATTCACAGATTACTGCTGTAAATCACGTGAAATATCATGGATGAATTTTAAAGGACACAAGTTAACTTGATGCTCAAAGCTGAAAATTCATCTTGATAAAATATAATGGCACTTCTTCTAAAACTTTAGTCAAAGAAAATATTGTGTTTATTTAGTGTTTATTTAGGAGAATTTCTCCCTGCATTAAGTTCTATTAAAAAATTTAGCTCCACTTAGCTGATTTAATTTTTGGACTGACAACTTTACTACATCAGCCACAAGGAATTACTATGCTTTTTGTTTAATGTAGCAAGAAATAAACATTAATATCCTCAACAAAAACATCACCATATTTTTTCAATGAAGTTGATACTTTAAGTGAGAGCAAACAAAATCTATTTTTCACTCTTACTAAGTACAGAAATATGGTAAAACTGAAATAGGACTTGCATCAATTCTTGATCCAACATGTACAAAATACCACTGACAGACTAGAGTCTGAGTGATACATTTTAGGAGCAATTTGCTATCTTTTTTATACATAAAAGAAAGCCATTGTTTTACAAAATTTCAGAAAACTCAAAGCAGTATTGTTGTTAGCATTCTAAAGTCAGGGTCCCTTTAGAGTGTTGGTCTTGGCTAACTCTTCTATAAAATTCTTCCAAGAAACATCATAACTGCTTGCTACAGCTCCAAACATCTACTCCACTCTCATGAGCCCCTACCTGGAGTGCTGTGTCCAGCTCTGGGGCCACTATATAAGAAGGATGTGAACCTGCTGGAGCAAGTCCAGAGGAAGGCACAAAGTTAATGAGAAGGCTGGAGCCTCTCTCCTGTGGAAAGAGGCTGAGAAAGTTGGGGTTGTTCAGCATGGAGAGAAGGGTGTGGGGAGACCTTAGGGCAGCCTTCCAGTACCTAGAGGAGCCTTACAAGACAGCTGGAGAGGGACTTTTCACAAGGGCGTGTAGTGACAGGACAAGAGGGAACGGCTCTAAACTGAAGGAGGGTAGGTTTGGATTAGGTATTAGGAAGAAAGTTTTTACCGTCAGGGCGGCGATGCACTGGACCAGTGCCCAGAGGTTGCCCAGAGAAGTTTTGGGATGCCCCATCCCTGGAAGTGTCCAAGTCCAGATTGGATGGGGCTCTAAGTAACCAGATCTACTCAAAAGTGTCCTTGTCCATGGCAGGGGGGTTGGAACATGATTTTTAAGGTCCCCAGTCCAAACCAGCCTACGATTCTATGATTTTTGCCAGGAGTCTTTCTTCTGGGTTTTTCAATACATACTAGAAGTATGTATTCAGAAGAACTCCTGTTGTAATGGCAGGCTGTCCTCTCACCTCTCTAGAAAAAATGCTGGATTGTGCATGAGTATCAGTTGCAACTAGGAAATCAATAAACTCCATATTTTCAGCAGTATGAGAATTGCTGAAATATTTTAGTGTTTTTAAACTTTATCAATGAAAAAAATTTGGGATTAGGGCAAAAGGATACATATTGAAATTAAACATATACTGTGTTAAACCACCATATCTTTCCCAAATACACATCTTTTAACATTTTGGAGGGAACTTCCACAAACAAGATCAAAAAGAAAGATCATAGTAAAGAGTATCAGGTCCCTTAGGTTATATTAATCATGCATTCTGCTTGTGAAATTATAAAACATATGTACAGAACTATATTTTGCACATCTAAAATATTTTATACTCACCTTCACAGAGTTTCTGTTTTATAACTTCTTTAATTCTTGATATTGCAATATAGTCTTCAACATAAAATACATAAGTTGATGAAGGTTTATTGGCAATAGCTTTAAGTTCATCCTCCTCAATTTCTGAGCCAACACCAATTGCAAACAAAGTGATTTTATTTTTCCTTGCTTCTGCTGCTGCATCTTTGACTTCATCTTGGGATTTTCCATCAGTGAGAACCACTGCTATTTTTGTTAAAAATCGTGAAGATTTTGCAAAAAGATGGTCAAAGGCAAACTGAATAGCTCTTCCTGTTCTTGTATTTCCTCCCAGATAGTGTATGGACTCCATTTCTCTGATGAGATTCTCAGTGGATTCATGAGTTCCAAGGGGAATTTCAAGTACAGGGTAATCACTGTACTGGACAACTCCGACTTGAATAAACTTTGGCCCTATGTCAAAATTTCTTGTAATATTGACAAGCCAACTTTTGATTATTTCAAAGTTTTCTGGGCCAACACTGTAAGAGCCATCCAAAATAAAAACTAAATCTGCCGGAGCAGTTCTGCAACCTAAAAAAAAATAAAAAAAAATTAATGAACACTTTCACTTTCTTCCTCCACAGTAAATGTTTTTCCTATCAATTAGTGCTTATATTAGGATCTATACTGACATATGCATTCCAGATGAAAAAAAAATAGCAGAGTTCATCAGGGCAAACTTGTGTAAGATTGTTTGTGTAAGCTACACAGATCCAACTTGGTACCTGAAAACCATATAATTTTCTGGTTTTTACATTAGCACCAGAAACAACTACGAAAAATTCTGAAATTCAGTTCCTTAGCTGACAATTGCATTCCATTCAATCAACAGAGAGAAATATATATTGGGTCTTTTCCTATCTCATTTGCAGAAATGAAAAATATAAAAACTCCTTTTTGTTAGCAAACCAAACACACTGCAGAGGGAGGCTATACCCTGAATACTCCAGAATTGCTTTACAAATACCTTTTAATTGACTTCAGATATTGCTACATGGCATTTACAGAACTAGTATTATAAAATCCTGAGTTTCAATTGGATGTTGCTTGTAGCATATTCTGATTTTTACAGAAGTATTCAGTGAATGAGCTCAACCTCCAGAATATAGAATCACATAAGCATTTAATAACTACGGTGTAACTGCATGATGACTTAGGCATGGATTCAGTACTCCTAGCTGTAGTCATAAACTTAGTTTTTAGACTAAGTTGCCAACAACAGGTCATGGACAGGCACAAGAATTTCCACAGGAAAGTCCTTCCATGCTACATGCCCATTCTCAGATAGAGAGTGTAACTTTCTAAAGGAGGGAATCCCCTTCCATTGACTGTGAAAGAGGTTTGATAACTGACACATGAGGAGCCAAGGACATGGCCAAAAGCAGGAGGGATTATTTTGATCTCATGGCACATGAGGTCATGAGGCTTACTGTTCTTTTGTTTTCTGAAAGTCTGCAGCTCCACCACAGGAAGGAGAGCTTTGCCTTACCCTGAAATCTGCCTACGGACACTTCTGGTCAAGACAAGATTTCACCTTCCTTGAAAGCAAGTGAGCACAATCTCTGGAGAAATGATTTAGCAATGCAGGTGGTGGTGACGAGAAACGACACTGGGAGAAGGAGCAAAGAGCACAGTGGTCCAAGGATATGAATTACAGAGTAATTTCAATTGGGAGGGACTCATTATCATTAGACTCTGCTAAAAGCAGAGTATTCATTTTGGTGGAAACTCCTAGAGCAGGTAGACTGAAAATAAAAAGCCTTTCTAAAGATTAAAAGGAATTTTATGGGCTTTGTTCTAAAATACTCAAAATTGCTGGATGAGAGCAAAACTAGAGGAAAAATATTTACCCTGGAAGTATCATTGTGGCTAGAGGCAAGTCTTCTACACATTTTTTATTCAGTCACATTGTCTTTAAGAAAGCTATTTTGCTTTCATGCTTTCTTTTCTATAAAGCAGATTTAGAGTATTAAAATGGTTAGGTGGGGTTTGAGATGCTAATTTTGAAGAATGTGCAAGAAGGTATGTCCCAGAACTGGAGTTAGCTTTCTTTCACAGAACTTTTATTGTTCCCTAGTGTTATGTTCCTCACATAACACTAAACTATTCAGAACATGACTTCTGAAGCAATGAAAATACAAATACTCCAGACTCAATTTTAAATCAAGACTGAAGCTTTACAGTACCACCTGCCACCTCGGGCATTTCCAAGACACAAATAAAGACATTCCCTTCCTAATGAAGATGTTTAAGCTATTTTTCACATATCATCAGATTTTCACCTGGAAAATTATATTAGAATAAAATCACCATCAGCAGAAGGGCACATGTGAATACCAAAATGGACACTAAAAATTTGAGGCATGCTTTGAAGTTGCACTTATCTGAAATGCAAAAATTAAGACCTACTTGCTCTTGTTTCGCCATCTTCAGCTGAGATATAATCATGAAGTAGCAGAACTAACAGCATCTGAAAAAATATTACAATCTGTGCCATGTGTATTTTATTCTCAAGGTCTTGATACAAAACTAGATGGGGAAAAATGAAAAGAAAATACAGTGTTATTATATTACAAAAAAATTCCAAGCTTCTGCAGTTTAAAAACTGTGTCTGAGGAACATCTCTGAATTGAATCTGTAAGACTAGACATGGCCACCCTGCAATGAACCATTGACTCAAAAAGCATCAGTCATGTAAGCCCAAAACTGAGATTCTAAATTCAACAACACTCACCAGCCTTTTTACAGAAGCTCAGTTTTCACCAAGGTGGATTTATACACTTCTCCTGCTAGGCACATTCACAAGTAGGTTATATCCCTAGTCACACTTGTCCAAACACTATCCCTCTATCCCACTCTGTAGCCATTACCAAAAGACATTACCAAAAGATCCAAAATATGGCAAGTGTTTATGTATCAGGTACTGGTGGCGAGGTGCTACTTCAGTCTCAGCCCCACACCTGACTATTTCAGGGAGTCTGGGACAGTTCCCACTCCTCTACACCAGGACTGAGACTGACACCAGCAGTCAGGGTCTCAGCAAGCCCCAGCCCTTCCCCAGCAGAGCCAAGCCCTGCAGACAGTGTATTGCAACACCCAAGATGACATACATCTTCAACTTTTGATTTTTTTTTCCTCTGTTTATGTCTCCTTTGCTATCATGGTTTATGAACTATAACCCACTGTCAAGCAAACATGCAATTTTAGTCTCATATTGCTGTTAAAAATATTATTTGCCTAATTTATTTTAATTAAGAAATATTTATTCATTATGTTTATTATGTTTATTGAAAAAAAGGTGCCATAATGGTAAAAGATGCATTTTTGGACTACTGTATTAGAGATCCATTAATTTCAAGACTATGAAAGAAAGTATACTGAATCTATTTTGTATCCTCTCATCTCATCCTTCAATGTAAAAAGCAATTTTCAGGGTGAATTAATTTCACTGCAGAGCAGTCAACTTCCAGGAAATTCTACTCCCACCTAATGTAATTCCCCAAAGTTAATAAAGAAAAACTATAATTAGTCTGCTATTAAATCTCTCCTTCAGATTACAGATAATTGCAAGGTATAGCCATATTTTGTTATTCATATTACCTTGTCAGAATGTAAGAAATCAGACACACCTTGCAGTCTATGGGACAGGACATAAGATCCAGAACTTTTCCAGTTCTGCTACACAAATACTGGGTTATTACCTTCATTCAAACAGATTATGTAGCAGTTTTTTATTCCAGCTATTTGAAAAAGGATCTATTTTAAACTATGAAACTGTGTATAACTATTAGGATTGTAATATATAACAAAAAATATTACCATAGTAGAGGTAGACAATTTACATAGATTATTTGGTTTGTTGGTGGTTTGTACAATTGATCATTCTAAAATTTCTTCCAGTCTTTTCTGTGGCAAGGTTTTACTGTGGGGTAAAACATGTCTCTCATGAGCCCAATTTGAGCAATAGCAAAAAATAACACATGAAATTAAGTCTGTGTGGGAAGTTGCAGGTGCCTGAAGGACAACTGCATGCTTTTAGAATATCAGAAAAATGTCAGCCTATATCTGAAAAAAAACCCCAGATAGACTACAGTAGAGAGAGCTGATATACATATAAAAAGGCACAGGGCTGACCCTTAAAAACTATAAAATCCTTTTGATTCTTCCCACCAACCCAAAATAAACCAAAAAAACAAATTATAAAGAATAGTTCTGAAAAAGAAGATTGAACAAAATAGCACATTAACTAATTACAAAATAGAACATTAACTAAGTTTTGCTGTGATTGTCTAAATGGCTACTTATGTAACACCCACAGAATTTATGTAAAAGGAAAATAGAAAGCAGGCAACTTAGTGATTTCACTGTTATCAGTCTTCACTAAAAAGTGAGTACAGGGCCAGCTACCATAAATGATGTAACTTTTTAATGAAATTAAAACAGCACACTAAATTAAGAAAAAAATTGTTTTAACAACACACTGCCTTGAATGCGAACTGAATGTGCTCTGTGTCATGAGCACAGATATTTCAGGTCAGGTGCAGACACTGGGATCCTACTCACTGGCACTGCTCTCCTTTCACCAACCCTGCAGAAACCACACATGCCTTCCTTCAACTGCACCATGCCCTTTCATCTCTGCTCATCCTTCAGCAAGCACTTACCCACTGCTGCCTGCAGGGATGAGCCTCCCAGATCTGCAGCAATGAGAGAAGCTGCAGAAAAGAGGCAGATGCTCAGAAGGGGAAGGGGAAAGCAGGGGCCTGCAAGGAAGCTCTGTGCCTCTGGGGAAGGAGCTGCTCCACAGAAACACTAATACTGCATCCTGGGAGAGGTACATGGGAAAGCAGCATTTGCTGGTTGTCCTGGGGTACAGAGAGGCATCAGGGATGCTACAGCAGCCTTCAGTGTATGTCTTTAATGTTGAAAAACATCACACCACAGCAAGATTTCTTTTGGTGAAAACCATGGTCCAACTTATACTTCTTAAAAGGAATCAGTAAAATAATTGTCAAAACAAGCTTATCTGATTCACAGAACCAAACTGTATTCCCAAGCTTATCTGATTCACAGAACCAAACTGTATTCCCTTGACAGATCATCTTTTCCATTTGTGAGAATCCTCTATTTCATTTTCAACAAAGCCTGTACTTGAGAACTTCATTTTAAGTATAAACCAAAATAAATGTTTAGTAGGCCAAAATGGACTTATTAACAGAAAACAAAATTAAAAGGATAAAACCAGAGTTTAAGCAACCAGATGATGAGGATTCCAATGCTCAATTTACCAGAAAGAAAATAATATTATAGCACTACACTTTTAGAGATGCCAAACCAGCAACTCCAGAGACCTAGCTGCTGTATCTTGTCAACACAGTAGTTATTAAACAGGCAACAAAAGTGTACATGAAACTTACAGAAACACCAGCAATTCAGGAATGAATATTTTAAATAAAACGTTTGGCCTCTGTCTTTTGCCAAATTTTCCCTAGTTATTAGTTTGTGGTTGTACCAAACATAACCAGGAAAACACATAGAACTGCTTTCCCACTTCTCAGTTATACCAAACCACTTTTAACATATGGAAGTTGATGTAGGAGAAATTCATACAGGGTTACTAAATAAATACACAGATGTTGCATCCAACTCAAGTAAAGGGTGGCAGACAGTATTAGTGGAGAAATAGCACATGTGTTACTGTATTTTTCAAGGCATCCTCATAGTTGTTTACTTTTTCCACTTTAAAAGGGACAGAGCCCCGCAACCAACGCCAGGCTTTGATGTATAGGGTGGCAGGAGCAAACCTTTGGCTATCTCCCAGCTCCACCAAATTGTTTAAATTAAAGCCACAAGATTTAATGAGGTATTAAGTGAGACAGGATACTGGGTTGGGTGGACCTTTAGTGTGACTCATTACGGCCATTCTTTCCACTGTATGCTTTTTATCTCAGTATTTTATATGCCAGTTTGATAGCAAAAGGGATGTTAGAGTGAATGGAGACAGTCCTCTAAGGAAAACTGCCTATCTCAGACAGAGGGAAAACAAACAGCTTATGTAAAGGCTTTTGCTCTGAGCTCCCAAAATGAGGGGCTGTAGAGCATACACAATATATCTGAGTGATTTGAATCAAGACTCAGGCAAATTTCTCTGCATCTGAGAGTACACAAAAGGTGAGGTCCTAGCAGGGCTACTAAACATCAGACCCTTGTACCAATGGGGTAGTAGTGTAAGACCCAGTTCTCTGGGTAGAGTTCACAAAGTATTATTTCTGTCTTCAGCAAAGGTAGGAGAGAAAGATGGCACAATAAAACCTGGCTGCATCAGCCCATACCCTGTGAGGGCATGGTCAGAGACAGGTGATAGCCTCCCCCATGCCCATTCACTGTTTGTTGTGCACAGGAGGAAAACTCAATGAAGTTTGGAAACCAGTGACACAGCAACTCACCCACATGCTGTCATTGTAGGCAGACTTAATCAACTGGACAGTTCCTGCAACTTATTTCTTGCATTCTTCTGAGCAGTGCAATTTTGCTGTGCAGCAGCATTTGCACCAACAGGGCCACTGAACTCTGCTGACTGGGAAGGGAATGGAACTCAGGTTTCCTGTACAGTGGAAATGTGGTACAGCCATTACTGAAACCAACAGCTTCTACTTGATTTTCAAACTAACTCAAGACTGTCAGTGAGTGTGATGGCAAAGGCATGCAATTTCCAGAACAGCTTTGCTGCACAGAAGTGCACAGAGGTTCAAATGACATCTCCTCTGCATGCACAGCAGAATAATTTCACATCAAATTTAAGTTTTCAGGAGAAAATGTATGCATCTAAGCAGGTTAGGCAGTATTTCCATCTTGCATTTATGATGCCTAAAAGCAGCACCTTCTATATCTCAAAGGGCAGTTTATTGATGCAGTCTTTCCATAGCAATTTTTACAGTGCCCAGACAAATATATAATTTTATTCTTTCCATGAATACTCTCTGAGGAAACTTTCCATTTAGAGAAATTTGTAATTTTATAGAATCAAAAATATTTGCTCTTCAGTGCAGTTTTGTCACTATTCAAATTCATAGAGAGAGATTTCTCTGAAAACCCTGGCCTCTCTGCTGCATGAAGATTTCTTGCTGAAGAACTACACTGAAAGGAAGAGTTTCTTCCTTCACTTCTTCCCACTGCTAGTTACTGCCTAAGAAGAAAGTCAGGGAGGGTATAGTTTTAACCTTTTCCAGCATTCTGAGAAAATAACCAGACTAAAGGTTATATATATTAGCAAGCTTTCCAAGAATAAGTTAACACTCCTCTCATATTACATCACTGTGTAAACCTCTCATAATTCAGCTAGAGATCATTATGTTTGGCATAAAAAGGACAAGTATGAAGACATTAAAACAATAATGACTGAAAGGACATACAGAAGATTCTTTGCATTTTCAAAATTTACTCAATATTACAGGAACTGTGCAGCAAGAAAAAGGAACTTCAAAATCCTGATTAATATGCATTAAATAATGTGAAAAAGTAATGCAATATTTCATCACCACCTTTTTATATTTGCTCCCTTCCATTTTAATGGGATTTGCAAATAAAATGTTAGGGTCATTTACATTTAGCTATTTATTTCTATCTCTAACTAATATTACCAGTCCTATACATTGAAAAAGTCTATGAGCCTATTCTAAGTCAGTTTCTTTCATTAAGTAATTAATCTGAATCTGTATTTATTTTCACTTGGATTTCAGTCCCATTCTGCATTCATGTTTTCCACACATTGTTCCTATCCATTTGTTTGTCTTGGTGGGCACAACTGATGAGGTTGTTATACTTGCAAACATTTAAAATAACACCATTTCCTGGGAAGGGTGAGGCTGTAAAGATATAATTAATTTAAGCTTGGTTTGCACATACATACATATACAAGATTGCCTATAAATAGATAAAATCTCCAAAAGTGACAAGTACACCAGTATCCCTCATATAATTTCTTTCTGTTTCTATTTTGGAACAAAAGATTTTGGCATAATCAGCAGTATAACAACATTTAAGCCAGGAGTTTTCTACAGCATTGAACATATGATTAAGGATGTGGTTTTATTAAGAGGAGTCAAGAAAGAAAATTATGTGTTTAAGTTACACATATTATGAGTTTTCTTTGTGTTTTTTAATAGTAAGTATTAGTGCAACAAGGATAAAAAGCTGTTATAAAATGGTTCAATTCTGGCTAATTCTTAGCTGTACTAAGTCTATATATGAATACATGGCTATATAAAGTACACACAGCGCACAGTTTCAGGTATTTCATTTCCTAACCCTGAAATCAAGCGGAAAGCAATACCTGGACTACCTTGAAAAGAAAAGCCTAATGCAGGCATTGCTTGGGCCACCTGATCCATTTCCACTACCTTTGCTATCTCTTTTAACAACAATAAGAAAGGTTAAGAGGTGTAGTTTTGTTTGTTTTCCCTCTACAAATCTAAAGCCTACCTGGCAGACAGACTAAAAACAGAGATCTCCTAAAGGAGCTGGAGAAACACATGGAAAATTGAGAAGGGAGGCAAAGACCTCTTGCTCAAGTCCACAGCTGCAGAATGAGAGCTGTGCAGAGTTAATGGCAAAGCAACTGAGTTAGCTGAAGATCCAAGCATGTAAAGAACATGAAGACCTCAGAGAAACAATAGCATCACATCTCATCTGCATTTTCAGAAATCAATCTCATCTGCCTCTGCACATACATCAAGTACACATAGCATGGTTTGTTGTGCTGTTCAAATGTTATTTTGTATTTCTCCCTCAAAAGCCAGAAAAGGCAGTAACTACTACTTCAAGATGATGTTTGATATTTCAATTATTTGTGCCACAGATACAATTTAAATCTCTCATTAAGAATAGTTGACTTAATAGTCAAGAAAGCACTGCCAAAACTACTGATAAAGCAAACCACTTCAATCTTCATTCCAGAGCACATGTTAGGGAAAGGTAAGAAAAAAATTCAGTGGACCAGTAGTTTAAATGCAATCATTCTCCAATATGAATACAACTCCTATTATTAGAGGCATTCAATACAAACAAAATAAATTCACAGGAATTAGTACTACATGCTAAGATTACACTTCATATTTGTAGCTCTGATACATATATGATGTATAAAGTATTATGCAGATTATATAAAGGTGCAGAGACGATTAAAGAATTCATCATCTTCTCAGCAGATTTTGAAAAGAAGGTTTTGTATCAATTTTATAAAGGCTTTAGACCAAGTTCCATGCTAAACATTGAAGACTAAAGCAAGCAGTTGGTACATATTATAACCCAAGTAAGACTATACATATTTTTGAAAGCAAATAATGCTCTTAAATTAGATGGGCTGACTAGTTTGTTTTCATATGATTCAGTAAAGCACACAAACCTACATGTTCCTCCAGTCTACAGCAGAGACAATTTGGATTCATGCTCCAACATCTGAAGTCACAGAAGACTTGTATTTTTAAATCCAATTTATTCTGGCACTTCGTACTTTGTTGGATTTATTCCCACTCCAAGAGGATGCTGTGCCAGGACCTGGCAATAAGTTATTATGGGTTATAGAAAAAGGAGCTTACCACAGCATTTGAGCTACTGGACTGATACACAACTGACTGGGAAACAATATAGGATGGGCAACTTAAGGAAGTAACCACACTTGGCAGCTCAGATTTCTGGCTGCAACAAAATAATTTGAAGTCTCCCTGGAAACCATGATTTAATCCTGTCTGTGAAAAGCCTGTGCTGTTACTTCTCTCTTATCAAGCATCTTGAGATTCCACAGAACTTTCCCTCCTTGGATGGACCCAAGAAAAACAAAACAGCTAATCAACAGGATAAAATCTGACACTCAAATGAAATTAACCTTGCATATGATCTACATAAGAAATGTTTCAACCAACTCCTAGAGGAAATCTCAAAGTTCAAATTTTGACTGTGCACGTGTATAAGTAACAATGTTACCAAACAGGGAAAGAGAAAAAAATTAATAGAAATTACAACCTGGTGCAATAGTTTGGGAGAACATTTTGTTCGCACTAAGGAATTTAGAGTTCATTTGGGCCAGTGACAAGAGAAGCAATCATTGAGGCAAATAATGAAAAAAACTAGAAATTATATAAAGTAATTATATATAATTACATAAAATTATATATCATTTAGCAGTGAAACCACTATAGAAATCTGTTTAAGTCTAAGAGAAAAGTACAACAATCTCTAACAATGAGTGCTGATAAAAAGAGTCATAAAGGCAACATAAAAATGGAATCAATCCAAGTAAGAGCTCCTAATGCAATTAAAAGACTACTTTTGGATCATGCCCATTTGACAAGAGATACACAGAATTGCTCATCAGTTACTGCTGTGGTCTCAAGGTCCTCAGAAAAGCAAGACAGTTGAGGACCTAAACATTGTCAGTGCTACCAGATTCAACTATGTGAGACACATTTCTGCTAATAGCTCCTCACCCATTTCTTTCTTTTTCCATTACATTTTTCTTTTCATCTTTTTACTTTAGTTCTACACTTTTAAAAAGGGAGGGTAAGGTTGGCTTAGCTAACATGTTATTTGCAATGTGATGACTGCAACATTTGCCATGAAAACAAGAGAGATGCAGTGAGACATACATAAGAGGGGATTTAAAATAAGTTTACTGTGTAAAGAAAAGAATAAGTCTGCAGGCTTTGTTTGCCTCCTGCAAGTAAGGACCAGAATAAGAAATAGAAATTATATTTTTCAGTCTTCTTATCTTTTTCTTCTACTCCTTTCTCTTATTCATCCTCCAAACAGGCTTGGATTCCAGCAGCAAGCCCACTAGAGAAATTCATTGTCTGTTTCCACAAATTATAAATTATGCTATTATTTGTTTTAGTATAAGTAATGTCAAAGACTGGAGAGGATAAGAATAATGCTGTGGATGCCTGCTTTAGCCAAAGGCATCAAAACTTCCTTTGAAAGCCTAGTCCTTTGCAATTATTTAATTGTCCTCTCCCTTTTTTAATCTCTGGGAAAAAGTCAATTAAAAGCAAATCAGTCAAAGTCAATTAAAAAGACTAATCTTTAAAAAAAATCTATAGCCACAGGAAAGGATGATTAAACTATCTGTTCAAGCTTCAAAACCTAATGTTGTTGTTTTACACTATAGAATGAATGGATGTTTATTCCATTTAATGTAGTACTTTAGACTATATATAAAGGTATCGTGAAATAGACTGCCCTCTAAAACATTTGATTATCTGTTAGTATTTTAACAATATACAAACTCACTGACATCAATCCAGGAAGAATCATATAAGATGAATAGGTAAAAAGGATTTTTAGGTTTTCCAATTCTATTGTTTTTAAATGATAGGATTCTATTTACTTAGTCCTGTTTTCACTGAAAATATTGACAATTCACTCAAAGGAGGTTGTGATAGCTGAAGAAATGGAAATAGTTGAAATTCTAGAGGAATTTAGGACCTGAACTAGTAAAACTTTGAAAGAATTACAGTTGTATTCAGTGGAGCTAAATCAAATCCTTAAGATTTTTAACTGTTTTTTTGAGGGAAGAAAAAAGAACTTTAGCACATGCATACTCAAAGGGCAAAACAAACATTTGCTGTTTCAAGTATATCCAAAATTTGGTACTTTGAGAAATACTCACATTTCCAGAAAAGTATGATCCCAAGCAAAAATTAAAACCATGCAGGACTTATACACCCAGCTGCTTTACACCTGCAAAAAGACTAAAGATTTTCCAGCAAGTAATCCAGCTTACTTTCTTTGAACTGTAATGACTCTTACAGCCTATGTAGACAATTATTTCTATTACTTTTATAAAGTATAAAATTCCTTCCTACTCCTACCTACGGTTACCAAGCAACTAAGGACAAAGTAGCTGCAGAGTTGAGCAACAAATAAATGGACAAGCTGCATCCAGAAGGCATAGCAAAGATGCAGGATGGACAGCAGTCCTGCACTATACAGCCCTGTCTCTGGGTACTCCTCCTGTAGAAGATTCCTGTGTATTTCTCTGCTTTCACCTTAAAAAAGATAAAAAGCATTAAGAAAAAATAAGAAGTAAGCCAGCAGATACCATACAAAGTTCTCCCTGGCTGTTGTAAATCACTTTCTCACATAGAAAAAACACCAATATTTCCCAATGTTCCAGGCAAGCAGCTCAAAAGGGAGCTGTTTTTTATTTCAGCATGCTTGTTATTGTAAGATCCCAGATTAATTCCCTATTTCTACTTAAAAGCCCTCTACTTCTGTGGTGGGATGACCCCAGCTAGAGACCAGGTGCTCACCAAAGCTGCTCTATCACTCCCCACCACAGCTGGAAGGAAGAAAGAAAATACAACCAAGGGTTCATGGGTTGAGATGAGGTCGGGGGAGATCACTACCAGTTGCCATCACAGTCAAAACAGACTCTACTAGGAGAATTTTTTTTTAATTTATCACCAATCATATCAGAGTAGGATCACAAGAAATAAAAGCATATCTTAAAAACACCTTCCCCACAGCCCTTCCTTCTTTCCAGCCTCAACTTTAGTCATAAATTCTCTACTTCCTTCTCCCAGCAGCACAGGGGGATGGGGAATAGGGGTTGCAATCAGTTCATCACACGTTTTCTCTGTTGTTTTCAGGGGAAGACTCCCATGCTCTGGCATGGCGTCCCTCCATGGGATACAGTGCTCCAGAAACTCCTCCAAGATGAGTCCTTTGCACATGCTAAAATTCTTCATTAACTGCTCCAGTGAGTCCCTTGTGGGGTCACAAGTCCTGCCAGGCATCCACCTGCTCCAGCGTGGGGTCCTCCAGGAGGGTGGATCTCTGCACCCTCATCCTCCATGGGCTGCCTCACCATGGTCTTGGACATGGGCTACAAGGGAATCTCTGCTCTGGCAGCTGGAGCACCTCATGCCCCCTCTGCACTGACCCTGGTGTCTGCAGAGCTGTTCCTCTCACATGTGCTCACTCCTCTCTCTGGCTCCAGTTGCCATTGCATAGTTTTTTTTCTTCTTCTTAACTAAATTTTCTCAGAGGCACTAGCACCGTCAGTGATGGGCTCAGCCTTGGCCAACAGCAACTGCAGATTCATCTTGAAGCTGGCTGGCATTGACCCTGTAGATCCAGAAGAAGCTTCTGGCAGCTTCTCAGAGAAGCCACCACAGAACCCCCACTGATATCAAAACCTGGCCACGCAAAACCAATACAACTTCACACATCCAAACATTCTGCTCTGTTTTGTCTTGGAGCAACAGTGCATAATGAGGTGATTATCTACGGAATAGTAAGACCAAAAAAAAAAAAAAAAAAAAAACCATTGCTGAAGTAGCCTACATAGAATAAATTGATGAAAATTTTTATTCTGAATGATCTAGGAAGTGCTGCTTTTTTTTTTAGATATCCCTCAGTGTCTGCTAGTAAACCTGTTTCTGATTAGTTAAAGAATGTCCTTTAAGAAAGTAATTGTCCTTTAAGAAAGTAAACTCCTTGTGGGGGTGTCAGCATTGCTACAGGTCACTGAGAGAGAACTTAGAGGAAGGTCAGATGTCTGAAGGACACTGGAGAACTCTTGGGGTATGGAGAGTGAGGGTGCAGAAGCTGCATGCAGTCCTGGTCAGTACTGTCTTGGGACTGGGGGAATCTAAGTGGGAGTGCAACCCTAAATCTCCAGGATATTGTGAGAACTACCTTCAAGGCTGAGAGTCGTTTGGTTTTACAATAACAACAGACAGGGCCATGCAAGTTTGCTCTGCACTTGCAAGTTCTTAGAAATCTCAGTGTTGAAAACTGCAGAAAATAACTTCTCTGCCATTGCAGGCAATTCTCTACAAACTGGCACTGCAAAGATGAAGTGGGGGTGGAAGGTTGCATCCTGTTCAATCTTGCTAGCTTACTCATGGGAAGAAGGCAAATTCCTTCCTCCCACTCTACATACATGAAGAAATCTTCAACATATGGGTTAGAGAGTCGTCTGGCCCCCAGGCCATGAGACTTACTACTACACTCAGCAGTGATCCCAAACAGTCATAAGCACTCATCACCCACATATCTCTTAGGTTCCCACCAGGGAAACAAAATAAATCAGGCACTTTTCTCCCTCTTTTGAGCAACAGTTAAATATTATTTACCAGAAGACCTACCACAGACTATTCTGAGAGATTACGTATTTTAATATATGGGTTATATATTACAATCCATACAGTAAATAGCCAAAGACTTTCCCTTAAGGACATGGTTTAATGGTCAACATAGTAATGGTGCTGGGTTGGCAGTTGGACTTGATGTTCTTAAAAGTCTTTTCCAGCCTTAAGAATTTTATGATTCTATTCTGTCTCCTTCATGCCATTCCACTTTCATGTTCAAGAGAACAGTACAAACAGTTCTGCTTTTTGCTTCTTTTTGACATGAAGGGTCCTATAATTTCTTAATAATTCAAGAGTGTCACATTTCTGAATCAGCCAACTGGACTTAAATTAGCCACTGGTGAATTAAATGGCCAGTAGAGGTTAGAGCCGTATAGGGAACATTTTTTCTTTCAAAAACACTGATTAATTTTCCGAAGTAGTTCCTGTATCTCAAAATGTACAAGACATGAGTAACTTATTTTCCATAGAGTCCATTAAGAAGTGTCACCAATGTAGTTTGCAAAAGGATGAATAAAGCAACATAGCACACTTACTAGGACCTATAGCAAGTTGCTTACCCAGTATATTGATGGTAACAGACAGGCCTGAACAAAGTACAGGTCATGCTTTCTTGCATAACCAGGTGTACAACTTGGCTTTCAGAGGAATACCACAAATTTAAAAAAAAACCAGATTTTATATTATCATAAGTTTTAATACAAAGTTTAAAAAAAAAAGTGAAAGGAATATATTATTATTTGTGCCAGAAATTTGACATTTCAAAAGATGCCAAATGCATTTTCAGTCATATTCCAGAGCTATTCCACTTGAGATGAGCTTTTCTTTTTTAATATCAAACTCATGTTCTTTGAAAAGTGGTTGATTTCATGTTGGTTTGTTTGCTTGTTTGTTTAAAAAGATGAATTTATATACAAGAGGAATACATATTCAGCATCACTTACAGCACTTCAGAGTGAACACTTGTAGTGTTTCCAGGGTTTATTGTGGCACTTGAAGCTAAGGATTATACAGTTGGGCAAAAGCACTATGCACGCAGTCTTAGTGACCTCATATAAAGACCAGAGAGACAGAGAGACACTTCTCCAGTTCTGCTCAGAGACAGCCTGAAAGGGAAAATCCTAAGGAAGCTGTTAAGTGTGCTATTGGCTACAAGCCAATAAAAATGTTACCTTACCTCTGCCAAAAAAACATAGAGAATTTTTTACAGAATTTAATTCTAAGGAAGAGATAGACAAATTTGTTTTTAATAAAGTATGTTATTGTCTACATTCTGAGCTGAAGTATAAAAAATATGTAAACTTTAACACAGACATGTAAAAATAACTATAGCATTTACCTACAAGCTGTAAAACTAACATCTGTAGGTTTAGACAAAATCAAGTATTGTACAGAATGTTTCTTCAACTTAAAATAACTGGATAGACTGCAGTTTCCACTCAAAACAAACAAAAAAAAAAGAATAGTGATCTCAATGGATCATAAAATCTGCACCTGGACTGTAATTTGTTGCCTTAAGGGCTAAATAAACAAAGCATTGTCTGTGCAACTGGGCCTGCAAACAAAATAGATCAAGAAGTCATCAAAATAAATAAGCATACACGTTAAATCATATAACTTGAAACTTTAAATACCAGCTATTCTATTTCCAGTTACAGAATGATATGCAATGCTCAAACCTCCACCAAACATTGCTTTTCATGTAAAAGAAACAAAAATAAGTATTCTTTGAAATTCTATTCCTCCAATTTTGATAGTATGTTTACAAAATACAAAGCTACTGAAATATTGAATTCTATGAGAATGCTAACTTAATTCATCCAGGGTTATTTTATAGAAGTCATATTTGCCACTGCAAAAATGGTGGTACTTGCAGGTACTTTGAGACCTCAATTATGTAAGTGGTTTGTGAATTCTAAGTAATCCACACAATGAGCTAAATAATTTCATATGGTTATTTACAATCTCATTTTATATAATGGTCATCTCCATTAAAAAAAATGTTTTTTTTGGAGGAATCTTTGGTATAGTATCAAGAGCCAAAGATGGTATGTATAGTATCATATACTATTCTCTTACTTAAACTATAAGAAATAGATCCAACTCTTACTAAAATGGATTTTCTTGTCTCTAAGCCTAATTTCAAAATGTGTGATTACATTCTTGGTTCTTATTTGGGCTATATAATTCATGAGAATTCACACAATTTAGCTATAATTTAGCCACAACAACTAGCAACTCTATTATAATACATAAGCATTGCTTTATATTTTAGCTCTTTAAAATCAAATACTGTCGTGTATGTTTTGGAATCAACTTGTTGAAGATGAACTCTATATATGTCCATGATAATTAGTTCTCAGATAGTATTAAAGGAGCAAAAAGTGCGTATACAAATACAGAAAGCCAGTTTCTTTTCAGCAATATTGTTAAGCTTCCGTGAAAACAAAAATAGATTGAAAATATCAACTAGTGAAAAAGGTGTAAGCAACAAAAACTAGAAAATAACTACTTCATGGAAAAAGTACAAAAATGTCTGTGTCACAAAAGGACATAGGAGTATTTCATAACAATTGTTGTAATAATTATTAATATTTTTCGTTGTATCAAAATTTTCTCAACATCTTGACCTATTTATTTTCAGGAGAGAAAGGCTACTTCCTGTTTATTCAAAGAAGAAAACAGGTTAATGATTTAAAGTGATTACATATTACTTCCAGTGTCAATCATCAGTGCCTGAGTTCTGTTGTAGTATTAATGCAGCAGAGTTTTCAGAATTAAATCACCATGTAACAGATTTTTCATAGCTCTTTGACTTCTGTGCAAGATTTCCTTGCCTGCAGTTGGCCAATAAGCATCATATAAGTAATTCTGCAGGAGCAGGAGATGTGTATCACCCAGATCTATTTAAAAATCATATACAGTGACCATGAAACAAATGCAAAACTGCATGTGGTCAAGTACTGAAGAACAGAGAAAACCAGGTCTTCTTCAAAGGAAATGCTCTGCATTGGACAGCTCCAGGATGGTTTTCTTGAATGCCTTTTCCTTCCTACTGAGAGGTACCATCAAACCATGAACTACTGATAAGTACAGTGAGTACTTGGTAGGTATACTTATGCATGCACAGAGAAGAAATTTTCCTTCGCTAGAAACACCTCTTTTGAGGGCAGATACCTTATTTAAATCCAGATCAGAAAAGAAAACAAGAGATAAAATAAATGGAATGTCTTTGCTCTTTAGGAAATAAAAATTAATCTTTATTCTTGGTACTGCTTAGCTTCCTCGAAGACAACTATGTGCTTCTGAAAATTAGGTGCAGCTGTCCTCTCTTTTGAGCTCCTTAATGAAATCCTTTGTGTTCTGGCTTCCCTCCTCTTTTTGGCAAAACTTGTCAATGTTCATTTCAGCCCAGTCATGAGCACGCCATGGCCATGTGGGCCCCTTTGCACAGCAAATGGACTTAATCACAGGGGCATACAATTACATTCCTTTCTCCTCATTGAAAATTCACCAGGGAATAAATAACAAACACAACCTCCATTGTCTAGGACTTTTAAAAAGAATTTGCTGTTATTTCTATTCAGCAAATCTTCCTCCCCTTCCCTAACCCTTATTCTTTTCCATGGCAGTAAAACAGAAAAAAAAAAACTCCTTTATCATTTATCTTCTTTATACTGAAAGGGCATATTTTTCACAGTTTAATATATTGTGAGCATTTAGATACATTTCATTATCAATGATTTCTCATGGCTGATGGCATTCTACATAGGACCTAAAGAATTCTCAATTTTACTTTTCAGGGATAGGAGAAAATGCCTCCAGGTCTCCTAATTGCCATTATTTCCCCATTTTTCTTTCTCTCTCAACTTCCAGACAGAGCTATTCAAAATGCCATTTAATTTATTTGGCTGGTTTGCTCAGGCTTGCCATTTGATGCTACTTTCACTGCAAATGACAGTTGCTGAAAGACAAAGAGGACTTCTTTTCAGTAGGTGAGAATTTCAATTTCTTTTCAGTGGGAAAGGTAATTAGGGGGGTTGTCTTTGAAAATTCCCCTTCACATATTAACACTTCTTACTATTATATTTCCACATAAAGTTTCACCTAAGTTGCTGTGAAGGGCTGCACTGTAATTCCAATGTTCTTGGCTGTACTTTTCCACACTGCTCTGTCCCACGAGTTGACTGAGAATGTCATAGTATATCTCAAAAGTTCTCTCACTTTCACCCACCCAGTTCTGCTGTCTCCTAATGGAAACTTTTTAAGCAAAATGTGATAGCTAGGCAGATACCGTTCCACTTGGGAAAAGAAGCACACAGCTTCTTACCAAGACACTGGCATTCAGTTCCGCTTATATTTTTCCAGGAGTGATCTACATTACCCTTTACAGTCCTGTGCTATCAAGCCCAAGAATTAAAGAGCTGGAGACTCCCATGTCCACTTTCCATAAATGATAAAATGGAAGTCCAGCATTATATAAGTTTCTCCTGGGTTTTTATCTTGGGCATAAAGTATTAATCTCAGAAGCACTTCCCAAATAATGCTTTTTTGAAACATTTCCCATAACTGAGAAAGGAGTGAATTCACAATACCACCAGATCTGCATGGTCCATTTCCACTTCTTCTATCCAGCCATGTTCTGCATAATTCACCCACCCTGTAAGCATTGCACAGATGTGTCTGCTCCCCTTCTCCACATGGGACACTGCAGCTATGGTCACACAGTTTATTTTCTCGTCTGCCTTTTTAATCAGCTGGGAATGTTATTCTATCTTTTCTATGTGCAATGAGGAAAGGGGAAACAGTAGAAAACTAGGGTCAGATCCCAAGTGCAAGTAGGGAGGAACATACTGATCTGGCCAAGGAAGGTTGCAACTGAAGAGGTTAAAACAGCCTTGCTTAGATCTCTGTCTAATGGAGTCTCTTGGGGCCACAGCACCAGGGTATCCCAGAAAGGTTAAAAGACTAAGCAAAAGAAAATAGTACATTTGAGGACACTTAGAATGGTACTTTTCTAATTGCACCTACAATTTGGATCTTCTCAATGTCCAATATCAGGAAAAGAATTATATACTACTTCATACATCTTCCCTCAAATATATGCATTACACTGACAGTCTAGAAAGCCCATCATGCTTGCTGGAAGATTCTCTGCTAGTCTGGCAAAAGTCTGCACACTTTAGTGAAGCAAGGGTTATACCAGAAATATTAAACTGAGCTCAATAATCTGATACTTTTATAAATTGTACTCTTAATACAACTATGCAAACTTATCTAGACCTCTAGATACATGACCCTGGAAACTCTTGTAGAATTAGGGAGCTCATAAGGGGGTGGGAATTGGAATTACCTACTGAGACCAAAAGAAGCACAAGATACTTTTGACAAGACTTCCCAAATGTCTATTAAAGGCTATGCCTAGATATACTCCTGCTGTTATACCAGCTGCAGCACTCTTCATTTATGTGTCTTCAAGTCACCTTAATTGAGCTCATTTGTACATGTTGAAACAGTTCTGACTAAAAGGAAAACTTTTGGAAATCATTAACTTTACTTAATGAAGAAAGTACAGATTGTTATAACATATTTTGGAAAATACAAGCTGGTATGCTTTAAAAATTGTTGGCTTAATTTCAAACTAGAGCTCAGAGCTTGTTTTCTTTCTTCCATTTTTTGATGCAGGATAAAAATGAGTTCAGGCAAGTTAGGACATGTTTTATCATCACTATGGCTCTGAAGATTCACACAGAAGGGAAAAGAACTTTCAGTTTGGATAATGCAAATCAATATTGTATATTTTGTAAGCTGGATGAAATGAAAAAAAAAATACAGAGATTTAGGTAGAGTAAGCAGTCTTTAAAATATACAAAAAAGTTCTGAGCTAATCAAATGGCTGTGTACTGTTAATGCACACTCCAACCACAGAAGATGGGGCACTCTTCATTCCAATTTCCATTCATTTCCAATTCAATTTCTCCCTTTCAAAGACAGCTTGGGTAAAGACACTTTTCTAGCATATTCAACAGATAAACAGATATTTTTAAATATCCTAAAAGTTTTATCACACAGCACATATACAGCTGTGTATATTCCACATTTAAAGCCCTCCCAGATAAGATTATCTTCCTAATTAAAACATTTAAAAACCCAATGATCACTTCTTCATTCAACATCTTTTACACCCACAAATCTGCACACTTGTGTTGCATCCCGGAGTTTGGGTTTAGATTAGGGTTTTTAATTTATGTTAAAATAAGTCAAGTTCTGTAATCCCGCGTTTCCCCCGCGTTGTTCCCCCCCGCGGTTTCTGGCCCCATGTTGCTTGTTGCCGGATCCTTACCCCTGTGCCGCTCCTGTAACCACCCTGCTGTCCAGCCCCAGGAAACCCCGTGCTGGCCACTCCAAGCCACACGATCCCGCTCAGCCCGCGGCTCGGTGCCCACCCCTGCGGGGTTCTCTGGTTGGTCGCTGTTGCTGGCGTCACCGCCACGGCAGCCGCCCCTATTGGCCGGCAGGCCGTGGATCCTCTCGCCCCACCCCTCCATAAAACCCTATCCCGCCGGCACCTAGGCGCCATTTTCTCCCATGCGAGTACCGGGAGCGGTCGCGTCTTTCCATCGAACCGCGCCATGTGTGACCAATAAACCGTTCCTGCCAAGCACGGAGTAAATGGACAAATTCCTTACCTCTTTGCCGGATCCCTAGCGCACGGTAACAGAGGCTGGCCAGCCCACGCGCCCGAGACACAGAGCTGTGTCCGGGAACCCGCGGCAGCAAACCCCGGCAGCACGTGGAAGCTACGCCACAGCCGGGCTCCCAAGAGCCGCGTGCAGCCGGGGAGAGCAAAAACCCACGCCGCACACTTGTAAGCAAATAGCCCACTTCTGCAGCAGATTTTACCTATGCTAAAGAAGACGGGAATGGCAGAGCTACATCCTGAATCACTGCTTAGCACCCATTTACACAGTACTCTACCACCATCTCCAAGGACAGAGATTGAGTGAATGTGAGGCAGACTTGCTGTACCTCTCTGCCAGACATCCCTCACATCATGCAGGACTCCAGAAGGAGTAAATCTCTCTCTAAAATGTTGCTGAAGTGTTGTCTTCATCTCTGCACAGGCCCCTCACCTCTCTTCATACCTCCCTTTATCACCTTCCTGACAGCCAGAACAAGTGACCCTGAGATCCCAGCCCTAGATCCTCCCAAAGCCTGGGAGGGATTAGCAGGGGGCAATGAAGAGGGAAAGAAAAAATGTTAGCTTGAGTAAAAATGGATGACTCCAGAGGCCATAAAAGGCACCCCACGATGTGGGACAGTAAAATAGACAATGAGAAGAACTGGTCTGGATGGAAAGTGTGAGGGAATGAAAGAGATCCTGTTGCCACAAATCTCTGCCAAACCTTCCCTGTCCTTAAAATGCCCTGAGACCTACTCATGCCTCTGTCCCATCATCAGCTGCCAGAAGACCCCCACCATTAGTTCCACAGTCAAAGGGCCCTTGCAGCCACTTCTCAACCCTTCCTGCCTCAGAAGGACCTGCAATTCATCCCAGTCTCTCCTTGTCTTACCCTCTGTGATCTCCATAGCCCACTCATTTTGCTACATCTGTATTCATTTCTGTCATTACTAAGAAGCCTCTAGCTCCTCTTTTAGTTCAAACTAGAGCTTCAGAGCAAGCTACCAGAATTAACCACAGCAGAAAAACCTTGGAATACAGAAATCTGAATTATGAAGTGGCCTTAAACTACAAATATACAAGGTGGAAATGTAAATTTCCTATGTGCTAAAACAGTACACTTAGCTGGCTTGTTTTGAACAGACAGAAAATTCAAGGAAAAATGCAACTGTCACGGGCACGAATGACAGTTTTATTTTGTACCACATCAAGTTCAAACAAACTTCCCTGCAATTTTTGCATGTTTTTAGTTACAGAGATTAGGTCTCATTCCAGTGCCTGTGTGTTTTACTTGGAGCAACTATTAACTTCTCACCATTTAATTCCTGTTTTACTACAGCATGAAGCATACTGATAAAAAGATCAATTATTCAACACTGAAATTATATAAATCACATAAAATTCCAAAAGGTTGACACATATTTACCTTGTACTCTCCTTTCCACTCATAGTATTATTCAGTATGATCAACATTGCTCATCTCCCTGGTCTCTATCTGCTGTTAATCATGAATAGTGGGCCTCACATCTACCCTCGAAGACTAAATCAATCAGCACTGCTTTAAAACAATGCCTGTGCAGATTAATAGTAACTTGGAAAAGTTTCTTTTGTAAATCTCACTGTACCCCAGGATGACAGAAACCAGAGAGAGGAAAAAAGTCCTTCAAGACATTTTTTCTATGCTCCCCACAGGAGCATAGAAACAGGCCTAAGTTTTCTTCTACCACATATTGTGTTTTTCCAGAGCCAGACCAGTTCTAAATGAAGGAACACAGAAGCCTTGCAGGGCTCAGCCTATTTTCATGGGCAAAAAGCAGGGAAGAAAGTCAAGCCTTGATTATTATGGGGTTGCTTTTAGTGAAAAAAGATTGCTTTGTATTGCCATGGTGTAGCAATCTTCTTGAAAATTTTCTGCTTACCCTAAATTTTACTCCAGATGACTAGTACTGGCTACTTACAAGCAGACCTGGCTGGAGGAACCACTTTTAATCCAAAGATCTGAGCTTTGCAGTGCTGGAGGAGGTGCACTGGATTCTCCATGCAGAGAATGCACAGCAGGCAGCAAACCCTGCAGCGAACACGCTGCAGGACAGGCGAGCCAAGAAATGCTGCAGAACAAGGCAGTGCTCGAGCACACACGTCTCTAGCGGTAATTGCCCATTCTAGAGGCCACGTTGGTTTGTGTAACTGGGGGAGCTACACTCCCAGGCAGTCTCTTTGTGACTCTCACCCTGGGACACATGGCAACATTGGCCTTCCATTCTGTGTAGGCCCACCCCCCCAAAGCCCAACATTTTTGGATACTTCAAATACTCACTGCTATGCTAATGGGTGGATGTCACACATTATCAACACAAAATTTGAGTCAGTGAAGCTCTGAAATGTGTCAAGGGCTCATGGCACCAAGAGGCCTTCACCAGTCCATCCCCCAGCCAGAGCCCCCATGTCAGCCCTCTGGGGCCCCAGACCCTGTCCTGGTGATGCCACAGCCCAGCCCAACCTGGCCATGGGCCTCATCGAGCCAGCTCCCAGTGCAGGCCCAGGTCCCAGCCTGGCCTCAGCCCATTCCCAGGGAGATACCAGATGTGCAGGGCTGGGGCTGCCCTGGGGCCCCCCAGAGACTCTGCTCTGTGCTGGGGCAGTGGGACAGGCCAGGCTCATCCCTGCCACCCCTCCATGGGGAGCCCCCACTGCTGTACCTGGACAAAATTCATCCTTGAGATGATTCAGAGAAACTCTTGACGGGGTCCAGAGCAACAAAGCAGAAAAAACAAATGAAAGACATTTTATAAGGCACATCTTGGTTACTTCAAGCACTCTAGCCTGCCATGCCGCCAGGGGTGTGATGGAAAGCAGCTGAGAAGCAAGGAGCAGAAGATGCCTCAGGAACAGCATGTCTTCAGCAGGGTTACTGGGCTCAGCTCTGGTCATGTCAGCTCAAAGAAGAGAAAGAAGGCAGAAACAAAGACAGCTTAATAAAACAGATTACTAGGAGCATTGAAAGGGTCTCTTTTTTCATAAAGAGACACTGGAAAGATTGAATCACCTTTATTCAGTGCCTCTCCAAACACTAAGGGCAGAACACAGGACAGAAAATAGTAACAAATAATCTAGAAAGACAGGTTAGACCTTGTCTGTTCCTACTCTTATAAAATAGGAATGTTCAAAAAAGTGATCCTTTTGTGGACTAGGAAGCTAATTTCTGAAAGAAAAGAATGTGGTAGAATTTGCAATATAATTAACATTTACATTCATAAGAATAATACAAAGAATAACACAATAAAAGAATAAATATTGAGCAAAGCAGCAAAAAACTCTAGGTAATGGAGGTACCACCCAGACTCATTTCAGTCAGCTATTTCTGTAACTAGTTTGGCTAATAATTTGGCTAATAATTGCAGGCAAAACTTTGTTAAATGTAGTAGGACAAACTACAAATTTCAAAGTATATTTAAGAACTGAATTATATTCTGAGTACTTTACACAGTGATAATACAGCCAATATAGACATTAATTAAACCAAAGTAGTTCTGCCTCAATTACTTTCTGAGACACTCTGGTAATTACTGAGAACTCGAAGGAAACAATGTGATCCGCTTTGCAGAACTGTACTTCAAAACTAAGCTGAAATTTCCTAACATTTACCAATAAGTCAATTTACTGGCTGTGATGGTACCAAACCAAGACGTGATGTTCATCAGCAAATCACACACCACTGCTCTTAGACTTCAATGGCAAATGCAGTTTGAGCAGAAGGGAGAAGAATCACAAAATCTAGTATAAAAGTTAGGCATGTGAGTGAAATATTACAAATGGATGACTGAGCTGTGTTTACCTCACAGAGCTGGTTCTTTGATATGCATGATCATCATCAAGAGTGTATGAGTTCACAGGCTGTCCTCCTAGTTGTGACTGCCACCCCTGGAATCTTTAACGGACCTGGAGAGGTTGTTTAGTGTCTCTGACAACAGGAAGGCAGGATCACATTTGTCTTGAGAATTTCTGGTGATTGGCTGGACATCAAATGCTCAATTATGTGTACAATTAGACAGGACTTTCCCTACCAATTTAACCTAATCTGTCCTGCAGCAGCTCAGCAAGCTGGCTCTTGTCATATCTCCACTGGATGTGGAGAAGAGTTTGCTTCCCACCACTCTGCAGAAACCAATTACACAGTTAGTTAAAGATTGTTACCACATCTCTCATCAGTTTTTGCTTCCCTAGACTGCAACATTCCAGTTCTTTCACTCTTTTCCCAAAGATTATGTTTCCTAGATCTCTAACCACCTTTGGCTACTCATCTCATGCTGAACTAGTAAGACTGTGGGAAGTTTGGTGTCCGGAATCCCAGATAGTACTGATACCAGATACAAATCTCAAAGTCACAACTACCAAGAGATGCCATCACACATCTGCTACAATCCTGTTATGCATCCCTAAATGAAATTTTTGATTTTGCACATCTTTAACATGTTGTATCCTGTCAAAGTCCTCATGGTGAAAAATAAATTTCCTAAGGAAACTACTTAGCACAATTCTTCAAAGGAGTATTTTGTGTTCATCCTTTAGTTCAGTATTATGTATTTGAATAAATACTTGAGTGATATATATATAATAAGAACAACCACAATCAATAAGGTTTGGAGAAAATTTTCAAGTTTACTAACTCTGACAGATCCACAAGGCTTTCTCAGGTGTCTGAAAGCTGGAAGACTTTCAGAATCAACCAGTGCACTGGTTTCCCAGCCTTTTAATCCTCAAAGACCAGATCCTTTCAGCACAGTAAATACTATGTACATCTAAGCATTACACAGCTAAATAGTAATAATTAGAAGTGGCCCACAGAGCAATTTTCACTTTTCAGGTACAGAAACAAATATAATTGCAGTTATTATGAACTCATTTACTTCACTAATTCTTGTAAAGTCTGTACTCCCACGGCACAACCTATTAAAGAAGTTAATGTGGTACTGGTTACAGTGCAAGAATAAAGCAGGTTTCTGTATGGCACAGAAGGACATAGCAGGACATATATTATTTCATCTCGTGCTGATAAACTAGGCGAGGGAGGATGTCATGCTAGTCCAATCTGCTGCACGCACCGCAGTCACGTTGCAAAAAAAAAAAACAAAAAAAAAAAAAAAAAAACAAAAATAACCCAACCCTGCGTCAGTGACACAGTCCACTATCAGCTGCCTGCTAAGAAGGGGGCACAAGTTTCTGTATCTCAGCACCCCGCTCCCCGGCGCCCACGGTCCCCACGGCGGCTCCCGCGGCGGCTGCCCGGATGCGCAGCGGTGCCCGAGGCCGCCCGGGGGCTGCACCTGCCCGCGCCTGGCCCGTGTCTGTCCTCGTCCCCGGCTGCCCCTGCAGCGAGGGGAGCCCCGCAGGGATGCAGCCCCGCAGGGATGCAGCCCCGCAGGGATGCAGCACCACAGGGATGCAGCCCCGGGCAGCCCGCCCGGCCCCTGCGTCCCCGGGACCCCTCTGACCTGCAGGCGGCCGCTCGCCGTCCCTCCGCGGCCGCGGTGCCCCCACCCTGCCGCCGGCCGCTCTCGCTGCTGTGCCGCGCTCTGCCCTGCGCCCGCTCGACCGCGGCAGCCTCGGCCCCGCGGAGCCGCCCCGCCGGCAGCGCCGCCCCCGCCGGCCCCGCGCCCTGGCACGGCCCTGCCTGGCCCGGGACCAGCTCGAGTGCCGCCCCCGCCGTCCCGCATGGTCCCGGCTCGGACAGGCTTTCCCCGCTCTGGAACAGCATCCCGACCCAGGGCTGCATCGGGGATCAGCAAGCTGTTGGATACCAGAGGGACAGGCCAGTGGTTTGAAGTAGTTTGGTGATGTACTCCTGCCCATCATTCAGCATTTCTTCTCTAGGTGAAGGGACAGAATGACGTCTGGCCTCATAGATTGATGTATCCAGGAGACAGACTACTGGGAACACTTTGTGTTTGGACAATAAGCATATGACTTTCATGTCTAAAGGAGGTTTTACTAAAAGAAGGAGCTGATGTCCCTCACCACCTTCACAAAAACTTTGAGAATCTCCACACTTTAAAGAGGTGTGTAAGCCTGCCTGGCTCAGGTGAAGCACTACTTAAGACCTCTGGGGCCATTCCCTAATTATTTATTTACAGGTTGTACCTAGGTGATTGATGTTCCCCATGTCTGCCCCTACACATCCATGAAAGCTCTTAGAGAAACATCAGAGCTGTGTCACACAAGCCTTGCCCTTCTGTGACAGAATGTATATGGAGAAAAGCATGAAGTAAATAACACAGAAGTGTTAGTTTTCGTCAGACTGTGTGCCTGGCTAACATGGGTCAGAGGCTCATAGGTGCAAAGGGGAGTGCAGCTTCCCTAGTTCTCTGTGAATAAAGGACACCTACACTAGAAACCAGTGTGGCTTATGAATGCCAGCAGTCGCGAGCAGAGGCTCTTTGCTCTCATACTCAAGGCCCTTATCCCCCTCTGCCACTGCCATTTTCAGGGTCTGGGGCCAGCTCATTATCCGGATGCTTTTCCAAGACATTGTGGGTTATTTGTACTGTGGGCACACCAGTACCCATGACCGATTCAGCTATTTTGTGGTAAGAGTCCTCATCCACTCTCTTCCCTCAGATGTCTCCTGCTTGCCTTATACCCACTCCTGTGTAAAACCTTGTGTTTGCAAAGTTCATTCAGCCAGCAGACAAGTCTGGGTTCAAATGTAGCCCCATTATGCTTTAACAGGTAGCCTCTTTTGAGGATTACTGAAGCGCAGTGGATTTTTGTGAATGAACAAGGCAGGAAGTGTCTGTGTTACCCACTCACACACAACGTTTAGCCAAACACCTCCACACTTGACAGAAAGAGTTTTCACCTTTCAGTTAAGTGCAAATAAGACAGAAATTTTAAAAAGCAACCCTGCTGTTGTCTGCCTTCCCCAACACGGCAAAGGATCAAAAGATGCTTTTCTTTCTAAATTGTATCCCAGAAAAGCACTTCCTGGGGACAATTGAAAGGAACATCTTTCCCATCCTCCCTCTGCCCACCATATTTGGGAAACTGAGCAGCTCAGCCATGAACAAATGTATATCTCACCTTATGATGATGCAGTTTCATTGCTGTCAGTGAATTCATTCATATATATGTGTGTATATATACCTGTCTGAAGACACATACATATGTGTATTTTCTGTATAGTTTTTTCCACTTTAAAAAAGAGCCTCTAGAAGAGAGGTTTAAGAAATTCTACAAATGAACTACCACAGAGTAGACAATACCTACTTTAGCTAAAAAAGTTCATGAAAAATCTTAATAACTATACCATGGACAGAGTACATGATAGCAAATGCCAACTCTAAGAGGGTTTAAATCTGACAGAATCAATATTTTTTTGAAGTGTAGCACCTCTGGGCCATTTTTTATACGACGATGATATTTCTGTTTATAGCATGAAAAATTTCCCACCATTCATGGCCGATATATTGTGGCTCTTTAAACATGAATCATTTACAAACTTTGATGATGCTCTAACCAATCTATCTCCTATGACTGACTTTAGAAACATTATAACACTATATTTATAAACTTTGCCTTTAACTGAATCTACAGTTAAGCCTGGAAAATTGCAGTAATAAAGCAGTAGTCTTGACTTAAATCTACCATTGATCTCCCAGGCTTCACAAAAAAAAATCTTTTTTTTAAATTTACGCCAAAAAATGGGATAGAAGTATAAGAAGTATATAGAAGTATTGTTAGCCCTTATCCTGGTCATGGTAGAAGAGATGATGCACAAAGTGGATGTGAGCACAGCCCCCAGTAGATCATCATATTGCTACCATATTTAGTCATCCATTAAAATTTTCCTATTTTTAAATTATTAAAATGGTGATTTTTTTAACTCTTTACATGTCAGTAGCATTTGATGTTATTTCCTAAATAATGAGTCTGAAGAGGGGAAAAAAATGTTCTTATGTAAAGCATAAAACAGTATGGTGCCCAGTGAGGCCATGCAGAAATGAAATGAAATTAAAAGGCAGCATAAAATCTAAGCACAAATTGCATCCAAATTAGTCATTTTGAGGTCTCCACTACATTCCTATCTAGTTTCAGGCAATCAAAAATTGTGTCATCCTCCTCCCACACTGTGAAAGTTCTTGATGCCTTTCTTTGTCTCAGGATTCTGTGGTTTCAAATTAAGTTTCTGCTTATTTTACAATCAAGTTGCATTGGCCAAGGCTATGTAGACAGAAAATTGCTTCCTTGTGGAAACTCTCAGGAGGAACACTGGTATTACATAAATATACTGAAGATTGGATTAAGAAAAATACCTTTCAAAATTTATACACCTACTATTCTTCTATGTCTATTTTCTTCCTCCTGAAACAGGTATTGTAGCCCTTGTTCTTCCTTGCTCAGGAAGAATTTTATTTTTTCCCTTTTCTTTCCCTCTGTGACATTTTAAAGGATAAAATAGACAGGAACATAGCTGTGCTGTGTCAATGAAAAAGTTTGGAAATATAAAATGCACATCAATAAACATTTCATTATTACATAGGCCTACTGCTTTAATGACTTGCATACTCAAGTACTGCGCAAGTACTCAGAAGTACTTTACTCAAAAGTAGCTTTACTGAGAAGAATTCCATGGTGTGCATATTGGTGTGGATAGTGTTTGCAGAACATCATCCCAAGGATGTGAGTCATGGAGGTAGCATGACTCAGCACTGGAGAAACCATGTGAAAGTCAATTCTCCCAAGCCCCAATTAACCAGCCACAAATTCTCCTTTGTTTCCTCCCAGCTGCCACACAAGGCCCTCTCCCATGTCCTTCAGTGAGGAGAGGACATGGAGCAGGTGAACTGGTGGGGCATAAAAGACTGGTCATGAACCAGCATCTTTTAAATTCATATACTGTTCTGCATAATGGTCCAAAAAATACACATATTTAAATAATTTCCAATCAATAGTGTTCAGGTCATGTAGTTTGATTGAGTTACATCAACTTCTGTATTGTAGACAGCTACACTGATAAGCCTTATCTATGACCCTGAGATTAACTCAGGTGATGAAAGGATGATGCTAATAATACCAAAGTTTCAGGTTCAGTCCTAGTATGGGCTATTTGCTTAAGAGGGGGACTTGATAATTCTTGTGGATTCCTTCCAACTCTGAATATTCTGTGCTTCAAAATTAAAAATATTTTTTGCTAGCTTCAGACATCATTTCTGCTCTCAGGCTTGTCTGGCCTGAAGTTTCAGTGAAATTTGGTGCCTATTTTTACTTTTATCCACCCCTAAAATCAACCACTAAATAGTAGGAAGTCAGCTAGGAACCAATAAGCTCAGAGATAAATGTAGACACTGAGCCAGCTCAATTCACACCTGTATATGACAGATAATTCTCATGGGATCAAGCCCTCTCTGGTAAAGAGCAATAATTCTTCACACCTCAGCAGACATGCCATACATATGGTTCTGATAATCATATGTTTGCCTGTGAATGGCAAAATTTAGTAAGAGATTAGGCTGTGTTTGGGACACCAGGTCATTGGGACACAGGACATTAGGGTGTGTCACCTCATACCCTAATGAGGTTGCATTCTAGACAATGTCAAGATTTACAAAGGTGTTAAAAATGAGTGTTTTAAGGTCGCTTAAAGAATCACCGGCAAAACCAGATTTAATATAAAAGCAGTAGCACAACAAGGGGAACAGATGCACCACCTCAGTAGGAAATGCTAATAAACACAGGTTCTATAATAATTACACCACTTAGAATTTATGCTTCAGAGAACTAGCAATGCAAGACGTTTACTTAATTATGCTGTCAGCAACCACATCACATTCTCAAACCATTTCTGCAAGAGCAGGTTGTATTTTAAGGGACAAAAATTCAACAACCTTATGGCAAATCAATGTTTCTGTGTTTTCCATCACTTCTCCATAAACATACTTTGGTTTACCATAGTGGCATAGTCAATATTCTGAAATGAATTCTGCATCGTTACAGTGAGCAGGGACTGGGGCTGGTAAAAGAGAAACTAGAGCTAATGCATGAGAAGAAACAACTGGAAAATCGCAGCTGGAGCCCAGGATTTGCAAAACAGAAGTTTCCACAATCCCTGTCATTTAAGCCATTCCTTAAAATAAGCATGGTTGAAAAGCTATATTTCCAAAGTTTAAGTGACAACTCTTTACAGTTTAGTGATGCTAATGTAGGCACTCCAGGTTAGAGATACACACACTTAAATTAGCTATCCAGTTTCGGAACCCTGTCTCTTTGTGTAAACACTGAGCAGAGACTACTCCATGAACATTTAAACTAGATCTTTATATAAAATCTGGAATGAAATTACATAATGTCAGTAGCTCTCATGAATGAAATAGCTCTTTACAAAAGGGGTAGTGCATTTGATTTTCAGTTACTAGTCATTAGCACAGAAGACAAGAGTATTTAAAATGCACAGAAACTTCTAAACTTGGAAAATAGACATTTCTTGGACTTGTAAGATTTTACAGAAATATTAGATTTCTATCCATTCATAAAGATAAAAATAAGAGGCTCCCTATTTTTCACTGCACAATGCTATATTAGTTCAATAAGCACTTCGGCACCTTTGTAATTTTTTTAGAATTTAAACTAATAGAGGGCAGGTTAGATATAGGTTATATATAGATTAAATATTAGGAAGAAATACTAAAATGTGAGGAGAGTGAGACACTGGTACAGGTTGCCCAGAAAAGTTGTGGATGCCCCATTCCTGGAAGGGTTCCAGGCCAGGTTGGATGGAGTTTTGAGTGACCCAGTCTGATGGAAAGTGTCTCTGCCCATGGCACGAGGGTTGGACCAAGATGATTCAGGTCCCTTTTAATTCAAATCACTCTATGATTTTCAGAGTACATTGAGCGTGACTCAAGATACAGAATCTGTTCTCACTATATCATTTTCATTTAGTTGGATTGTACAGAAAGTTTGCCTGAATAAAATCACTGATTTGCCACGAGAAAAAAAAAAAAAAAAAAAAAAAAAAAAGAAAAGGATGAAAGTAGGATTAGTCACAGTTAAAAGGCTACATGTAGCAGACTCGTACTTTTTGTGCCCTGTGTGTGGGAACTTGCTAATTCAACAGCTGTTCTGAAACTCAGGTATCTTGTAAACCACATCATGAGATATTTTCTTCTCTTGTGAATTAATATAATCCATATTGATCAACTCGGAACTAAATTTAGAAGTGCTGTAGGCAAAACTTGTTTTAAATATATTTGCACTGGCTAGCACTCAAAACTTTTTCTGTGATGAGATCATTATCTTACAACAGCTTGATAACACACAGCTCCAAAATCTGAGTTTGACCTTGTGAGTTATGTAATAATCATTCTGGGAAACACCTCTATGGAGAAGTACTTCATTTTAGCAGTGGTTTCATTGGTGTTGCTTTGGATATAACAGGAACAAGATGAAAATCCAGTCCTGCCTCAAAATGCTGCTTTCCCAACTGTTCCCAACAGTTATGGCTGGTGACTTCTGCACAAAAAGGAAACAGACATCAGGATTTCTGATCTAGCACATTCAAGAACTGAAACAATAAACAGCCTTTAGGTAGTAATGTACATTAGAATTGTGTTTAAATATCAGTTCTTTTTTGCTCTTCATTAATAGATGATTCTCAATATGGAAAAGCTGTAACTTTAATAATTGCCTGGCTTGCTGTTTTTACTGCCAGCAGAAGACCAGATGCACAGGAAGGCAGCAGCTGATTGGGCAACTCCTGTAAGAGTCTACTCAAGAGATGAACTTTGAAGCCTGAGTGAAATTTTATAAATGGAACCATTTTATAAATGGTTCCTGATGAAGAAAGACATCACAGTGCAAAAACAATGATCAAGAGTAGCAAGTAATGAACAGAAACTGCATGGAAATTTCATGGAGGAATCTTTTTTTTCCAGAGGTAAAACCTGAATGATTGTCAACATAATCAGAAAATACTGAAGGACTTGAAGGTGCAGAAGTTTCACAAAAATGTCACTGGCCAGCTAAGTGAGAAAATATGTTTCTTAGCTGGCTCCAACCTGTGTGGTAGAGGTGCAGCAGACTTCAGAGGCATCAGACAGTAGAACAACCTATGCTGAGGATTGCCACCTTTCAGGAAAAGAAATTCTGGGGTTATTGGCGAGCTGGCAGCAGTTTTTAGAAGTAACTGGTCAGTCCCAAAGCTGCTGGGTTTCTTGTAGCACTTCTATCCAGACATCCATGGCTTGGAAGTGGTAGAGCTCTTCTCCTGGTTACTGACCCACACAAAAGAAGTGGTCAGGTAGTTGAGTTAAAGAAATTGTGCCTAATGCTAATCCTCTGCCATTGCAGACAAGAAGAGAAGTACAGCTTACTTTCCATGCTTTATTTCACACAAAATTGTTTTGTGTTGTTATAGTATTAAGGTTTCTAATCAAGGTGTTTTGGTAATGGATTTGATCCAAGTCATGAGAATCCTCAGTACTCTAACAGAGTAAGGGAGTTTCAGGATCATACTCAAGTGTTCAATGTCAGTAGAAAGAAGTGTGACCTCCTGACACAATGGTCTTGCATGCAGGATGACAGGAGAACATTCTGTCATTGCTCTCATTCTGAGCAAGAGCTCATAATAGATTTAGAAAGATAATAAATCAACATGCAAGTGCATTTGTAAGACTACAAAGCACTCTTTGAAACTGGGACTGCTCTTTTGCAGAATTTAGAGTCAAGCTAGATGAAGGATTCAGCTCCAAGGGAAAGGAATGACCAGAAGTAAGTGAAGCTAAAGAAAAAGGCATCATAAGAACAGTGTGTAACATGGTTTGTATTTCAGAGCTTATTAAAAAGGTAGAACCCAAAAGCAGCACTAGAATAAAAAGAAACCTAGGAACCAACTCAGCAGAAATGTCCATAGAAAACAGTGAAAGGAAATTAACACAGCAATTACTTTGTTTTTTGTCTCCTCCAAGTATAAAGAAGAGGTGAAGACATATGATGAGAAACAGCAGTAAAGTATAATTTATACAATATTGCTGGAAAAAAAAGCAGCCCCTCTCCCACCGGAGATCTTCTAGCATATCACATAGTAATTAAAAAGAAAATATATTTCATGTTAGAGGATGCTTGAAGCAGCAATCACCACCATCTTCTGCACTTAAAACTGTATCAAACATCTAATAGAGATATGAAGGTACATAAAGATTTCTGCTTACAAAAGTCTTCATTCACAAAAAGATAAGATCATCCACCTTGTTATGCAAGAGATACTTAGGAAAAAAAGATAAGGAACAGAATATATCCACAGTTTTAACTTACTGAATATATGGTTATCCTTCAAGTTGAATTATCATAGAGACATGGAAAGGGAAAGAAAAACCTCTGTTATGATAACCTGTGGACTGCTTCAGTGATGCAGAATTCCATTTAGACTCTTGAATGCACCAGGGATATTTCAGATGCTTGCAAAGAGTATAACCCAAGATCCAAGGATCAAAAAATATCCTCACATCCATAAATGACTTCATCTGTTCCCATTAAACATGGGTGGAACATCTGGTAGAAGTGGAAAGTACTCCAAATCTTTTTAAGAGCCAGGTTTTAAATTTGTGAGAAATAATGCTCACTTACAAAGGATCACACACTTTTCCTCAGACAAAAAGTCAGTGATGGGGGGCTGGAGCCTGGTGTCCAAAAACATGGAGAGAAAAATAATGACAAGTCCCTATATATGTGAGGAAGGCACAGTGAGGGCACATACAACTTTTGCAGAAAACAGAAAATACAAGCTACTTTTCTATACTCAGAAATAATCAAAATATTAATCCTGAACAAGGGAATGACTTCTAAATTATGCCATGACTGACTCATTCCAGCTACTTGCCATATACTTCTGATAAGTCAAACTTTTCTAGTAAGTATGTTTTTTGAAAAAACAAAATTGTCAAGCTCAACTGACACAGAACAAAAACTGTTGAAAACCAAAAATTAGAGAATTACAAAAGTTCATTGATTTGTTATGGAGATCCTCAATTTTTTTCCATACATTTACTTATTGAATACAGAACTAACAGATACATGGAACATAGAATTCAGAGTGAAGGATGCTAGGATGTTTGTGAATTCACAAGATGCCTAAATATTCATCCAAATAACACCACAATGATGGAAAGTGAACAGTGGTTAGTTATTTAAATTCAGCTGCAGACCTAGTGAGAGTAACTTCATCCCTGCCTTGGGATGACTTCTAAGAATGCCACTTTGTAAAGCGTATTTTCAGGAACACCGGAGAAGGCTTTCAGCTGACATAATTAGATGTGCTACCTGAGCAGCAGTACTCATCTCCTCTAAAGCCCCGAAAGCAAGTGGAAACATTCAAACAATTTTAAGCTGGATCCCATCAGTCTGAGTCCAACCACAGGCTAAGCCTATCATCAAATGCTGAACCTGACTGGGCTGATGACCATGGCTGCACGTGTCCAATGGTACGTCAGATGCACTCTATACAGATTCCTAAATGTATCAGAAAAATAAAATCAGTTTGAAAAATAAATTTCTGCTGGTTATTAAAGCAGTTACTGAAAGTCAATTAAAAAGTCAACCATTACTGTTAATACCTAAAAATATGGTAACTTGAGGTAAGCTGAAGTCAGGGAAGTCAATGAATCATAAGCAGGTGCAAAAAATATCATTAAGTCATAGTCCCCACCCTAAATAATTTCTTCCAGGTGTTTCCCTAATTTACTCTTAAAGGTGTCAAACAATGAAGAAGTCACATTTTATCAAGACAATATCTTATCAACTATATTTATCAATATTTTAAAAATATTTTCTTCTTATCCTTCTTTCATTTTGTGTTATTCCCAATATTATCTTATTCTTTTTTTACTTCAAATAAGATCATCTTCAATATTCTTTCAGTTCTCCAATTTTAAATGTAACAGTTCCATTTGCCATGTCCCTTTGCAAATATCAAGCAAATAATTCTTGTTTGCATTTCAAGAGCAACTTTTTTGTCATGTTAATTGAGAATTCATAATATTTCAGTTTTTATCATGACCTATGTACGACTGTCATTAAAGATACAGAAACAAAAGTGAGTTAAGGCAAAATCAGACATCACAAAATATTGCACCTGTACTATAATCTAGTCAATACTAGGAATATGCTTGATGTAGAGATAGATTTTATATGGATGAAAATCAGTGACAGAACTGCAATGGGTTTCCTTAGGGCTAGGATTTCAGAAAGGGGATCCTTTTCCCAATCAGTAAAGTTTAAACAAAAGTTAATCTTTCTTTCCTGCCCCTCCATCATTTGGTTCCTTGAGGAGATCCCTTCTCTTCTTCTGTGTGTATTATTTTCCTGGTTTTGCCTTTGCTCAATTATTTTTTCAAAAACATGTAAGTTCTGAGCAAATGAGAAAACAATGTTAAGCAGCATTACATTGCTACTTAAGTAAACTGCCTGGTTCATATTCTAGCCTTCCATATTAAAGCTGTATAATTACTGAAGTATAATAGTATAATCAAATTAAAATATTATTTATATACTTTCTATTGAAAATTCATATTCATCTATAAATTTATAGCAAATAAAATACAATTCGTGATTTTGAGTATAATAGATAAGAGTTCTGTGTTTATTCAAGATTTGCATTATGTTACAGTAGAAGATTTTAGAACAGAAACATAGACTTTTTATTCATATCCCATTATTCTAATACTACCTAGTTAAGCACAGAGTTTTTAATAGACTCCTTTTGCTAACTCCAAGAAACAGGCACTGGAAGTTAATTTTATACTAAATTCTTCTCTTCTTAACAATCTGTCAAACATTCACTTAACATAATATAATACAGACAGCTGTCAAAGTACAAGAAACAGGGGAATAGCAATACCATTAAAAATAGATAATGGAGATTTTTGTGAAAGGTTGTTATAAATTTAACTTAATCAGAAATTATTAAGGCAAGCCTAAGATTCAGTGGGTTTTTTTTTAACACAAATACCTGAAAAAACTCCAGGATATCAGACTTCTGGCACCTCCAGAAATAACAATTTTTCCCTTTCAGTCTGCCTAACACATACAAATTCCCACTAAGTAAATGGATTATTCCCCCTTCCATTTCAAGAGCTAAAATATGAGATATAGCCAGAAAAACAAGGAAAACATGAGGGGAAGATAGGGGAAAAAATCAGAAAGGAGGACATGAAATGGAATTGCATTTGAGGAGCTACAGACTCCTGAAATGGCATGATGCCTCTGTGACGCAAGGCTTGCCTTGCTCCCCAATGGCTCACTGAAATGGCTCAATGATTTTCTGACTCCTTTTCAAGTTTGCTGGATCCTGAGTGGTTCAGAAAACACTGAACCACTGAATTTTCTTTCCAGTTCTGTAGTTTTAAGTGCTACTGCTCAAAGTATAATCAAGTCCATCCTGTTATTACACAAGGTTCAGCAATAAACTGGTGTAATAAAATTGCGTCTCTGACATAAAATCTGATCCCAGTGTCTTTGGGAACTTGATTTCTGGAAACCTAGGAAGTGAAGCAAGACTAATACTTTCCTTCAAGATAAATAGATAATATTCTTGCAGTCATCACTGTTAATTGCCCTTTGACATATGAGAAAAAGATGGTAGATCACGTCTTGTGTGATACTGAGCAGGTTTTCCTTGGTAATGCATGTACCATATCAAACTGGCATCAAATAATTAAAAGGATGGTAGTTGAGAAGACAATACTTTAAAAAAGAAGTGTTAAGATGAACCTTACAGAAGAAAGGCAAAAATTAGCTTCTTTTTGAAAGGGTGCAGTCTTCCATCACATTATGCTGAGTTCTACCTTAACCCAAGGAAAAGAAAGGGATGTTATGCATAGGAGCTGTAAAAACCCCAAGCCCAAACACCAAATTGCTGTTATGAATGAGCCAAGTGAAGATGACTGTCATTGCAAGCTCTCAGCTGCCCCAAAGGGAGGGAGGGCAGGCAAGGTGTGGAGGTGGGACTGCAGGGTGAGTCATGCCAGGGTTCATTAACAGAAAGGTCACTGGGGAATGGAACAGGGACCAGCTGGCATTACTCAACTGCTCTGTGAGTTAACATTTCCCACACCCTGGCTTTTTTCTCCGATTCCAGTATGTCCTTCCACTCAGCATCTTTTATTCGGAAAATCTGGACTGTTTCCTTGGAAAATGTATACACTCAAGTTACTAGAAGCAGTTTTGTAAGCCACTGCATGTCCAAAGCTCATGTCAGCATCATACACTGTCCCTAAGAGCATAATTTCTTCTGGGCTGATAACAGTAGCCTATGAGTACTTGGTTCAATTTTTGTATAGATTAATGACAATTTAAGTTTAGCTAAACTTTGCCTTAAGTTTCTGTTGTTTATTTAAATAGTAAGGGGAGAAAAAAAGAAAAATAGTACAGAGGATAATAAAGATTATCCTATGTGTTCCATGAATAAAAATATTTCCATCCCACTGGCTGAGTGTAGAGTCTCTTAGATTTAATTTTCCTTACTACAGAAAGCAAGGGTGAAAAATAAACATATTTCACCATGTGTTATTTAAATACAGTAGGGCATTCCAAGTAACCTCGGCTATATGTTTAGAACTAAAAAAAAACCAACAAACCAACCAAATCATAATACCAGAGCTCTCTTCTTGTATATTTAATGTGTTCTGGGGCTTTTTCTTTATTTTTAAGACTGTGAAATTGGTATCCTTATTCTTCAAGCAAATTTTATGCTGAGCATTTTACACATCATCAAAATTAAATATTGACAAGACCTGATTAGGGTTAGTTTTCTGAGATGTTTTAATAACATTACAATTTTCATTCAGATTTCAAAACTTGGAATTATTCTAAGTGATATGCAGGAGATATTTAGATGATTTTTTTTTTTACAATACTGTGTTTTCACAATGCCACAACACCCAGAATTAAGCCTCATTGGAAGAATTTGTTTCTGCCATTAAATTTTGACCTGAATAATGTGCAATTCTTCAGTGAGTGTGCCCAACAGACTGACTTTCTTACATCTGGCATAAAAATATACAGACTATTGGAGAACATCCTCCTTTCCCCCACCACTCTTGCTGCTGCGTACCAGGATTGCTGCTATTCAGTGAAAAAACTCAACATAGCATTGTATTATTTGTATGTATCACACCTGTTAACAGAATGCTAATTTTTGTTTAGAAATTTCTACTGATTTTCAAATATAGATAAAACAAGTTGTGTGTAAGATTTATATGGAATACAGAATTTTTTGTAGTTAACTATGCATGTTCAGTGGAATCATAGCTTCATATTTTTACTCAAAGATTAGACACAATATAGCTATAAGCAGTTTTATCTAAAAATCACTACCATGTGGGTCAAAAAAACATGCAGATTATCATACTGGTGTGTACATATAACAGTAGAGTTCAAAGTGGAATAATACTGCCATAATTAGTTTTAAAAAGGGGAATAGGTCATGCCAGAACAAGATTGAACCGTTTCTTTCATCCAATTCATTCCAGAGATTGCAAAGTGTGCTGTCAAAGAGCTTGGGCTTGATATAGCTGACCTCATTTTAGTTATTACAACTTGGCATTCATGATCCTCTAAAGAAAGAATGCTAGAAATATGCTATTGGGAACTACCCTTGTAAATGAAAAGCATTCCAGGTCAATGGCCCTACATGCAGTTTGACATAACCCTCCAGATGCTGAGCTCAGCCCGTCCCACCACGTGCTCTGCCCACCTGCCAGGCAGCACAGTCTTTCTAAGAGCCACAGTCCTCACAGCCTCACAATAATAAAACACGTAATAAAGATGTTCTTGAGCCCTGAATTTAATAGGGCAAAAGTATTCATGGAGACTAACCATGCTGATTACTGCATCATTCTCCTGCCCAGGCAGTGCAAGAAAGCAGGAGCTCCACAAAGAGCACAGTAAAGGGAATAGAGTGAGTTATGAAGCAGGAGTGTTTGAAGGGCAGTGAAACAACAGATGTAAAAAACAAATTCTGATGACAAGGCCAAATTCTCTGTAAAAACATCCTAAACAATGACAACACTAGTTATATCTCTTTCTCAGAGATATTGTAGGGAATGTATTAAAAAAATAAATAAATTTTTTTAAAAACCCACAAAACACCAAAACAAAACAAGAGGTGAACCAAAATACTCTATTGTTACAAACCCTTTTATTATATTCTTATAAAACATTATATTCAGGATCTCTCAGGTCACTTAGGATTTGGGGGCTTTACAGTGGACAGATGAAGGATGTTCAGTTATCACAACAGGGTGTGCACACACCCATGGGAAGCGTGCTGGATCACAATGTGAGCTTTGCTTCTAACAGAATTACATATGACAGGAACATGTAGACTGTTTTACATTTAGTCTTTATTATAAAAATGTTCAAGGATAAAGCTTACTTCTTGGTTCTTAATTGCTTTCCAAGTCCCTAACTCCTGCCCCTTTACCTTCATTTTCACTGTGCTCACTTAAACTTGTCAGGTACTAACCACAGTAGGGTGGGAATTGTTAATCACTATTAAATTTATCAGCTTCCCTCTACATCTCTTAACTAGTTGCCCACTATTTTACATTGGGTTCAGCTCCTCTCTTAAACTGGTTTGAGTTACAAGCCCAAGTCAGACAAAGGAAGAGCTTCAGGCAAAAGTGATGAGCTCAAGGACCTGGATCACCTGAGCACAAGTACCTTTGGAAGGGCTCTTCATTCCATCAATACTAACAATTGCTTTTAGCTATGGCAACATTGGAGTAGACAGAACTTAAGACACCTCCCTGTATAATTTTTCCAAAGCAGCAAGTTCTGCTCAGAAAGGGAGCAGAACAGCAGAGCCTCCAGCTGCAGCCACAGCGTCTTCCATCAAAAGGGGTGGAAAGAAAAGGATCATAAGGCAGGGCAGTCCGGGCCCTCTTTTGCTCTGAAAATGCTGTTCCTGTAGTTGGTGAGGAAAAAAGAAAGAAGGGATGAGAATGTGCACATCCAGAAATCTACTTCTTACATACAGAAAGGGGAAGAGAGTTTAAAAAAACACCCTCTATCTAATACATTATCTCATAATATATTATTCTCAAACACATCTAGCTCAGGTGTCAGATATAGTGCTGCTAGAAAATAGTTTAGTGGCTAGACTTGTATGTCCTCCTGTTTGAGTACCATTTTTTTCTGATCTACTTCTGCCACCCAGTGGATATCTCATATGAAAATTCTCCTTTGTGTTTATTTCAAAAAATGTCCCAGAAAACATGTCCTTCTCTGTGTGATTATGAGCAGGTAGCTAATTCCAGGGTCTTAGTGGGCAGGAATACAGTGGAACATACATTTTCAGGGGCTTTGACATGTCTTTTAAGACTGGGTCTTTTCTCCCCACTCCCAGTTTTGCTCTTTTTCCTCAGTTTCACAGCTTTGAAGGAGATATAAGAAGACTCCTTCGGCATACAAGGTATTATCAAATAAATCTAGCTCATCAGAAAACAGAGAAGACACTCCAGTAATCACTGCCTGAAAAAAGCCCTTAGGAAAACAAATGATTTTTTTTCTAACAGCAGCTCAAATATCATGAAGTAAGAACACCTAGAGCCACACGCTGAAGTCAACAACAGACATAAAAACTGTGCCTAAGACAGCATTATCTATTATGTGCTTTGTATGATTAACTGAAGAAAAGCTGTGGTATAATAAATATAATCAATCTTGAATGAGCCATTTCCTAATATTAGAAAATTTATTTTCCAACATGGAAAATATTCTCATGAAGAACATGTTGCATTAAGATCGGTATCAAATTCACCTTCCATCTAAAAGGCTTCTTGAAACCTACTAAATCTCATATAAATCAATGGAAAAGTCCTAGCTGTTAGGTTTTTCTTCCACCACAAAATAACCTCAGATTTAAAAAGAGAAGGAATTACAAAATACTCTGAGCAAGGTCAGGCTCTGAAATCATCAGCTCAGCAAATCTTTATTTGTGACTAGCCGTAAAAGCTGTGGTATGAACAATTTAGTGTTTACAGGACTAGGACAAAGAAGCAAGCTCACAAGCTCCCTAAAAAATCAAGTATAACATTTCACCAATAAAGGTCTTTCATGTTCCATGTCAGTGCTTCAACTACATTTTCACTTGTGAAATGGGCCTATTTTTCTCCTCCACTACACTTACCTAGTGCCCAGGATATACAAGAATACCCCAGTGTCCTGGATAAACCACCAGCAAGTTTCTGTAGAGGGGGCAGCTGCTGGCACATTACTTCCTCATGCTGTCTGCAGAAGCAGAAGTTTGCACCAAGAACATTCTTTCACACACTTCTAATTGTAAGAATTTCTAGAAAAGGTAGTCCCTGTAGTTAAGGAGCTTTAGAAACATTAGGAAAATAAAGTAGAAACAGCTCCATCAAAAAATCTCACCAAAATGCTACCTAAATTCCCTGTAATTATCTGGTTAACAGTGTTTGGCTGTACTGCCTTCTTCTAGTATCCAGCTAAGGCTAAAATTATGTTTATAGTCATATCTTCAAATGTAGTTGTTTTAAAATATGGCTTTTACAAAAATAAGAAAAAATTTACAAGCAAATATCTGTGATCTTATCAGATTGGTTTAATTTCCTTGTAAGGCTAAATTCAGATTCAGCAAGCCACAAATCTTCCCTAGAAACATCCTTCTGTGTCTAACAACAGGGAAAGTTTTAGCCTCTCTATTTCTGTGACAGAAAAAAAAAAGAAGATAATTCAAAAACCACAAGTAACCAGAAACAAATTTCTGAAAGTCACCAGGAAAAGCTCGTGGTCAGTAAGGTGTCATTCCACAGAAATCCTGAAGCACCAGTTCAGTATTCACTCAGCAAGAAGAGAACTGTCTTTTGAGTCATTGGTATCACCACTTGCACACCAAGCCTTTCCCTACCACAGGACTTTCACATTTGTTTCTCTGTTTTGAAACCATAATTGGCAATAGCTGCAGTAGCAGGGAGCCTCACAGCAAAACAAATGAAGGTTGTTTCAGTATGTTTTGTCACCACTGATCCTTACACATCCCCATTATAGACTATTCTGCCCTTGTTTTCCTTCCATATCTTCTGCCAGCCTTTACACAGTTTGGCACACGGGGAGAACTGCCACAAGCTGCAGCTGGTCCAGACCCCTGGCAGGGCAGAGATGGCATTTGCTGCCTGACCAGCCTCTGCTGCCAGGAAAAAGAGAGGCTCTGTTCTGTTTCTCTTGCTCAACCAGAGTGCTAACCCCAGCCACTCCTGGTGTTTAGGTTTTCATGTTTTAAAGTTCATTATTTTGTATTTCCCAAAGCTTGTGGGACCTTGACTACTTACTCTGAGATGACTCACATTTGGTTGAAATTAGACAATGGAACGTGGAAAGACAACAGTAACACAAAACCTTCACGTGGGAGACAAGTCATAAAGTCTTCTCTGCTTTTGCTGTGGGCTGTCCTCTGTTTCAAGTCCTTCAGATACTCCCCAAAGGGAAAAAAGTAATTTGTACTACCAGCTGCCTTCAGTAATAACAATTTTATTGCTCTGTTGAAGTTAATGGCATGATGTTACATGTATTTCAACTTTAGATTCTAATAATACACTTAAACTGCAGGGGACATGCGTAGGTATTGCAGGGAGAATTTAAAACAGGCACAGTGCTGTCCTCCTTTGAAAGAGAAATGCATTCATAATACAGAAAATACTACAGCATTAAAAACCTGTCAACCAAAATAGCAATTTTATATTACTGATCTCATCTAATTTTTCAAGCAATTATGTAACTTTAAGCAATTTCCATGTCTTCATACAGACCAAGTTTCTTAGCCTAAGGTTCTGTGGATGTAAAGGAGTTACACAAAGGAAGCATCTAATATAATTTGTAAAAGAAGGTAATTCTCCTCCCTCATGAAGGTACTTCATCCTCTCTATATTTACCATTTAAATAAAGATAAAAAATTCATATAAAAGGTTTGATGAAAAAGTTGCATAGCTCCTTGTCAAGGTACTAACTTTCTCCTTAAAATTTAATGTTAGCTTGCTTGGTAGCAACATATGTCAGACTTTTTAAAGCACAATAGAAGGCAAATTCTATTCCATCCACATGTACCCTTTTCCAGCCTTTCTCACCTTAAACTACTATTGTCTGAAGAAGAAAACTGTTGTCTTTATTAAGGAAATAAAAAGAAAATTTATTCAGAGACCTATGAAAGTAGAAATCCATTAAAATTGTACAATTGTGCCACAACTCTGACAATTCAATACTCTATTGGATCACCTAGAACTCTGCTAACAATAGATAAATTAATTTTGTCATCTCTAAATGAATTTATTACTGTTAAATATTTTTAAATGACTGTGTGAAGCACAGCACCTTCTGTTCACCTTCTAGTTACACCTCGAGGCAGAAGATATTGTAGTTTTGCCCTGTAGCTCAGTACAGTCCTGGAGGTGCAAGGAGAAGATGCTGCCATTACTAACCCTAGGACTGATTCCCACAGCAGCCTATACTCTGAGTAACACTCATGGCTGAGAAACCAGCATTTCCAGTGCAGCCTACAGCATTTGGCAAATGTGACAGCTGAGCTTCAGAAACCTTCACATCACACACGTAGGACATGTAAGAGCACAGTGCAGATGAGATCAGGTAGCAGAGCATAGCCTACCATGACAGCAGTGCTCAAAACCTCTCAGCTTCCTCCATGTACTTTTAGGTCTGGCTGTTAGGATGACAGCTTGCTCAGAGTGACACCAGAATGGTTCAGTCCGTGAATTTTTTTTTTTTTCCCCACAGAGAATCATAAGTGTATGTTGACTTCTTAATGAGCGACTAAAATCCCAAATCCCACAGCAGCCATCCTCAACTCACCATGGCCCTTGCTTCCTCTCTGCTGAGAGGAGCCAAGCAAATCTTACACAAGGCCAGATTTCTGGAGCTCAGGTGCTTTTCCACAAGCAGAGGGGAGAGATGTGGGAAGACATTTGTAGATTTTTGTGGGATCACAGTGTGCAGCCAATCAAAAAATTGTGCTGACCACCTGCACCCTGGTGCTGCCCTGCTTCTCACCCTATTTGATTCAGAGCTGGCTTGGTAAGAGAAGGGTGGTACCTTGTTTTGATATCGAAACTGCAACAAGTGGCTGCTATATTTATAACTCTTTCAGACTGTCCTTTTTGCCCTTCATAGTTGTAGTAAAAGAAAAATGGACCATGAAAGGAAATTAGCAGCACTTCCATGTGGACATGGAAAGCTCCTCAGGGACAACTGACTATGTTTAAAGGTTATCTGGTGGCCTGGGGCTCCACGCCTTTGCTGAATGCTGCTGACACACTGGCTTTGCGGGTTTCCAGCGACACCAAGTTCAGCACTGTCTCCATGGTGGCAATGAAAAGGCATTACTTATTTTTGAGTTCTGATTTCCATCCAAAGGCAAATTTGCTGGCAAATGAGTTTCAGTGACTCTGCAAGCTGGGGAGGAACAAGCACTGGAGAGCTGGCAGGCCTTTTCTTCCCCTGCATCTGGGAAGAAGATTCCAAAGACAAAGGCTGTGCAGACATAGAGGAGGAGAGGAGGTGGAGAGAGACAGCCCGTCTGTGCCAAGTGCAGGCAACCAGCTGGGACTGCAGCAAGCAGCTCTTGGGAACACCACTTGCTTCTGGCTTTGCTTTTATTTTTTTGCTGTGTGAGGAACCACAAAGCTGCTTCTTCTCAGAGTATATTAGAAAGGCTGTAAATTCTTGTAGCAGAGCTGTCCCTTGGCAGACACTGCAAGTGCAATCACATAAATGTTTTGGGGCTCCTGCAATTCCCACATCAAGCAGGGCAACCATCCACCCCTCAGGAGGTGACCTACACAGCAGCAGGCTGGCTCACAGGCACAGCAACTCTGATCCATTCCTAAACCCCAACTCCCTTCTAAGTCCTCTCCACAGGCAGAACTCACTATGAGCATCAGTATCTTCATTTTGACAAAAAAAAAAAAAAAAAAACAGTTTCTAAATGTTCTTGCTTCATATACTGAGACTAAAATTTGCTCTTTCTGTTTATAAATTCATTTCAGCTGTGCAGTCAATAAAAAAAGCTGCATGTTCTCAGACAATCACAGAGAATTAGGGAGAACTGGCAAGCTAATATTAAATAATCACCAGGAAAAGCAATCATGAGAGGAAGCCTGCACTGCTGGGAAGAGAGCACAGCCCGGCTGTATCGGGAAGTTTCCGGCAGCCTTCCAAGCAGGCTTTATCTGCATCACAGAGAATTTCAAGTTTCTTTAAGAGTATCTCAGAGACACATAAAATAATTGTCTAACTACACACACCATGACACTAACTAGAAAACAGATACATGAGTAAAACAAACCCACATACCAAAGCCCTAGCCTTGTTCTGCCTCTGGACACAGCTTGTGGCCACTCAAGCACTGCAGCCACCGTGTCCATCAGCCTGGTGAAGCCACTGCTTCCACACAGGCCCCAACACTGCTCTGCTGGTTAAACTCATCTCTACATGTATCCAGTAGATTCCTCCCCTTAAACAAGATTTCAGGTCCTGTGGAGAAACTGCAGAGTCTTCTAATTGAATACAGACTAGGAGGCAATTACATCTCTACTGATTTCAACAATAAAATAATTTTCTTTTCAAATTGAAAATTCTAGGTCAAATACTCACTGTCTGCAGCTTTATGAGGAACAACACTCTTTTAATTCAAAGTATAGTACCTAATTTTACTCCAATTGCTGTCTTTCCCTCTTAATTTCTTACATTCAGTATCCACAAAAAATGGCAAAATTAATACAGTAAACTCTTTCACAAATAGCGGACTTAGTTAGTAACCACGACACTAAATTTACAGGAAAAAAAGGGTGTCACCAATACACAGGATTGTGTGACTTGTAGATAAAAAGCTCACAAGCATGAAAACTTTCTCCGGTTTTGAGCCCTACGGTCACCACTAGAGGGAGGAGCTGGATAAATAATACTTAATTCCATTTGCAAGAAAATCACTAACTAGTTGTAAAGAACTCCTAAGAGGGGTAACTCTGATATAAGAAAAAAGAAAAACAAGCTTTCCACAATTAAAAGCTCGATTATTCTAGTAAAAATCAAGAATCTTTTCCCCTATTTCTATAAGATCAATAAATGGATGATGTAGTTGGGGTGGGAATCTGCCTGAAGATTGTTAAAAATTCTCAGTAAAAGTGCTTTTGGCAGTTTTATTTACAAAACAAAACAAACAAACAAGCAAAAAAAGTCCCACCAAAATAAAAATAAAAAGATACTGACTGTAATGAAAAGAAGACATTCCTTAAGAGATTACACAAGGGTGGAAAACGGTGCACTAGGAAAAAAAGGTGGTTAAACTCTCAGAAAAATAACTCACTTGTGAGTGCCATCAGGGAAGCAGTCAGCATCACACACCGTCGGGTACCAGGAGGAAGAAAACAGTGACCCACCTGCCTGATCCACCAACCAAAAGAGCTGATGGCTTCACGGCAAAATATTGGAGAAGAGAAGAAGTAAGGAGAGTGTTGCACTCCTTACTTTATGAGATAGAATGGACCTTCTAACAATCAAGAAATAATTTTGCCTTATTACCTTTCTTGCTCAATGCTATCTTGTGCCAAGAACCATTAAAATCTTTCCTAAGCATGAGTGTTTGATCTGATGTCGTACAGAAGAGACATCAGTCAGTACATGAATGACAACATGGTTTTTGCTGCCAGAACTACTGATTTGCTGTAAATTCCACCTGAGCCCCAGACTGCCTGTCACAAACTCAAAAGGCCGCAGTGATGGGCTACTCGGATGGGAAGCCTTTTGGGTAAGCCACACTGCAAGAAAAATACACGTAAGGACTGTTGGAATATGCCTGCTGACAACTAGAGAAAAGATCCATTCAATAAATCGCACTTCCAAGGTTTCTCAAATGGCTATTTTCATCGTCCTCTAATGCAGCAGAGACATCCACATCACATTTTAAGATGAGTAGTTAAAGGATTTGGCTGCACGACATTTCCTGAGACTAATTACCCATATGCCTGGTAAGTTCAAGGAACAAAAGGTCACTATTTTAATTTTTATTCTTCAACAAACCTCTGCTGAAGACACCAGGGCCACTCTCCCTGCAACACTCAGCACCGCTCTGACAGCTGCACAGCAGGTGAGACTACCAAGAGCAGGTTGCCCACTTACCTGATCCTTTGAGGTTGTCTTCCAGCACAACCAAAGTGAGTGATCTCAAAGTGCTTTTATGTGTATTGATTGTATTAACACAATGATCTCTTTGTTTAGTAGTGTCTTGTCTCCTAAAAAAATATCACAGAGAGCTTGATTTATAACTTACATAGAGCTTTTCCTGTGATTCATGGTAGGATTTCTGTAGTGGGCTACATTTTGTGAGCTGAATTTTTCAACTGCAGCTATCTCATTTGCCCCAGACAATCTGAAATCCTGAAGAAGTTTGAATATTGCAGTCTGGAATTTTTTTTTTTTTTCATTTATTTGGGGTGGATCTTTACAAATTTCTCCATGGTAGAGTTTTCTGCCCATCTGTTTGACTTTAGGGGTGGAATTGTTATTTAGAGGCAGATACTTATGAAGAAGCACCTTGTGATTGCTGCCAGTAGAAAATATATCTGGTTTGGTTATTTCCTGGACTATATTTTAAAACTGTCAGGTTTGCAATTCAAAGGAACAAAGACACTCCTCTTCTTTCCAATAAAGGCTGAAGACCAAGGGCATCCACAGCTCTGGCACTGGTGATTCCCAAGGGGTTGTTGGCTGCCTCAGAGGAAGTCAGACAAAGACAAAATTATGGACTTGCCTCCTCATTGCCTACTAAAACCAGAAGTTTAAGATGGTTTGACTGGAGAACACACAGTCCCAGCTCCCCACATGTGAATCTGCACCTAAATTGATTACTTGATATCTCCCTTAAGAAAGCTCAATGTAGTTTTTATGAATTTCCTTCTTTTGGCTACCTGGTGCATTCTACAGTAAATGCACTTTCAAACCAACAGACTAGTCGGAAGGTATGAGACATTTCCTTCCCCAGCTCTAACAATGACTGCTTGCCCTGGGAAAAAAAATATCTGCTGTTCAGAGTTGCTTATTCCATAGACATTCCATTAGACACAAAAAGGGAGTGTTTTGTCAGGAAATGCATTTCTTATCCAGCTGCATGAAAGCCAATTGCATCTACTTAATTTATATGTGGGCTTCAGTTGTGTAATCGTAGCTGCAGTGTCTCTCTGCAAACCATGGACTGTGGCAGCACTGGATTGGCTGTGGAAATCTTGAAGCCATGCCCAGAGCTCAGCACCAGTGTTTCTGTACTGATACACAGCATGTTACACCAACTAAAGGACATTTATGATTTCAGAATACACTGAAAACCCACTCATAGATTTAGAAACAAATTTGGTGTGTTACTTTATAAAATAGCATAATCTTTGGATGTTTTCTATTCATTTTCATGAGAAAGTAAACCATTTTAAGCTTAATGTTAAATTGTATCCTAAATGAAGGTACAGTTCAGGATGTCTCTTAATTCTTCTATAGACAAAGGAAATAAACACATATAAATACATAATAACATATATACATGCATATATTAAAAAAGGAGGGTTATAATAAAAGAGGTCATTTTTAGTTCTGTGAGACTTAAGTCCATTTCTCTTAGGAAAAAAAAATAAAACAAACCCACAAAACAAGTTTTATTTTAGTATTATTTGTTGGGCTATTTCAATTTTAAAATATCATGGGTAATCTATGAAGAAATAGAATGGTTACTTTTCCATTTCCCTTCATCACAGCATGCTTATTGTAACAAAAATAGTATTTTTGACTAATTCTAAATGAGAAATTTCAGACATGAGGAAAAAGGAATGAGAGACCATTTTTATGTTTGCACACCTGTAGCATTGATTAAATACAGGCATAATGAAATACTGCAGAGTATCAGCAGTAGAACCACAACAACCTGAAATTGCACTGTATGAGTGGTATGATACATTATATATATCTATCATTCAGACATTTACTGGTGATTCTGATCACTATCAGTGATAGTCTGGTACAAACAACATCTTAAGCATTAGCCTTGACGTTATTTTTATACAAAAAAAAATATGTCTGAACATTAAAAAAAAAATGTTGATGACCTTATAAGTGTTCTTATTTAATGTGCTCTGAATCTCTGTCTAAACATACTCTACCCCTACACAGAACAAAAGATTTAGAAGTGCTACACCTGTAAATCTATAAAATCAGGGTCTAGAAATGTACACAATAATTCTTTTGAAATTTAGATTGAAGAATCCTCTGCAATAAGAAAGCAGCAGGTAGCATCTTCCATGGGTAGAACATTAACATAGCACCTCCTCACCTTTGGCAGAAAAATGATAGAATTTCAACCAACATGTGTTAAAACCTTTGAGAAGTGGGATAATCTGACCCTATTTTGCTGAGAAGTGAATTTAGGTGTTGAATGTAACACTTAAGAGTTTACTGTGAAAGTTTGCTCTAAAAAGTCAGCTTTCTGCTCTTCTACTGACTTTCACTAGATGATTATTGTAGCTGCCTTATTTTTTTTTCCCCATGGTTTTGATGATTTTCTCTTTCCTTTTCCTGAATTTAATTATCCAGACATGGATAACATTTTTCTACATTGGAAGATAAGATATTAAACAGATTTATTTCTTATCATTATCACTATAACAATCAGCCAAAATGAGTTTTCCTCTTTATTTATGGAAGGTAAAGATCAAAATTACTCATGTCAAAACAAATCTTGTAATTATTAAAAAGCCATTTTTACTAAAGTATGTGTATATTTACCTTAAAAGACAGCCTGAACATTTTGTACTTGATACCTTGGGGGAAAAAATTGCTTTTAATAGTCCTATAATACAACATTTTAAAAAAAAATCTCATATGAACTGGAGCTTAAATAGTTGTTCCTTTTTGTTGAATAAAATTCCTCATGCTGAATAAAATCACATATTGTTATGAAGAAAAGAGAGAGAAATCAAATGCAAGAATTCCTCTAACATAGTTAACCAAATGCTGTGTGTTAGTGGCAGTCACAAAGAACGGCCACCTGGTATGGATACACTGTGGTGGGTAGAACTTCTGCAATACAGAAAAGCAACATTACAAATACAACAACAACAACAACAAAACAAAACAGATTGTTGACATTTGGAGAAATAGTAAGGTAAAACTTGAACCAGGAGAGTAGCAGGATGATTATCAACTAGGATAAATTAAATCTAGCATAGTAGCTATTAAGTAGCTTTCAAACGAAGACTGGAGCTAAAATCTGTTCTGTCATAATCCTTTCAATTATAATACTGAGACAGCAACTACAAATTATATGAACATTATAAAAAAACCAAACGTGGCCATCCTTATACAAGCAGCTACCACCAGGTTTCAGGCTCTTCAGAGTCTGATTATTGTGTGGTTCATTTTTATTGTCTGATATGAATCATGCCTAGTTTCTTGGACCGAAAACAAACAGATTAATGTTTCTTGTTCTTGTTTGCACTTCCTCTGTTTCATACGAAAATGTCAGAACAAAATAAGTGGTGAAAATATTCATAGCCAAACTCAACAACTGTCCCTTGCCACAGTGGGCCAGCTTGATATATGCTCTGCAATATACAAATGGAAACCTAATGAGTTCCAAAGGAAGTGTTCTGCCACAACATGTGTCAAGCCTATGGTCATCAAAAATGCCCCTTACACAGGAAACTTCCCAACTGTAGGTACACAGTGAATATTTGTTCCAGCCTTCTCAGCAACCAATTTTGACCCCTATCCATGCAGGTCTGTTACTTCTTTGGTGTTTTTGCAAATCCCCTTCCCTTCTAAGCTGTCCTTTCTCTACTTTCACAAGAATGTTTTGCCCTTCAGTCCCAGTGACTGCCTCAGTGTCCTGGTTTGATAAAGCAATTCCTTCAGGCTATCATCTCAAACATTATTCAAACTAGAAAATATTTTAATAATAAATGTTTCTAGATACAATACTGATGTTAGTGCTCTGCCAAGGACTACAGCAGGTACAAAGTTGCTAATGAATTAATGGCAAGGTCAACATGACATCATTGCTATAAAACACAGAAGTTATGTACAATGACTAAGCACAAAATCCATCCACAGGCATAGATGCCTGCAGATATCTCATATTCATAAACCAAAATATTACAGGAGTAGAGAAAGGAGTAATTTTTTTCCTATTTCCAGGTACCTGTGCACAAACCCCCACTTCTGTATTGCTCTTCTGATTAGGGTAGAAAGAGTAAATCCCTCTGGACCCTGAATGTGCAATTTCTGGACAATTTCTGGTCCACACCTTCATAGGCAGCTGATGGGTCACTCTGTTCTAGCAGGCAGATCCTTAATATTTTTCAGTTTACAATCGCAACCATCCAGTTTTAGCTTCAAAACCCCCTGTAATGTTCAGCTGAGGTAGAACACACATCTTCAATTGCATCTGAAGTAAAATGGTCCCATGGTACCGTGCTTGCTGGGATATACTGTTGCTAGTCCAGTGGAGGGCAGCAAAATATTTACTAAATATTCCTCCTTTAATGTCCTCATCACTGAGTTGTGTCAACAAATGACTTCATAAAAACATTGGAAGGGTTCAGTACTTCTTCGTTTGGTTTACAAGACCTTACTTATTTATTTATTTTAATCAGAGATAAGTTTTTAGAATCTCTGAGACTATTTTCACTTCAGAGATCATGCCTTAAAACAAATAGTGCTGGCTGTATAAATAATTCGGTGGTACTCCCATTCTTCCCAAAACTAATGACATCTGTATCAAGAGGAGGAAGGTACTGTGCTCTGCCTTGAAGCCAGTTAGTCGGATCTCTGAAATGCTTGTGTAAATTTACCAATGGTTTAAATGCAACTGCAAATCTCCAGCACAGCTGTACTGGCATACTGATCATCTTGCATCATTCATTTGCTCTGAGCACACGTTATCTCAGCTTTTAGCTTAACAGAAAGGGGAGTCAGCAGCACTAATGGAATACTTTGAAGGCTGTTCTAAGCTGGAAGTCAAATTTAAAAAAGGAAAATATTTTAATGAATCTGGTAATGGATTTTGTGCAGTTCTCATTAGTATAATCTGACTAGCAGATATATCTAGTTTACATTGATTTTTCATGGAAAGCTACTGATAATAATCTCTCTTGTAAGGACAGACTGACTGCAGAAAGACTGCTGAAAATAAAATACAGCCTGCCTAAAAGTCTTCAGTCTAAATCACAAAAGCTGTAAAAGATTTTTAATTAAAGAATGCACATGTGCTTTACAGCTTGCAAAAAATTCACTCTTCTCATTATATGGTTGGGGTATCCTTCTGGAAATAAGCTCTCCTACTGATTTTTATAAGGACAACAAGGAAGAAGGTAGAACAAAGAGTCACCACAAAATGGTTTGCAGTCAGCTAGGGTACAGAGGCAGATGCATTTGCCTCCAGCATCTGCTCAGGCTTTACACTGAGCTGGTAATACCTGTGCCACAGAGCAGCTCCAGCAGTGGAGTTTGCCCTGGCAGGAGAGCAGAACAGATGCCCATGTCCCAAGGGTCACAACTGTTGTGCTTCTGGTGCTGGTTTTAAGCACTCAGTTCATGAGCTTGGGCTGAAATATTGAGGAGCACATGCACACACTATGGACAGAAATTTGAACCATGCAGGGGAGTTTTCCTGGCAAATACTGGCAAAATTCAGTGGCTTAAATTGTAAATTAAGCAAAGAGTTATCATCTGGATGAAGCTATATATCAGTAAGCACTGATAAGGAAAGGTATATATCAGAAACATAGTGAGTGCACTGGAGAGCCCCTCTGACACCATAAAACAGGCTGTAAGGAAAACACAGTTAAATTATTCCTGATTATATCCCTAGGAATTCAGGACAGAGTAGCCTGAGCAAAAGCAGAAATTTTCAGAAACAGAAAAGATTTTGCTGTGTTTCTCACTAAGATATTGGCAGCTGATTGTACTGTAAATACTCAGCTGCAGACAGTGAAAGAGAAGAAAATAACCATGCAACAGAACTGCTGAAGAGCAAAGAGCCAGGACTGGGGGTGGGGGATGGAAGAGAGCAGGGCTCTTCTGCAGGACTGTCCTACAACCAGCAGCAGTGTATTTGCAGCTGATGCTTTAGATAAGGTAAACTTCTTGGTAGCAGAGTGAAAGTGCAAAAGAGATGGGAGATCTCTTAGTAAGAGGTGCAGTTTCAATCAGGGAAGGGGAATTCACTGACAGGACACACACATAGAATTTTATGGAGCATTATTCCTAAATTTAAAAATTCCTGAAGTAGAATGAAGATCCTACTTCCTCTGGGAGCTAAATGAACTATCCATAAGAAATACCCACATAGGACATCAGTATATATAATACATCTTGAGTACTTACAATGCACAAAGTACCTGTACACACACCTAAATTATACTTCATGCTCACACCTGACTCTGGCAAATTATTTTTACTGGCACATGCTGTAGTAATTATCATTACAGGTAACACAACGCCCACAGAGCCAGTGCTGGCAGAGTGGAAATCCTGCAAAAGAGAAGTGCTCTACTCTACAGAATGCAGGGGTTGACAGTAACTGTCCCAGTGCTGTGTTTGTAAGGTCACCAGGGCCTGATGAAGAGCCTGGGCAGGTTTAATTCAGTGCAGTTGTTTCTCAGTTGGAAAACATGAATATTATTTCTAAAGCATATGGAGCTGTCTTAAGTGGTTGTTTACAGTAGTATTAATTTCTATGGGGCCTGATCAGATGGAAAAGTTAAAAGGAACAAAGCCGGAAAAGTGAAACAATAGCAGAGAGAAGGAGTGGCCCAGTGCACACAATAACCAGGTTCACAGCTGCTAAAAAACATCTCACCCACCCGGCTCTCTGGGACTGAACTGTCCTGCCAAGCTTGTCAGAGAGACACCCATGCAAACACTGAAGCTAGAGTCTTTCCTTTCCAGATTTTGCTGGCTTCCTGTGGGGCCTGGGGGTGTCACCCTGTCCTGCTCACAGTGTATTCCCTACTGCTTTTGCTGTGAGGTTCTACTTAGCTTCCACCGATCTCTGCCTGCTTAACTCTGATGCGTTTATAGCACTAAGTGCCAGCAAAGGATCAGGAGCTTCCTTTCAGCCTTGACAAAACATACATTTATACCACTGGGGTGAGAATCAGCACAGTTTCTTCACAGCTGCAGTCTGGCACTGCATACTGAGGTGTCACTTGTTTTGGCTATGCCTGGCCTGATTCCCCCAGTATCTTCCCTGCCTTAAACTGCTAGATTACCTCCACTTCATGCAAAAATACAAGCAAGAGATGATGCCTTTTAGTCTTCTATGAGGTCCTTCCCCCACATCTACAACTGGCTCATTGCTGTCCTTTATTGTCTCTCCTTTTTAGCTCAGTATTTTTGCCAGGATAGCAGGCAGCTCACTTGCAGCAACAGCTCAGACCTGGAATACAGCAAACCGACTGTGGTTTAAAGTTCACCTGGGAGCACAGAGTTCTGATCAGCCCAAAATGCATGAAGCAAAGTCTAAATACATTAATTTGGATATATGACAGCACTGACACCACAGACTAACCTGTATTTCTACCCAGATTTTCCAGGCACAAACACAGAGTATCTGCTAAGAGTCTCTCAGTTGCAACTATCCTTCTAACTGGGGTTGTAGAAAACAGAACAAGAATTATTTTCAAACCTAGCACAACAGTGGTTTGTACTCTTTTCCTGCAGCGAGAGATTTAACCCACTGGAAAAAAATACACTAGGTACAAGTATATTTCAATAAACAGCTCATGGAGAGCCCAGAAACAAGCAGTAAATAGGCAGAAGTAAGACACTTCTTGCATTTGATAGATGCTTAGGCAATGCAGCATGGTTCTGTTCAGGACAATTAGAGTTTTCCTGTCTGGCAACCGGGGTCCAGCAGGGCCAAGGACAGCGAGGGGGCAGCCAGGGCTCCTGCCCTGGTTCAGCAGCACCTTGCTGCCCGGAGCTCTGTTTCCTGAGCTACACGCAGCGGTGGCAAAGCTGCAGCTGGGAACAGAAAAGCATCTTGCCAAGCACGGGAGCGAACGCCGCCTGGGAGGAGACACCTCGCAGCTGCGACAAACAACCTGGGCATGCCCAGGGAACCAAGAAGCCGGAGGTGCCGAAGAATGGCAGCAGCGGAGCAGCAGGACACAATGCCAGCTCTGCAGGGGCTCCTGCGCCAAATGAGGGCCCGGGTCTCCAGGAGGGAGAGAGGGAGATGCCTATCTCACAGCTTTCCTAGCGGCTCGGAGCCCGAGCTGAAGAATGGCTCCTTTGTCTCGGCCCCTCATTGGGTCTAAAAGCCGTGAGTCATGAGGCCAGATGGCCGGGGCAGCCTCCAGGAACGCGGGGGGGAGGAAAAGAAGGAAAGCTTCATTCCTGAAGTTTGCACTGATCCCTCAGTTTGCACTCCCCCCCACTGCAGAGAGCGCACAGCGCCTGAGGGGTGACTGAGGGTCCCAGGCACTCCCAGGGAAGGAGGAGAGCTGGGGATGCACCTTCAGAGAAATGGATTTATCTGCTTGGAGCTGCGTGGGAGATGTGTGTGAGTTCCAAGTGCAGCTGGTGAGCGGGGTCTCCATTCCCTCGCCATGCCAGCAAAAAACCCACTTTCGGAAGAAAGCCCCGTAACCTCGTGGTCCCTGAGAGGCATCACTCGGGGAGCTGCCCAAAATAGAAACTCCATAGTGAGTGCCAGAGGCAGCGAGGCTGTGTAACTAAGAAAATGGATGAAAAACAAGTGCTGAGCAACAGAGAGGTATTTTTGTATTAACCCTGCCAAATGGATTATTTATACCCTAATCTTCTGCTGTTGGTATGACTGAGCTTTTTAAAGGAAAGTTGCAGCCAGCTTCTTCTGGTTATTTAATGAGGCAGATAAGCTCATGTCTTAAATCAGTTCCACCAACCTCTGGCTGCCATCCCATATATACGGATTTCAGGAAAATTCTTAAGGAAGGCAGAAAGTGACAGTTTACAAAGAGTGATTCTGGGAACAACGGGGCATAAGGACTGTCCAGACTGTAAACAGACCTTAAGCAGCAAAACTACATCAAGTGCTCAAAGTGTCTTGCTTCAAGAGAAACATCCATGGCATGGTATGCTGGTTAGGGGAACTGGATCCTGGAAAGGAGTGAACTCTGCCCAAGCAGTCTTTGTTGCCCAGAGAGTGTCAGTGAAAGCTGAAAGGCAAGGAGGCAAATATACATAAACAAAACAGGGTTCTCCAGTTCATGGGAGCAGGGTGCCCTGGCATTAACACACAGAGCACTTGAAGAACAGAAAAAAAGACAAAAGCTTAGACTGCAGAAACCATCCTGAAAGGTTCAGGGCAAAGTCATTTCTATACTGAACAGCATCTATAGCAGCATCTAAACAGCAACACCCACAGAGCTGACACCTACCTTGGAGCCCACGCCTGCCTTCAGATGCCTCCTTTTCAAAGCCCTAGAGCCCCTCTTCTGCATTACCAAAACCCTGGGTGACTGAAACCACCTACATGGGATGAGCAACAGCTTCTGCCTTTTTCACATTAGTTCTGTTCATGTCATGGTGGACAAATGGTCACCTTCATTATCCTTAAGAGACAATGCAGCTCACCACAGCTGCTAAAAAACTGAGCTAAATCCTTCCAGGCATACTTTGGATATTTACACAGCAGAATGAATGTATAGTCATTTATTACAGAATCCTAATAATGGGCTTCCGTCATGTTCCCCTAAAATTTAATAGAAGTCTCCTTTACCTCAATTTAAGAACATTGCTTCTTGTGCTTTTTTCCCCTTGGAATATCATTTATTCCCTTCCTACTTGGAGTATCACTTAAAATATTTTAACAAACATTGTTGTCACACCTCTCCTCAGTCTTCTTTTCTCTAGACTAAATATCACCACTGCCTTCAACTTATAGGACATGATTTTTTAAACCTCTGTCTTTCCATTTCTTTGTTTCTGAACTCTGTCCAGCTCTGGTCCATATCTTTCCTGAGTGAAGCATCCACAGAATCAGACCTGAAATTTCACCAATACTTTAACTACTAAAATAGTCACTTGTGACAAAATAGGACTTGGGATGTTACCAAACAGTTGGGAAGGAATCTGATGTCTCTGTGTAGAAAACAAGTCCAGATATGAGGGTAGACTTGGCAGAATAGGTGATACCTCTTACTACTTTATACAGACTTGATAGTGAATTTGAGCTGATTCACACACAATACTCTACTACAACTATTTCAATGAAATGAGAGTATTTCTGTTGCTGATCTGTTTTTTTTTTTTTAACTGGAATTACTTCTTGAGCACCAAAGTACTTCTTGATATATTATTAAAATCTATACCAATAGGAAAACTAAGGAGCAAGTACTACAAGTAAACTTACTTATTACAAAGGCATATGCTGAAACAGATTCACTGGTGAAAACTGGTAATAGTTTCCTAACTTTGTGAGGAGAAACTTAAGGGTATTAAACAAATGTCACCATAACCAGGGGAAAATACCATAATGGGATTTAAGACTTATGTTTAATTATTTGCTCTGCCTAATTATCTAGTGGACTCTGATAGAATCCTCACTGGCTGATGTTTTAGTTACTTTTCTTGAGTACTGAGATTTGCAAAACTTTATCCACAGCTTGCAATTCCTCTATTTTTTTCCTCTTTGGCATGAAATTTAGCATCTAATCACACTTTTTACATTTGGCTTATGATTGCCTACCAAACTATTTCTGAGGGCAGAATCTGACTCATACGATCTGGCATCATCATCCCCCCAGGACTGCATGTTTGTCTCAACCAGCCCAGCTTTATATTAAAAGCAACATTTGAAAAATTACCTACACTTCAAATCCTAAAATACCTTCATTTGTCCTTATCAAAAAGGCAGGTCTCTTGAGCTGCTTTCACCTGTCAGTCAAACTTCTGGCAGCTTTGCACCAAAGCTGTTAAGCTTCTCTGTTTTCTTATTCACCCATGTGTCTCTTTTCTTCTTGATACCTTCATTATCTCTGCTACTTTCTTTGTGGTCTTGTCATTAATTATGGACTCTTTTTTTTTTAGTCACATTTCTAAGAGGAGAGAAACAAGGAGCCTGAGTGAATGTTTAGAATTGGCAAATGGGTGTGTTAGCAGACACTGAGGAAAGACCCTTGTGGGACTGAGAAGCATGATACCTTCATTTGGCACTCCATTAACATCAAAACTCTTTACCAACAGGTTTATACCAGACTATTCTGGGAGCTGGTTAGATTCCTGGTTTTAAATGGATGCATACCTTCCCACCCTAACTTTAGAAACTGGCTTGGTTACAAGCTTTACAATTTCTTCTCCTATTAGCTCTTTCTTTCACGTTCTAGAGAAATAATGTGAAGTTCCCACAAAACATGCAAAGATTTTCCAGATTTGGAAGCTGCAGAGAGCACTGCTGTGGGGAACTCACCCAGGTCTTGCACCTAACCCAGGAGACTTGTAATCACCCAGAAGCTGATGCAGAGTAACACTTTAAATTCTCAGCTAAACCTAACAATCTTGTGAGCAACAAAATTAACAAAAGAAAATAAAATTGATCAAACAAAGAGAAAAAGAAAACAATAATTTTTCTTTTTTGTTGAAATTGAATTTGGGTTGCTTACCCCACAGAGAGAAAGACATCTGTGTTGAACAGGCTGAAGTTGAAATTTTCTGTATACAGCATTTAACACCAAGTCTCCTCTGAAATTTTAAAGAAATAAAATAAATTCTATCCAAGAAATAAGGAATTGCACAGGAGAATGAAAACCCTAGATAATGTATGTCTTCCAGAAGGAAGAGGCAAAATAAGCACGTTGCACAGAGACCAAAATGTCTTGTGTAGCTGGCAGGGCTCAGCACAGACTGTTCCAGCAGCAGGTTGTGTGCATGTCTCATTCCATTCTGACAGTGCCCTGAGGCCAATGTGCCCAGAGTGATAAAAGTTACTGAAATAATCCCATCTCTGCAGGCTGCAGCTGAGGTGAGGACAGGGGGATCAGTGCTGGAGAGGGTTTGGGGCATGTCCCAGCAGGCTTTCAGTGCTCCTCAGGGATGGGCACCAGCCCGGAACCGCTGGCCCGCAGCCCGCTGAGGGGCTGTTATCTTGTGCAGGCACAACTCACACCATTAGCCAATCCACTTCTGGGCCAGGAGAGATCCTGATAGCTGCTGGGCGTGCTACCTGTGCTAACAAGCCCTTCAAAGGCACTAAGTGTATTAGTAACAAAAATTGAAGCCACCCATGAAGCAAGCAGTGCCTGGAGAGCCAAGGATGCCAGCAACACCTTAGGATGAGCAGTCAGGCCCTTCCACTGCCTGTAATTTAACATTTCTACCCATCTCCTAGCATGACAAGCCAGCATAAGCACTGCTTCCCAGGAGCATTCAGTGGTGTAGCACAGAGCAGCACTGCACTTAATCCCGTCATCCAAATTCTTCGTTGATCTTGGAAAAGACGCCAGAATACTGCAGGAGGAGCTGGCCTAATTGCTTCCTTTCATTACCATCTATGGATGCTTCTGTCAAGCTAACCTTCTCTGCTGACTGGGCTTCTTTACAGCTCCTGACCTTCAGCCTCATGAGAGGGTTGGAGATACAGCTTCATTGTCCACTTCGCCCACAGTCTATTTTTTAGCCTCTTTTAACACTCTCTGCCCATCATGGTCATTCAAAGTAGTTATTCTTTTCCACAACTAACCCTGCTGCCCTGTCTAAGGTGCAGGTTTTATGAAGAATATTTTGGACCGGGTATTTTCTACTTCAAACAGACAAGAGGCCTTTTCAATTTTTTTTTTTTTAAGCTTTCCAGGTATTTTTTTGCTTGACAGCTGAGTTTTACTTCTAAATTCCTACAGCAAAGAATTCTTTTTCTGCAAAGTAGATATGGCATAGAGATCACCAAAGACCTATAAGCATCCCACCTCCTTCCTCATTCCCAGTACTCTGTGTTGGTTTTACTAGTCATCAGTGTTTAAATAAAGTTTAGTAGAATATCTGTAACACCTGTGGTAGAAAATTGCTCCGTATTCGACAGCATTAGAAACAGCAGCAGAATTACTACAGAAATTGCATGGCCTCAAGTAATTTGCTGGGCACAGAGTTAAACAGGTACTGTTTTTCTAGACTTCATTGTGGCCTTTAATTACTGATCAGACACTGAAATTTGTATAGTAAAGTTTTTCTTCCCTTGAGGTCTATCTTTCTTTTTAACCCTAAGAGTAGAGTTGTTTCAGATCCCCAGTCCAACAACACCATGACCTGATTCCAGCAGAGAGCGTAGAGCAGTCCCTTCTGCCAGAGGTGGTCACTCTTCACCATCATAAGACAGTTGTCTTGGTGCAGCATCCCTTGATCTTGGCAATTTTATCTCAGTCCTTTGGATGCCAAGAGAAAAATGGAAAATCTGTAGAGCACAGATTTCTCAGGCCCACATGCATGGCCTGTGAATTTGTGTGACAGGAAAGCTGTGATGTCCAGATAGACAAACCAACACTTTGTTGGAAACTGCATTTCCAACAACTGGAACAATTACAGCATACCCAGCAGGATAGGACTCCCTTCAACATATTTGAATAGAAACAACACAAATAACAGAAGATGACCACAACCATTTTTGACTGAGTACTACTTAGAAGACTAGCACCTGAAAGCTATAGGAATTAATTTTTTAAATGCTTTTTCCACCTGGACAGCAACCACACCAAAACAAGGAAAGTTGATACAGAAAGAAGGCACAGACTTAAAAAAAAATAGATAAAAATAATAAGTGAAGTAATTAAATCTACATTGTGAAGGATAGTACCAATCATAGCGTTAGTGATTCCATAAGAGTCTCCACCTTCACATTTTTCACATCTTCAGCTACAGAGCAGGTTGCAAACAAAGGCGAATTCTTAAGAGGCAAAGCAGGAAAAAATTAACTAAAGGGTAGAAGTTCATTTTGAATCCAAAGCCAATAACCCTGAAAAACAAAACCATAAGTTTCCTTCAGCCAAGTACTTTTATTGCTTAACTTGTGTAAAATTGCTCTATAATTAGAAAAAGAATGAAATGAGATTTTAATATTTTGATTATAATACATTATTAATTTCTGATAAGAACATTTGAGGGACCTAAAAAGTTTTTATCTTTATGAACAGATTTGCAGAGTTAAGTAGCTTGACCAACAAAAGAAATGTTCAAAAACTAGGGGATTTTAAAACACTAAAAGTATGCACTTTAGGGTGCAAAGCCAGTTCTACTTGCAGGGTTTATAATGTAGCCAACAGCATGAAAGGAGAGATGAACTGAGAGACCCATGAAAAGGATTCTAATGCCACAATGCAAACTGTTCTCGAGGGTGAAAAAAAATTAAAACAGATAATTTACAATAAATGTGAGCTTGAAATAATTGCATTACAGCAGTATCCAGAGAGTTTCTTACACTGTCTCTTGTGTTATACCATGTAGAGGGTTTTTAACATCAATCTTATTTAAGGTCCTATATATACCATACAGTAGGATAGTCATTTTAGCAGTATTGAGGGTGACTCCTAGCAAGATGGCCTGGATAGAAACATCATTAGCCAAAGCATCTGCTCTTGGCCAGTGGCAGAGACAGAATATGAAAACAGACAAGCTTTTGATTATATACTGTAAGGCCAACAGACTGCACAGAGATACTAGTTTGGGTCTCAGTGGCCAGTTAATGCTGTCAGAACAAGTCAATTAATCTTCATTTTGTTGTGTTCAAGCTGGCCAGGCACAGCCAGAGCCACACTGCTGCTCTGCTGGGGTAGTTCCCTGGAGTTTATATCTCACTATGAAAGCAGGCTGAGTGGAAAGGACCAGCCTGTGGAGGCCCATGAAGGTGGCTAATGCTTTCTCTTGTGTGGATGTACTAGAGACCCCTTGTAGGAGCAGGAGCTCACTCGCTGGGTTACTCTGGTGAGGGCACGGCAAGGAAACAGACATGGGGGAAGAGGAAGTATCAATGTCTTTCCAAATATTTTTCCAAAGTCTGCTTTAAATACATGGAAAGCCTCTGAAACTGAGGAACCTTATAATGAAATAAAGGCTCTTTAAAACATCACAGGATATTTCAATCAGTGGGTGCCATGAAATAATAACACCATGAATTAACACTGTCAGAGAAATGTAAAACATCCAAAAGGTGGGGCCGCTTTGAAGGACCCTACCTGTGATCACTGTGCACAAGCACTACATGAAGATGGGAGCACTTGTCCATGGCAGCAGGACAGACCCAAGAGATGAGACAGGACAGAGTGTGTGTGGGGGCTGTGTGGAAACTGTCTGAAAAGACCAACTTGCAAATCCAAAGCACCTGTGTCCCTCAGCTGAGGGCACTCTTGGAACCAGTGCTACTGGAGGATCACAGGGCACCTTGTGCAGGCCAAGGGAAGCCGCTGAGCCACAGGAGCCAAGACAGGCACTATCTCGTTGCAGTTTTTCAGGAGAAATCTGCATGGAAGAAATGAGATGGAAGAAAATCATTGCAGGGCTCCAAATGGAATTTAAATAAGTCTGTGCAAAGAAACTCTGGCTCACTCAGCTTTTCACAGTGCTGATGTACTGGGATCTTCCAAGACATTTTTCTGAAGGAAAATTAATAAATAGATAAAACCCCTCACCTGAGGGCAGTCGCAGGCTGGTATCCAGCAGTCCCCATGATGGCACAATGAGCACCATGGCTGCAGCTCTGCACTGACCAGAACTGGGACCATTCTACAGCACTCAGGCCAGATGCCATGGAGCAACTCGTCCTTACCATTAAATCCACCCACCAAAAAGGGAGGTGGGGTGAGAGGAGGCACTGTTTCCCAAACAGCTGTTAGCACAAGATGAAGACTGGTTCCAGCTCCCAAGCTGTGCCCAGGACTTGCATGTGAAGGCAAGAATTGGAAAGGTTTCTGGTGTGATTTTGGCCTGAATCAACAGCTTAATGCTACAGATGGGACTGGGTACCAGTGCTCAGGCACTGCCATGCTACAGTTCATCTATATACTAAGCTGTATGCAAAGACCATATCAATCTTTACTGGTAGATGCTATATGGAGACCAAAAACGTTCCTTGGTGTTAATACCCAACTCCAGCCATTGCTATAAAATAGTGAAAGTAACAGAGAAATATGAAGAGGCAAAACCAGTGTTAATTTTTTTCTTTTTTTTTTTTTTTTTTCTTTAAAAATTCTCTGTAGCTTGAATAGTTAGCTTGCTAACCAATAAATTTCACCTCTGGACTTGAGGAATTAGTAGAAACTGTAGCAAAAAATAGACCCATGTGATAGCCTGAGGAGTGTTCCGAGAAAACAAGCAAGTTATGTCTCAGCACACTACCAGAGTCACTGCAAGGTCAATATACCTGAAACGGTTTTATTGGACTTCCAAAAAATTTGAATAAGGTCCTTCCCAAAGACCCACAATAATCAAAGGCTAGTGTTAAGGAAAAATCCTCTATAAAATTATGTTTTTCAGGGTAGGAGGAGAAAATGTAGAAATAAAACAAATGCCAACTTTCATATGGAGGTTATGTTACAGAACTGTGCCTTTCAATGTAGCCATAAACTGTTTAGAAGAAGAGGCAGCTTAACACAAGTGAAAACTTGGTGATGAGGCAGTGCAAAGAAAGAAAGATGAGGTTCAACACTGGACAGCCAGAGGGTGTCAGGGGGACACAACTTTCCCTGACACAAAGAGCTTCCAATCAGCAAGTAACATAAGCAGCATAATGAGATTGGTAAAAGGACCACGTAAGCACTCATCTCATTTTGACCGTTCCTGAGGGCACAGCAGAAGGCAGCAGCAGAGCAGGTCATAGCCATGCTCCCAAATCAACAACACTCTTCTGGGTAACTCTAAGAATATGTCTGGAAAAAATAAAAGTTATAACCCTGGCAAGGTAACAAAATTTATTTTTAGACAAAATACAGCTCTTAAAAACATCAGTGGTAATGGAAATTTCTGTATGAGACCCACCTCTGCCCTTATTTATTAGTAAGTCAGTGGCTATAATAAAATAGTATTTAATGGATTTATTCTATTCAACTGACCTAGAATAGAGTGATTTTAATCTCTTCTTCCCTGGTTACATCTACAATGCATCACATGATCTTATCTCCTTATCTCCAATTATGCTCTTGATCCTACTTTTCTAAACAGCAGTTTCAATGTCTGTTTCCTGGAACAACCAAGATTGCTGTTCCTTCTGCAACATCTCTACATGGGAAGGATTCGTATTCACAGAGAACACCGCTTCCTGGTGGAAAATTATTTTCGAAGACATGCTTAGGTAACTGAGGTGCAGCACCCCATCAGGCAAAATATGATCTCTCAAATAATCTTTAAGCTAAGCAGGTATCTAAGAAAGAACTAAACATAGGATCCAAACACAGGACTTCTGTTCCTCTCACTATTATTTCTGAACTCTGTTGAAATTCAGAACTCTCTTGCTAGAAATTACCATTGCTCACAACAGCAGAATTGGAGCAGCCCAAGTCACAGATGATTTGCAGCTGGATCCCCACATTTTTACAAACAGCTGGACCCTTGTATCCCTTGAACATTGCAGGCTTAAGCTACATCTAAGAAACATGCTTAATGTAAAGACTGCAGAACCTGGCAGAGATGTAAAATGCCACCTGCTGCATTTACAAAGTTTATTTGCTTTAATCCCATATTACTCAGTACAAGGAGATATGTGTTAGTTATGCAAGATTTGTTCTGGTATCAGAAAACAAAAGCATGTACACAGCTCACATGAGAGTGGGGAGAAAAATGAACATTTTCCATTAGTAAATACAAAAACAAGTGCACCTTTTGTCTTCTGTTTAAACAGCATCCAGATTGGGCTACTTTACATGGCATTCCTGGAGGAAGGATGCTCTTGCAGCATGTCATGTCAGATCTAGGCATGAGCCCCTGAACAACTTGCCACAAGTGCTATGAACTCTTTGTTTTCTGTATTCCAAGGGATGTTTTTCCTAGTTTGCTGATCAGTAGTATCTGACAACATCTGAAATCTAAACTTCTCTGCTTGGAGAGGAATGACACCAGGGGTGGCTACATCAGGCTCGGCAATGCGAGAACTTCCTCCCCTCGGAGTGCCGTGCCCGGCTGGCTCCCGTCCTGGCCACTGACCAGGCTGCAGAGCAGCACTAATAGGCATTTTAGGTTTTGTCCTGCAAGATCTCTGCATGAAGACTGTTCAGCAGAGAGGCACTGCCCCAGTAAACATCCTCTCTAGTCCACGTTGAAAACATTCCACACAAGCTGAAGTACACATTAATCAGGATTCGCTTCCAGAGCAATCCTGTTAGCTTTATTAAGCCTTCAGCATCCCAAGAAAAACAGTCAGAAGGAGAGCAATCTGGCAAGCTGGGAGAAGAACCATCTTTCCCCAGTCTGCCCTTCCAAAAGAACTGATCTATTATTACAAAATACCTCTGCATGCAGCAGCAAGACATGAGAAGTGTGTCAAGCACAAGAAAAATTATTATAAAAATTTGACATGACAGATAAACATAGGAGACATTAACAATGGCCAGTTTTTCATAGCCTGCTTAGATCCCTTGGATAAGAGTAGGCACATGATTAACCAAAAATTCTAGCCAATAGCTGATGTTATTTCAGCATTTTTCAAATGCTTCTACTAGAGCCTTGTCAAAATAAATGGTGGATTTGTGCTGTATGTGCTTATATGGCAAGGTTGATCCACAGTGATACTGTTACAGTGTTGTAAAGCATAAAATCTAGTTAATGGTTTCTGCCAAACCATGAATCAGTTGCAAAATAGTGACCTAAAGTATGTTCTTTTTTTCCATTCTCTAATATTTCTTCACAGCACAACCCAAACAATTGCTCATAATTAAACTGATTGGAGGAGCAGACACTGGCAGGAAATACACTGCTGGCACTGCTCCAATAGCACTTCATTGTATTGGATTTAGAACAATTACATCAGTTCCTTTCATTTTGCAGAAAAAGAGGAGGGGGGCTGCTTTTTATCTTTTGCTCTCTATGAGCAAAATCAATGTTTATCCAATCTCCTGAAGCAGATTCACATTTTTCATGAACAGTGTTAAGTGCATCCTTGAATAGCCTGCTGCCTTTGCCCATCCTCTTTGCTTTCTGTATGGATGCTTTGTATTATTAGTCAGTATCCATCAGGTATTTTTTGAGGAAAACATAAGTAGATTAGCTTTCAATAATGGAAGGACAGCAAATGAAAAACATATTATACATATTAAACACATGAAAAGCAAGCAAAGATAGAGTGAAACTGGAGTCCACATTTAAAAATAGGATGACTTCTGCATCCATGGAGCAAGAGTTGTGGGCACATATTAGAAGACAGTAACATCCCACAGCACTGTAGGGAAGCTAAAGCCAAGTTTTGCTATTGAACAGACTTATATAGTTTGAACAAAATTTAAACAGAGACAAGGGGTTTGCTGATACCTGTAGAAACAAAGTCACAAGAACACTGCATAAAACTGAAACTGATCCTTCTCCTTCACAGTAGTTTTGTACCCCAGGCTAGACTTAACACCCAGTATTTCCTACACAGAAGCACTAAAAAACTACTACACTAAAAGCATTCAGCTCTATTCAGAGTGGCTACAGGTCACAGTTCTGCACACAGATAGCAGCCATATTTAGGAGGTCCTTCAGCCAAATGAATGATCTGTATTGCAAGAAGCCTTGTTTTCAGTTCCCACAGCCACCTTCACAGATTTGTCTTCATTCTGCAGTGCCTGGTCTCCTGGGAAGCTGATAGAGTAAGAGGATGGCTTGTCTCTACAGCAGTTTCTTGCTCCCAGCAGAACACGTGCAACTTTGGGCCTGCACAGAGGCCAGTCACAATCTGGCAGTCAGTTAGATACTCATGCATTCAATTAAAGTGCTTTTTCTCTCTCACATGCCCAGCAATGTAGCCCTTCCCATGAATGGCTGTGAATGGACCTTTGAAGAGGTTCTCACAGAATGAATGTACCTCTGTTTCCCCCAACTGCTGAATAGAGGGCAAACTTGTTTCAGAAATATAATCTATATTAGTAAATTTATAAGTGAGATCTGTGCATTCATATCTCATTCTTTACCCATGCAGACTTAGAAACAAAATCCAGAGTGTTTTTGTGGGGGGAGGAGGGAGAAAAACCTACTTGTGAATAGACTACTGTGCAAGAAGTGAGGAAGATAAGGCTTGAAGCTTGCCTTCAGCTAATCCTTTTGTTTCTTTGCCCTTCTCTTTCATGGTCCTAAGTCTTGTCTACCTGTATAAACAGCTCCCTGGGAGCCATAGCTGTGGCTGATACTCCTCAGTATTACTTTAGTAGTAAATCCTATAAATATTAAATATCACTTAAAATAAGAACTTTTCTATTGTAAAATGAGATTACAAGTCACAGAATCAGAGCATTGCTGAGGTTGGAAGTGACCTCTAGCGATCATTTAGCCCAGCCCCCCACTCAGAGGATGGACAGCTACAGTGTGCCACTCAGGACTACAACCAGTCAGGTTTTTAATGTCTCCCAAGAAGGTCAGCTCCACAACTTGTCTAGGCAGTCTCTTTCAGCATTCAGCCATCTTCACAGCAAACTCTCCAAATCTTCTTCCTGCAGCCCAACTTCAGCACATAGCCTTTCCTCCTTTCACAGGATACCACTAAGCAGAGTCAGTTTCCATCTTTACTCCCATCTCTGTCCCAGTCAGGTAACATCTCTGTCTCTCTCACTCTCATTTTAATGCTGCAATCCTTTCATCATGTGGTTATTTGCTGGCCTCCCTCTACTATCCCCATGTCTTGTACTGGGAAGCCCAGAAGTGGACACGCCCCCCCCAGCCCCACCAGGAGTGAGCAAAGCAGAAGGCTCCCCTCCCTCAATTCACTGGCAAAGATTTTGCTGGTGCAACTCAAGAGGCTGCTGGGCACCTGTACCAAAGGACACACTGCTGGCTCACATCAACTTCATATCTGCCAGGAATCCCAGCTTTTCTCCTGCAAAACTGCTTCCCATCTGATCAGACTCCAGAATATTCTAGTGCTTGGATTCACTTCTTCCCAGGTAGGGGACTTCATACTTACTCCTTTTGGTGATCATTGTGTGGTTCCTTGTCATCATTTCTCCAGTTTGTCAAGACTCTCTAAATGGCAGCCCAACACTCTGGAGTATCAGCCACTCCTCCCAGCTTTATATCATCTACAAAGCAAGTTCCAGACCCAAATAAACATGAAGTAGATTGAACCATAAGAAGCTTGGATGGAAAAATTTCTTTACAAAAATGTTTGTCAAGCACTGGACCAGGCTGTCCAGGGAAGTAGTCACCATTCCTGGAGATACTTAAAAGTTGTGTAGATGGGGCACTTATGGACGTGGTATGGTGGTGGACTTGGAAGTTCTGGATTAATGGTGTGACAATTATCTTAGAGGACTTTTTCAGCCTAAATGGTTCTGAGATTCTAAAACAGGAGCAGAAGTACATTTTGGCCTATGTCAGTACTGGGTTATAGTTGCACAGCCCCAAAGCTGCTTGAGGCCATCTAGACTTGAGAATCACCATCAGCTCACCTGTCAGAGGCACAGAGGGGCCACTATGCAGAAAGACTATTTGTCTCGTTTGTGCTGCATCATGCCATTCTCATTCATGAGAATAAATCAATTACATGGGAAAATGAAGGAGAAATAGCAGCTGCTTGTTGCAGAAGTGCAGCAGCTCTGAGACACAAGTAAAACATCAGCATTTTAAATTGGATTTTTTTTTCATTTTGTGCACAATCTCCTTTTGCAGTTTATCTTTCTGCATAAGAAGTAGGGTGCCTGCTTTCTATTTATAACTTTGCTGGGAAAGACTCAGTGTTTTGGTTTTATTAGAACACTGTTAGAACAGAAACATTCCAGAGGCCCAAACTAAAAGACAAATTCACATTCATGTTTGTGTTTCCCTTGAGCCTGTGCTCCTTAGCAGAAACACTTGATGGGCACAGTGTAGTTTAACTGCTGGACTTGTACATTTGTAACTAGCATATCCAGTGCCTTTTCCAGCAGATAATACTGTATGAGTAAACACTGACTTGTAGCTATTGTTAAATCATAATTTGAATTTCCAGATGAGCCAGGATGTCTTTTCAGACAAGGAGGATTAAATTTAGTTTCCTAAACAGATATAATTAAATAATGACGTTCTTGAAAGAGAGGGATGTTCTGCTCAGGTTGAAGATGAAGATTAGCATGTGCCAAAACAGTTTCCTGATTTGCCAGCAAATTTCCTGAATATTCCCAGCCAAAGGGCTTAATCTGTTTCCTATCTGCAAAGGTGGCATATTCCCACTTCCCCTCTTCCTACTCTTTAGATGTAAAATGGTAAGAGCAGAGCAGCACCCTGCAGGGGTTACAGATACCAGAATGAGGAACCAGCAGTGACACAGTAACCCTAATTTGTATTTAGGACACTCTACAAGACTGAACACTTCTGTCCTGCAGACAGCTTTGGTACATACTGCCTTTATAAACAAGATCTGTTTGAACATTTACTCTTCGAGCCACATTGTTCAGAGCAATTCTATCTTCACCAAGAGGAGGTTTTTTGCTCTCCTATCTCATCTGCTTTTTACTTTTAAATATCTCTTTGGAGCAAGACTTAGATAACATGATATCTCAGACATAAGACAAAGTTTGGAAGTACACAGAATACTTATCCCATTCTAATCAACCACCTGTTGGCCTCAGGAAAAAGAAAAAAGAGGAAAGTGTTTCAGTACATTTTGGATTCCATTCTCCAGGTGAACTGATATGCTAGGGAGAGATGTGTATGAACATGAAAATATATCCTAAGGCAAACAGTTAAAGATTAAAGTTAGGCTTGCATTTATTTGGGATTTTTGAAAGTAGTCACATCTACTGATTTTTGCATTCTTACATTGCTTTTTGTATCTTGGTTTCATTCACCACAGGCAACAGAAGTCCCAAATAGTCATCATAATTTTTCCACCCAGAACTATGAAGTCCAAGGAGAAAACCCCAGAATCTGTGAGCGAGAAATGCCATCCCGATCTTGGCAGCTCAGCTAGTCATCGCTGTCAATGCAGCTTTAGTGACAAAGGAATAGTGCTGGCAGAGTGCCGTAACCACTTCACCAAACCAGACAACAAAGAGATTTGAGAAAAGTCACCATCAGAAGTGCTGGAAACAGAATGTGTTTTGTTAGACTAATGTTTATTGGAAGCACAACATCACCAAAGCATTACTGAGGCAAACCAAGACTAGCCAGGAAACTATCACTTACGGTATTTTTCATATTTCCAGTAACTTGACCTCCTTTTTTTTTTTTTTTTTTCAACTGTAGAGCAAGCACCAACACAAGTGCTTTATACTGGTTTCTTACAGAAACCTTACCTGCCTAAGAAATGCCCTAATATCATCCAGCCTGATACTCTGGTTTGTTTCTTTACAACATTTTGCAACATCTCTTTGAGAAAAGACTCTCCCAACGTTGTTATCAGCTTGAAGAAGCACTGTCCATCTCCTGCTTTACTCCCAGAACAGAGCCCTGCCAAAGAATAACTCTTGCAAGATATGACATTGAGTGTGAGAGTCCTTGTTTTCTTTTGGCCAGTCTCCCCTCATGAAAGACTAACTGAAGAATAACCTTGACAGAAAACACAACTAAACATTGACTGGAAAAAAATTAAATGGAACTTGATTTTTAGCCATCTTTGTCCTGGCCTGATCAAGTCAGTTCCAAGCTCACCCCACACCCCCAATGCTCAGAGCCAGGAAAAAAGTTTGTGCTGCAGGGCTTGCTGCTCTTGCTCTAATTGACAAGTCTATTCTTCCTTGAACTTAACACTTACTTCAGAGTTTGATTAGGAACTACACTTTAATTTGCTTTTTAATTTGCCATGGCATTTTATCACTCTTATAGACCATCCTTGGACAGGATTGGAACTAGTACAAAACCTTTTGTTTTCAGGCACATGGATTTCAGCCTTATTTCTGCTGTTCTGAGAGGTATGAATAAATTATGCTATAATTTTTCTGACATACATTGTTAGCTAGATCTCTCCAGAGATAGACACAGCTGGTGCTCCATTCTGAGACTACACATGAGAGTTTACAGAAAAATGTTTCCTTGCAAGTTAGTATCACAACAACCCAATGATGTCTTTCTCCTCTTCTATTTTAATCCAACTGATTTTATCTCCAACTCTACCTTCCAAACCATGTATACATCCAAATGACCTCAGTTTGGTAGGCTCATGCACAGGCATTTAATTGCAAAAAGCCCAGCATCAAGCCCCAAAACTGAATTTTCCAAACCATCAGTTGATGTTCATGCAGCTGCCTAAAATACTGCCCATCCAATAGGTTCTTCTGAAAATTTTTGGTAGCTTAACAATCATAGCATCATCTTTGCAGAATTTATTTTTTTTCAGAGTTTTAATTTAATTTTTTGACAGCCAAATTAGATCACTCTGCCTGAACTCAAACTCCCTCAACATCATTTGACTACTCAGCTGAAAAGATTTGCTTTTATTTATGTAGTACTGGAGACCATATCTTATACCCTAGAGTTCAATAACACAGCATTTAGGGCCAGAAACTGACTTATATAAAGACCATATGAAAAGACATCCTGGACACAGGAGGCCATATATCTAAGTCAAGCAAAAGATTCCTTAATCTCTGCCATTTTGATAGAAACACTCCAGCTGGAGAAACGCTCCCCTTTTTAGTTTGTATTGCTATTTAGGAAATTCCTGACTAATTGTCTACTTCTCCTAGTGTTTCACTGCAGCATGGCCTGTCTGATGGGTGGGGATAAACCCTCTTGCTGCTGGGGGTGAGCTGTGGCAGCTGTGACAGACCTTGTTCTCATGAAACCAGCCCTCCAAGCAGCTGCCTGCCACCCCTGCCAGCCCCTGGCTCTGCCCACAGACCCTTTTTGCTACCCTCTGCCTCCAGGGGGGCAGTGTGCCCCAGCCCCAGGGCATCTCCCCTGCAATGGGGGAGAGGTTGGTAGTGGCAGCCTGGTGGTGACCCCACAGCCAGCTACAGCCCAGTGAAGTATTTGGGCTACTACTGACCAGGGTTATTTTACCAGATGAGATCACTGCAACATTCTTGGAGAGCCTGCACACATTATTGGAAACAGAGCAGGAGCTTGGAGGGGAGGAGGAGATCTCTCACATGGAAAGCTTTAAAGCTACCAAATATAAAGTTCTCACTCAGGGGCTGAAGTTTCCAATGGTAATTAAGAAGAGCTTTTCCATTAGCAAGTGCTACATTAAAATTCTTTTGCATCATTAAGAATGAAATCCTCCTCAGAAAACTGGAATGATTTAATAAATCCCTGATAAGCTAGAGGAGTTGGAGGGGGAGGGCAAAAAAAAAAAAAAAAAAAGAAACAGAGGGAGAAAAATGAATGCCCTGAATTGTGTGTAGATAAGAAATTATTAAAAATTATTTCTTCATTATTTCCTCTACTAGGTAAAGACAGCAAGTGTATAAAACAGAAGTCCCATGCAGAAGTCTGCATTGACCAAGTGACTTAATCAGTGGACTGAAGGAAGGCTTTCTAGTGTCTGAAAGCATGGTGATCATGCTCATGCTCTTCCCAAACATCAGCAGAACTGATGAGGCATCACCTCCCAAGAGTCACTGCCAGGTCTCTCAGGAGAAGAGCCAGCTCTGCCTATGTGGGGCCATAAGCAGGAGCTCCAGCCAGGCTGGGAGCTGGGGCTTACACACCTTCCTCACCATCTGGCCACAGGAAGCATCACTTCAGCTCTTGTTACAGAGCCATACAAAACATGGGCTGCAAAATTCAGTTTGCTCATTTTAATAGGAAATGCTGCAGAGCTATTGTACAGTTCAGAACAGCTATATTTGCAAATACATTCTGTGAGGAAAAAACAATAGCAATGCATAGAAGCAGCCTCCACTGCAAGCATCTTGCCTTCTTTAGGCGTGCCCAATTTATTTGTGGTTTGTTTACTACATCTCATTATATTTTTACAAAATAAATTACATTTGATTTAACATGAATGTCTATGCTTTGGCCTTAAGTTCCAATATAATAAACTGTTGCTCTGGCTTCATTTCTCACTGGATAACTGTTCAAAGAACTAGTTACTTATTTTTCTTTATTCCAGAAAGAGCTACTCATGCATAGCCTTATTCAATTGTGTTCATTTAGAAGGCAAATAGGAAAAAAAAAACCCAAAACACAAAAACCACCCCACAAATAAACAAAATAACCAACCAAACAAAAGAAACCCAAAACAACCACACCGTACTAATGAATAGCTCATGTCTTTTGGAAAAAAACACTTATCTTCCTCAGATCCATAGGACACTTGAAAGGAAGAGAAACATGTCAACATGGTATTCAATTACTTCAGTTTTTTTAATGGTTTAGGTCTTGAGGTTGTGCATGATCTGCCACTCTCCCCTGAAAGACACATTCACTTCCTTTGTGCCAGTGGATCCCAGGACGATCAACAATTGGAAAACTCAAAGGAAACAGGCTTGCCAGGTGCCTTGCAGAATACATGTGACTAGGAGCAACACAGAGAGGAACACCCTTGTTACCTGGGTTTGCTACTGAAGGATCCCAGGAATGCTCAAGAGCTCCTACAGTATGAGAGCAGTAAGGTGATGGGATTCTCCACCCCTCTTCCATGGTTTGCATTTCCTGAATGTGACTAGAAATGACACAAAATTATATGATGATCCATACTTTGCATACCCTAAAATACCTTTAGTGCACCAAAAAGGTATGAAAGTAATAAAAGCTAGAAGTGGAATTTCCAAACCACTCAGGAAAATCCCAAACAGTGTTTCTTAGCTTGAAATAAGCTCATTAATTTGGGGTGGGATTCCTTCTACTTAAATTAGCCATCTGAAGATTAGTTGGCTAGGGCTGAGCTAGTCACTGCAGGATCCTCAGCATCAGTGGAAAGCAATGCACACCCCCAGGAGATGGGATGAATCACAGAAACGCAGCGATGCTTTTTTCCAGAGCACCCGTCCAACAATGTCAGGAACCTCTGAGCCAGCGTTTGCAGCTTTATGTTAAACCCTGTCAAGGGCTCCATTACAGAACTCTTTCCTCTGTTAAAACTGAGCACGTTCTCCTGCACTGTCTTTCCTAGCTTGCAATGTGCTATTTACCCTCAGTAAGCCCTTTCTTCTGATCCCGTAAGTGCTCACTCCTTTGAGCATTACTGATTTCTTTTGCAAAGCCATGTGGTCAATCTCAACCTTTGTCCACATTGACTGATCCTTTCAAGGACTTTCAGGCAGCTTCTAAGGCATGACATCCCTTCAAAAGCTGAGCCAACTCTTCCATAGTATATTTATTCAGGTTTCCACTACTATCTCGTTTATTACTGCATCTATCATTTTTCCAAGTCTAAATTGATCAGCACTTTTCTTAAGCTTACCAGTGTCTTTCTGGAAAAGGCATCCATTATATATTAGATAGTTTCAGTCCTCTCATGCTCACATGAGACAAGAGGACTCCAAGTAGCAGCTTAGCTCCTTCAGTCTTTGGTGGACATTACATAGCCTAAATTACCTTATTTCGTTAGTTTGGTCTATAAAGCTTCAAATCAGTGTTGCTTAAAGTCACATCCCCTCTTGCATAAGCAGATGTGGAGTTCCTCAATGTTTCATATTTACAAGCCTGTTTTCTTCATCCCCACTTGTGTCTTTTCATATACTTCAATATTTTCAATTATTTTTAAGTTATAGAGATATTTCTTTAGCACGTGAACTCATTGTCTTTAAAAATAGCCCAGACACTGCAAATTCTTTCATAGATCCCTAGGTTCCCATTGTTCTGCCTAAAGAACAGAAAGATCTTAGAGGTCTTTTCCAACTTAAATTATTCTCTGTGACTCTAAGATTTGGAAGAGCCAGGATCAAGCCCCAAAAAGAGGGGAAAAAAAAAAAAGGTAGATAATTTTCCTTCCAATTGTTGTAAAGATCATCATGACCCCTACAAAAAGCTCCACATCAGCTTTCCCTGAGGACAAAGCTATCACCACTCCATCTGCCTCCTCTCAGAAGAACAAATAATACTGTAAATGCTGACAGGGTCTGATTTATAGGTTGGGGTTTTTACTCATATTCAACTATCCAAGTGCTAATAACACATATATTAACACTCTCATACTTAGCCAGGATTCCAGCTAAGTTACACAATTCACCTTCATGCTTTCCTATACCCTTCCAATACAGAAATACAGTTTGAGTACCCCAAGATGCAATTCGAACTATTTAAACTATTTCAGTTCACCAGAACAACTAAAAAATTATGAAAAAAAAAACAAACCAAAGATTCCTTTAGCTTCAGGTCAGATACCACTTCATTTGCAACAGAAAAATTCTGAACAATTATTTACCAGAGGACTTAAAATAGTTCAATACTATCAGCCATCCAGTATTTTTGTGCAAGTTCCATAGAATTCAAGGTGCTGCCTCATCCATTTCTGAAGAGCTCTCTTTTCCTCTGCAATGTTCGCATTTTTAGGAAATGTAAGTTGTTGTTTTTTCCACAGAGATGAGTAACCTACCTGCACTGTTGAAAAAAAAGCAAGCAAATAAGTCAGCCATCTCTTCCACCTTCATGTCTGCCAACAGGTTATTCAAATCCAGCAGAGAAAACAAGTTTCATTAGGGAAGCACATTTTCTTCCCTCTATAAAAGCCTACTCACCTTGCATAAGTCTATAAACCTCCTAACATCACCTCCCTGTCAGAACAAACATCTAGCTAAATACCTCTTCTCCAGGGTAAGCTCAGCTGCCACCAAAGAGCCTGACAATGGGAAACACCTGGAAGCAGTTAGGGCAGCTCGTGTGCAGCAAATGAGGCAATGCTCATTTTCCATCCCTGTGGTTATTCCCAGAACATTAAGAGCAAGTGCTCAGCAATGTGTCTGCTTGCCACATCCTCAGAGGAACACACCTAATGCTAGAGCCTCTGTCTCATGTGCAAGCTGTGGGGTGCTGCTAGCCCTGTCAGAACTGTGGCAACCATGGATCCAAACCCTGCTGCTCACTATGGTATGGCATAGCTGCTTGCATCAGTTTATTTTTATGAAATGCATTAGTTTTTAAATTAAGATTAAATATAACCTCATTTGTATGCTTTTGTAAAGAGGCAAAGCTTGAATTACTGTCATCGATTGCATTGACATGTAACAAGCTCACAATATACCTTAACTGGAGCTGAGGATCCCTAGGCCAGGAGGTATCACTAGATCAATACAGATTTCATCTGCAGATTGCAGAAAATTTGTGGAAACTTTCCCATTTTGAAGGCAGCAAAACAGAAAGGCAGAAAGCTGAAAATGAAAAAGTAAAGGAGCCAGCTTTCCCAAGTGCTAAATATACATTATTCACTTAACATGGTTCCCATGGCCATAGGCTGTCCAACCCTTCTTCCCAGCCCATCACCTCTGCTCCTTCACTGTGCAGGACAATCACAGAATAAACAGATGTAAGAGTCTAGGCCACACTAAGTTGTAATTGAATCAGGGTCACCTAGCAGGCTGATGAATTTATTATCAAATCCTGTTGTTAAAAGGAAAGAAAGGTAATAAAAGGGCAAAAAATGCATCTCCAATGATGAGATCACATAAAATCTCATGCAACTGAATGAGGTGGGGATGTACTTGTAGGGCTGATCCTTCATCCGCCATTTACGCTGGCACCAAAGAAGAAATGCTTTTGAATTACAGAAAGATGGATACTGAGTACCACTAATTTCTTTACAAAAATAGTTCACTAAAACTGAGCTACCTATCACTTATCCACATGTTCACAATATGCCTTTTCATGAAGTTCTTCAGATTCCTCCTTGGGTCACAGAAGTATACAGCATCCATTATTTATTTTCAGACTTTTGTTGTCAGTATGAACTGTGTATCACAGGCAACAGAATTTTGAAAAGTCTCTTAGTATCAACCTAAAGCAGTTAATTTTTGGAAGAAGTTAATTAAGGTATAACATCTGGAGGCAGATATAAGCTTTTTAACTGAATGCCCAGTCCTATTTAATTTACTATTAATTTGGTTTCCAACACTGGATGATTCTTTCCAGCCAATAAATGAACTTTCCCACTTTACCAGTCCCATCCTCCCCCATTTTGCAATCACTAGCAAGTCACAGTAATCTACTTTGTCCTTGGGCGTTAGCTTGGCATTGGATTTCCCAGAGGCTGGTCGTCCCTCTAATATTTCTATAAAGTTACAATGTAGGCATACAAAAATTCCATAAAATTGCATAATTAATGAAGCATTAAAAATACAGTTAAGCTCAGACTGCAATATAAAAGGTGCTTTAAGTAGGTGCCAACACTACCTCCTGTGCAGGTGGGTTGCTCTTAGGATACAAGGTACTGATCTATATATGTACCCTTGCAAAGGAGTTATATTTGTCCTCCCTACATCCTTGAACATCAGTCTTGTGGTTAAAAAAAATGTACCAAGAATACCCCACTGAGCACCACCACCTCTTTCAGTTAAAGTATCCATGCAAGTGCCTAAATTCTATCATTTTCCCTTCTCTTGCTTACAAGTAGAGATGTTTCAGCTATCATCTGTAAATACTGAAAAACTATCCAAGGGTGTTGGGGGTTTCAAAAAGCACTAAAGTCATTCTTATCTATTTTAATGTTCTAGGAAATCAATCACTGGATGAATAGAAGCAACAAGAGAGGTGAAAAATGGAAAGATAAAATAGTGCAACAGAGACTAATGCTTCAGTAAGTAATCAGTAAACACTTCTGCTGATTCCCAAGCCAGGTAGGACCAGTTGATCATGGCTTTCTACAAACCTTTGTACAACTCTAGTGTTGAAAGAAATCCTGATACAAATGGATTTTGATTTATTCAATAATCTTTTGAGTATTGTTTTTCTGGCCAAATCCCACCCAAGTCTTTCTGATTATTACCAAAGAGCATTTGAAAGTTCTAGGGATTCTGTCACTACTTACCAAAGCATCTATCCAACCATGCTACAGCATTCCCATTTGAAGCTGCACCTTTTTTCCAGTGAAATTGAGCTATTAGCTATCCTTTCAATGAATTCATGCATGGCTAGAGTGTTTCACTGACTAATAGAGCAAGTGAATTACTCTATGCCTTTTATACATGGTTTATAAATCACAGTTTAATATGGAGAAAATAACTGTTGACACACAATAATTAGATATAATTTCATATGCTCTGATATGTGCAATTTAGTGTTTTATTAAACAAATACAGTAGCTAACCAAAATCAGATAGCGATAACGGGAAATAACATTAAAGCCTGTGTTCCTATGGTAATTATTGGTCATCTGAAATGGCATATGTTCTAAAACATAACACAGAAAATTACCTTCCTGTGAAATAAGAAATACGATAGAAATAAAGTTAAGGGACATGTTTATTTCTGAGCTTTCTGCAAGCAAAATTGCTTTGATACAAAATGAGTTCAATGATACAGTGCTACCATCCACTCAAGCAAAAGAAAACCTCACATTTACATGAATGCACTTTATATTGATATTCTTACAGAATAATAGTTCAGATATCCAGAATGTGTCTGGCCTCATTGAAAGCAATGGCACAGAAATGCTGCAAGGTATTGGAGTATCATATTATTGGCAAGTGCTTAATTAACTCTGTGAGTTCTTTGAGAGATGCTGTATAAATAAGGGTACTGTGAATGTGTGTTTGTATTCCTTAGTAGTTTTGACATACATCATTTAGTGTTTGTTTAATTAGCTCAAAATGTGTAATTGTGTCTTTTGGCTTTCAGTATTCTCTTTTTCTTTTTTAAAGAAAAATCATGAGGTATCCTTTACTGTTAACTAATGACATAGTGATAGGCCTTTTTTATTGAGGTTGCAGACTTACTGTACATTCAGTACACTGTACATTCGGCAATTATTTTTAGTGTACTTTCTACATGTTACTGTGTACAACTGTTAGTTTACATTAGAACTCTTCCCCTTCTCACAGGATATGGCAAAACAAAAAAGAGTCTGACAAAAATTATACACATAAAATAAGAAGACAAATACACAAATAAGGCCATCTGCAGAATTAAAAATCCACCTCTTGCAATATTTCACAGTAATTTCTACATAATATTTTACATCTTATGAACTTAAATATTTAATGCAAAAGGATAAGACCTTTATGGAGCCAATCATATTATCTCTTCAAGGACTTGTCTGATTTGCTGGCTAGTGGCCTTCTCTGGGGGGTTGGAATTTTAGAAGGCTTGGCGGATCCTGGCCGAGAACCTGCTCGGGGTGTCGGCCTGCTTGTAGCAGGAACAGTCTCTGACATATCTGAGCACACAGACTGGATTTCTGAAATGTCAAAGTCAGACGCGTCACTGCCGCGGCGGCTGCTTGACCTGCTGCCAGCCTTGCTTCCTGCTCGGCTACCAGGTCTGCTTGGAGTTCTTCTGGTGTCTAGAAAGAGAGAAGAAAACCACCAGGATTAAAGGTAAGGATGGAAGACTTGTGCAGGTCTTTCCTAGGTATTTGGCAGCCCCAAAGATTCCTCGTTGCACAAACTAAACTTTAGATGTCTGCCAGGCAAGCTAAATGATGCTGTGTCTCACACTAAAGAAAAGGAAATGCAAGATCAAATGCTGACACATAGTTAATTAATCACTAGCACATTTTATTAAAAATGCATTATCCTGGTAGCTTTTCTTGACTTCCTAGACATGCACTGTACCTTCACTCAACAGCCAGAGCCTTTATTTCCCTTGCCATTTTCTCAGATATTAATTAGAAAAAAAAAAAAAATCAGTATCTGGTCTCTTCATGCATTCATGATTTCTAAGTATAGGCATCTTGGAGATGCAAATGAACATCCCAATATTTAAATGTGTACCCCTCTTTTTTAAAAAAAAATAAAATCCATACAGATGAAAGCAACTAAACAAGGGCAAAGTAGACATCCTGCCCAACTGATGGGCTGAGAAGATGAGCTCTCAGCAAGCCTGCTAAGTAAAAGCCTGCCCAGACAATGTGCCATGAAGAAAAAACCACAAGGAATCTTAAACAGAAAATAATTAATGTGGTTTTTCATAATTTTCCAATTACTTATTAAGTATTTTTGATCTTTACAAATCTGGTTCCCAGTATGTATGAAGAACACTATGTTTGGAAAGCACAGCTTCACTGCTTTCTATTTTTGTATACTTCTTTAAAAATCTCTGTGGGATATTCCATTAATAAGGTAATCTACAGCTGCTCCCTGCAGATCTTCCAAAAGAAATGGACAGGTCATGACTAAGTGAGCCTTTTGCTCCATCCCAATTGAGAATAACTTGAATACTGTAAAGAACTGGATCCTTTGAGTAAATGCTTCTTCCCTAGTTCCTTGGGCAGATACATTGGAGGTACCATTGTTGAGAAGACTGCAGTCATGAATTCACACATCCAGAGCTGAAAATGTTAATGGAGGGCCTGATTATGTGCACTCTCAGCAATGGGCAGACTGTACAACTTCCCACTCTTCTGACATCTCTCCCTTGAACTCTAATGTGACCTTAAGTATTCAGGTGGAAAACAAAGCAAGTGGTAGGTCAATCTCTGAAGTCAAGACACTCACCTGCAAACTGAGCTCTGACTCTGGTAGCTGCTGTTGACAGGATGCCACTGTCTTCTCCTGAGTGGAAACCCTTCCCTGATAGATACCCTGGCAGTCTGAGTTTACTTCCTTGAATTGGTGTTCCCTATGCAAACCAAAAGATAACAAAAAAAAAAAAAAGCTTTTTAACTGAAGATAAGGATCAGTATTAGAGGCTACATAGCTTAGAATGTGATCGTCATAATATTCACTGTGAATCTGAAATACTGGTTTAAGCCACTTTGGGCACAATTCATAATGTGAAGTTTAGAATGTTCCTTTAGCAGTTTGCATTTGTAGTCCAAATGTAAAACAACAACAACAATAAAATCATTTTAACAGTCTGCTTAACATTTTAGCATCTTTGTGTGTATTTCAACACATATGAAGAAAGAAAAAACTACCTTCTTATAATTAGTCAAGCAGGTAAGATTAGTTGATGGTACATATTGAGATTTTATGTCTGCATAACTTGACTTTCCATGATTCTGGCTGTAGTTATAGGTGATGAAAATATTATTAAAATTGAAACAAAGCTACCAAATTTCAGAAACCTTTTGCTAGGAGGAAAAAAACCCAAGCCAAAACAAGAAAAACAGAAAAAAGGGCAGAGGACAAATTGTAAAAGTTACAGTTGTCAATATACTGCCTTTCAGTGTCTCTACTACACAGTCTTACCCTGCCTGCATTCTTAGTTCTGAAATGAGCCTCGATTTACAATCTGCCCAAAATCAGAAAATTTCTTTCACAGCCACAAAAATTGAATCATCAGATCTCCAAATGACTATCACTCACTAAATAAGAGGTATATGCAAATAAGAGGAAAACTACAGTATTCACAGTAATTTAATAACACAAAAATACTACATCAATATTCAAAAATAAGAAAACCAGTGCAGTGATGAATGCAGTTTGTGGAGTGGCCTGGATTTCAGGATCCTGCGTTCTGTGCATTTAATCCCCATACAATTCTAGGTAGAGTTAGGTACTGAAAACCAAGATCCAGAGAAGTGTGTTGGAAGCTGCCTTGAGCTAAGAACAGAGCAGAGGCCTGGCAGGAGCTTACCTGGCAGTTGCCAGTCCAGACCACTTCTGGCACTTCTGAACAAAAGAGTGCTGTGATGCTACAGAGCAATCTGCTGGCTCTGACAGGGCAGGTCACAATATTAAACTCTCATTAAAGCCAAGTACAGTGCTTGACATACAGCTAGCCCCTGGGAATCTGCTATACAGACACTGCTTGGGAGGGTAAGGAGAAAGGGAACACTGTTACCTCCACTGAAGCTGCTACACTCTGGGCAAGGCACTGGGAGAGAATCATCAGTGTGAAAAATAAAAACTAGCCTGTTCTTCAGTCTTGCCCTAAACTCAAATGCAGTTTACATAAAAAATGAGTAACTGCTCTCTTGGGCAGTAAATGCTACAGAATGCCTTAGAAATTCACTGAACCTACTCCACCCTAACCATTCTGTTTATAATCTTAAGCCACACTGGTTTACATAAAAGAAACTCACTGAAACTACTGGTAGTTGGAAGAACAGATAAGAAATACAGTGCCCCCCATATGAAATCAGGCCAGCTGCTTTCCTGTCATTGTAATTCAATGAAAACAACACCTTTCCATGTCTATAAACCCTTTAATGCACCATCAATTAATCTTCCACTGCAGCTACCAGCTAAGAGATGAAAGACAATGCAGGAATATGTTAGAAACTGACAACTGACTAAGCTCTGTGCTGTTAATCAGTCTAAGCCACAGCCCCGTGTGCTTGCAGTGCTGTACCCACAGACACACCTGCAGTGTGCACAACAACACGCACAGGAGGAGGGAGGAAGTTTGTTGTGCATCTTTGAGCAAAGCCATGCTGAGGTTATGGAAACTTCACATCAGAAGGTGTCAAATGAACAGCAATAGGCACCAAAGTGCAGATTTGTGAACAGAAGATACAACAGAGGGGGTGGTAGCACAAGCTCTCGATCCAAGCCAGGGCAAGAGTAACTCCAACAAATGACACATGAGTGTGCAGCCTGATCCAGCTGCAATCTTTTCACTGACTGTAATGACATTAGAGCAAACACTTTGGGTTCAAGCCCCTTTAAATTTTGTTCATACAGCCTAATTGCCAGCGTAACCCTAATTGCTATACTAGCAATTTCCATGTAAGCCATGTTTTTCTGTTAACTCATCAAATAGCTATCCTATTAGAGCAATGATTGGTCACTACCCCCCCAAACAAAACTTTCAGTTGCTGTAAAGATTTATGTATCACAGCCAGACTTTTTTGCCATGTTCTTCACTGTGATTGGGTATTTCTATATTTAGTGGTTTTGCACTAGAGATCATGATTAATCTCATGTCTGCAGTTCAGAAACATTATAGTACTTAATGAATTCAAAGTAAACAATTTTAGGAAAGAAACCTGCAAAGTGTATAGAATGTTTTGTTTTTCTTTAAAAAAAGTACTCTTTGTACTCTTCCACATTTACTCAACCATTTCATTCCATGCTTTTATGATTTATTAAGCATTTGAGCTTTAAACATTAGCTCATTGAGGCTGTATTTTCCCAAAAATTAAAAAAAAAACCATGAAAAATAGAACAAAAACAAAACAAAACAAACTTGTGGGGGAAAAAAAGTAAGAAATAACTTGACAAAGATCTAAAATAAAGACAATGCATTAATATACACAGGATGTTGCAGCTCAGAAGCACTCAAACTCTAGTGGCTGTTAGTGATGTGACAGTTTTAGTGAAGGAAGTCATTAGACTAGAATTTCTGTCCTTACTGTACCTCTGCAGATGACCCTTGATAGTCTGAGGATTCTGGTGGCTTAGAAGGAGTTGATGTTTTGCTGTTTGTCAACCATGGTTTACCATAGTTGCGTGTTAAATGATGTGGTGTCTGTATGAAACAATGGTAAATCAAAATATGAAGGACAGTAGAGGAAAACTACATCATGGAGAAGGATACCCGGACTTTCAAAATCTCAGTAGAAATAAAATCTAAGCAGAAAAAGTTAATGACAAATGTTCTAAAATGAAGAGATGACAGAGTTTATTTTTCAAGTGAAATGAGAGTTTGTGGATCTTTCAGAGCAATTCCCAAACTGCCAGTTAGTTCATGTGGCACCTTAAATGTAGAAATTCTTCTACTGCCATGTTGCAAACAAACAGTAGAGAAAACATATTGAAAACACTTCTCAGATCCACCCCAGACTATGAAATCAAATGGAGGTACTTTTCCTCCATCAGCTAGAGTAAGCACCAATATTACTGGAGCAAGGAAAAACCCAAGAATTCAATCTATATCCCATTTGTTAACCAGTGCAGTTTTGTACTTTTCTCCTTACCTTCGGTGTACTTGTAGTAACAGCTTGTGGGGCAGCTGCCTGGCCAGCTTGACTTGACAGAGAAGTAGATCTGTTGGGAGAAGCACCTCTTGAAGAGGGTCGTGATCTACGGCCCCTTGGTCGGAAAGCGGCCATGCTCTGACTGGCACCATCTGCCAAAATGAATTTTTCACGCAGCTCCACGTTTGTCCTCCCTTTAGCTGTAAAGAGAGGTGTTCATTGACTCAGATATGAAAGCTATCACAAGGCTGTTTATTGCCATTTTTGCCATGCTAACTCCAACACATTTTAACAATAAATAAAATGCATTACTGTGTAATGCATTTATTTTAGACACAGAAGAATTATGTGCAGGACTCACTTATTCTAATACTTTATGCCAGCAGGAATGAACCACTGTCAAAGGAAGTCAGCATGATAATGGAATGCTCAACGTGCTAAATCACTGTTAATCAGCTATTAATACATAGACACAACCTGATGGGCAGTTTTGCTAACTCTACAGCTATTCATAATAAATAATACTTGCTTGGACATTCTAGAAGAAATTACAGGAAAGCAGCAAATATATTTATTCAAAACTATGGTGTTATGTAGTTTGGCAACATGCAATGATGAACATAACACCCAAACTATGATGAGGTAATTGGTGGCTAAGCACTCACACATACAGGACACACATACAAACACACATACAAGAGAATGTTCTGCATGAATAAATGCAAGACATGTTAGCATTTAACTGTGTCAGTGTGAATGGCAATTGTTTTTGAAACACTCTTCAAGCGTGTCAAAAAAAATTAGCTTGCAAAGCACCAGCCCATGTAGGAACATGTTAAGCTAAATATGATGGGTGAAGCATATAGCTAAAAGTATACATATATTAAAAAAGCGGGAAGGAAATTAAGAGAGAGAAGAAGAGGAGAAGGAGACAAAGAGAGGGGTTTGCCAACCTATAGTAGGCTGAGTGGTAATTGAAGAGTTTGATTCCGAACGTAACATTTTACTCCCGTGATGATGAACTAGAAAAAATGACACAGGACATGGGTCACATTAAAGAAAATCGTTAGCAGGAGAAGAAATCAAGTACAGCAGCTGCATATGCAAGAGACTTGGAGCACCAGGGCAAAAGACAGGACTTGAGCAAAAGCTGTCCCTAAGTGTTCTGAGGTGAGTTCTCAGAGGTCCCCTAGGCAAAAAAGAAATGGCACGTGGACAGACTCGGCTACAGTCCCAAGTATACTTGTGTAGCAGCGGTATTTATCTGCTGACATAAAGAAGTAATACAAGCTAAAGAGATTTTATATGACTAGGTGCAGTACTTTTAAAACTGTTTATGACAACGGTTCTTTGCAGTATGATTCATCTGAATACACGAGGAGCACTTAGTGGAAATGCAACTTTGCTAGATGAAGTGGTTTAGGAAAAGTTTGAACCTGCATCACTGATTTCAACCAGGCAAGGATTAGGTAGCAATTCACAACATCCAGTGATGTTGATTTTACAGAGTATTCTTACACGTATTCTTTAGATCCACTGTGTTGACATCTGCTCACATATACCCAAGAAAAAGAGTCCTCCTTTTATTCCTTTCTACTTTTATTCCTCAAAAGTGCAGAATAGCAGAAAATGAAATGTGCCTCAGAAGATCTGGCTTCATTGAAAGGTTAACTTGCTTAGTTCTGTTGTACCCCAAACATTTTTCTCAGGCCTATTGATGGGTAGACTGTTACAATTCATTCATAGATTGACAATGTAAGATATAATACTTAATAAATATCCAATAATTTATTGGAATTCCTTATTACAGTCCTCAGTATTGTGTATTGAGAAAACAGCTCATCTGATGCAATGCCCTGGAGGGCTCAGTGATAGAGCACTCCCTGCTCCCGCAGAGCACAATGTCCTTTGGACCAGAACATTTTCCTCTTGCTTTGTGTAAGGCTCAGGGCTCTACAAAGTGCTTCTGAGGAAGATGCCAAGGAAAAGACAAGGTTACAAAGGTAGAGACTGAAAGACTGGGAAGAGTGACTGGCCAGAGGTTTTTGTGGTGGTGGTGTTACTCATCAATTCAATTGCCTTATTTTGACTTATTGTGTTGCTGAGAAGGTTTTATTGGACATTTCTGTGTGCTATTTCTGCCAAGTCATACAAGCCACTTACATACCATAAAGTCTATTTGGGCTAAGTTCAGTTCTAGAACACTGAAGGAACTATGCAGAAGACACTACAGTTTTTTCAGACATACACCAGTGCAACTGAAGAGGATCTCAACCATGTGATTTAAAGTTCACAAAAACGTGACATTTAGTGAGATGATGTTTACAACAACTGGCATTTTATACAAGTCCATCTCCATCTTGAGACAATGAATGGTGACTGCATCCAAATAATATGCTGCAAGTCTTTAACAGTTCTGTTACATACCACGGCAAGGATCATTTTTCACTAAGAACTCATCAAGTGCCATCCAGCCACCTCCAACACGGACCATGACCGTACTTCTCAGGATACGAACAAGACGCAATTGTTGAGAGTCACCAAACTGCAATAAAAATCAAATGACAGTCTGAGCTTCTCAGGCATTCAGATGCAGTTCAACACTGATAGGTTAAAACAATCAGGCATTTAAAAAAGTTTATTTTGATATTTAATAATTAGTAAATGCTAAAAAAAAAATCAATTTGTTTATGCAGATTATTAAAGCTGTTAAGATTTCAAATCAGATGGCACTGCATTAATCAAAAGAAGATGGCAGGATGGTAAGAAAGAAACTCAGGTTTAATTTTATGTTTGATTCTCAAGTGTCTGAGGTCGTAAAAGAAGCAAAATTAGTAGTACATTATTTGATTGGTTACAGTCTGCTTTTGTGCAAATTAATGAAAACCTATTTGCATTATTTCGCTGGTAAAATCTTAAGCAAACACTCTTCTACAACAGTCTTGATTTTTAATGTTGTCAGCTGAAAGGAAGGCAGCATCACTTCAAACAATCAGTATATAATCTGGAAATTCAATGTGTTATGAGTGTGCACCATTCTATCAATTGATTAATCTACAGGAATATTTTCAGGTACAGCACTACAGAGCTGACACTGCTTACCGATTGCAAGGTGCATGGGAGGAAGGGAACATTAAAGAAGCAATGAATGATTAGTAACTATAATTATGTTTGTCACTCCTCTGACTACACATCAAGGTTCTTCACAATTCAGAGATGAGATGAGAGTCTGTTTCATACTAAGTTCTTGTATGAGTCCTTTGGGCTGATGGCCAGGCCTAATGCATATTTTGCTTTTGAAACCTGTGTAACAAAACCTGTACGCAGTACCTTCACTCAAATTCAGATCAGAGAAAGCATGACCAAAATGTTGACCTCACAATCTCAAGAAAACTAACCAGAAGAATTCAGTACTTTTAAGTCAGCACTACTAAAATATCTTGATACCAGATCACCAGGCCAAGTGCAGTGCACCCTCACACAAACATGCAGAGCACTCACTAAAACCAATGGGAGTTGAATTCCCCTCTTTGGGACAATCTCTGACCCCTTGGAGAAGGCCATAATTCAACTGTACCTACTTGCTCCAGTGAGGGAACTGAACAAACCACACAACAAATGTGCTCCCTACTTGTTAGATGACTTTAGTTGTTTGGTACTATTCAAGCCAAGAAGAGAGAATAAGTTTAAAGGAATATTACTTTTAGGAACCAAACAAAAGCAAAGCTTGCTTCTTAATTTAATAATAAATTTTATTTGTTCTAAGTAAGAACATTCACATAAGCATCATTTCTGAGAGATTTTTAATAATGCATTCAATATGTGCCAAAGAACCATTTTGTATATGTAGATCACTGTTTTTTTTTTAAAGGCATCTAAATTAACGCTGTTTATTTTCATTGGCTTGTTCCTACCAAATTTTTTTTCTAGTGATTCTGAAGATAATATCTTTCTTCTTTTCTTTATTTTTTTCTCCATCACAGCCTAATTAGTCAGTTAGACCCCATCAGGCAACTACACCAAGGGTCAAATACAGTGTGCTTTGAAAACTCCCCAGCTAGCTGAGGTTAATTCAGAAAGTGGGGCTGGAAAGTAACATGGTAATACAATAGTAACTATCACTGCACTTCTTATGGTAACTCAGTTGATTTCCTTCCTAAAATAGCCTGGTACAAGTTGTTTAAAACAGTATTTAACATTATTTCAAATAACCAGAGGTAAAAACATAAAGGAATTTAAGCTACAAAAAGGCCTGTTCTTGACAATAGCCTGTAGGTGCCGTTCTGCATCAGTAAGAGCTTCTCAACAGATCTGAGTACAGATGATAGATAAGGAGATTAACATAATTTCAAACAGTTCTTTCAAAAAGAGACTTGTTCTATATGTGGAAAATATTTTAAATTATTGCTTAGATGTATTGCTTGAGGCATGTGGCAAGGTTATCCACTGCTCTGTTTTCTTCTATGCTTCAAGAGGCTCTGCTAGTAAACAAGAGTGCACTCACATTTTCAACATCTTGAGATTGAAAATGGCTATTGCTGCTGATGCTAGCATGTCCAGAATGGATTACATCCGTTATTGCCTTTTTAAAAACATAAGACTAACAGTATCTGATATCTGGTTTTTCCAGATAAAGTGTTTTCCAGATATTCTTTCCAGATAAGGTGTTTCCATCCTTACTGGGCAGATGTGATTTAGCACTTCAGGAAGCTGTGTATCAGTGCATATTGCAGGAGTAAGCGCTGGGCAGCGTCTCCTCCTGAGGGAGGACTCACCAGAGACCCAGCTGACACAAAGTATTCTTAAACACAGCTCCAGCACATTACAGACTTGCCATAGCTCCTTGAAAACACTTTGGGAGAGGGATTAGTCTACATGGGAATAGCAATTTTATTTTGCCTATTTCCAAAATATGTATTTAAAGATTCACTGTGTTAAGGAAATAAAATAATAACTATCAGCTAGGTTCTTAATCAGTCTGCTTGATTACATACAGACTGTACCTTTTTTTTTTTTTTTGCAAAGATGAAAGTATTTTTTGTGCAATTTGCAATATATAAGTCATAAGACACTGGGATCTGTTTGCCATGATTAGCCTTTACTCAAATAGCCTGAAAAAGACATTACAGATTTTTGAAGGATTCAACTATAAAACTGATTAGATAATCATAATCTCTACAATTGCAGTTTAAATGCTCAAGATTTTTCACTATGGGAATTGCTGCTGACTATTATCTGGTTCCTTTAAAAGTAATCTCCTTAATGAGGAAAATGACCAAAGAAAGCAGATGAGGGATTGTAGAGGAGGGATCCTGAGACAAGGAATGCTTCATAACATTTAAAGAAATACCACAGCTGACCAGCAATGAATTAGCTGAAAATTAAAGGATGGCAAGACCATTGCAAGCTTCAATCACTATGCATTAGGAAAAAAAAAAAAAAAAAAGAGAGAGAATAACAAAAAAACAAAATTAAACAAAAAAAAAAAACAAACCCAAAACCAAACAAAAAAAAAACTTCATAACACATTCCACTGGTTTATACCTGATTTCCCAGGAAGAACTGATAAGAAATGAAAAATGGAAGAAAGACACGATTAGTTTACAGGAAATTTTCTACATGACCTAGAACACATGCAAACTAACACATTAGACATTCTAAATAAAGTATCTACTTGAGAGATGAGCAGGTAGCTAGCCATCCAGAGACTGAATATTAGAAAATATTCAAGGCCTTCGTTTCCTTCCCATTGCTGTTTCTGTGGTCTTTTAAAATCTACAAGTACTTATTAATCTCTCTTAGCCAAATATTGCGTATTTTACCTCAAATTGTTCTAGTTATTGAATCCAGGGGTAGCAGATATTTCTCTACTGTGTGATATTTATTTTTCTGTGATCTAAAATAATTCTGCAGGTATCTAACACTTTGCTTATATTCAGAAGTATGTGTGTTCCAATAAAATGACAAGAGTGTAGAAATGATTGAATACACTTTGGTATAAGATTTTTGAAGTACAACACAATACCACAAGAAAATATCAGTCACTGTTTTTATGAAACTAATAGAAAATCAGCTACAGTTTAAACACTTAAGGTATCTAGGCAGAAAGACCAGCTTTTGAGGATATATTGTATCTATGTATGCATGTGTATGGATGTGTGCCGTTAGCTCTTAAAAATTCCTATGACTGAAAACAGCTTCAGTAGTTAGAGTGAAAATAAATACAAACATCAGCAATTTTCTATATTTTTAGTCTATATGTACTAACAAGAAAAAAAAACAATCTTAAAGAAAATGTCTAATTGTCATACAAGATTCTTGTGAATTCATATAGCCTAATTCCTTGTGTAAACCATGTCATATGAAGAAAGCTGAAAGAACTGAAGTCCTTAAAAGACTTACCCTGTACTTGTTATCCCCAATCTGTTCCACTTGAAACCGTTTTGCACATTTACATTTCGCTACCTGCCTTGTAACCTGCAAAAAACCACAACAGGATAATTACTTTAAATATCACATTTCCAAAGATTTGTGTACCTAATAAATTTCAAATTAAATAGGAGTGAAAATAAAGTGAATTATTATAGAATATGACTCCAGTAGAACAGAGTACAACCTAAGAAAGCAGAGAACGTACCTCATCTTCAATTTTGTCAGCATCTGTGAGAGGCTTGTATGCATCCTTGTTTGGATGAAGAGCTGCCACAAATTCATAATAGTCAATATATCCATCACCATCTCTATCAAAAATGTCTGCAACAGCACTCATTTCAAGTCGGCTTGTAGGGAACTCTGCAGGACGAAGAAAACAACACAAATTTTTTCACTTTTCAATTCCATTACAATGAGAAGCTTTATCACAAATATTATAAGGTGATCAGGCATTTGGTAACAGATAGTGCTTATCAAAAAAATAAGGACATTCAAACAAGTGAAGGAATATTTCTGAAAAAAAAACCCAATCTGAATCTCCAGTGTCACCCAGATATTGGATATAAATGAGTACCATAGTGTGGCTTAGAGACAAAAGCAAGGGCACAGATTAAACTGTAAAATATATGGGGGGGGGGGGTGTGTGTGTGCACATTAACATTTTGACCTTCAAAGTGCATAAAACACCAGAAATTAACAAGATAAAAAATTAGTGAGGAAAGGTCAAGCAAGCATTTCAGTGCTGATTAAATCTGGAATGTGAAGCCTTCTAAATGCAGGTCCGTGCATGGTGTTTCATGAAGTCCTTTAGATGAAGTTCACAGCAGAGATTCTCAAAGAAATGGTCAAAGAAAATTTCAAGGTGATGAGCAGGGATTGTTTCAGGACTGTTTGGTGGTCATAATAAATTGATACCAACTGAGTTAAAAGAATAAACTATTTAGCCTCTTGGTGGTATTAGGTTTTTTTCATGAATTTTTATTAATTCAAGCAAAACAGCAATATTCACATATAGTGAATATTTACTTTACTGCATTTCCTAAAGGAGGGGGAAAATATACAGAGAACATTTTCCTACTGAGTAACACTAAAATGAAATACTAGAGGCAGCCCAATTCTGAATCATTACTGTTTAAAGCAAAAGTCTCCATGATCTGAAGATAAAGGATTATTTTAAGTATTAGGTCCTTATCTGTTATGAGTCTGTTCCTAAAAGGAAATATCACATATATGATGTAGAAGACTTACATTACCACCATAACTAAGGAATACTGATCCACCAGGAAAGCTAGGAAAATTCCTTTCTAGTTTGATTGCTTGGCATTTTAAGCCTTACTATATAGGTATATGAATATTGCCATGGTTCATGGAAACACTGGTTTCAAAAATTACACAGTTTCCTTCTGTAATTGAAACTATTCTATGTAAGTTCTTTAATAAAAATCATATGATCCTATGAACTGATTTTGAAAATCATCTATAGGTTACATAAGGTATTTTTTACTATTATGAGTAATCAATCAAAAAGTAATTGTTGAAGTAGCTGGTGTACTATAGGAATGACAATCTGAGTTCAATAAACCAGCAAACTACTAATTAGACGATAATGTAAATGTGACATTTGTGACCTGATGTAAAGAACTAGAAAGAGTTTCAAAAATCTAAAAATATTTTCAAGTAAAATAATTATAAAGTAATAATAATTAATAAATTCAAAAAGGAAATCTGTAACCTTCTAACACAATAAAATGCATAGGTCACACTATCTAGACAATAAGATTTCATTAGATGCTTGTTTGTTTGTTCCAAGTTCAACATTACGTTCATTTAAAAACTTACTTGAAGAAAGAATTCCATCAATAAATTCCTGTCTTGTAATCTTTCCATCCTGATCTTTATCAATCCTCCTAAAGAAGTCCATCACGCGAGACTTCTTATGGTTCATCCATCGCATGTATTTTTTCCTCCAAATATCAAAATCAAAGTTGGCAAATTCTCTCAGCTTAATAAAAAACAGAAAAAAAAAAATTCAGCTGAAATCCATCAATCTAGAACACGAATGAGATAGATACCATCTGCGTTTTGTTGAATAATTGATTTTTTGAGGACCTGTGCAAGCATTTTAAATATCTCAGCTCTCCTCATTTAAAATGATGATGACAGCTTTTAAAGCACATTAAAGCACACGTATCACAGTGTTTTCAGTTAGCTGTGTCATACAATATAATACAACAAATATGGAAGTTCTTCACAGTATTGGAATTTAATCCAGGGTAGAGAAAATGATGCAAAAAGTATGTACAGTCTGTATAGTGCTTTTCTGACCTCTTCAAGTCTGTCCAAAGCATCATTAAGTTTTCTCCTTCTTTCCAATGCCAGAAGCCAAACTTGCTGCCATTTGCTGACTAAAAGGTTTACCCGTGGATTCTTGGTTTCAATTTGTGCCTGGGCTGCTGACGGATAAATGCCTGGTGTTGGGGAACGCTTTCCTGTTAAAACATGATAAAAGGCATAGGGTTCACCCAGCTCAAACAAAACAAATGTTCACATGAAATGCACTTGACCTTCCTAAAATTATTCCTTCCTGTCCCAAATAAGGAAGTCATATATGGATGATTCCATGTAGTGGGATTTATCTTCCTTTTTTTTTTTTACCATTGCTGGGGAACAACCAGCAATGGTAAAAAAACAGTGATGGTTACAGTCTATTTTATCTAGCCAGAAGCAGCTAGTGAGGGCTCCACTATCACACTGCACAGTTTAAATTAAATCTTCATAAATCTCCCAGAGTTGCAAAGTAAACAACCTCATTTTAGAAGCAGGTTCCATGTATGGGTAAGTATAAAATACAATGAGTAAGTATACCTAAAAATACAAAAAGCAATTTCCTCACTTGATGATTCACTTTCCATTCAACTTCACTGAATACACTTCTAACTGGATTAATATAATTTTACAGACAGTAAGAGCACAATTTTGTCTCTATATCTCTCTGTGAAGTTGTCTGCACTTTCAAATAATGGAAGATTTGCGAAGACTCAGCATGTACTTGCTCTTGGAAGTTTAAGGGCACAGGAAAGGCTGCACACTTTAAAAATAGCTATTCATGAAGATTAGGACAAAATATAAAAATACATGTCTGGTCTGAGAAATTTCCTCACAATTCATAAAAAATTAGAGATAATTAGAAAAGTCAGCCAAGAGAATTTTACCCCCTTTCACCAGAAGTTAATCAAACTTATGAGGTTATTAGCAATCTGTAAACTTCATAGATAGAGGAATGGTACATGTGACACACCCCAAAAATACGCTGTTACTTACTTCCAGCTCTTCCCTTATCAAGGACAGGAATATGAGATTGTACTGGAGAGGGTTCAAGTGCTTTCCTTTTGTAGGTCTTTGTAACTTTATCCACATCAGGCTGTTTTCTGGTCATTTCTTCCATGAATGTCTGCAATCAGATAGGGGAGATCTTAATTAACAATACACAAAAGTAACCAGAGGAATGAAAAACATACACAATAGCAAAACACTAAAGTTAAAAAGAAACACACAGAAAGACACTTATAATGCCAGCCTCACAATATAGAATTAGATAAATGTTTTGTAGATAAGAAAAATCTGCAGTACAAGCTTTTAAGGTCACTATGGCCTGGTTGTTATAAGAAGACTAAGTCTAAAAACAATCTGTCAAACTCCTTTATTAACTGTATATGGTGAGGTGATATAGAACAGAATTTTGCCTCCAAGATCCTGCTGTTCAGACTGCAGTTCACAGAAGTGAGACCGCTCTGGTGTTTAAGCTGGGGTAAATCTATAAGAATTCAGTACAGCAGCAGATCCCTCTGGTACTTCACAAACCTATTTTTGATATTTAATCAAGAGAGCCACACCCCAGCAGTAGATCTAAGGTGGCAGCACTATCATACATTTCATGTGGATTTTCTTTTATTTCTAATATTATCCTTGCTTGTATTCAGTTATTATAAGAGAAAATAGCAAAATTCGCAGTTGATCGCACAGCGTAGCTGAGATGTGTGCCCCATGTGAGTGACACACGTCACTTACTGATCCTTACCTGATGTTCAGCTATAAGTGCTTTAACTTCCTCGATCTCCTGGGGGATAACCTCTTTGTCTTTCTCAGTTAGTGTAGTCTCTGCCCACTGCAACCAGGACAGCAAGGCTTCCAGCAGCTCCTGGTTAGCAATGAGTCCAGCCAGAGCTCCTGCCAGTCGCTGTTGATGTTGTTTAGCCCATGCTAAGACCTTGACAAAGGAACCAATACAAGAGTATGTGCACATCTGAAACTCTTCACAATGTATTTAAAATTGCTCTGCTAATTGTAAACCCAGAGCTATTTCTTAGGCCTACTGATGTTTGCATATCAAATGTGTTAAATGTAGTGGCTGATCACTAACAGTAGCTAGGTAACTAGAATTCCTAGTCCAACACATTTCTTCCACAGATACTCAGGGTTAAGTGCTGCTAAACACAGTGAGCAGCACATTCAGGCAACATATTAAGAATTTTAACTACATGTGTGAGTTAGTGAATCACACAGGATTTGGTGTCACTTTTCCTTCTGGGCACTCCTGAAACCACACTTTGCTATCACCAGTATTTTGGTTTTCTTTAAGCTTAATATAAAACAGAAAGTATCACCTTAACAGCTGAGGGTACAACCTACCTGTAGCCACTTAAAACTTTTAGATGTCTTCTAGATTAAGAATATGTTGGACTGAAATCCTCTCTAATGTAATCAGAAAATCCTTCACATTTGCCCTTGTATTTTCTTTCCTTTGTAACTTTTCAATTTCTCCCTAGAAACTATTGGTTTTCCTCACTTGGGAAGTGTCAGACAGTATTTCCTTTAATACATACAAACAAAGGAGCTTGACCATCTGCTTTAGCTCTTAAAGCCCTGTAAGTTTTGAAAGAAAGCCTAGGGAAGCACAGTATTCACATCCATCACCACGGGTATTTAAAATGTTTAGTTCTCAACAGCTGGATCATTTCCTCACAGTGTAACTACCATGTTAGTTGTCAGCTGTGTTCTAATCAAAGATGGACTGCTGCCACAAAGATGGTACAACATATACTGACCTCTTCAAACCTGGCTCTGATGATTGTTATCCAGTGTTTAATGGTGGTGATGGAGTCTGGATGGCAGATAGCCAGAATAGCTTCTCCCATACCTGTTGCTTTATTCAGTTCTGCCTTTTTCTCTTCCAGTTTCTTCATAAATTCCTAAAACAGAAGTAATAATTTTAATTAGATACTGACAAAATTTGCAAGAGAAGTCTTGAGTGCATAATCTGGAAGGTCATGAGCCTCTTGACTGCTCAAGCAATTTGCAAGAGGCAAGTTTCACTTGTATGAGAAAAAACTATTTAAAAACTATTTAAAAAACTATTTAAAAAGCTTATTCTACATAAAGTACTAAACAAAGCTCTAAAACCTGATCCCAACTTGCTGATCCTTAAAAGCCCACCACAATCTAAATCCTTGAAAGATGCATGCCAATAAAAAAAAAAAAAAAAAAAAAAAAAAAGGAAAATCACAGCATTTAGAAGCGCTGCAAACCAGCTATATGATGGTTAGAATCACTATTGGCAACATTTCAACGACTTGATTTGTCAGTTACAGTAATTCTTCATAAAAAACTATCAAGCTCCTGCCAGAGGCTGGAAATGTCTAACTACAATTGCATGCTCAGACAAGATGACAGAGTTCAGGAGCAGCTCTACTAAAGTAACACAAATGTGACAACTCAGCAGCTGAGGGGGAGAGACACAGCATGTGGAAAAAATCTCGTAAAAGCAGAAGGATGTTTACAACTTTAGGCATCCAAGCTCATAGTTATTGGTATTCCTACGACAGCAGGACCAGAAATGGATGTGGGGGAGAAACAACAATAAGAAAAAGCAACTTAAAGGAGGATTTTTCCCATCCTTTCTATTGCTTGCATTTTTTTTTTTTTTCCTTTTCCCCTTTCCCTAGACAATTCAAAACCACCAAAACATTGTAAAAACAGGTTCTTCAACAACTCATAATGACATTATCCTGTGCCTTTACAAAGTAAGTATGAAGTTACAATGAAATAAAATGTAAAATATAATCTTTTCTACCTTGTTCTAGAAGCCTGGAATATGTAGGCTCTTTATTTAAATGTATTTGTTACTAATTGATTTTGATGTAAGCTTTAATTATTGCCAGAGTTTAAGATATCCAAATCATAATAGCAAACCTTCTCTCACAAAAACACATGCATCCTTACAATATTTCAGTTCAACATGCTTTTGGATGAGCTGAATTGGATTATAATGAGAGATTACCAAAACAAGCCAGAGGCAGGTGGAAAATGGGCAAAAAAGCCCCACTGTGTTCCCCTGCTCAGCTGTATTAGAGCATTTCAAGAATTAAATCTATGACACACAGCTCACAGTTTCTTAAACTCTTCCTAATTTTATTGAACTCTGTGACACAGACACATTTACAGAAGAGGAAATGGGATGCTTTTCATTGAGCAATGCAGTGCATTAACCCACTACAGCTCTCAGTCCCTAGAGAGGTGGACAAGTGACAGATATCTCTCTGAGATAGCAGAATTCACTAAATCATGTGCAGTATTCAAGAAGAGAAAAATCAGAAATGGGCATAAAGATGGACTATTTGGATAAAATATTGTCCTGAAGAAAACATTTCTACATATAGTTCAATACATATGCAATAAAACTGTTTTACAAAAATCACAGTGACAAAAGGATGATACCTTTCATATTTATATAATAATTTCAGTCATACATTTTTATTATAGTATGCAGCATTATAATGCATGCATGATATTTAAAAGTAATATATATTACTTCTTCCCTTATTTTCTTTTCATCTTCTTGAAAGCTGATCTTCTTGAAAGCTTAAAAGGAGATATGATCTATTGAGAAAGATTGTGTATGAACGGTAAAACTGCAGTGCCATAATCCTTCTGAGCTTGACAATTTTTCTATTTCTATTGTTTGCCCTTTAAGAGGAAAATGTGGTTGGGGGAACACCTTCTGAGAAAATTTAAGTACAGTAAGGCCACATCTAACACCGAGATTGGTTGTGTTGTGCTAGCTATCATCCTTCCCAGCTGGACAGGGTTTCTCAGAGACAAACTTTGCTTTGAGGTTCCAAGTTATGCTTTGGCATCACAGATTTTAAAATTAGTACACAAATACTTTGCTAATCCACCTACAGTGTGGAGGAAGAAATTTAAAATTCTATTTTCTAATTATTTCAGTGGACCTAAGATTTCACTCAGTTCTCTCTAGTCAGAAGATTAAAAAATCAAATAAAAGAGAACTGGTGAAGCACATGTGGAGGAAAGGCAGCTAAAAGGCATTTCACTGAACAGAGACATCAAGTTGCTGCTGTCAACATTAGTCAACACACTGTGAGGTTGTTACATCAGCACACACTGATGCATACATACATTTGCCAGCTTATGATTAGCACTCAGCTTCCAGGGCCCTAAACTAAAACTGAAAACTTTTTTCAAAACCTTGCATTTTAAATACATTGAAAATCCCTCAGTTAAGAACCATTTAATAGTCCTATCTGGCATGTACTTCTCTGCATAATAATATTAGCAAACTCAATTTAAACAGGATGCTTTTCCAATCTCCATTTCAAAAATTTTGCTTTAACTTTCTTCAGAGCAATGATGAACAACATATCCAGGACTTTTAACTTGTTCTATAACACTTTGGGCACTACACCCGGTACTATTTGGTGTAGGCTGCGCTGTGCATGTTTGTAGCCTCCTGTCTGAAGAGTGGAAATTTGACCTCTATGATCCTTACTTAGCCAATTTCCCATTTCATTAATGCAAAGTTAGTTTGATGGCCTGTAATTTACTACCTGCAGTACCTATGCCACTGGAATATTACAGCTGCCAATGCATGTGAAGTCAGGCAGCACGCTGTTTCACCATGACAAAAGGTTCATGGATGGTAACATCATTCTGCTGACATTAGAAATGACCTTGCAAGAAAAGTTTATGCCCTTTAGGTCAATGGTGCTAAGAAGACAGATACACTTTTGCTACTGTAGTATTCTGTGTGGCAATTACAGGCATGGTATGCTCCACAGAGGGGCTTGCATCTGTCTCTAAATCTTTACAGCAACTTTCTAAAGGCCCATTTTTTCTTTAAAAAGCTAAGATGACTCAAACAACAGCCCAACACCAGTCTGGACATTAAACTCTTAACTACATTAAATTTCTAGCTTCTCTACAGAAAGAATTGCTCCAACCCTGGATGTTGGTTAGAACTATCTGGGATAGACTCTGCCTCCTTTCCTCTATTTTACCACTTATCAGAGCCATTAGAATGAAGAGGATCCTCTTCATGTTCTTGCTTACCCTGTGCTGCTCTATCAGTGTTCGCAAGGCCTCTTCATCATCTGGAAGGATGCCGTGGAAACGAAGAGCCTGCTCTGCCTCTGCCAGCCACTCCAAAAGGACATGGACAACTGAGTGGAATTCTTCTGCCTGTTAATATACAAGAAGTCATGGTCACTCATGAGATGACCTGACAGACACACTGCAGCTTACACAGATTGAGCCCACATTTGGAATCATTAATCATCCAGCAGTACCAGCACATTATCTTTCCATTAAAAAGTCAATGATACACAGCACTACATTTTCATAACTGTAAAAACAGCTCATGCTTCCCAAAAAAATATAGGAAGCCTAAAAGCCTGTTCATGCTTTTAGCCATCTGATTTATAGTGTATTTGCAGCTCAGTTGAGAATGTCATGCCTTTACACTGACAAATTACACAGGAGGTGTTTTCAGGGACCAGCTGGAGAGCGGAGAACTAATGTCTGCACAGCCTAAAGCACCAGTAAAGCAAAATGAATTGACAGCCTGTTGGAGAATGACTCTTGTGTCTAGAGAAAACAAAAAAGACTCACCTTTGGGTACAGCCATATAGGGACACAATTATTGTTTGAGGTAAGTTCAGCATTGTGTCTGCTAAGCAAAGCAGAGCAGGAATATTGGACATAGTGGATACATTGCTACTGCAGGAGCCCCATCCATCAGTCCAAGCTAGTATATCTTCAGAGAGCTGTACATCCATATTATCTCAGGTTTGGAAACAATAGAGATACACCTCTTTATTGGGATTGGTACCAGATAATGCTGACATACAAAGACTGTCCTAGGTCATGATTGCACTCAGCACAACTCTTTTTTTTCTCTGAAGTACCTCATCGTGCATTGTAATTGTGCCAATGTAAAGAATTTTTCAATACACAAATTTACTTCTTTCCAATAAGGCACAAAAAGCATAAATATAATTGCAACCTCCTGCTTCTTGTAATTGGGGCATAATTCTTTATCATCCTTCATATTTGACTGTAACTTCAGTGATTTCCTTAGATGGTAAGGTCTTCGAAACATTTGTTTTGCATTTGTGGGAGAGACTAATAATAACAGGAATAATAAATGCTAAGAGGCACTATTTATGTACTGTGGTAAAAGGATAGACAAGGTAAGCAATGCATAAGCATGAGTATTTTCAAATGAGTATTTTCAAATGAAATGAGTGAGAATAACATCAAGTGAAAATTAAATTAACTTTTTGGCAACTAAACTGCAAGATACTTTTCACTCCTTCTCATATAGTACGTGTAGCAACATTATTATTCCTCTACCTGCCGAAGGGCCTGTTCCAGTCGTGTCTGCTTGGATACTGACAGGGCACAAACTGTCTCCCAGCGAGTGCTTAGCTCCTGCATTTGGACTTTGACCCAGGAAGAGTCATCACGACTGCCTTCTATCAGCTCCCTTGCAGAGCGCTTCAGAGCCTGGACACTGCTTGTTCTTTTTCCCAGCTCCTTCTGGAAAACCTAGACACCATGAAATATATTTGAAATGTTTAGGTCATTAAGATATGCTTATGTAAAAAAACAAGAAAAAACAACTGGTTATGAAAAGAAATGAAAATACAGATTTATTTCTGTCAAGAGTAACTCCATTTAAGTGATGCAAAACAGCTAAGTTCTATTTATTAGATCCCATAGGAAGATTTTAACACTCTCTTCTAACATAATAACACTGGAATATGATAGGAAAATGTCAGGCAGATCCCAAGAATCCATTCTGGTGCAATGCATGGGAAATCTAGTCTCCTTATCACTGCTGGCTTTCCATTCTTTTCAATTGATCTGACACAGATAAACACATAAGATTGCTGTGGCAGGAAAAGATCAGATAAAAAGTAACAACCAAGGAGAGGGTTTAAAATCAACAAAACAGAAATAAATCCCTGTCTGGGGGTCTAACTGTAAGGTTGTGGATCTTGCTGCTTATTCATATATTTATGTGGGAGTATGTTCACAGTAGTAAATTGAACAAGCTCTAGTTACTTAAAAGAAGCTAATTAGTGTGCCATGCCACCAACTGCAACTTATTTGTGATGGACAGAGGGATTTCAGAAGCAACTGAAGCATTGTGCAGGCTAATTTTTATAGACAACCTATGTTTCCAAACACTTTTTTTTTTTTTGAGGCCCAAAATCTTGTACTTAGTGGAGATGAGATACTGAAAGTCAAAGGTGGATGAACAGAGGGACCTTCACCTCTTAATCTTTCCAGGCTGCAGAGTTCTGCATATGTGTCACCTTTGCAATACAAGTAACTTCAGCAGCCATGTCTTCTGACATACTGAACTGCAAAACTGGGATTGAGGCAGAGTCCAACATCTCCTACTTGTTCCCACATCCAAAACCACTTCAATAACATAATACTGCAGGTTTCCAACACAAGCTCCCTGGGCCATGGTCTAGTTGAAATCTATGCATAACTTCAGCACTGTAATTAATTTTCTCAATAAATATATAGCAGCCCCACAGGTCAGAAAGGCTGCTGTAGTCAGGATAAGTGCACGGGACATTTAGCTAGCAGATGGACTGAAAAAGAGTTGTCTGCCCCAGCGTTTTCCAGTAAAATAATTTCTGCCATCTCTTGCCCCTAGACCCACATTTGCAAATGTGTATTTGTGATTTATGACATGATATTAATAAATACACAGGGCAGCACAATAAAATAGAATATCTCAGTGCTAACTAGTATTAATGATAACTAAGAGTTGTCCTCTTTCATGTATGTTTTATAGCATTTTCCATTGTTGTCTACATTTGTGTTACAAAACTATTACATATTTCCAAAAATTACAGAATAGTGAAAGATAAAGATATTATTAAAATGTTACACTTATGAGCAATCCAGTAATTAAAAAACAGTATTTTTGGAACTACCTTGTGGTTATCAATCAGGTTCATTACTAAATCGATGTCTCCATGTACTGGTTGGTCTTCTGCTAGTTGAGGTTCAATTTTGTATAACCAGTCAATGAGAGCTTGCAGAGCATCAGTAAACTGTCCCGAAAATATCAGGGCTTCCTCCAGTTTATTTTGTCTGAGATGAGAAAAAAAGCCAAACAACCACACACAGATAAAATAATCATTTACACACTTCAGGAAAATATTTTCAGCATAAAATAATAGAATCATGGAAGTGTTATGGTTGGAAAAGACTGGTAAGATCATTGAGTCCAACCACTATCCCAGCACCACTACATCATGTCCCCAGGTGCTACATGCACAGGCCTTTTGAACACTTCCAGGGATGGTGACTCAACTACTTCCTTGGGCAGTCTGTTTCAATGCTCCACAACCCTTTCAGAGAAGAAATTTTTCCTAAAATTCAACCTAAACCTCTTTTGGTGCAATTTGAGGCAGTTTCCTGTCATGCTGTCATTTGTTGCCTGGGAGAAGAGACCAATCTCACCTGGGTACAGCCTCCTTTCAGGCCCTTGTAGAGAGCAATAAAGTATCCCCTGAGCCTCCTTTTTTCCAGGCTAAACAAACCCAGCTCTCTAAGCCACTCCTCATCAGATTTGTGCTCCAGACCTTCCCCAGCTCCACTGCCCTTCCCTGGACTCATTCCAGCCTCTCAACTTCTTTCTCATAGTGAGGGGCCCAGAACTGCACACAGGATTTGAGGTGTGGCCTCAGCAGTGCAGAGTACAGGGGTCAATCACTGTCCTGGTCCTGCTGGTCACACTATTGCTGATACAGGCCAGGATGCCACTGGCCTTCTTGGCCACCTGGGCACACACTGGCTCATAATCAGCTGGTTGTTGACCAGTACCTCCAGAAAACTTCAAATCAAGTTTTCCTTTTTAAAGGGCTTTTCCTTCCACTTCCTCCCCTGCTCTTCTACAGTACCATTAGTAAAGTATGCATTTGCTGTATTTTACTGCTTTGGCATTCTTAATTATCAAACAAGCTAGCCACTCTGGTTCTACTTTTACACAACAAATTCCAAAAATAGAAGCTTTTTTCTTATTTGATGAATAATTAGTTGAGTTTCACTTACCTTTCTACTGACTTTCCACAAATTGTATCCCATTTATCTCTTAGTTCACTCAGCATGTCATCAAGTTTCAAATTGTCATCAGCCAAGGTGGTTTTCTCTTTCAAGGAACGTCCAGTCCTATTTGTGGTATCATACACAGAATGTTTGGCACCAAGAGATTTCTGGAATTCCTATATATATATATGGGAAAAAAAAGAGAAAATATCCGTATATCATTAACCACTTACAGGCCATTATTAATTCATTTTTGACAGACTATTTGCAACATAAATTGTAAATGTTGCTGCAATAATAATTTAAACTTACTGCAAAATTTCTATGCTAGTGCCACAGTGCACCTGGGGCTTGACACTAGGAGAGCCCTGCTTTTTGTCCTTCTCTGGAAATGTAGCTCTCTGCTTACTGGAACAACTTTGGGAAAATCCCTCCTTCAGTGAGGGCAATGATTCCTGTCCTACCGCAGTATTCCCAAATTTCAGCCTAGTAGTCAGAAGGATGTGAAAGAACTGCTACTTTGGGAGCCATTGATTGAGCATTCTTTGCACTACATTCTTACAAACTAGGATTTCAAGCCACTTGTAAAGCTCCCCAAGAGCTACAAAGGTTATTCTAGTTTAGCTCAACATGGACAAGCTGGGAAATCTCTGAGCAGAAGCAGCAGACAGGAAACATCCAAATAACTCAATCTGTGCTAGAAGTAAAAATCACGAGCAGGTTTCTGTGCCCCAGAACTTTGGACTACGACAGTGACAGAGTCTGCCTGCCAGCTCTGCCAGCTCCTTTTGCACAGATTCTCTGGAAGCTTTTCACAGGCACAGAAGAGCACAAGAAACACAGTTCATCTGATACCACACAAGAATTAACTGACTGACAGAGTAAATAATTAAACGAAGGAACACTGGCAAAAGACAGCACCAGCCCAAAAAGGCAGTTTTTAAATTGCAGCAATGCTTGAAATGTTATATTTCACACCTACATGAAGTGCTAGTAGGGAATCAGTTATAATCACAGGTTTGCTTTAGAAAACCCTTATATACAGCATCAAATATTTTCAGGTTTTTTTGTTACCAAAGAAGCAATATTTGTTTTGTAATTTAGTATTTCCTTACCATTCTTTAATGTTCCTCATATAAAACAAGAAAAAAACTTTAAGAAAAAACATAATTTTCAAACTAGGACTACAGTAAAAATAAATACAATTTTCAAAATAACCAGTTTTTTATAACAGTTCCTTCAATACAAACAATATGTCTATGCTTGTTTTCTTTGATGGGGTTTTAAACTACTTAACACTACACAATGTTACTAGGTTTGCACAAGGAAACACAATTAAATTGCTGCCACAGAAGGATCATACAGAAAAAACAGATCTAAAGATGGCAAAGGGTTGCAGTTAATTCATTCCCTGAGACTAAACCATATCTACTTTCATTTGACTTCAGGTATAACTGAGAGTAGATTTTGGTTTAAGCTGCCAGGAACAGATAGGTAAGTTAATTACTGAAATTTTTGTTCGGCTAGGTACCTTCCTTTTAGGGAAGATGGGCACACAGAGATAAAATTAGCCAGATTCTTATAAATGTTCTGTAAGAACATCAGCATTAGCACAGGAATGGATTGGGTGACCTAGTGCGGGTTTTTCCATTCCTGACTCCTAAAAGTGAGAAAAAAATTCCAATAAACAGACTATGAATAACCCCCAAAAGTCCCTGGCAACATGCTAGATATGAGTGAGAGAGAAAACATATTATCTTGGCTTTTCTTTTTCAGGGACTTTTTTTTTGGCAGTAATGACTGGCAAAGAGCGAGTCCAAATAATTGCTTACAGCACACATTCAGATGGGATAGCAAAATCCTTAACTAAATGGAGCAAGGAAACCTTCAAGGCTGGACAGAAAAGACAAAGACAGACTCGGAGTATATGTGGGAGTGGAAGGAAAAGACTCAAAATACAAGGAAGGATGTTGCAGTGTTGGGAGGTTTGACAACTCATTAAAAAACAATTGAGTTGATTTCTTGAGAGGGTGGTTGTTTGAAGTTTAAAGGCACAAAGTTCACCAAACTCCCTCTCTCACACACATTCATCTTTTTTCTCCAGATCACCAGTTTCAATCCTTATGTGTCTGTACCAATTTCATCCCATTCCTTAATGAGATTCAAGCTGTAATGCTCTGCAGGCTTTTTACATGAAAGAAACTGAAGAAAATATATCAGTGACAGAAGTGATGAGTCTGCCAGTCCATTTGAGGAAGCTTGGTCTCATAAAACGTATTGCTGTAGGTATAAAGCACATATCAAGTTTATCAGGTTTAACATTGCTGAAGATGGGATGAAAATACAGGTAGAGAGTCCTGAAAACCTCAAAGCAAAGTCACAGTGCTGACCATACTAGTGAGGAATTTGAATATGTAAAGAAAAGAGAGGAGTGAAAGGATTAGAAGATTAGTAAGACTCAGAATATCATAACAACAAGATCCCCCCCTGCCAGTTCAGATCACTGACTTCAAATTCTGGCAACAGCAGCGATCTCAAAACTAACTGAAATTGCAGAGTTTGAATAACAGAATGTTAATGTAGGTTTTATCTAAAGGTTTTTAACAGCAGACACAGGTAAAATTATTTTTGCTTGACCAACTGCCAGCTCTTACTATATTAAAGGAGAATATTTTCCTGGCTGATAAACAACACATCCTGCAACCTGAGAGATGATAAAAAAAAATCAAGCAGACTGATGAAGTCATTATTATACATGACAATATTTGTCACAGGTAAAAAAAATCACCAGAAGTTACAGTGAAAAGAAAAAATTAGATTTGCAAACCCCTCAGGATATTGTGAAATAAAAAAAATAGGACTAAATGGAGAACAATAAAACTGACATAAAAAGAAAATACATGCCAAAATTTAGAAAATTGTATGACTCTAGTGTTTAATGAAACTGTCCCAAGAGAAATCTTAAGACACAATCATATCTCTGAAGATTCTACCAGTCATCTACTTGATCCTCAATACTATATTATTTAGGCATTTTAAAGAAGTCAAAATGAAGTAAAGACTAGTTCTGTCTTTGCTTTTGCTCTGTGTCTGATGAAATTACAGAGCTTTACATTATTAAGTTTGAAAAGCCAAGTGAATGAGAGAGATTTTTACATATTCACAGCTGAATTTCTGAAAAGATGTTTTCAGAATTTTGAATCCAATAAAGAGAAACATGGAGCAGTATTTGCTCTAATACTTTCACAGTGTTTTCTAGGGGATTTCGTTAATATTTCCACTTGACATAAAAAAACAACTGCCAATCAAAATACTTGATTAAGGTTTTTTTTTTCACTTTTGAATTTGTCCTGCAGTATTAAAAGAAAAATCTCAACCCAAGTAAGTGGACAGTAAATTTTAGGTTTAAGAACTTAAAGAAAGCCTCTTCAGAGATCCCTATTCTGAAATGGTAAAGTTTCCATGGCGCTGTATCATTCTTTCTTCTTCATTTTTAACCATTCCCTCACATATCAGGTTCTGTGAAAAGTTCTTTTCATTCATACCCTGTTAAAACACCATCATTTAACTTGATGTGAATAAACACCCCATTGCAGTGAGGCCACAAATCTACTTTCTTTGATGATTGAACAGTACAAGGCCAAAAGACTTAATACATTTCCCTGGGCATTTTGTGTGTCATGACTCACCTTATGCTGTGCAAGCTGCATCTTTATTTTGTCAGGGTCATTTGCAATTTCAAGATCTGAGTCCAGAGATTTCTCTGATTCTTCCAGCCATTCCATAAGTTTATGCCAGGCTTCATGAAACTAAAGGAAAATCAGATTTGCATAGTCTTTAAAATTCACTGGTTCATGAAACAGTCCAAAATCATTAAATCTCAATCAAGATTGGCAAACTTAGACAAAATTTTGGTTTTTTTTCTCTCTGGTCTCTTGAACAGAACTGGTCTAGCCATGTGCCCACTGTGTAGTAGTCTCCCTTCACCAAGTGAGTTAACGACCTTTAATCTACATGATGTGCACATATCATATGTATCTGTCAGACACATACTGGTCATACCTGTCAATGTGTTGGTCATTTAGATTTCTACAGTTTTAGTAATGGATAGTAAATACAGAAAGAACAGGGCTTAGCTATTGCTTATATGGGACCATGGCAGTACATCACTGGGGAAAGCTTCCATCTGGATGACTGCCCAAGATGTCCCCTGTAACTCTCATAAAAGCTCTCATTATATCAAATGCTATCTTGATGAGCAAGGAACAGATTTTTAATCTTCTTTCCTGTTTCAAAGAAAAGAACACTTCAGGGACGGAAGCAGGGAAAAAGTAAAGATTCAACCAGCTTTCACAAAGTGTCACCCGTTTGGGTGTTGATTTTTCAAAGCTGGTCACTTCCCTCTGTCTTGAAAATTCTTCTTCCCTGGGCTGCCTACACATGGAAGCACAAGAAACTAGTTCAGAAACCTTTCAAAGCATCTAAGACACTGTTGTTCAGGACTGTTGATTAGGCCTTGACACCAGCAGCCTTCAGTACTCCTTTCACACTCCACACACACAGTGGTCATCTTAATAACACTGTATTCAGCTTTGTAAATGCATATTGAGATGAAACCCATCTCATTGCAGAACTGCTGAGTGTGTGAATGAACAAGAGAAACTGCTGGAAAATAAGAAACGTGACTGGCTTATGGGCTAATTCATTGCCCAGAGAAGTTATTGCTCTGTGAACTCAGTGGTGGTAGTGGTGAACATTGGAACGTGGTTTAGCTGTGAACATCACCAAATCTTGAATGGTCACGTTCCCTTGAATAGAAAGGAGCTAGAACTTCCTATTGATATTTAAACAGCTTACATTCCTCTCACACATTTTGCATCTTATCACTTATGTGCCTCGGTGAGGGAAACAATACGGACGCTCCCAAATAAAGAAAACTGTGAGAACAGCCCCCCTACACCCAAAAAACAACCTCTCCATGTTTTTAAGGAAATAAATAGAGATATCTTACCACACAGAAGATATTGGTCTAGTAACTAACATAAGACATTGAGTGATGAGTGTTGAGTATAATCAGGACAGAACATAGACCCAAGAAGAAAATGCTAAGGAATACTCCCAGAGATTAGTGAAAAGGGTTCATCACATTCTTTAAAACATACAGGGTTGATTATGAAACTTCTTTTTGAATACAGATGGCACTAATACACATCTGGAATCCATACTGTAACTTTTTTCAGACTATCCTATACTGCAGACAGAAGTCACTGCTTGGGTTGAAAATGATGCTTTCACCTCCCAAATGAAGTGCTCTGGGATTGAATCACAGAATTCGCTCCACTAACTCAACACTGTCTGTTACACTAAACCCAGGCTTGCTTTGTAAGTGCTTTAAAGCATCATATTCTTCAAGAATCTGGATGCAATTACAACTAAGTTCAAAGAGCTGCATAACAGCTGTTGTCCCATTACCTGTTTGGCTCTTTTCCTTGCATCATCCAAAGCTCTTCCTCTTTCAACTAAGCGTTGGACTACTTTTTCCCATCGACTCTGTACACTAATCAGCAGATTCTTAATAAGGACAACGTCCTGTTTCTGGCTGAAATATTTCAAATGGGTTCCAGTTTTGTCCAGCTCTATGACCTGATCTCGATGAGAGTTCACTTCTGTGGCAAAAACCTTGGAAAAAAAGGGTAAAAATTACTGAGTACTGTGTTGGGTAAACACTGAAAAAACCCAGTCTGATAAAGAATGATGTAGTGAGAAAGACTACAAAACACAATTTTAAAACAAATGAAATGTTTCTCTGAGTGCCAGCATTATAGGGTTCATTTGGACATTGTTACAGTATCTCCACAGAGTGGGAGAAAAACATTACACATCTGTTTCTTTACATACCTTGTGTTCATCAATTTGAAATAAGACAGTGTCCAAGATAAGACTTGGCCGAGAAGCTGCAGTTAGAGTCTGCTCAGCCTGAGTAAGCCAGTTGATGAAATCTTGAAGTGAGTTGTGGAACTCCATTGCTAAATTGAGGGCTTCTTCCAGTTTGGTCTGTAAAGACAGGTCATACTTTATAAGAGGCTGATATTGTGCACGGGCTTCAGCCAAGGAAACCATTTTAGTTCAGCACTTTGGAATAAACCATTTTACTTTAGCATTTTAAAACACTTTTCCAATCCAAAATTTCTGAGTTTAAAAGTAACACCCTATATTCAAGCATATTCAAGGAGATGAATACAGGAGTTAGAGCAACATTACGTATAACAGATTAATAGAAAATACTGCACCTAGTATCAAGATTAATTTTTCCACATTAGAACATATTTCCTACTATTTAATCCAAATGGGACATTTGGATTTACCAAGTTCAATGCAAAACCAGTAGAATTTCAGAAATCTAAGGTGATAGTACACTTGGAAGAGCATCAAGTAGGTAATCAAATTTATTCTTTTGCACTTAATGAAGAATAAGTTTTCCAAGAGCACTTCTTTTTAATAAAGTCCAATTGTCATTTTGGTTGCCCGAAGAGAAACTAATTTGGGATACAGAATTTTGTTGCCCATGAGACAGCAGTCAGAGATTTTCAAACATTTACACTGCTGACCTCACTGAGCACTCCAACCTTACAGCTTCCTGCAAGAAGGTGCTTATATTTGGTATTAATTTGTTTGTCATTTTTACTTTATTATTACCTTACATCAGCACTATAACTTTAAAATACAGCTAAGTTGTGAGTCAAATATTTGTGCTTTATACTTATCAGTGCTGTACAGAGCGTTTCTCTGTTTGCAATCATGGGTATTCTTTTTGTTTGATTGAGTTAGAACAAGTGGCCTATATTTCATGAAGGAATGAAAGCCACATGAAACTAATAACAAGAAAACGTATCTTGCATATCAGTGAAATCATGCCATTGTTCCGTTAGAACAGAAGGTAGGCACTTGAAGTAAACAGTAAAAGGCCAAGTGTTTGGGAATTTTAAGAAAAAATGGCTAAAATCTAGGAAAATTAACACAGCAATTCTGTACTGAGGAGGAGATCAACTTGAAGGACCATTCAGTCTCTCATGTCTACGATTACTGCAATAAAACCCATAAAACCCCTACTCCTATCAAATGAGCATTAACACTATCAGTTAATATATTTCTGTGGAACAGACTTGTGCCATTCTCACCATACTCCTCCCCAGTTATGGATAATTAACTTCTTGAATCTTATTTTCCCCAGTACTTTCTAAACATATTACTGAATTATGCTAGTCTCTACAACTGATTTTAAATGTAAAAAATGAGGCACGCGTGCATCCATAAAAAGACTGATCATTAACACACTTAAATGCATGATTTACACTTCAATTTTTATGTAAAAACACTTACTTTTCTTTCACTGAGTTTTGTTTGCACGGATTCCCATTTTTCTTTTAAGTTATTTATGTCCTGCTCAACATTTGTTTCAGCCGACTCTGGGCATCTTGCAAGCATCTGCTGGCCTTTCTGCATTAGACACTTGTATGTCTCTTCTTTAGCCTCAAAGGCAGCACAAAGTTCCTAAATAAAGAAAGGACCAGAAATAATAAGGTAGAAATTCAATACTCCTTATAAATTCCTGTATAATATTTATTCCTCCCCCAACACTTAGCAGGTATGATTAAGACTAACAAAGGAAACACATGTAATTCATAAAAAGCCAAATGAGAAAATGAGGGACACAGTTCCTCAGGAAATGAAAACTTGTATTGTCTGTCAATGTCTTCTTTGAGATTCAAAGATTGGCAAAGTACTATGCACTTATTGAAGAAGAGTTGCTAGAACTTGGTTGGTTTAAAGTTCATCTGTATCCAAAACACAAGAAGCGTCAGCATTACACAGTGTGCTGGAAATCCAGACCTATCCAGTACCCTTCAAAAGTGGGTGGGACAGCCTGGGAGGGGTCGTTTATTGTACATTGTCAAGTATCTTCCTTCACTTGCCAGGCATGAGCACTGAAGACATTTCAGACATTAAAAGAAAGCTGTAATAATAATGGGAACATGTTTTACCTGTTAACTATTCTAATAATTATGCTTTTTAAATCATGCTAAAGGTAAGCTGGCAAAAGTCTGGGAGCTCCCATGCATCTGTCTGACTCAAAAAGGCATGTTCAGTGTTGGTAACAGGCAAATCAAAATGTACCAAAACAGTTGCTGCAGATTCACAAATGAGGAACATCTTCACAAGGAGATGAGGAATAAGTGCCTTGCAAATAAGAAGAAAAGTACTTTTTCCTCTCATTCTCAAGACAAGAGCCTAAACCAAACACTTCTTTTGGGGTTAAGAGATACTGTACACAGGGCTGCACCTGACCACGCAGGAGGGCAAAGCAAGAAGCAGGTCCATTCATGAGCTTAAGATTTTGACACAACAGAAAGCTTCTTTGTTTTCTTACTGAGAACTATGGAAAGTAGTGTACCCTAGTCTGCTGCCTCCTACTACTTCAGGAAGAAACTGAAAACAATGACTGTTTTAAGAAAAGGAGAGAGATGGACTGAGCAGCACTGGGAGAGCTAAAAAGGTGTCTTTTTAAGCCCCTTTTCTACTGGTATCTTGTAATGTTTCTTCAGATCTTTTGTTTTCCTGGAGCTGCTTAAACTGGAAAGGCAGCCCAATCTCAACTCCATTTGTGAACCAATTATAGCTGAGGTTCTTTTATTCATATCTTTTATTCATATCTGTGGAAGCAGGCCTTATACTAAAGAACATGCTTCATAACATTATTTCCAAAGAGGAACAAACCAAAATGTAGTGCAAAACTTTCTCCTTCAGTTTCACATCAGTAATTAACACAGCTGGCTCTAATCACTTAAAGCCAAGTTTGAATTTGGACTGTAGTAGACAACATGAGAAGTGGCCTCAACGTTTCAGAAAAAAATTAAAAAATAAAAGGAGAGAGAGGGAATTTACACATATCTGCACATGTGTACTAAGGTTTAACCAAAAGGAAATAAAGTTCTGTGCTTTAAGGGTTGACAGCAAGTCAGTGCCTGCAGATGGCCACCAGGACAGTAACATCCTGCTAAAATGTACATGTACAGTTGGGGAGGGATTGTACCCTGGAGTGCATATTACTGGGGACAGTCAGACTTGTTCTGACTATAACATTGAATTTAAAGGCCCTTTAACTAATCAGTCTGTAAACATGGTATGTGTAGAAAATTTGCATAATAAAGAATGTAGTAAAAGAAAATCCTGAAGTTTCCATGGAAAATTTTTGCATCTTGACCTAAGTGCAGGATGAAAAAAGGAAAGATTGTCACTGACTTTCAGGGAATCACGATTATAGTCCATTCTCACAGGGGAAAAAAAAACCCCACCACCTATTTTTTTTCCTTTTTCGTTTTTGATTTGTGACAAAAAGAAAAGGATTATAGGAATTCAAAACCACAGGAGTATTTGTGTTTGGATCTAGTTTCCTGTCTTAACTGATTTTAAAACTGTAAATTAGTTTCCCTATCAATTATAAATACCGTCAAATTTTTTGAGGACAAAAAAGAAGGAAAAAAAGAAAGTGCCTTATCTTGATAAGCCATGATCTTTAGCATCATTCAAAAAAAAAAAAATCTGTTATTTTTAACATTTTGACAATTCAGCATTCTAATTGGAAGTGTCAGGTCAGGCATGTTCCTGTTCTAGGACAGTTCAGTAAGTATCACTGTTACATCTGAGCCAGGAATTCAGAGGTTCAGATCACCAGGTCTGGCCTTTTATTTTGGCCTAATAGCACATCATGATATTACACAAATGGAACAGTAAGAACCACCTTCCTTAGAGGAAAGAGATCAAGTTTAAATGTCTTTTTTTTAAACTCTATGGTTCTGTGGGAGCAGAGAAATCCACAGAATGTTTATTGAAAGAAAAAGAAAGGGAATAATTCAGGCATCCTGGTCAGCTTGCCATTTCTAATTAATGCACGGCCTCTACAAGCCAGTAGTCCTTCTCACTTCTATGCTAATGATGACTTTACTGTCAGCTTTGGTTAGATAAGGAATAAAGGATCAAATCTCTTAAGTCAAGGTTCAGTGAATGTGGGCCATTTTTAGGTTAATCTTCAAACTTTAGAAAAATCATGAACTTAGTTATGGGGTCAGAAGGGAAAAGAAGAATAGAAAAAACCTGGAAAATCACTGAAAAATCTGCAAACACCTTTTGTAAAGAAGCAAAAGTTGTTTTATTTGCCTCTATACTAATCATGGTTCAGCTTTGGGTATGTCCCCAACAGGCTACTAAACTACACTGTAAACAACAGTGTTATTTTGAAGGCTATTAAATTTGTTTAAGACACTGTACAGACATTGTGATATATAGAACACACTCTGTATTTACAAAGAACACTCTTAAAAGATAGTTAGTCCTGCAATTTGCAAAGCATCTAATACTGATACTTACCATATGTGAATTAAGCTGCTCTCTTGCTGTTTCTGGTAAGCCTCCAACAGGTTTTGATGCCAACAGCTGACGTTCAGTGTCTGTCAGCCATTGCTGCAGATCCTCAACTTCACCATGGAAACCTTGAGCCTAAATTATACCACATCATTTTAGAGATAACTTAAATGTTCTCCATTCCAATACCAGCTCTGATGTATAAGCACATCGGCAACTGGTTTAATCAGATATTTGTAATAATCAAAGGAAATTAAAGGGGAAAAAAAGGAAAAAGCAAACAAACAAACTAGCTCAATTCAATCTAAAGGATAAGAACAAAAACCATACAAATCATGAAAGCAGTCAAAATAACTACTGTGAGACCAATGTTTTCCCTGAATAATACACCTATACAGAAATTTCACTCTTCACAAACATTTAGACCAAAAGCTGAAGTTTTATATCAGCACTGTAAGGGACAGTGTGCAGCTGTGGAAGATACAGCTGGATTCAAACTTTCGCCAAATTCAGGAGCATCTGCATCATGGTTTTGATTTAGGCCAACTTCTAATACATGTATCTGTGTATTTCATGTAAAATACATTTTTTCTGAGTTATCTTGATATTTGATCATTTCCTGTTCACCTGGATCAAGGCACTATCCAGCTGCTGTTTCCTTTGCTCTGTTTTTTCCAACAAGTTTTGCCAGCGCTGATTCAGGAGTTCCAACTTGCTCCGTAAATTACTTGCTTCTTCAACAGCACTTGATTCAATCAGGTCATTTCCTGCTTTTTTAACAGCTTCCACCGTAGACTGATGAGCAAAAACATCATTTTGTAGTACCTACAATTGTAACACAGCATGGCCATATTGGTAAGTTACTGAATGAAGGCACTCACAAGTGATTGAACAGGTTGTAATCCAAGGACAAGACAATAGTTAAAGATCAGCACAGGTATCAGAAATTAAAGCTCTTAGACCTCTTCAATCAAAAGCACTAGCAATTCTGACAGTAACCATTCTGACAAAATACTGAAGTTAATTTTTGTATCTTGGAAAAATAATATATTCCTTCTGAATGCATATATTTCTGAATTTTAGTAGTGCTAGGGAATAATTATTTCTTCACTTTTTAAATTTATTATATACTTTCCTTTAACAGGATTTTGCTTTGAATACTGTCTGCCTGCTGTTCTATACAACAACCCAGCTGCCACAGCTACAACTCCTTTCACATCATGTCAGGCTACCACGACACTTGACCTGTGCTAAAAGCTGGGGGATGGTTGTACTAGTAACACCAAAAGACCTCCTCCATCTGCTGGAAAACCTCTTATCAACAACCACAGTAAAAACCATAAAAGGCAAGAGGTACATTTGGGGAAAAAATGCTGTTTTCAGAAGGATGGAGGGCAGGGCAAAAAAAAGCTTTAATATAGAACAGAAAAAGAAATACACAAAATGATTGGGAAGAAAATGGTAAACCCTTTCTAAGAAATTCAAGTTTATGATTGCTATCTTTCATGGGATCTGACTCAAATTCACCTCCATCAAAGTACTACCATATGGAAAAAATATAAATCTAAATAAAAAGAAACTTAAAAATAAACTAAATGGAGCACAATACAAATTAGCAAGTCACAAGTAGACTTTGAATACAAAATACACATCACATTTATTTTAATTCTTCTAAGCTAAGAACCAGATTATTTTATTTTCTTAACAAAGTGAAAAAAGGTATTCAAAGAAGCAGATACATCTTATCCCTTCCTTCCTGCTGAAACTCACTAAGAACAAGGTCTATTCTTTCCAAAGTTATTCAAGAGGTAGATGTTTTTACAGGCTACCACAGGATGTACTACTGTGTGAACTTTCTAACCTATAAACTCTGTATTATGAAAAGGAAGTAGATTCATTCATGTTTTTGCTGAACTCCTTCAGCACGGACAAATGATGTCTTGATGCTTCTTCACTAGTTAAAACACTTCCGTTCGATAAGAAGATAAAAGGCTCATGGAGCAGAACCTGGTTTTGTTATTTACTTTGTTTTAAAAGGGTCTGTTTATAACAATAGTCACATAGGGTATGTAGACACTGTATTCTGTTCAAGTTCCAACTGACCACCCAAAAGCTTTCAGAAACTGCAGAGCTGCATTAACACAGACAATGAAAATACTTTAATTATCTGTGTACTGTCAATTTCAATCAATTCTCTCAAAATCCAAAATGGACTCTGAGTGCTTTTTACATCATATGCAGGCCAAAAATTAAATGGCAGATTTAAAGGGAGAGGAATTACCAGGTTAGATTGAAATCTTCAAGCCCAGAAAGAACACGTTATTATGAAGGGCACAGAGTTACATATAGAGGGAGGGAAAACTCCTAGGAGATGTTCTAAAAATAAAGGCATAGCAGGAGCATTCTTACATGGGCTCCAAAATAACAATGATCAGTAAAAATACTAAAACAAACAAACAAACAAACAAACCAGTAACCCTCTGTTGCAAGTAACACAGAGAAAAAGATGGGAGTTTGCACAGATTTTTGGAGAAGCATTTTCCATCTTAGCTGAACCCAACTGACACACAATTTTGCAGAATTCAGAACAAATCACTATTTTCTGAGAGGGAAGAAAGAATCAAAGATATGCAAGAGCTATGCAGTTTGTGAGACCTGGCTTAAACTGCACTAATCAAGGAGTTTATTGCTTCAGAGAGAGTAGTAGGTTCAGGTTTTGAATTCCCTAGGTCAAAGAAAGGTGTTTAGAGGTGGAATCTAGGGTAAGCTGTTTATTTTTAGCTAAAACCTATGCCACTTGTATGGCACATGCAAGAAAGGAAGGAATGTGGAGGAGTAAGAGGAAAGATATTACTTGCTCCAAGCCTTCATTTCAGCTATAATCTGCATCTTGAAAGTATACGTAGAGAATTATTTATCAACTGTGAAGTTTTATTAGAAGACTCATCCCTAAGATAAATATCAAAAGAACATTTTGGTCAATATTGTTTATAATGACATACATGATGTTTGGCAAGTTCAATTTCAATAGCCTTGGGGTCTCCACCCACGGGTTTCTGTTCATTCAGCAAGTCTTCTGTATGTGTCAGCCATGCCAGTAACTCATCCAGGGCATGCTGGAACTGCCCCAAGGCCAACAAGGCACCTTCCAGCTTGTGCTACAGCAAAAATAAAGTTAACAAGAAAATCATTTCACAATGTAATTGAATTGTCTTACATTACTATTAGTCACCATAATCCAGAGCAGAGTCCACACATAAGACAGAATAAAAAACAGGGAGGAACAGTTACCCAGTGCAGGCAATGCTTTATAACTACAGCTGAGTTAGCAATTCCCTTGTAAAGCCTTGCATTCCAAGCTCAAATTCCTGCCCTTGGAAGAAGCCATACCAGAACAGATCGAAAGTTCTTTCATCAGATGTATAGCTTTTTATCACTTAAAACATATTTTCAATATAAATACAATTTAGTGCATGATCTTTTAAATACATTTTCTTTGTCATGAAATGGTTTTGTTTAGAAAAAATAATACATTTCAAAGGACACTTTCACATCTCTCAGCTTGATAATTAAAGGAAATAACACCAAAATAGTTTAATATTAAGTTAAAGGCATTTTATTCAATTGTTCAGTTCAGCTGCTACTATTACTTTTGCACATATAAACATGCTTTCAACTGCTACTTAAGACATCATCAAATAACCAAAATGAAATAATAATCATTCGATATAGCATTACTGAAAGAAAATTTAAAAAGGTTTAAAAACTCAACTAATTGTACAATTCAAATCCTATCATATATAGGTGTTTTAGCTTCCAAACTAAAAGGAATGTGTAAATTAATATAAGCATTTTGCATAACAAAGAGTTTTTCACAAAAAATGAAGCCATTAATAAAACCCCCACCTCCAAGCTTATGTACCTGTCTGCTTATAATTTTGTCTTCTAGGCTGTCCCACAATAGTCTGAGCTCTGAGAGAGGGTCTTGAACAGTGTGCTTGTCACTCTCTTGTGTTGCCTTCTTTAGCAATAGTTCTGCCTGATGGTTCAGTCTTTCCATTTCTATCTGCTGCTGATAAGCTTCTGTCTTAAATTGCTATGGTAAATAGAAAAATAATAGAAATAAATGAAACACAAGTAATGATTATAGAATCATAGAATGATTCTATGTTCTAGCTCTTGTGGTTGTGATGGTAATAATGCTATCAACTGCAAATGGAATTATTCTTGAAAGGAAGAGAAAGCAAATTTTCTTTAGCAGAACACCCTCTTTAACACACAATTGGTACAACAGTTGGAATGCACCTTGTGTACATATGTTCTGAACTAAGGTCACATTCATTTGAAATTACATCATAAAATATATAAAACAACCTGCCCACAGCCAACAAAATCTACAAGTGAGCAACAAAACCAAGAACCTTCTCTGACCTTCACATATCTCTGCTTTTTAAACATGGCATAACAGCATCCCAACATCAGGAGCGCATTTGGTCACAAGTAAAGATCCATGCAGACAGGTTTCCAAGTTAGACTGGAATTTTGATTTTCACCATACTCATGTATTGAGAATGTCATGATCTGTGTGAGCATTTACATAAAGGCTCTACTGGCAGAAGCAAAGCTTCGGAGGCCTTCTCTCAGAGCCTCAAAGAAATTGTTCATGTTAGAAACCAGAAAATATAAAGGTCATAGCAGAAGAATTCTGCACATAATAACTTCATAGCTTTTGAAAGAGAATGACTGATACTACAACTATTTTTGGGCTATCAGAAAAAATAAAATGTAGCCTAGCCAAAATTTGAAATAGATTTTTAAGTAAAGTGCATCTTAGAATGAAAAGTTTGCAACTAAATATTTTTACATTTTCATGCAAATTCTTCTTTACTAAAAATTGAAAATGAAAATTGCATTTGACTCTCAAAAATACCACACAACACAGAAAAATACAGACAGTGGAAATATAAAGGAAATAAATTGCTAGTTCATACCTTAAGTTCCTCTGTTTGCTGCTTCACTGTCTCCAGATCTGTTCCCACTGGGGACATAGATGCTAACTTGCTTCCAGCAATGTCTACCCAGTCAAATAATGCCTGAAAATCACAGTATGATGTTTAAGTGTGAGAAGAGAAATACTGTTATTTTTGAAAGTTGTATTAAGTAAAATATCAGAATTTTTCTTTTTTCCAGAGAAGGTATTGCTGTTCTCTTTCAAAGAAAATAACTTTCCCATCAAGACCTAGGTTTCTTTGTAATATAATAGAACAAATACCCATGTAACAGTTACAGGAGTGTAAATTCTGCAAGACCAGACTTCTATTAGCAGCAAGATTCTGCCAGAATTATTCATGCTGAGTAGCAGTCTACTTCTTGTATTTACCTTTCAGGGGATTCATAAAAATGGCAGATTTTACTCAAGACAAACTCTGTTCTACAATTGCTTGGAGTGAAAATGGAAGGTGGTGGATAACATACCTTAAATGAGGATTACAAACAAACTTCTTTTGGTGTAAGGAACATGGAGCTACCTATTCAGCACATACTAGGAGGTGAAGGACCATAACTGAGCTAGAATGAATCTCTATAGGATAATGCAGAGTGACTTAAAAAAAAATAAAATTATAAATAAATGATGTCTCCCCAGTTCTGATGCTCTGTGGGTATTCCTTTTGCTCCCGATACAATGCAGAATCTCAAGAATACTCTACATGGATTAAGAACACCTGCATCAATCTGAGTAATTGCACATGGGAAAAAAACACCTCCAACTAGGCCCTTTTCCACCTGCCTGTGGAGACACCATTAAGGAGAAATGCTTAGGACAACTTTTTGGAGCTGCCCACTGCTCCCTGAGAAAAGGAAGACCATGTCCAATGTGCTCAAGAAGGTGAGGCAGCTGCAGTTAACAATCTGTCCATAATACTTTCCATACTGTCTATGGAAATGAGTGTAAGACAGCACTCAAACACAGCTCTTTCACAAAGTACCAAGGTTGTAGGATGTGCCATATACAGTTACAGGAAATAGAAAGCACTGAAACCAAATGGTGATGATTCTGTCTAATCAATCTCTGCACAGTAGGAACACAGGAGAACCCTGACAAAAATCCACAGTGATGGTGCACTGCAAAACAGGCATGTTGCATTACTATTAAGGAGTGGTCTGCTGCTTGATCTGCACCAAATACAGAAGTAACTGCCCTCAAGTGTGATGTGAAATTCCAATTTTAAAGATTTAATGAACCAGGGAAGACAGTAATTCTACCAAGAAAAACAAACAAACAAAACAAAAACAAACAAAAAACCGAACAAACAACTACAAAAAACCCAACAGCACATACAGAGATTGTTTCAAAGGATAGGTTTTTTTGGAAGAGACCTTTAAAGGTCATCTAAAGTACAACCCTTCTTTTTTTTTTAAACTTCATCAGTTCTAGGAAACACAATGTACAAGATATCTTAACACTGCTGGAATCTTTGCCTACAGATTTAAAAAGGGAATCATCTTCTAAAGTATTGTGATAGGATAAATTATACTAGGAATAATGGTTTAGCAACATTATGTTAATAATATTTTTGTTTAAAATACCCAAACATTTTACTTATAAATAAAGTGGAATAAAATTCAAGTGCTTTAACTTCTTCTACTCAAAAAAAATAGCAGCAAGTGGGTATACAGACCTGTACTCTGTTCCTTTCAGACCACAAAGATGTGTCACAACTTTAACCTGCCTTGACTATCACTAGAAAATGTGAGCAGAACTACTATGAATGTGTGGTGTCAAAAAACCTTTACTCTTATCAACAAACAAGGGGACATTAATTTTGAATCTAAACACAGTGCAATATATGGACATGAAGAAAACAACCCAACATACGTATTCTTTAATGCAAAAAAATCCCAACCAAACCAACCCCAACCAATCTCAAAAAAAACCTCTGCCTACTCAAGAAAATAGTCACTACTACCAGAGTGCAGTACTTGTCACCTACCTAATCACATGACACTTTTTACTAAAACCACATTAAATCCCATTGATCCAAGGTTGGGTTAAGTATATCACATCATCTTACCTGTAGTCCATCTTGGTATTGAACGGCTGCCTGCATAGCTTCCCCAAGCTTATCCACACGTTCTTTCCATGTTTTGTTCAATGCATCCCAGGCAGAATTGAGCTGCAAGTAAGCACAATTTACTCCAACAGACAAAAGAATTTTACTGCTATATAATGTGCATTTACTAACACTTCACTGATCAGTAATACAAATAAACTAAGCATGACTAGTTCACATTTATTCCATATTAACACTCTTGTCCTCCCTGTCACTGCATAACTAGTTTCTTTCAGAATTCAGTAGTGGTTCTGGATTATAAAAGCTGTTAACTTCAATACTGACTGAATATTTTTTATTAACAGAGATATTACAGTTAATAGAGGAAATACTACTAAATCATTTGGAGTTGCACACCATAATAAAAAATAGTTTAAAAGAATCATACATTGCTGAACACTGGAGAAATAAAAAGTACTTCACAGTCATCCAAACAGGATAGTCTCAGTTGGCTCACTTAGTATGAACAATACATACCAAAATTTATTCTAGCATTGCTTTTTGCAAGAAATAGTCACCTACAATATTAATCTGTGACTATTTTTAAAAAAAACTGTCTTTTACAAAAGTTCTAACCATAAATCAATGAAATAAAACAGTGTGTACATTCTAATCTAATCTAAGATTTATTCACTCAAAAGTCAAATCTTACTTTACCACAAAGGTTTCAGTGGTGTCGCACTTTTGCCACAAAATTTTTATTTTCAAAATTTGTTGGGGTCATAGGGAATATACCAATTTCAGTTGAGCAAGCTACCACATAGCAGACTTAAGCATCTGCATTTCCCATACCTCATCTATACTCTTGTTGACAATAGGTTTGTCAGGCTCTCCACAAGCAGCTCTCAGCTCAGAGCCAAGGCTCACAACTGCTTCTAGTTCTTCTTGTAGTCCATCAATTTCTTCTTTAGCAGCCTACAAAGAGAAAAAAAGCCAACACTGCTAATACTAAGTTTAATAACCTATGTACAACTTGCTTTCAAGACAGAACAGAGTGGGATTCCACCTTTGTTTTCCTTCCAGTCACTTGGACTTAAAAAATAAGCATCCCTTTGCAGTGGCAGATGAAATCAGGTGACATCATTCTAAACTGTAACAGTGGTTTATGATACCATTTTGCATGAGATGGAAAAAGTAAACAGGAAGTTTTAAATTAGATTTCTTTAATCAGAGTGTCTTCTTTGTCAGAGGTTATCATTCAACCTTCATACATTTAACTATCAGTATAAATAATTACAGGCTTAGAGGATACTACATGGAGCATAATACATTTGTCCACCTTTCATTTAGATGTTACGTACTACTCGAGGAATCTCAAGTATGTACAACTTTTAAAAGTCTCAGTGAGATGGTTATTATATACATGTTTACAAACATGTAAACATAAGGAAATGTAATGACAAGCACATGTTGCGTGCTCATTGCAATTAAGCACTGATACGTGTTATTAACTGTAGACTCTTGAGATACCATTATTGTAAATTTCTACACAATTATCCCTCTTAGTCTTTACAAAATAATATCTTCTCCTCTGCATACCATAAATAAAGTACTTCAAATCAAGAAAATACTTTCTACTGACCTCTGCAGCTTCTTGCTGTTGCTTGACTACAGATGGGTCTACCCCAGGTCCCTCCAGCTCTCGAATGAAGTCCTGAGTATCTTTAATAGTAGCTACAAGAGCCATATGATCACACCAAAACTTTTCAGCTAGCTCCATTACATCCAACAGTTTTGCCTCTCTTTCCTCAGTCAGGGTCTGGATGTCTTCCCAAATTAGGACCATTTGGTCTAGTTTATCTTGAACAGCTAAAAAACAAAGGAACTAGATTACTACCTTGGCAAACAATTCTTGGCCATAAATCTCTCTACAGTTCTACAGCAGAAACATGTGTACATTTTAAAATTTAGACTCTAAAATATTTCTTTGCAGGACTCCTTATAATGTTAAGTGGAAACAAATACAATGGCCTTTAAAAATAAAATAAAGGTCATATCCACAATGAATTATTATAAACAAATGTTTTGTTTTATAAATCTTAAACAGCTTCTCCATAAGAACATTCCCCAGATCAGAGGTCATCAGAAATGAAGAATTTTATATGCTGCAGCTTACTGCATTTCCACTACATGAAAGTTTTCTCTATTACCTTTAGCAGACATGTCCTTATCAGCACCTTCTGAGCGAGCAATCATTTCCTCCCCTCTCTGTTTAAGTGTCTCATACACTGGCTGAAGTTTTTCCAGATCCACTGATACATTCTTATTTTCACTGATCTGCTCTTTTATCTTCTCAACCTCTGCCGAGATCGAAGGTGGCTGCCTCAGACGTTCAGCTATGCGTTTCAGACTCTCGAGAGTTGGATCTATCTTGTCATGAAACTACGAGGGTGGTACAGGACAGAAGGAAATGGCAGACACATTAGAATAAAAAAAAAAAAAAAAAAAAAAAAAAAGCAAAACAATAAACTAAAAAATGGCATCTGAAATTATCTTGGGAAAAGGTATTTTACATCTCTATACAACATATGTATGCGCAAACTACAATACCTCCCCCTCTAGGCTCTTTTAATATCTAAATTACAAAAATAATCCTGCAAAATGGTAGGTTCTCTCAAATTCAAGAACTTTTCTATTAATTTCAGGTTCACTCCTGAGACACTCCTTCTGAGGGTACCATACACATGGCAGAATCCACTTATATTTAGCCCTATGAAACTCATGTAGTTTGTAGCTTTAGAGAGGCATGGCTTTCTGACTTCATCCTTTTAGAAAGATCTGTACTTTACTATTAAAAACATACATTTTCCTGTTAGGACCAACATACTGATATACTACCTCCAACTGAGGCTTTATATGTAAGGTCATGCAAAAAAACATCTGTTACTGGCCAGGAGCTGCTCATGCTCACTAGTGCAGTAAAGGTATGTTACTTTCTACAACTAAAAGTACACAACAGTGTATGCTATATCCTTCCATGTTTGACTGAGCCCAGGTAGGTGCTCAGAAACCCAATTACAGCTGTGTTAAAGTGGTTCAGCCTTTGGGATAGGTCCAAAGTTAGCCTTTATTATATGCTTTTGGATTCACAGAGATTCCTAAATATCTTGCACCACCACGCCCCTTTCAAATTAAAGGAATCAATAAATCGTGGGTGCATTTAATGACTCTCCAGGGTCTACAAAAAGCACACGTGGAAAAGATGCAAGAAAAAACACAGCAAAACAAGATTACCTTATGTGAACAAATAGCTACATCCCTTCTACTCAAAGGAATATACACAGGCAATATAAATATCATTACTTTTTCCCACCATACAATCCACTTCAAATCTGACTCTATGACTAACATTACAGGCCTCAGTGTTTTTGTTAGAAGTGTTTGTTGGCTTATCATACAAGCCAACAAAAGTATTATGAAAGAAAAGTAGCCTTCCCACATTCAAGACTTCTGAGAAACTGATTGTGGCAACAATCAAACAAGTGATTGTGGAAACCTAACAAAAGTGATAAAAACTGAAATTAATTTGGCAATATTTGCATTTAATTTTAGGACACATATTACATTTTTAAGTTGTCCATGCATTCAGTGGGCCTCCTTGTACCAACTTCAACAAATAAGACAAAGTGTTTTAGAACTTAAAAGGAAGAAAGTTCAAGTTATTACAACCTCTCATTCTAGCTTCATACATTATGTCCTTCCTTTGATACACAGTGCAATTTAATATAATTTCAAACCGGAAGAGTTAAATAATTACTCTTCAAGGACTGTCTAGACAAACATTGACATAAACATCACAGTAGAGAGATCTGATAATACATATCCACATGTCTTCCTAAAAAAAAGATTTTATATAATTACATTCTGTGGGCATTAGAATGTTTTGCTTTGCCATCTGGTATACATTTAGGTATATAAAATGAACCATAAAGTATTGCATAAATAATTCAGTAATTTCTCAACATCTGATTATGTTCTAGGTGTTAGCAAAGAATGCATTTCTAATTCTTGCTTTCTGTACTTAGCCAGTACAACATGATGTCTATCATATACAAAATAGGGACTCTAACATTAAGTAAATATCTTGATTTTCAAATTGGCAGCTCCGCATATGGGGAAGACTAAGCATTTATGACAAAAAAAAAAGAGAGGCTCTAAATAATCAGGCATATTTCAGAGGTGCGAATAAGGAAGGTGTTTAGAATGACTGAAAGTTTAGACAGTAAAAATATATATAACATAAAACATCTATAACCACTTCAGAAGTAGGATGATATCTGATGTCATTTAGTTTTGCCTCACATTCTTAAACTCAGCTGCAGGGGCTAGGAATATGACATTAATTATAATGACCTGAAAAAATTACTTAGAATGTAGAATTGGTAAGGTCTTCAAGGTGTTTTTTTATTTCATATTTAATTTCTTTATTTCATATTTAAGATCTAAGCAGAATATAGCCCTTAATTTCCAGTGAACAGAGAAAAAAGGGGACTTTCCTATAAAAACAGCAGTATAGAACAAAGTATTTTTATTCAGGTTTTTCTATGAGTTTATGTACAAAGTTTTACTGAGTTCTTTTCTGAATCTGGGGTAGAGGAAAAAATTTCTGTGTGAATTTAATGAAAACTAACCCATATTTAATTAACCAATAGTTAACAGTTGCTAGAACACAACATTTGACAATACTCTACTGAAGTTAATTACACTGGCCAATGAAGCTATAATATGCAGCTTTTGTGGACTTGAGTTTTATGCTGATGATATTTTGTGAAATCTAAGTTTCCCGGTAATACTTTTCTGAAACAGTTTCAGCACATTATGTTACCTTCTTTGGAGTCTGCACCAAAGAGCCAATGCCACTACCACTGCTAAACTACCCACTAGTTCCACTGCCAACTGTTAACTACAGCTGCTAATTTCTAGAAATAACTATACCCAAGTTAACTGATCAAAATTAACATTTGTTTACAAATGAAGCATCAGCTAACAACAGACCAGTATGAGAAAACAAAAGTGAAAATCAAATCCCACATCTTTAGACCACTAGTTTTACTTCAAAATTAAGCAGCTGTAACATTTTTCCATAGCTGCAAAGTCATAACAGTGACCAATATATAAAATTATAAACCCTCGAGATATAGAAAAATCAATACCATTAGCAGTGATATGAACATTCACAGACCATTAGGTTGAAAAATCCAGATGAAACAGTAGTTTAGTCTTGATATAACCATGTAAGATGACAATGTGTATTTTTCCATTGAATGAACTCAATTATACTTTAAACCTTAATTGATACCTGGGTACACTGAGAAATGGCTTCATCCAGTGCCAGTGCTCGCTTTTTGACATCTTCCTTAATTTTACTGTAAAGGGTGTCAGCTGCCACATACTTCTCTTGGATAGAAAAGCCTTCTCCCGGGCTCAGCTCCAGCAACTGAGGCCCAGTTTTGTTCATCTTATCTATATGAGGCTTGTGCTCAGCAATCAGCTCACGCAGTTGCTATAACAAATGAAACAACTTATCAGTTTCTTATGCTTGCATCACCACATTACAACTGTCCACACTTCCAACACATCCAGCTGGCAAGAAATTCCAAACAAATACCTTTCGTCTAAATGTAAAGCAGAAAGAAAGTTAATGACTGCTTTGCCAGTGATCATTCCTATTCCAACACAGAACTATCCAGGCATAAAAACATCAGAACTAGAGACACACTGGAAACACTCTGGCAGGACATATGATTACAGGCAGAATATAAGATGCTAATTATGCATATGATGCTAACAACAGACATTGCCCATCATATTTAGTACCTATAATGACAGAAAGGGCAACGATATTCCAGACATGGCGTAACACCACCACTTACATACTTTTCATGTTGATATTGGTCACATGCTGCAAAGCCTTTCATTGAAGAGCATCACAGAAAGAGGGACCAGCATTGCAAGAAAATTAATTCAAATTATCCTTGATTTAAGAACAGGAAACCAGCACAAGGGAGGGTCAAAGAAATCAGTGAAAAGGGCAAAAGGACAAGCAAGGGTGATCAGTAGAGACCTATCAACGTTGTCTATCTGTCTCCCCTTCTGGCCACAGGACCCTTCTGTCTTTATAACAGCACTATTATTTAACTTACACAATGTTTAATAAGCAATTAGTAAGTGCATTATATTTGATCTCAGCTGTCTATTCCTTCTCATCATCCAACCCAGAAGCAAAACCTGTGCTGAAGACTGTGCAGGGGCTTGTGGAAGGGAAATGCCACAACGTGTCTTCCAAGTTGTCAAAGGATTTCGGATTTTTCTTGCTTGCACCCATAGAACTGACAAAAGGGAAAGGGTTTTGTTTGTGTGAGTAGCCCCATCCTTCCCTTCTTCCCTAAATTTTATTTACTTTCTCATCTCATCCCTCTCTTTTCAGAAACGTCCCAGTCTTGTGAGGCACTGTCCCTCTCAGTGCTGTGAACTCATGTGCTCCTATCCAATAGCTCCAGTGCAGGAACATGAGAGGTACATGCACTGCTCCTCCCAGATGAGAGTTTGTTTAAATTAATGAAGACCCAGAAAAGAGCCTATATCAGTCTCAGTGTAAATAAGTTCTCCTCTCTTTACTACAGTCCTTCCCTTAAAAAGGAATCCAGATGCTGGCTTTCTTCCTTGCTCCTCCCCAGAAGAGGAGATGTTGAGGAGACTGGGAGACAGTAACACAACTCTTCAGTCCCCCAATGACAAAACAGAAATTAAAATAACCCCCCCGACTCTACTATTTACTTTGAATGTAACTTAATGTGTACACTCTGCCACAAGAAAAAAAATGTTGATTAGCTTAGAGGAGGAAAATGAGATTATAAGAACAGTTTGAAAATTTTTAGAAAATAATTTTGTGTGGTTTACTTTTGAGCACAAAGAGATTACTTGACACAAGGCCACAAGAGTGCACATTTCTGGGTCTAAACCTTATGCTAATACTCTGCCAACAGCTCATTTCAAACCAAACTAACTGCATGTTACTCACATAGAATCAAGTCTATGAATTCCACAACTTGGAACAAAGATAGTCATCAGTAAATACATCAGAACAGAAACATTAGGTTCTCATTCACATTTGAAAGCTACCGTTTTTATTCTTCTTCTTTTTAATAGAACAACAAATTATTTGGTCTTCTCCATGATCTACTATTGGGTAAGCAATTCTAGCAAACAAGAGCAGATTACGTGTTAAAAGTGCCTGACATTAATCTTCTATTTAACAAACAAATCTCAGCTAATGGCATAGCCTGGGGAAAATGCAAAAATAGAAACTCATCTGAAAGCTTCATAGAAGCAGCATGATTAAAGTACATGAGGAACAATCCTGCAAGTAAAGCAAGCATGATATGGTTCATGGTGACTAATCAAGATAGTTTGTAAAGCTTATGTTATATAACTAGTCTTAACAGAACATGTTTGTTCATTCTGGACATAATAGGAAGACAAATGAGTGAACCTGGTGTTTACCAGTACATAAGAGTGGCACATTTCATTAGCTGCTCTCAAAGTAAACAAGACTTTGAAGCCAGGGCTCATGCTATCTAACTTGAGTCACTTAATGGAGGCAGCTAAAATTAAAAAAAAAAAAAAAAAAAAAACCACTAGTTACTCCATGCTTAGCAAGGAGAAACAGGTATCTCCAGTGGCCATGCAGGTTTTGCATCTGCCAAAACATGCAGGTTCTTAACCTCAGTGGGATGCATCTGATTCCATGTGATACTAGCAGTCACCTATGAAACACCTCAATTTTTATCCAAACTGATTTATATCCATGTAAGAGAACCCATACAGTGGCCAGTCTACAACACTGTCAACTCTATTTTGTGATGCTATGGTAAACAATTATTTATTTTAATTATTATAGAACAAACATTCTTGACATGATAAATTACTATGGGATTGGTAGACAAGCAATCCATTCTTGGCCCTCTAATTGCTCATCTTCCTTACTCAGCTAAGTTTAGTTTCAATGTTACCAACAAAACAAAAGCCAGATTTTTTACACATACATAAGATCAGCATATGTCCATATCTGTGTACAGACTGCACCCCCCTTTTGTTTCTTGCTCCAGCATCCCATATCTGCTCTTTCTGTTTCTGTTTTGGTTTGTTCCAATACTGACATTAATAAGTACTTTTAAATATACTTCTTAACTAATAACTAATAACTATTATGTGTTCAGTTCTCTCAGTACAATGGCAATTATTTCCCTTTAGCCCTCTTTTATGCTTACACATTACCTGCTACCTTCCCCAAAGACTCTTGCTTACATGCACAGCTTGGTAAACAGTAGAGACATGACTGAAAATGTATATACTCTGTGTTATTGTTTTAATTTTTTTTATCAACAGAAGAGTATCTCAGTTTTAAGAATTCTGCAGAGTACTCCACAGTTATAAGCAAAATACTTCCTAATATTTAATACTTTCCTTTTCAAAACTGGCAAGATGCTTACCCTATGTTCTTCTTGTTGTTGCTTTAATATTTCATATTCAAGGGCTGGCGCAGGAAGCTGAGAGATGATCATTTCTGTTTCAGTTAACCATGGCCAAAGCTCTTCGTACGTCTCCCAGAACTGGTTAACTAGGGACTGAGCCCGCTCCAGCTGGAGGTTTCTCTCTGAGTTCATTTGACAGACTTGATCATATTTCTGTAAGAGGCTTTCAATTTTTTTCTGTAAAATAATGTTAATTTTTAAAAAGTATGTTTTTCCATGTGTCTCTTACCTTCATTTCCAAACATTCTTTGATAATTTTAGCACCAATTCACAGTGAATAAAATTTCAATTTTGATGTTTCTACAGTATCGCTGTTTAAGGTAAACAGAATCAACAATGAGAGAGACAGAATTTGACAGAGTACTTGCAAAATAATTAGAATACATTTAACAATATTGATATTTACAAATGACACTTTATTCATAGGGCTTCTAGTCAAGCTGCCAATGATTTGACTACAGATCTTAGCCCAACTTCCTCACTGCAGACACTTATCTTCAGTGACACTTGGCAGAAACTAAGTTTTCCACAGCATTTCTGAATCAAAGCAAGAGGAAAAGTACACAAAATCTGTTGGGATGTTTAGTTTGGTTTGGTGGTTTTTTTTTTTTTGGTGGGGTTTTCTTTTCCATTCTGGCTAGATAATAGGATATATTGTTGCAACTGTCATTTACAGACTTGCAACAGAAACTACAAAACACTATTTTCCAGTTTAGCATACACTACTTAATGAGAATGTAGTACCATTAATAACATGGATAATAGTGATAGAACTATAAGGCTTATACATTACTAATTTAATGTATTTGGGCATGTAATAATAAATTAAAGTATCAACTAGCTATACTAGCTATATTTTTCCTGTGGAAAACTGCCCATGTTATCATGTTTATGAAATATTATATGTGACAATGCACAGAAATCCAAGCCTTGGAAAAACTACATATAAGCAAGACTTTGAATATAAAGAAGCTTTTTTTTTTTCTTTTGGCAGAACAAGCTATCCTTTCATTTGTTATGTCTTGCATGTAAATTAAGTACAGAGATGCTATCCAGAAGACAGAACATAACCTTAACACACAGATACAGTACTTTTGACAAATAAAAATATTTAGTGAAGACTCACACAAAACTGCTCTGCCTTATGACTATAGCTTCATAGGCAGAACACCTCATCTATTTTAAATTCACTTAAGAGCAAATCAGATTCATTCAGCGATCCTGCAGCAGAACACAATTACTGAAACATTGTTTTTCATGGATTGGAAGGACTGGATCTACACAATACATCCAGCCTCACTGTAATGTAGCAAAAAATCTCAATCTCACAACTAGTCCTTCCTAAATGCCAACATGAAAAATCCATCTCTACATGTTTGCAGCCCTGGCGTTGGGCCCTCTGTGTCCGTGTGTAATAAACAAAGTCATAAGAATGCCTTTCATGGGCTGTGACAGGATGGAATAATCTTGGCAAGCAAACTCTACATGGAAATCAGCAGAAATGAAAGTAAAGGCTGACACTGAGGTGCAGAGCCATTGAATTTGGCACAGAAATGCTCCCACCCAGTGCATCACTGACCCAAAAGAACTCGGAAGATAAACTGCCAGCTTTCACACATCAACCCAGATGACTAACACCTCTTTACTCTATCATCTATAGGCTAAAATACTATTTACTATGGATGAAGATGATAAATGGGACTCCAAATTAGTGTCAGGCAAAGAAGCAAGTACACAGCATTTGTTCTTTTAACATCCTGAAGGAAGGAGTGCAAAACACAACAGCATTTCCTCTAGCACTACAATCCTCAGACAGGAAGTGACTGTAATTAATGCTTTTTCATTAATATTTTTAAAAAGACACAATAGGAGTCCTTCTACTTGTACATTGTCTGCATATCTACCACTGTAGCTGCAATTTAAGGAACTTTACCTTCATCGTCTGTTTCTCTTCTTCAGTGCATGTTTTCATAATCTTATCTCCAGATTTAACAAGTTCATCTATAGTATCTTTGTGCCTTAAAATCTCCATGGTAAAAGCCTTGAAACACAATAAAAGTTGGTTAGAATAATATTTTTTTAAAAAGTATTTGGAGCAAAAGCTGGTTTTGAAATGAATTAATTATGACTGGATTGAAAATTAAATCATGCCAGTACATTTTCTAGATGGAGAGTGTGTCGGCCAATAATTAACATGACAGTTGGAAATGCATTTCTTTTACCTTTTGAACTTGCAGCTGAGCAGTGGTCTGGTCTTGCTCAAGCCTAATATCACCCAGAGACATCAGTTTCTTTTCTGTTTCTGCAATCCAGGCAAATTCAGCATCAGCTGCTTGATCAAACTAAATGAGGGAGACAAGAATTAGTTCAGCAGCTCTACAGATATGAAATTAGAGTAACAGTTTCAAAAATTTTAAAGAAGATTAAACAGTGTATTTATGGATTTTTAGAAAGATAGCTGTTGAATTTCCATTTGAGATTTTTATATAAATGAAATATAATGCCCAAAATGGTTCTGAGGAATTGTAATACAAGCAGCTTAATTCATAAGCATGACAAAGCAACAGAAGTAAATACTTTTTTCCAAAGCCTACAGCTCTCTACCAGTCGTAAGAAAATAAAAAAGGATTATAACCTCAGAGTTTTAACTAGATTGCTTGTTTTCATTTTATTCTACTTTTACGTGTCTTTTTCATCTCTGTGTTTATTATTACTGCTAGTGTTGCAATTATCCTGAGACACAGTTGTTTGATGTTACCCTATTAATCTGAAGAGCTGCTTTGGTATTAAATGATCAAGGCAAAACAATCACAGTTCAGCTAAGTTAGTGCAAAAACCTCACTGAATTTAGAAAAGACAGGATTTCATCCAGATCTAGGCCTCAGATTAAATGCAAATTTTTTTTTTTTTGAGCATTTAGATACAGCCAGTCCTTTTCCTTCTGACTTTTAGATTAATTTCTGACTACAATAGTCAACATTTAAGCGTTTCAGAAATTTCCTAAAAGCACTAATATAATGAAAGGAGTTTCTTACTAATTTGCAAAGAAAGGCATGAAAAGAAGAATGTGGGAATCTAAGTCTTCTGAAATGTGAGAGCAAATTAAAAAATAACCAAAATCATACATTCTCTCTTCAGAACAAGTTTATAGGCACACATTTTAGCACACACATGTTGCAGTACTCAACCAGGGCAACTTTGAGCCTAAGCCATAGAGAAATATTACATGGGATGTATCAGATGCACATTGTAGAAACTATGTAGAAACATATGTAGAAACTAAGTAAGAATTTATTTATTGAATTCATTAAAACTCTGCCCCCTCTCCAAAATTACCTGAACCTTAATATAGCCCTGAGTTACTGTGAAAATCTGGCAGGATGTTTTAGGTCAGAACCTGCTATTTGTGTTGTTGACGTCCCACACTTTCCTCAGAAATCTTCTACTGAGCACTCTCAGTCCCACTTGTCTTTAAAATATGATGATATGTGCCTTTTTGACTGTAGTCCATAACAGTCCTGCTCCTTAATATAATTGGAATTCATTTTAGTCACTAACATAGGCTTGTCTTAGTGGTTAATCATGAGTCCCACAAAACGAAAGAAACAGTCCTGAGATTTCATTCTTTATGAGTCAGTCTTTTTCAGCCTTTATAATCCATTCGTTATGTGGAAGAGAAGAACATTTTTTTTCAGTATATGTCACTTCTCATTTAAAGCAACAGAAAGTAAGACTTGTCCTAAACATTGTGACGTCCTACTAGAAAGGTATGTTCTGAAATAATCAGTACTGTAAACATTAGCATGAAGCACATGCACCAGGGCTAGTTAAATCCTGGCTTTAGGAAGTACAGTTCACAATCAAGGTCTTCAGAAGTCCATCTATTTACGACGGAAAGGGAGAAGATGATTTCAAATGTGTTAGATGTACAAACTAACTGCAGTGTGACTTCCTGATAGCAAATATTCATGAGTATGTAAGTAATATTGAGGAAATATTTCATGGAAATAACAAAACCAAGGCATGGCACTGAAACTTCTAAGTTAAATAGCATCGAGGAAGGGAAGAACTCTAAACTCAGTTTGCTGAAGGTATAGGATTTCCAATTAGTGATGCTTAAAAACAACATTAAGGAATAAAAAGCATAAAATTGGCACTCTCTGCATCCAAAATTTGAAATGTTTTCTTCCCATTATACATGGCAGTTACTTATGAGCCCTCAGCTACACTTGGAGTCACTATAAAATCATCTACTTAATCCCTCTCCAGTTTAACCAAGCATAGTTCATTGTGGTACATTTTCTTCTGATCAGGAATGACTGATTTCTGAATATGATGATGCTGTGATTTTCTCCATGAATGCTTTCTAAAGCACTCTCTAAGGCTGCTTTAGAGTGAAGAACAGGTAGAATATGACCTTGTGTTTCTATATAGGACTCCTTCACTAGAGGAACCCACCAAGGCCTTCAGTCTTGAGAAATGAAGACTAAACCATGCAGCTGAATTTATCTCTATTATCAGCCTGGGTCCATTTTGCCCAGGTAACTGAACACCCTGGGCATTGCATTTGTCTATTATTCTTCCAGCTTCCATTCACAACATGAAGCTATTCTGCCTAATCATCTTTGTTTCTTTCTGCATTCTTCACCTCGGTCCAGGAACATCTCACAAGAAACCCACACTTAACTGCTACCAAAGCCTTGTATTCTCAGCAGCTTTGTCCTCCAGCCAAAACTTAATAGTATAGGCACTTCAACAAGTTGCCACAGGGCAAACTTAAAGAGCACTAGCTTCTCCAAAAATGCTTTTTATCTTGCATAGCTGAATGGGAAGTATCTTATCCTTTACTGGAAGCATATTAAACCACCTGAAACTTATCACAGGACATGGTGTATAGGAGTTTATTGGGATGATGTGCTGAAGTGGAGTTTAGGGGTATGCAGGATGAGAGTGCAACGTGTCCTTGCAACATTAGCTAGTGGAATAGCAGCTCTGGACTTTTTATGTCTGGATCTGAAACTGCTCAACTTATGCTAGAGGATGCAACATACTCATGGAATTCAGAAAATCTGAAGGAGAGCCAATATATAATCTCCTATCTCACATTATCACTCATTAAAAAAATAAAATAAAAATCACCCTTCATTTCTGAGGATTGGGTTAATGAGATGAGAAAATATTAATTATTAAACCCCTGAAAAAGAAACCTGTAGTTATTTTTAGGCTCTCTTAGAAGAAAATCTGAATTACTGCCTCTTTTAGTCAGCTTTTAGCAAATTTTGAAATTATCACATGCTTTCTCCTTGTCCTCTTACAACTGTTTAAGGGAACAATACAGCAAAAGGAGAAATCTCCACCAATATTTGTATGCCTGAACTGGAAAACTGTGTTTCCACAATGCATTTATAAGCTGGCTTAAATATGAGACTACTTATTGACAAAATTAGAGCCCAGTTCTCAAAGTGTATCCACATATACTTCTGTGCATGTATAGAAACTTCCTCATATTAAATACCTCGAGTTTTGCACCTCAAGAAGAAAAGTATTGAGGATATTAATAAAAGTCTACTACAGCTGGAACAAGATCATCCAGCTTTTATGGTCTAATGTGCAGAGGAGCTAGACAAGCAGCAGATGCTAAAAGGTATGGCCAACCTAGCAATATCAGTGTCACCTCCAGAAAAGGCAGCTCAGGATCTTGGACCATATTTTACTTAACACAACATGATGTACAAAAGATGTGGGCCATTCAGTTCTTAAGGAAACCCCAACTTAAGGAGCCACAGGTTACTAACAGCAATTTTAGATTGTTTGCATCAACAAAAAGGGAGACAACTACAGCAGAGTACGGATTAACAGATTTCTGGCATTCATATTTTAAGAATGGAGTCCCATTTCAAATGGGCCTTTTTCCGCTCAAGCATAACAAAGTTTTGGCAACATTATTAAAGGACAGCTTTTGTTCAAGTACACACATCCAGAGACTGTTACTGTCCAAAGAACAGTTTTCAGTACCTGCTGGGATCTCAGGAAGGCAGCATCAATCTCATCCACCTTCTGAGAGATTGTGTCACTCACTAATCTGTAACGTTCGTTGTCCTCTGTTATCATCTTGTCCAGCCCCTCTCTGGCCCTCCATGGCACCAGTTCCAGGAAGGCACTGCCAACTTCATTCAGAGTGTCCACTAAGCCTTTGTTGTTCTTTGCTTCTTTTTTCAGCTCCTATAAAAGGCCATTTAAAAGAATTAAACCATTTAAGCATGGCAATATATGAACGGAACATACACAGTTTGCAGTTTTTTCATTCTTTCAACTACTCCATGAGTAGTTGAAATGCTTTCCACACAAAACAAAGGGATAAATTAGAATACTTATTTTCCACTAAACTGTATTAGCTTTTTGGTACTGTAAGTTGTTTGACAGAAAGGTAAGTAATTCTTAAGGAAATTTTCCACAAAATCTAACCTAAATATATTTCTCTATTCAGTATGATTGAAAATTTTCTAAGAATTGTTAGCACTTTGTGAAGCATCCAAAGAAAATAAAACTAATGGATGGTTGTGAACTGCAACTCCATAAGGAACTAAATCATCAGCAAATTAAATCGGCATGCAAAATAGCAAAATATGATGAATTTAAATTATTGGATTAAATTTCAAGAATATATTCACTCAAAGGAACAAGCTTTTACCTGTATAGAACTTCCCATCTATTAAAGAAATTTAATAGAATTTTTTTAAGCTTCCACCCTCAACATTTTCTATACCATGCAGCTTACATTGCTTTTTTTTTTTTTAATAGATCTTGTTAAACAAAATTAGTAATGTATATTTAAAATGCTGATACTTTACAGGATTTTATCTGTGCCACAGCTAAAGACTTTGTTTGACAGTTCATGAAGATTCCCAGTCTTAGGTAGCTCCTCGAATAAAATGAAAATATTGTGCTTCTCTTGTGCTAAAATAAACCTCAGCCCAATTTCATAAGTGATTATAACAGATGACTCTGGAAAAAGAGTTTGATTCTTAACTACTGTTACATTTATTCAAATGATCTGATGCCAAAATTAGTTATTAAAAAATTATTTCATATCAAGCATAAATTAATGCAAAACCTCACCAAATCACAGAACAGAAAATAATTTACAGGTTCTAAAACCTACTTTTTGTCTTTCTTGTACTTGGCTTAATTCTTCACCCTTTGGTATATGAGTTTCATATGAGAGTAACTCCATCTCTACTTCATCAAGCCATTTGCAGAGTTCCTCATGAGTTGAGTGCAGTTGGTCTGCAAGCTGCAGAGCCTGCTCTAAAGTCTTGGATACATCAGAACTTAATTTTGTAATATCTTTGTATCTCGCTTTAATGCCTTCCAGTTTATCCTGAACAATTACAACTTCATCACCTAAAATATGAGAAGAATGTTATTTCCCATGATCACAAGTATTAAAAGAAAACCTAAAAAACAAAACCACCACAACAACAAAAAAACTGAAATACCAAACTGCATATTACAGAAACCTCAATATTTAATTTTTAAAATAACCCAAGCAAGGTGACAAGGCCAATCCTCAACTGTTGTAAATTATCGTACCATCACTAAAACCCACAGAGGTACTAAGTCTACCTCAGTTCAGGATCAGTCCTTATGTCTGTTTTTCGCTTTACAAAACTATTACAAAGTAAGGAGTTAAATCCAATTTTAAACAGAAATGTTCTTATTAAAAAAAGTTCTTATTATGTTCTTATTAAAAAAATCCACCCTTAAATTCACAATACTTCTTATAAAGGCCAAATAAAAGATATAAAAGTGTTACTGAAAATGTAAAGAACAAAAAAAAATCTACATATTACTAACTTGACTTTAAATTACAGTAGATTTTGACATCACAATTCACCCTCATTGCTGCCCATTTGACACACAACTCAAAAGGCTAAAAGAAAAACAATGCATTGAAATTTATTAGCCATAATATTAGAAATGTTCAGATTTCATCACAGAATATGTGTAATGTCAAAGTTTGGAACAGAAAAGGATATACCACCCTGTACAAACATATGTACCTCACAAAGGGTTCAAGAACTTTATAAGTACAGGAAAATCTGGACAGATGTTGATCTACAGAACAGACACACTGTATATAACTGGAATGCAACTTTTCCCACAGTATTTACTCCCATGGCTGAAGCTTTCCCCTTGCAGTAATAGGTAGTCTAATATCTTGTTCATCTGTGGATGCCTGCAGGGAATTTACTGTGTCCACTGCCAAACAGCCCTCCATTATGAGTAATGTCCATAACTCACTATTAGGAATGGAATGCAGGTTCACTAGAATAATTTTCCACTAAAAATAATAAAAGGATTCAAGGGCTAAATTCTCTACAGGCCAAAAAGGCCTTTTGCTCACTTACATTAAAAGTAAAATTGGCCCAAAAACATAGCCTAGGTTGACCTCAAACCTTATTAAAATAAACAACTATGATTGCTTTAACCAGTAATTATGAATCATATTTACAAGCTTCACTTTAATTTTCTTAGGCAAGTACAAGGAAAAAAAGTATGACAAATTATAGTTTTATGTAAGTTCTCACCTGTTGTTTGCTTGAGAAGCTCTAAGCCATTTTGTATAGCCAAATCAACATTTTGTTTTCTAAGAAGAATCTCTTCCTGAAGATCCTATGAATAAAAGTCACTTATGTTAGCACAGACCTAAAAAAGAGATATTATTTTTATTTATAATAAGCATACTGAAATTTTAAACAAAATATATAAATGAAAATAAATTATGTATGGGGATATAAATCAAATTAAAAACATGAATAAAATAAGAAATGAACAGAAATCAAAATACCAGTAATTCAGAGTGCTGTTTCTCAAGCAATTCTGTGTTGCAATCTTGGACTGACAATTTGTTCAGTTTATCATGGATTTCATTCAGCCAGTTCATCAATTCAACTTCGTCCTCCCCAAAAATCTGAGCATTGCTGAAAGCTTGCTGGAGAAGTTCAGACCTGCTGTTGCTCTTCTCTTGAATTTCAATGTATCGTGCCTGAGCAGAATCTAGCTTTTCCTGCACCATATCTTTATCTTCCCTGGAGCTCATAGTCTTTAGAGACTGACCAGCACTAATGGCCTGATGTAAACTCTTATTGTGAGCTAGGACATCATCTTCTAGGGCCTATATTTTATTTTCAATAGTGAAGAATAATGGAAAAGAAAATCAGAAAAACATAAAATAAATTTAAGTGGAACTCAATAAAACTTGAACAAAAAAGGACATATTACCAACATAAATGTATAAAACTTAAATTACAAGGGAAAAAAAATGAAACAGTATGGTAAAATGGTAAAATGAGTACAGTGCAACAGCTTTGCCAGTTTTGTTGTGCTTTACAGAAGATCTAAAAGGTATGACCAAAGCAAGTGAGTGGTTTGTATCTTACTTTATGCTGAGAAATCTGCTGCTGCAGTTTGGAGGCCTGTGTTCCAATGGGTTCTGCATTTGCAAGCCTCTTCTCTGTGGTTGTCAGCCACTCCACCAGTGGCTCCAGAGCTTCATGGAACTGCTGCGCAACCACTGAGATGCCTTCCAGCTGACGGTTCCTACCAATGCACCCAGGGAATGGTTATCTTTTGTGATGAAGTGAGTGTCAAACAGTTTTAATAAAGAAAAAAAAACCCTTGAATCCTTTGAAAAATACTCCAGAAATAATTCAATCTCATTGTAGGAACCAGTCACCAAATGAAACAGACATATATCCATGATACTTAATGAAAAGCAAGGTAAAGTAAAAATCAAATAAAATGGAAAACAAACAAACACCTCCAGGGAATTTGGCTAATACACCAGTTTTGAAAATAAAAATAATATCACTTTATTCATATACTTTTTGCTAAAAATAATCTAGCACTCAATTCAGCAAAACACTGTTTTATACCTAGTTAAGATGGTTCTCAAGTTTCCAGCTGTCTTAAAGCATAAAGTTACATTCTCTCGACTATTATACATGTTTTAAAGTTAGGCAAAGGTTTTATTGAACCAGAACATACTGTCATGCTTCCTCAATGTTGTAAAGTATCTTTAAACATTTTTTCAGTTATGACAACAGAATTATTTAGTTCTAAATTCGCCTTTCTTGTCCTGGATAAAAGCTCTCAATTAAGCTAGTGAAACAACATTTATAAAGCACCGAGACTTGACCTCCAAAACAGAAAAGCAGTAACTAAAATATTTCTGGTTCAGATTATTACATGTCAGAGAAGACTATTGATTACAGCAAAGTCTTCCCTACAAGCAGTGCTGAACAAATTTCATTCAAGCAGACTTTTAGGAGAGATTTGTTCTACATGAAAACATCACAGTAATGTTTTTCAAATGAGGATCTTGTTCCAAATAAAAGCTATATTTATATGTATTTTCCAAGGCTTATAAACAAGGTAGACTTGACATACTTAGCCATGGACCACTCTGTGAGGTACTCTACATAGTTTTCAGAATCATCCTCAAATTCCTTCTTCATTTCTAGAGACCAGCCAAAGAACAATGGAGACAAGCTTGCAGCTAATAATGGCTTGGAAAAAGCTGCAATTTCATTTGTAATTAGATATCACTAGACTGGGAGGATATTATTAAATTAAACACGACATTACCATTTACCCCAGCTAATGAGTCAGATTCCTTCAATAAAAAAGAAGAAAAAAAAAAAGAAAATAATGGTCTATTAGTGGTTGACTAACTAAATAATCCTATTATTAGTATGAGGTAACAAAACAGGTTCAGCTAAAGAGAGGCTACCAGAAGAAACAGAAGACAGCAGAAGTGAGGTGAGCTCAATGCTACTTTAGGTACCAACACAACCATTTGTTCTTTACTGTAAAGCTTCACTGTGCACTTTAAATTTTTCTTCAACTTCCCAAGTCCTCTCTTACTCTCAATTGTAGGCCTTTTTCCAAGCTGTCTCATGTAGTCTTCTCTCTACTCTGAAGAAGACTGTTCTTCTCAAATCCTCACCCAGAAAATTTGTTCAGTAACCTTTTCAACACAGATTTCTTCAAAGACACTTTACAGTCCATAACTTTACAGGCATTTTATACATTGAGAACAGCTCATAAATGTAAGTCTGTGCTTACATAGATACTGTGTGCATGGATTTTGTTTGATTTTTTTCAATTGCAACTTGAAGTGGACCTCAATGACTTTTAAGAGATAGGGTTTTCTGTGTTGCTAGAATATATGTCTATATACTTTAAAGGTCCTTTTTTTTTCTTGAAAACTAGGGGAGCTCAGTACCTTGCATGCATCTGCAACTGACATTACAATGACCTCTTTGTTGCAGAAACTAATTATGTGGATGACATTAAAAAAAAAAAAAAAAGGAAGTGAGTGCCCCTGCTTTGTAGCAATTCAGAACTTTAAAGTTCCAACAGAATATCATTATCATTTGTTAGGTGTAAAATAATTTGCACTTGATTCTATTGCAAAACAGGTTCTTGCCTCAAAACACTTGCAATTCTAATTAATTAACAGAGATAAAATATTCAGAAAATACACATGTAGTTAATGTTAGCAGATTATCACATTAGACTAAACATATTTTAAAGAGCTTTTGGTCTCTTCAGGTCACTTTTCTCCACTTTTCCCTCAGAGGACCCATTATATCAACATCAAGACACAAAGACATAATGCAATCAAAAGCGTGGTAGTACTTTACAATATAGAGTTCCACATGCTGCTTCTAAACATCTATCACATGCTATATCTACATTTTTCAAATCCATGGAAGAATTTCAAGTACCTTGTTTCAGCTTTACTGAGCAAGGCATCCCATCGACTGTCCAGGAAACTCAACTGTTTCAAGATTTTCGCTCTATCAGCAGGCTCCGCTGACTCCGCAATTTTCTCCCCTTCACGCTTGATTGCCTCAACAGTTGGCTTGCGGTCATCCAGCAGCCTCTGCAGAAGCTGCAGAGAGAGCAATCAAGCACCAGGTTATTAAATATTGCAATAATGCAAATGTAACAACAGTACACTTCTTGAAAAACTGTTAAAAAAAACAAAAAAAAACCACCAAAAACTAAACCACAATGCTTACATTGTGATAAAAATGTGAACAAAGCTAATTAAAGAGGCACACGTAACATACACATCAACCCCTTCCCTGACCAACACAGGCTCAGTTTCTCAGTTTCTTTAGTTTCTCAGTTGTTCTCCTAAGAACACTGGAGTTTCATGATGCCCGAACAACAACCCTAGTTTCTCTGAGGCAAGGATGTGTGGCAGCCCAAAAAGTGAACACATAGAGGACAAAGTTCTACATAACACCCTTGAGGGAATCCAGCTATTTAGAATTAATACATTTTAATACATTAAAACATTTTATAGGAACATTTATGAGGAAACTGCACACCCTGCCAGATTTGGCATCACAGAGGTAATACGGATACATAGAGAGATGGGAAACTGGATACTAAAACTACTGTATAATCAACTCATCACTTATGTGAGATACAATTGAGTTCACCAGTCTAGTGTAGTACATTAACTCCTGTGTAAAGAGTAAAATGTGCCTCTGTCTGCAATCCTCCCTTCCTCCATTCCCTAGGTGCCTTTGGTAACATTAACATTTTGCCACCTGTACTGGCCATTACTTTATATTAAATCCTTGGGTGGCAGTGGGCCACACAGTCCAACTGCATGAATTGTATGTTTTATCAGCTACATTATCTTTTTTTTTTTCTATAACCACTACTAAAATATGCCAAAGTTGATGACACTAATAGAGTTTCTACATTAGCACAGGCCACTACCCTATAGGATTCCAACTAATTACCAAAAATGATCACATGAAGATCAACAGCCAAGTTTTTAAATAATCTGAAATCTTATCTTGGTAGTACTAGAGTGAAAATTTACTACATTTTATCTCCGACCTTTCAAATGGCCAAATACTGGATTTTCTGCTTTCTTTTTCCAATGGATCTTTAACATCCTTTCCACATAATGTTAATAAATCAGAGCTCAGATTGCACAGTATCACTCTGTCTTATATCCAAGAAGATGAGCCTCAACCCTGGACATAGTCTTGAGCTTTGAACAGATGGCTCCTTTAAACACCTCAGCACACCCCAGTGTAATATAATACACTTGAACAGATATTATGATTTGCCAAAGACTGGGAATTTATTCTCATTGATCCAGTGGAAGGAGATTCTGAAACCATTTCACTTACCTTCTGTTCTTGTATTTGGGCTTTGACAACTTTGAATTCAGCAGATGGTGGTTTCTGATTAGCCACAAGATCTTCTGTATCAATGAGCCAGCTAAGCAGAGATTCAAGGGCATCCTGAAATCTCCCACAGTGGAGGAGAGCTTCCTGCAATTGCGCAGCACGCTGGGCAACCTGAAAAAACAGTAGAGGATCTCACCTATTCATTTTAGTTCTGTGAAATAATTTGTCAAAATCTGTAGAACTCTGTCAATATCAGTAATAAATACTCTTGTTTTTGTAACTATTCATAACAGCACTATGTCACAATTCAGCATGAATCTCGATTCATTAACTGGGGCTGGAGACATCCAATGAAAAGAACAGACTGAGTACCAGTAAATCAGCCTGCTCTAACAATTCCTTACAAGTTACTACTGCTTTATGTAGCTACAGTATTATGAAATATACTAACGGGATGTTTGCATTTCAGATAGTCTTTATTTTCCTTATAGAAAGAATGAGCCAAGATTTCAAAGTAGCAGCTGCTAATGAGGCCCAATAATGCCATCAGTGAGAAATAAAAATAGGAAAGGAGAAAGCAAATATGTGAACCACAGGTGTATCTGGTTCTGCTGCATCACTCTTTCAGGAAGACAGCAGAAGATGAGCACCATTTTTACTCCCCACCCTTTCCATTCCCAACAGCAGCTACTGCTGAATGAAGACTTCTGAAAAGTACAGAAAAACATCTACAGCCAGTTTTTCAAAGCAGTGGTACTTTCTGATGCCTCAAGCAATACAATCCTTAAAGTGCTGTAAAGTCACACAAAGCTGGGCTGTGTCATTGCTCTGTGCAGGTACAACAGTATACATGAGCAAATACAACAAACTGAAAAAACATGCAAAAAATGACTGAAAGTGGCACTGGATCTCTACGGATCCCTTCCAACCCCAACCATTTCATGATACTCTGAATCTTTCCTGAATAAAAACCCAGAACAGACCTAGAGAAAGTTTGGCAAAACCTTATAAACGACAGTAACGCCTCTGGCTATTAGCAATATAAAACTTATCCTTAGAAGTACAAAAGTGATTGTGTAAAGCAAATTCATATTCTTAGTGAATATTTAATTTCCTGTATTTTGAAAGACATCAGCTAGCAAATAACCAAAAGGCAGAACACAACAAAAGCAGGATAGTATACAAGATAATAACCTTCTTATTAAGAGTCTTCCATCGGGTGTTGACATCTTCAAGGTCACGTTCAAGGTTTTCTGTGTTGGTACTTTTAGCAGCACTCTGAATAAGGCCCTGACCCAACCAATTTACTTCCTGTTGTTTTACTTGTAAGGGTTCAATTTCTTCTTTCTGGAATACCTGCAGTTGAAACCCAAGACAGACATGAAACATGGTAACTTCTGTCATAAAACGCATATGGTGTTTACATGATAGTATGCAACACAAACATTGCTTAAAACTGGTGTCTAGAAGAAAGGAAGCCATTCCTTGTCAAGACCTTCCTAAAAAAGGATTAATAAATCTAAACAGCATAGGCTCAATCTAAACAGAGTAAATTCAATACATCACAGAAGGGGAAATGGCATATATTTCCATGAGTAATTTTAGATAGGAAGGAAAGGGACAAAGAAAAAGAGAGGCGGTGAAAGTTTAGGGGGTAGAAAAAATAAAACTTCTGATAGAGAAAAAAGAAAAAAAAAAAAAAGACTGGACAAACTCATCTGTTTAATTATCTATGTATAAAATCTAACAAAAAATGGCAAAGACCAAGAGAGACAAGTGGTCATTTTTTTCCAAATTAGGACTAAAGCTAAAGTTTTAAGTCAAAGAAACAGTGAAGGAAGAGATATTTTAAGATCTGTTTAGGAGATTATAATGGTAGCAAGTGAGGAGGCACTACAGATGCTGTTGAAACAGTATCCCGGCAGACACCCCGGAAAATGGGATTTCATTCAAAGGATACTCTTGCTAATTGCCAAGGCTTTGACCATGCCCAACAGCAATTTGAGCAATTTTGTGTTTGCTTTATTTTACTCCTGCAGGTATTTAAGCTTTTTCAGAGCCAGATTATTACCATTAGCAACAGCAATGTAAATCTCCATTTGTATTCAGCAGCATTAAGCTACACTGACACAAGTGTCAATGAGATCAGAAAATGGCCTGAAGCCCCTGAATTAATTACACAGGCCAGTGAAAAATAACCAATGAATAAACAATGCTAAAGAATGCTCAACTTTTGACCCTAAATCCTTCAATTTCTATAGCAGCATTCAGTAACAGTTTTGGTGTACACTTAGTGCATTCAAAGCAACCTTTCTCAGCATCCTGAAAAGCAGAGATCACTCTGAATGTACCAGCAACTTTCCTCTTTTGCATCAAACACACTGTGGCAACTGATTGCTTTTAAAGCTGCAGACCTCAGGTGGCTGAGCACACTTCCACCAGTTTGACAAGTTAATCTAGCAGCTACTGCAAATACACTAAACATGAGGGGTAAAATAAATTAAGCATCCCTAAGAGATTTGTTCCTACAGACAAAAAAAAAAAACCCTAAAAACTCTTAAGACTGTAGCTACATGAAAACTGAGAGCGTGCAATGAGTTGGCTGCTCCTAGAAGAAGGAAAATGCATGTGTTTTTCTTGACTGTAGGGTAAGGAGGAGGCAGAATAATATTTCAACACAGAATCAATAACAAATTCTTCTTTTATGTGCTATAAAGTCTCGTCGTTTGAGAACAACGTCCTACCACAGAGAGGACTGATCTACATAATCTGCCCTTTAAAAATGCACACATTCTTTGTGGAGGGAACCTTAAAATAAATTACAATTATTGCTGAGGCTAAAGTTTACCAGAACAACTTAGCAACAAAGCTTGAAGTATCTCAGATTTCAACCAGAGTGGGAAGAAAAAAATTACAGACCCGACAAACACCCTTTCCTTATTACAAAGCTTCCCTTACTCTCTTACCTCATCCACCACTCACAAAGCACTGCAAGGTCCTGTGCTTGTAAAATACTACCGTAATGTCAGATCTGCTTTCTGGCACGCAAATGCAAAAGGCATCTTTCAGAAGAGGAGGTGAGCCTTTAATCTGTCTGCTTTAGAAACCACAACCATCTGATACTGTTGCTTATACCTTGATGAGTAAGGCTGCTCATGAACACATGGCCGTAGCTGCCCTTGAATGGCATTGCCTGGGAGCGCACTCAGCACAGACACCGAGCACCAAGAGCGACCACGGAGGAAGCATTCCACGTCGGGAGCAACAGACAGGCACCAGCTGGGCAACAACAGCCCTGCTCCAAACAGCTGGAGTAACAATCACTCCCTCAGACTCTGCCCCCAGTTCATTTCCCATACTTACTATTTCACCTATTTTGGACACCCCATGTGTGCTGTGCAAGTGGCACTGATTACTGCATCTACCTAATTAATAATTTTTTTAAAGTTACGTTTTTGCAATGATGGCAAAACTTAAGTGTTTTAAACAAATATTTTTATGGTTACACTACAACTATTTCACAAATCTATGGAATTTTTTTTTCTAGTTACCTTGTTGGACAAGAGGCCATTGCAGACTGTATCCAAGGTGTCTTGGATGCCAGTAGTCCAGATATTGCCTTTATCTCTCTCTGGGAAAACTTTTGGGCAGTTTACAGTACTATCTAAATCAAGCTGTTGAACAGAAAATGCCATTTCATTTGAGCCTGTACATGCTACACTGCATTCCTCTGTATCAGATAAAATTTCATATTTTGCAAAATCCAAGTCACTAGTATTTACAGCAGCATTAGTGTAATAAACATCTACATGAAGAGATACATCATCCACATAATCCTCCTCTACCGTTGTGACTTGTATTTGAGTTTTTTCATGAACTTCATATGCATTTTCCACTTCATTTTTGTCAGGGGTAAGACTTCTTTCATCACCTTGAAGAGGATCTTCATTTGACAGAATTTTCTCTTTGAAACCTTCTAAGTGAGAGCATTTCCCCTCCATCCCTTCCTGATCACTCTCACATGTCTGGGCATTGTTTTGTTTTACTTTTCCAGAGGGTAAAATGTCATGCAAAGCCAGTCTGCAGTTTTCTTTGACAGGGACACTCATGCTTGCAAGCAGTGTGGTTTGCTGCTCTCTGCAAACTGCTGGGATATATGGTCTGAACTGACCTACTACACGGATATCTTCTGCAGAAGACAGACTTCGTATTTGAGTTTGCTCCCCTGCTAACGGTGTATCTTGTTTATCTTCCTTTTCTGTTGGAGGGCTGCATAAACCAGAATCATCCTCTTCCGAGGTAAGAGAATTCGTACCCCATTTGCATTTGCCTAGTCTAGCTGCCTCTGACAGATCAGCAGCTTCATTAAAGGAGCTTTCACTTCTATTAGTGTAATCTGGAAAGCCGGGTGGAACAAGCATTCTCCACGACCGCCTATGCTCCTTCTTTTCGGTGTGAGACTTTGCCTTGGGTAACCCAGCTGCCCGAATTATATCGCTGTTCAGCTTAAGAGCATCAAAGATCATTTTTTCATCTAACTTGTTAGCTTCACGGCTTCGGAGCTCAAAAACACTGGAAGAAGTAAGGGCACCATTGGAGCACAAAGTACTGATGTCCAGTGTTCTGTGACTGTAGGGTAAGGTCCGGTCTGTGAAATGCCTCGAAGAGAGGCTGCCCTTGGAGCCTGAATCGATCTGTTCATTCAGCCTCACAGTGTCATAGATAGACCTCTGGGGAACGTAGCAGTCTTCAATATTTAGATCTTCATCTTCTTCCCCTTTGCCAACACATGGAGGATTCTGACGTAGACAGTCTGGCCTGCTAAGTGGCTTCCCCATGTTGAAAGTATTCACACAAGTATAGCTCCGTTTTCACAGATTCAGGGCAAACATTTAAAAAACACTAGCAATCTGAAGAAATAGTCAACTTGCCCTTAGCATAAGATGCATAGACATGAAAATACACATCATAAGATATGAAGTGGCTGAGGTCATTCATAATCAGTGCATCTCTTTAAATTTGATTTTACCTGGATATGAGGTTTTCCACCCCCCAAAATATAAAGTGCTTCAGTAAGAAAGTAACAGAAATGTCCCAATGCCACAGAAAAACAAAGTATAGCAGAAACCAGCAGTAGCCAAATATGTCAAATATTCAGTGGAAGGCTTCATTTATTTTTCCAGGTCAGAATCTGTATCTGAAATCTCCCAAACAAGCCTTCAAATGAACAAGTGTTACAGAAGGCAGTACATTATCTTCTGTACATGACTGCTTAACTGTAATCCATTTAGCTGGCTTGCAGGGTCCCATCTCCTTTATAAATAAAACATGGTGTGGCAGCTTAAAAAGACAGAATCCACAGTGGCTTGTATGGTCCTGACCAAGGCACGGAGAAAATTCTGGGGGGTGGGGGGAAATAAGTTAAATCCAGAACAGTAAGAATAATAAAACAGCCCTTTACTTTTTTGGCAGTAGCTATAAATAACCTTGATCTGAAAGGCAGCTTATCCTCCTCTTGTAACAGGCTTGTTCGCGGTGCCTCCACGAGTCCCACAGGAAAACATCCCTTTCTAGCAGCCAAGCCAATGGATCCTTTGAGCAGGAAAAAGAACGTTTCAGGCCGATTCTCCCGATGCCATCCTGGAGAGCTCTTGAAGGCAGCTGCAGAGCCGAGCAAGCGTGGCGCGTTCCCCGAAGGCACGGCAGGTTTACATTCGGCAGGTCCCGACTACAAGCTGCAGCTAGCGGGCTGCCCTCGCCTCCTCCTCATTCCTGAAGCGCAGCTGCCGAGGAGCCGAGGAAGGGAAACCCCCGCCGCGCAGCGCCGGCGCGTCCCGCCCGGCGCGGCCGCCCAGCGCCCGGCTCGCCCCGCTCCAGCCGCCAGGAACGCACCGCTTCGCTCTTCTGCAAACATCTGCCACCGGCCCGCCCGCGCCCGGAGCGCCGCTCTGGGGGCTCCCCTCCCTCCGGCCCTCCCCGCCGCCTCCTTATCTCCTCAGCCGCCCGCGCCTTCGCTTCTCGCTCGGTGCCGTGCAGGGGGCTGGCGAGGGCAGGCGGCGGGGAGGCTCCGCCGCCCGCCCGGCGGTGACATCACTCCCGCCGCAGCCCGCTCCCGGCGCTGGGGGAGCGGCCGACACCGCTCCGGCCGGCTGCCTTCCCGGGAGAAGCTCTGGGAAGGGGAGGAAGCGGCGCTTTAACCGCGCCCGCACGCCATCGCCCCGTCTCGTGAAGCAGTCATTTCAATGGAGGCTTCCTTTCCAAAGTTACACCGAAACTTTACCTCTGTATTACTTAAAAAAAAAAAAAAAAAAAAAAAAAAGAAAAAAGAAATCCCCCAAACTCGCCTAGTGTTTAGATTAGGTGTTGGAATAGTCACAGATTGCTCCACCTGACATGCAAAGTTCAGTACAGTTTTGACTATTTTCAGTCTGGTCGCTGGCCCTGAGGCAAGAGCTTAGTTAGGGTGGTGTTGGCTGGCAGGGCAGCCGCTCCTGAAGAATCCAGCTCCTACTGAAAGAAACATTAAAATATTGGGAATAAAACCCTAACTGTATCTGAAAGACTTTCTTTCTTTTTTTTTTCCAGTAGGATTTATTGGAGCCTTAAACCAGCCTATCAGGACAAAGATTCTGGTTTTGGAAACTGACATCTTTTAAATACAGTTCAACACTTTGCACCTACACTTCTAGCTCATAATCACAGAGGGGAAGGGTTGGGAGACTCACAGGAAACTTGCCAACAGCACAGGAGGAGTTGCCATGACCAAGCAGCTCCACTCCAGTAGAAGCCAAACCCCTAAAGACCTGAGCTGCTGATGTGACAGCAGCCATCAGTTTCAGGAACAATTCAGATCTCAGTTTAAGGACAGCATAAGGCACTTAGTGCTGAAGCTTAACACAGTGCATTCACTACAATCAGCCTGAGCGTTCTGCATTAAGCAACAAGCAGGATACACTGTATGCAAGAAATACAAACATAACACACTTCATGTTTATTGATTTACTTAATAAACAGTCAGCTACATATCAAAACACTAAGGTCATGCAAAACAAATTCTCTCTTCCTCCTCTCTGGTGAGCAGCCATATAACATTTGGATTATCCCAAACAGATCCTCACCTCTAGATTCTCTAGCAGAGAATATATTGTAATAGTAAAGATGCAAAAAGAATTTTAAATACTTTTGATGAAAGGTCCTATCATCCATAGTTATTTTCACCCAAAACAACCAAAACCAGATAGATCCCTGCTGAATTCAGAAAGTGCTGCATGATTTTATATGGGAAGTGTATAGCTGAAATTGGTCTGTATTTGTTCAACAGCAAAATTATTTTAACAGTTAAAAAATAGTTTACCATTTTTCACTGTTTCTGCTGAAGACTTTTGTATGACAGGTAAGTCACTTCCAAAAGGCAACTCTTAAAAATGTTCATACTTGCTTATATTACCTTTGCTTTTCAATACAGACCTTAACTGTAGTAAATCCCATGGAAGATTTTAGTATCTCATTCTAGGGTTTGTAAAGAGCACATGGGATATGCAACACAGCTCCAAGAGGATCTTAAAGAGAAACTTCTGATTATGCCTTCAACATTATTTGCCTTCAAAGCAAAAATCAGAGGACTGACACCCTCTACATAACTAACAAGACATGTAGATGTGGCATTTAGGGACACAGTTAACAGTGGACTTGGCAGTGCTGAGTTAACATTGAACTCAATGGTCTTAAAGGTCTTTTCCAACCTAAACAATTCTGTGGTTCTATAACATAAGCCAATTAAAATCTTAGTTCAAGCTTATTGGCAGGAATACTCAGGCTACCTAAAAATTCCCATAAAGTCCAATTAGAAGGCAACCTCTAATGACTATATCTACTTTAAATCCAAAAATAAAAGCAAAGATCAAATGAACCACATACTCATGAAAGCTGTAACAGTGACATGTTGGTTTTACTAAGAAGAATGACATAAAATAATTCAACTTTGGGTTCTTTATTTCAGAAAGAAACTAGCTGCAAATGCTTCTCCAACTGTAAACATTCTAGCATTGTGCAGTTACTTAAACCCAGAGTGTTTGGCTCTGTCCATTTGCACAATTCTTTTTTGTTTTGCTTTTGAAGAATGGTGGCAGACTCTGTGTACCTTAACAAACCTAACTTACTGAGATTTCCTTTCAGGACTAATGTACACATTGCATACAAACTTTGGGGTAAAAAGTGTCTTACAAAGCCAAGTTAATGAGTACTTTTTTGTGTGTGTTTTATATTACTTGAGATAAATTCTTCATTTGATTATACTCTTCCTGAAGTGATGTAAGAGTCATGGTTCTACTTTGAAATGAACTGCTCTGAAAAATTTCATTTACAGAAAGTAAATTTTATAACTGCACTGTAAATAAATATAGTTTAACACTAATGGCAACTACTTAAAATTTAACACTGACAGCAACTACTTTCAATTTAACACTCTATACTGACTGGAATAAGTACATTACAAAGAAGAAATATAAATAAAACAAGTATGCATATGCATTTTAAATATATATATATAATACAGCTCAAAGCCAGTTTATTTTTTAAAAAACATTATGTGTTTTAATGTCATGCCAAGAAGATGCACGCAGCTCTAACTCTTTGTACATAAAAATTGGTTAAACCACAAAAACCACCTCTGGCCCATTACACAAGATCCTTCCCTGAAGAGAGTGAAGATTTCATGTTAATAGATCTATACCAAAGAACACCTCTTTTGCTTTACTCTTGAGGAATTGAAGTTGACTGTAGCTGACCACAGAAGCTAAAGACATAAGGAGCCAGACAGTGGTTTTGTGGCCACAGCCACATTTTCAGGTTTCCTGTGTTTGCGTACGTGCACAAACGTGTGAGCAAACACAAACACACCACGAGTGGAGCAGGATCTGTGGGATCCAGTCTCCCTACAGTTTGCTGCCTCAGGTAGAACTGTTCTCTGGAAGGGCAAAGAGTATAAACAGATAGATTACTTACTGTCATTTTGATATGCCCCAGTAGCACTGACACCAAGCATTAGGAGAGTTGATCCCTATCCTCCTGCTATCAATACCTCTTCACTAACTACACTCTCACTTAGTAAAATTTCCCATTCTGGTCTCCCTATTTCCTTTCTTCAAAGGCTCCTCACTCTGCTGTTTTATTTCTGCATTTGCTTTTCACTTATTTAAACAACCCCTTCACTTTTTCATCATTCTTCACCTCCTGTTTAATGGCATTGTGTTTTTAATCATAAGCAAAAGCATGGCCTAAAATAGTTGCTTCAAGCAAAACACATTTCTAAGCTTATAAATATCTCATATAAATACAATCCCGGAGTAGACTTCTGGATATAAACATGCTGCTATCACTGTTCTCCTTTATGTCTCTCCAGGGTTTTTTGGTTTTTTTTTTTTTTTTTTTTTTTTTTTTTGTCTTCTTACCACATAAGCTCTTGTATTACCAGGGATGCTGTTACCTCACTGGTCTGCACAGGTCTCTCACTCCCAAACTGCTCAACTGCTGTGTTGTGTCCAATGCCCTGATGAACTCTTAACACTGGGACAACACACAGGGAATTGGATTTTCCTACCCCCCGCTCATTAGGTAGTAACACTCCAGAAACATTTTTCTTTATAAAAAAATACATATTTGTACATATACAATTCATTGTATAAAATACCTATTAACAAAGACCTGAAGCTATACCTAATGTTTGAAAATGTAAGAAATGTTGTGAAATCAGAGATCCTAAACTGGCTACAACTGAAGTCCTGTACAGCCAATGTAAGAAAGAGCATTCACAGCAGAAGCTGTTGCTATTTTCCAATATCCAAAGTGTTTTACTAACCATATACAAAGAAAAGCCATTTGTTTCTCTTTTAAATTGAGATAGACTTGTTAGGATAGACTGGCATACAATTTTAATCCTCCCAGTCTGATGGAATCTCCTCATAATGTAACTATTTGTTCAAGTTTTTTGTCTCTATTTATGCATTCTCAAAGTTCACCAAAACTCACAGTAACTTCCATTTGAAATTCCCAGATGAAAGTTTTCTGGTTTAATTTTCCTTTCCAATATGGCTTAAGCAAGCAAAATGCACCCTCTGTTGGCCAGCCATGTAATGACTCTTTTCCAAGGTCATCAAATTTTTAACAGCATGGCTTATCAAATCCTGCAATGAAGGTTTGGCTTTATCATTAAGTGTCAACTAATGTACAGATCATACAAACATTTGAATCAATATTATATTGGAATGAAACCAAAGCTGTGTAGAATATTCAGTGCTACTATATAGCCACTAGGAGATTTATGATCTTTTTCAAACACTGCTTACATCCATAAATCATTCTGGTGAGCACTAGAAATTCATTTCTTGTAACCTAATCCAAGCAAATATCTGTAGTTATTTCAGCAGCAAAGGTCAATTAACACTCACTATCACTGCAATGCATTTTTTTGAGCTTGACATGGATTGCTAGCTGGCATATTAAAAAAAGCTACACACAGAAGTTCTGGAGTGCATTTTGGATAAGGATGCTACAGAAAAATCCCAATATCATACAGGGATTATTTTGCCTGTTTTCTTTTTATTAGGATGTTTCTAGGTAAGGGTGGAATTCAGTGAGGTAAAACTGGCCAGTGTATCAGAACAGAAAATGGCAAAAAGTAACATCTTAAACCTGAATATGCTAAAACCTATACCCAGGTGAAAAAAACCTAAACTACTCAGATGAGCAAAGTGAATGTGGGCTGGTATGTGAACACTGGAGTCTAAAATTCACACCACTGTGAAGATGAAAGTTTTGTAATACATGGACATCAAATAGAGACAATATGCAATTTCTCAAAAACAGAAAGGCAGATGGATTACAGAAGATAAGATAGTGAAGAGAGGTGAAGAGGGAATTGGAGTGCAGGAACTGAGAGCTGAGATTTAAAATTCCCGATGTTTGCCAAGCTGTAGCAAAGGAAATCTTCTCTGGAGCATAAGATCCCCATTTAAAACAGATAAAATGCATACAGGCAGAACAGACTGCTGTGAAACAAGACTCCACTAAGGTCTGCACTTAACCAGTCCCTTCCACTATGCTGTTTAATAAAATGGTATTGTGGTAAAATACTTTGTAATAGTAAGAAAGCAATCTTCCTACCTTGAATGTATTCAGCTGCTGATTAATAGCCTCTGTTTCCATTCCAACAGGACCTTGTGACTCTTCATGTTCTTCAGCTCTCCCAAGCAAATTGGAAAATTCTTTTAGCTTAGTGTAAAACTCCTCAACACGGCAAATAGTACCATCCACTTGATCTTCCCTGGCTTTTGCTCTGTCTAGTAGCTTGTTGCACTGTTTATTTAGAGCTTCCAAGTCTCTCTTAATACCAACAAGATCAGGAGAAGCTTCAGCTTCTGTGGCCAGCATAATTTTACAGTTTTTATTAGCATTTTCATTATTCATTATAAGATCCCCCAGCTTTTTCATGAAACATTTTATGTCCTCTCTCTGTGATTGCAACACCTTGAGATCTCTCCCCACTGGAGCCATGCTATCAAGTTCATCATCAAACTCTGCAAACTGAGAGAACATCTCTCGGATGCTGTTTTGGAAATGACCAATTCCCTGAAGTTTGGTCTCCAGGAACGAGCACCTATTCTCAACTTGCTGCTTCACTGCAGTGTATTCTTGCTCCAAAGATTCAGCTTGGAGTAAGAGGTCAGAAACACCTGCTGAGTCAGAAGCTTCTACCACCAGGTCTTGGGCAAGCTTTTTTGCTAAGTCAACGTGAGGCTTTAAAGCTTGCAAGGCTTTCTGCTGGGCCTGCATCATTGTCAGGTGTTTGTTACTGAATGACTGAGGTCCAAGTGAGTCATGAGCTTCCAGATGCTCTTTGGCACTTTTAAGCTGTCTTTCAGTTTCCCTGGATGAGTCCTGAAACTCTTTCAGTCTTTGTGCCATGTTTTCCAAGCACTCTCTCTTCTTATGCAACTGTTCTGTAACCACTTTCACATTCTGATTCAGCACCTTAGTTTCTTCTTGAATAATTTCTTTATCTATTTGACTTGCATTGAGCAAACTTTCAGCAGAATTATTTAATAGCTCCACCATCCCATGGTGTTTATCCAGGTCCTTCTGCCATGCCCTCACCTGAACTATAGAATCCTCTATTTCAACAGGGTTTATGCCAACTTTCAATTCACACAGGTTGCTTTGGCACTTCTCTATCCATGGCTGCAGATTTTCTACATGCTGCTTATATTTGAGGGCTTTCTCCAGACAATCTGCTAATTTATCTTCCCTTTCTTTTACTTGTTTATTCATTTCATCCCACTTATTCTTGAGTGTGGCAATTTGGGATTGTAACTCTGCTTTGTCATCTCCTTGAGTCTTCTGTAAGATACTTTCTCCTTCTGCAACAATTCTTTCATAGGAACTAATCTGATCAGTCATTGTCTTCTTAAAATCTTTCTGTTCTTCAATTAGTGATTGCAAGGCATCAAGTTTGGCTGACACGGGACGAGCCTGGTTCAGCTCTTCTTTCTTTTTGCTTAGCCAGGCCTCAAAGTCCTTAGACATCTGCTGGAACTGATGAGAAGTGGCGTACGCTGACTGAAGCTGCTGAACATGGTTATCTACAAAGGAGAAGGCAGCACAGAGGTTCATTAGAAATAATAACTAATAGTGATTGCATTATGCATGATCATTAAGTTTAAGGAAGCCAGTCCCTTAGTATGTGGAGTTTGACTGGCAGACAACCAAGTTTCTTGCAAGGGGCACACTCATTCCTGTAATACAGAAGAGCAGTGAAGGCAAGAGACATGAATCAAATGAGGTGAGCTTATCCAGTCTGTGTCTACATGGATCACATTTGAGCAGATTTTGGTGGTAAAAAACACACATTTGTGATTCATGGTACTAGGAAGTGTAAGCACAGGGAATATTAAGTGGTATAACACAGTAGTGTCTAACTCACGGCCTACAGGCAATACACCTTCCTAAGGAGATTCTTTGAAGTTCCTCATGATCAGAGGAAATTAAAAACCCAAAACTGAGGCTGCTAGGGAGCACAAAGTATGATATCACTTGCAATGTATTACTTGCTCACTTCTGTTGTTCACAAGGTAAGGAAAGGCTGCAGACTACCAGCCCTCTTCTGTCACAGGCAGTTTTATACAATTACCACTGTGTTTCACTAAGCCAGTAACTGATGTTTGCCTAGAAATTATTATTTTGGTTTATACTCTGACCCTATGAAGCTGGGTAGCTCAACAGCATCTTCTTTTGGTATTCTAATTCAGTGAAGATGCACCTGAAGGAAGACTTGACAAAAGCAGCCTTGCTATTTTACTCCAAGTTATCTCTCAAACTATTCACTAGAGATCCCAAGCATCGTTCCTACCTTTTCAAGGCATGGGGATTCTTGCACCAGGCTCAGTTCACCTCTATCACAATCTTTTGCCTTACTTTATGCCTTAGTTACTGTTTTTCTTTAAATAAATACCAACCTGATTTTTGCTCGATATCCTTAAATGATTTTAAGATGCCGTCTAACTGTCTTGTAAGTTCTGCTTTCAAATATTCTTCCCCAACCAGTGTTGACAGCTCTTCACAAAGAGCTTGTGCTGCACTTATATTCTTCATTTCCAGTTCTATTTCCTCCTTCATTTCTTTAGCAATTTCCAGCTGTTGTTTCACAGCATCAGGTTGTGTACTCACAGCCAGGCTGCTGCTGAGTTTACTATCCAAGGCACTTAGTTTATCAGAGAGACTCCTGAGTAAACTTTGATACTCTGTGCTTTTCACAATGGCTTGGTCAATCCGGTCACATCTCTTCTTCAGCTGGCTGGTTAGACTGTCCCACTTTTGTGCCACAGCTGCCAGTTGCTCTTTTACAATTTCATGGGAGGGTGGATGTTCACCAGGTCTCTCCAGAATCCCCTGCCCAGCCATAGTTAACTGCTCATATTGTGGCTTTCTGGTGTCAAACTCTTTGAGAAGAATCTAGGGAAAAAAGAGAATTTTAAAAAGAATTTACTTCATGAGAAAAAAAGTGCTTCTGACAAAAAATCATTCAAACAAAAGTAGAATTTGTTGTAGCTAAGTTCCATTATTGAGTGTATCCAAGTTTAAAAGCCAGTGAAATAAATGTGCCTTCTACATAAACGATGTTGCTTCCAAGTATTTGCATCAAAGAAACAGAAAAAAAATGAGGTGAATTTACACATCATCTAATAGAAATTCAACTAGGAGACACAAGTAAACAATGAATTCTGTTAATACTACAGTAATTAAATAACCACACCAAGCAAAGTAAGTGCTGTTTTGTTTCAAGAAGTGTCTTCTTTCCTAGAAATTCTTGATATTTGCCTTAAGAAAAAACTTCAAAGAAGGTGTATTCTGACATAATATTGCAATGTTTTATTATAGAACAGACACTATTTGGCTAATTCACAAAATTACTGAATGTGTAGTGTAAGACCTTTTAAGTTTATGTCACTGGTTCTCATTTTGGGTTTTTTTGACAATAAGTCACAGTGCTTGCAAAAGAAGGGACAAATATAATGGTTTTACTTTACAAAACATTCCAAACCCTAAGTCAATTATGTTGAACTTTTAAGGACTGTGAAGTGATACATGATAGTCTTATGCCATCTGTCTAGACTTCTGAAGCACTTTCAAACTAGTATTGAGTCATAGTATTTCATATAGTATTAGAATATAGTTCATGCTTTGAACACTTCATTTTAAACAATACTGATACTAAATTTTTATTCAAAGCTTTTTTAAAGCTTTATTTTTAAAGCTTTTTTTATTAAAGCTTTAATAAAAAGTTTTTTTTCAAAAACAAATAATTTCCTATCAGTTTAGAATAATTGGCATTAATAGAAATGCTTTAAATTAAATTTTCTACCTTCTGCAACTTCATCTGATTTCACATTTAGTTTCTTTTGTCTGCAATTTGCTGTGTTGCTGTCAGTAAATTACTCCACTTTTTCATTATGCTTTTTCTTCTGTCTTTGACACTCTTGGCCCCATATCTATCCACAGTACTGCATTTCACTTGCCTTCATATTATTGTTAGTTACTGGCACAGTCAAGGGAATAAAATCTCAAAAAGCTAGTTCTAACCACAGACTGTACATGAGGAATAACAGTAAAATATCAAATTAATAACATTCAAAGGACATTTTCATTTCACTAGAGAAATCACGGTGTGGTCTAAACAGAAGGACATATTAGAGGATCAACGGTCAATGTCTCCCCAACATTTTTCTTTACCTGTTCTGATCTCTTTTCACTCTTATGATAATTTTTTTCTTGTAATTAGTGTAGCCAAGTATGATGTAAGCTGATACCAAAAGATAAACAAATCTAATGGCTTATACTAACCATGCTCTGCTCTAGATGCAAAATACTACTTTGCTAATAACAAAAAGGCAGAAGAAACTTAAATCAATGATGTGTGTTGGCACTACTCACCTGAACCTGTTGCTTTTGTGTATTCAGCATATTAGGATCAATTGATAATGGTCCCAGCACACTGACCATTAGCTCCTTTTCTACAAGCCAGTGCTTTAGCTGAGCTTCTGCTGTCTGGAACTGGATCAGGTAATTTGAAGACTCCTCCAGTTTTTGTTGTCTCTCAGATGTAACTTGATTGAGTTCTTTCCATTTGGAATCTAACAATGATAATGTTAACATATTGCATGCATGTTCTAGCAGATGGATTGTGAGACAGCAGACTATATATGAAACATAAACAGAGCTCTCTCATAAGGCTTCGTGCTGATTAACTCCAGATGCCTTATTGCAGTGACTCTGCAAATAACATCTTTTAAGTCAGACCCACGTGCACTTGGATGACAGTCAGCCACGTGCGGAATTTTTAGAGCAATGAATATTCAACATGTAATAAAATTATACTAGAATATTACTAAATTAAATACCCCCAAATTTAGGCTTTGGTCTCAAATGATATAGAAGGCAAAGGGTTCTATTCAGTTATAACTCAGGTGCCTGATTTAGATAGACAAATATCCTGCTTATTCAGTAATAAAGCCTCATAAGTTTTCAAGGGCGATCAGAAGCCTGAAATTAGGCTTCAACTCTGAACAGCCCTCTGAAAAAGCCTAAGTCTTTCAAATGCCTGTACCATTCATCTAAAACATCTAAACTAGGTACCAAATGATGAGCAATGAGAATAATTCTGCATATAGGTATTTCAAAAGTGCTGTGTGAGCTTAGGTTCACACCTCACCAGTCTGTGTTTTTTTCCACTGTGGCAAGTGGCTTCCAGAGCAGCCTTTGAGTCCTAATCTTTTAACTTCCCCCTTTCCCTCTTTGATACTGTCAGTGCTTGCTCAGTCAGTTCTGGTATTTTGCTAACTCTCCCTGTCCCTAATTTTCATGCCTGTTTTTTACAGCTCTGTTTGCTGCTTCACAGTCTTCTGCTCATTCTGTATTAATCCCCTTTCAACTCTACTAAGGGTCTGTTGGAGACCTTACCTACCAGTTGGAGACCTTACTTACCACTTAAACTTTTCAGAGTCTCACTTACAAGCAGGCGAGACTGGAAAAATTCTCAGCTTCAAAATTACTGTTTGTGTAGCAATGGAAATGCCTATCACTATGAATCAAGATTGACATACCATGCTATTGACCTGTAATTATTTAAAATATGACTAACATGAAAACAAATTTTAAAAGCTCATGACAATTAGGTGCTGTAATATCTCAAAATCTGTTCACCAAACATGGTAATTTTCTTTTTTTTTCATTGGCTTCTTAAAAAATTTTTAGCAACATTTATACAGTTTTAGAAAACAGCAAAAAACCACCAAACCCACAAAATGCCAAAAGCCTCTAGTTCAAGGGGAAAATACATGCAGAAGAGCACTACCAACAGCTCAAACAATTTTCTACATGAAATTAGAATCACTTTAATCTGTTACATTTTGTAAAAAACCCAAAATATATATGTTGTTTGTAACTGGATAATCAAGTTCTAGCTGCACAACGTTTGAAAAAGATAAAGCCTTGAGTCAAGCTATAGCCTATGCACTAATACAAATTCAAAACCCTTGGACATCACTGGAATTACTTCAGATCTACATGCTTGCAAATTGAGTTATTTCCACAGAATTTAAGAGGTAAGAGGAAACAAGGTATTAAAAATACTTGTTATTGTTAATAAATAAAAAAACTCATAATAAAACAATTTCCAAATCAGTCTGAGTTATAATATAGCTTTATTGAAATACCTATTTTATCCAATGTTTGTCTCCACTTAGGTGCCTCAGGAGAGTTAGGGTTCTTCTCCAACAGCTCTGTAACTTTGTCCTTCAGTTCCTGCACTTTATTTGCACTTTGCTTTAGTTCAGTTTCAAAAAGCTGGACATTTAGGTGATAAAAGAAATAAACGAATAAATATAAGACTAAAGAAGAATGGTAAAGTTTGCAATTCGTAATACTGAGGTCCCAAAAATGAAGATAAAAAAATTAAATACCTAGCCTGTATATACTACTTTTCTATTATGAATCTCAAAACATGTTATAATGACATATGCTGCTGGTCAATTTTTTTGGAAGAGCGAACCTGACAGATATAAACTATATTAATAATTATTGCTTAATTGAAAAAGTGACAGAACTAGAAGAATTCAGATAAGTAAGATTCACTAGGTCCCATCATATCGACATACGCTTGGAATCTGTTTGTGTACAGAAGGCAAACTGACTGATGCAGAGTACAGCTCACAGCAGAAATAACCTGGCTAGCTCCAACAGAGAGGAGGGTGGTATGGCCTCATTTACCTCAGTAGAAAGCCTGCTATCACAAACAATTTTATGTAGATCTCCTAAACCCATAGTTTAAAGAGAATCAGAATTTTAAGTGTAAACCTAAAAGAAGAGAACCTGGAATCTCTAACCTGAGATATTCCAGCAAATCCTAATTAATGCTGTTCTTGCAGACAGAAGTGAATGTTTCTTATTAATTATCCAAAACCCACAAAAATAAACACTGAACAAACTGTACTTGATTTAGAGCTTCTAGTAAAAGGTCCAGTGCATCAGATGACTCTTGCCTGGGCACTCACTCAGTTTTCCAATTATTTGTGAATACTTTTCTATTACTACACTGCGGGTTAGATGATCATGATAGCTTTGCACATTCTCTGTTAAGAAAAAAGAGCTGGTTTTCTTTCACACTTAAATCTGAATTTTATGACTGAATGTTATCCAGCTCTGAGGAAGCTGGTAGCTGGTCAGGTTAATTTTTAAGGGTGACCTGCCAAATATAAAAGAAACTCAGTTAAATCTAATTCTGTCTTTGTTTATATACAATCACAAGCAAGAAAAGAATTTTCCCTATCCATTACATTTCCTTTTATAGATGAACCTTACATGTGTAAATATTGTCCTTCATTGCTAGGGAAGCATATGTCTCCAGTGCTGAAACAGGACAGGAGCTTACTGCTGATTCAGTGGTTTTCTCATATCAATTGTAAAGGGAAAAGGAGGCTGTTGTGCAGCTATATAACTTAACAAGCATGACAGGGCTGCTGAAGAGAAACACTGCCTTGGAAGAGACATAAGCCACTGCAGCTGCAGAGACCGGGAGGTCTGTGGAGCATCAGTGAGCCAGCAGCTGCACAAACAGCTTTTGGACACATACAGCCCTTCAGATATTAAAAGTAATCTATTCTACACCTCTAAACAACTAAGATTAAAAAAGTTTATTGCATAATCAGTATAGCCTCACCTTTTCAAACTGTCCACCAAAATTACTATTTTCTGACCTGCAAAACTCATTCTCTCTGACACAGTGCTCCTTTACTCCACTGACACAGTTTGCCAGATTTGCTCTAAGCCTGACTAATATGCTTAGTAGGATCATTTAAATACTCTCTGTAACATTAAGCTAGACTGAGATATCAGTTATTTCATAGCATCTGCCTAACAACTACAAGTAAAAGTATTTGTTTGAAGGCACAATGTACCTTATGTTGTTCAACTTGGGCTTTAACTGCTTCACTATCTGTTGGAGCAGCTTCCCAGTCTGATGCAGTTTTGTCCATTTTTTGCAACCAATGCATCATTGAGGCCGATTCTTCCTGAATATTTTGCATTTTTGAAAGCATACTTTCTAGTTCTGAAATCTTTTCATTCAATAAAACTCCCAAATCTTCATAGCTGTGATTTACATTAGACATAGCTTGTTGAACAGTTGTCAGTTCTGTAAAGAGAGGTTCACAAAGACTGTGTTAGAAGTTACAAGCCCCTGAAACAATACTGAGTGTAGTGAAACAGTATTGAAGAGTACTCTGAGTTACAGTAGCTAATAGTCTCCTAAGTAAGAAAAGAAGTCACTGAATATGTGAGTTATTCCCAATCCACTCTAAATGTGACAACACTACATCAGAATGAGCTAATATAAGTTCCTATTTGCAAGAACTTCTTATTTCACAGAAATCATTATTTCAATACATACAAGTGCACAGACATGTTTCAATCTTTCTACCCATTGCTGTTTTAGTATTTTAAGTAACAATTCCATGACCAAAAGTTAAATATACTGGGCTACAGTTCAGCTACTATAAAGTCCTTATATAAAGATTCCCTTGTTTCTATAAAAGAGTCGGTCACACGTATATAAAATGGGTATCTTTGTACATTTGTGTATACACATGTTGTGAACACTGATGGGTGTTAAGGTTTCAATCCCCATTGAAAGGTATTTCTCAGAAGTCATGTCTTATATTAAAATAGCAATCCCCATATACATTTATAAAAGTATATGTTGATTCAGAAAACCAGGACAGATTTGGTTGGTCTTCAAAGAAATAATAAGATAGGCATTGTTATAATTACTTACAATATCGTGCCCTAGTCAATGTAATTGTCTTATGTGATGGTGATGTGAAATTTAAGTCTAATAATGACTGCTACAAGCAGATTTATGTACAGCATTTAAAAAATATTTCCATATTTAACAGTAATTGGCAAGCAATAATTCTTTGTCACATGCTGAAATTTTTACTGACCTTTATTTTTCAAGAAATCCTGAGTTCCTGGAGCTCCTCCTTCACCATTTAAAATTGTGCCACCTGTGGATCAAAAGAGACGAAGCCTCTTGCTTATCTGAGCCTTTTCCCACCATAACCCCACCTCTTGGAACAGAGGTGGGAACAGCATGATCCATAGCTGTCATTACAACCTCAAGAAGGAAGCTCCAGCCAGCCAGTACCATAAGTGGTATCACATAGGCAGAGCATGTGCGTAGTGGGTAGGGTGTACATGCATTCACTTACAAGGATGCACATATGATCAGCGGTCCTACTGCTCACAATTCTGTACTAAACAACTGACCAGGGCCAAAGGCTTATGACCCATCTGTGAGGCTTATTCACATCCAGATTGCTAACAGAACTTCCTTCCTCTCCCCCAAAGGACCCTGTTCCCCACTGAGAACACAGCTGGTTTTACCCAGCTGTGATGGGTATAGCCTGGGAGAAGGCAAGTTGGCAAATGCTGCAGCTGAGGAGAGCACTAAACATTAAACAGCAGAGGCCCAGAGTGCTTAGTGCACACACCACAACCAAAGGCACTGCTTACTTAGGGCACCTTTACCCACCAGGGAAATGGCTGAGATACCATTCCTGGAGGTATTTTGAAAACATGTATATGTGCTGCTTGGGGACATGGTTTAGTGCTGGACATTGTAACTCTGCACAGAAAGTTCTCAAGACCAACTGGATTAATCCCTCACTAGCTTGTCATAAGCAAGACTGAAGCATGTGCTCCATGATAGGAATTGCAATGTGGCACTCATACCTGAAGTCCTTACTGTCACTTGGAGGCAGCCACACTAATTAACTATATCAGAGCCTCTGAAACCAGAGCTAATGGGCTTTGTAAAATGGAGACAGACCAAAGAGCAGGGCCACGTGATCACACTGCAGAGAACTGCAGGGAGAATCACTTCCCGCTCTCCTGCACATATGTATTCCCAGAAGAGTAATTAACTGAGAAAGATTAATGGTTGCCTTGGAAAAGGCTGTGCATCACCCCCCAGTACCAGCTGGACAGTGAGGACCACATTAGTGGCAGCTGGAGGGTGGCAAGAGAAAACAAACCAGATAAGAGAAGTCACAGGCCCCAGCCAGAGTCCTGTACATCTTTGCACTCTTTTAGCTGGACTCTGGTATTTACAACTGCAATAAAGTGATACACAGTACAGCTCTTGTCAATGAGGGCAAATGTTCTGGTCTGGAGGATTATAGCTGCTCTTATGTGATAGCTATTTAACTATTTTTTCTATCTGGATGCATTTGAGTAGGAAAGAGGCAGGGGAATGAGCCCAAATAAATAGTAGAAAAAACAAATAGAACAAACCAGAAAACCAGAAGTAGCTATTACAAAGAGATATAAGAAAGAAAGTGTTCTACTTTTGCCCAATAGGTATCCTCTGTCAGTCCTCAACCTCCCAGTCATTTACAGATGACCAGTGAAGGCCAACACACTTGAATTTATTTCCAGACCTAGTCAGTTCAAGAATTGATTGAAAAGGTGCTTATTGCCATTAAAATGCCCAATGTCCTTGAACTATGTCTGGAATAATACTTGGCAGAATTACTGGTTTCTGTAAAACAAATTAATATTCAGCACTAGAGTAAAAAAAAATCATGGAAATAGACTTGCTATCTTTAAATTATGATTTCCAGTAGAATTTAGCTGAAAGTCTAGGCAGAAAACACATTTTGGCCCAGGAAAATCACGCTGAGATACAAAATTGTTTTCCTTCTGTGCTGTTGTTTCAACTAACAAACAGACTAATACTAATTATGATATCATGTTAGGATGAGTACATTTACCTAGGCTCATTTTTTAAATAAACCATCTCCTCATTAACCTTCTAACAAAAACTCCACAACTCTGCAAACCTTTCTGTGTTTGCTTGGTGTCCCAGAATAGCTTTTATATAATAGGTATCTCTGTGCAGGTACATCAGAGTTTGCAAAGCAAGGTTTGTATTTCTCCTGCTTGCAGACTTGATGGATATGTGAAGCACCCAACACTGATCAGAATAAGTAGATTTCTCATTCTCAGAAGCTTTCTGGGATGAGGTGAAGGCCACTGTGAAACTGTCATTTTATTCACTATCTGGTAATTACATAACAACTCTAGGACATGTTAAACCTTTACATCAGCACACTTTTACATTATTTTGGCAGAGTAAAACAATGAGAATGTGTGCTGAATTACTACAGCAGCTAGACAGCAGCTAGTTTAAATAGAATCACAGCAAGCAATGGTCAGGAGAGACATGGCTAAATGTTTTCTCACAAGCCATGATATTGTGAAAGCTAATCCAAGGGTGAAACAACATTGATTTTTGTCTTAAAGGTTTTAAAAATTCTTGGAATGTTAGGCTTACCTGATTATACAAAAGCCTACCTGATTTGGCAACTGCTCTCAGTTTTGCAGGAGAAGTCACTGCAGTGATTAAGTTACACAGCAAAGTTCCTCTGCTATTCATTTTCTGCAGTTCAGGTGCCTTTAACGTCCACTCATCTTTTAAATTCTGGTTAAGAAAGATAGTAATTTGTTCATTACAAAACTGACTTCAAACTTAAGAGAATTAGTGTACAGAAAGGAACAACTTTGCTGCTTGGGAATCTGTTGTAGACATACAAAAGCAAATGGGAATGTAAATGCAGACTGCAAGCCCCCTAGTCCCAATTACTGTGACAGCTTACACCTCAAATCTGTATTTTAATATTAGTAATAGGTGTCTTATTTCCTTCAGCCAGATTTCACTTCTCTTACAAAGGCTTACCAATGTATCTTCCAAAGGTTTCTTTAACTCCTCTGTATTCAGAGAGGGCTGTGCTGCTGGAATTCGTTCTGTCGTCTCTTTTATCCATTTCTTTAATGATTCTACAAGGAGCTCAAAAGCATCCATTTGTTTCTGACAAGATGATACATCCTCTTCTCTAGACAATTAAAGACAAAGGAATGACAGTATTCTTTCTAATAATTAAACTAACAGATATTATTAATCTGATATTACTATTCCTAAATTCAAAGAGTCAAAAATTTTATGGATATAAGTAGAATGTGCAAAACCTAGTCTTACTGCAATGGTAACTTCTATGAATCTTACAATTTCTCCAGTTTTCCTTTGCAGCCTGATGCCAAATAGTGCTCTAAAGCAATATACACAAGCAGCAATTTATGTTCTATCACAATAGGGGAGAAGTAGGGTTTTCTTAAAATTGCCAAGAATCCTGTGAATGTCACAAAATTTGAAAAATTACATATCTTTATGGCTTTTTTTAGAGCTTTTGGGCCAGATAGACTAACTATAGACACATTTTCAAATAGAATCTTTTCCTTCCAAGAAAAATCCCTTATTTACTCTGGTCAACTGCAATATCTTCAGATTGCATAAAAAAGGGTAGCAGTAATCACAACATTCACACTCTGTTATTAGCCAAAATGGAAACACTTTGATTATCCAACTTACTTTTCTTTTATTGTCTCCTCTACCTCTTTGAATTTCTTTGACAAAGCATTTACTTTTTCTGATACCAGTGCTTTATCTCCAGGAAGAGCATGGAATGAAAGTTCTTCAAGGAGCTGCTTCAAAACTTCCAGATCCTTCTTGTGTTGTGCCAATTCTACACTAGCTTCCTGCAAAATAGGATTACATTCTCCTTATTAGACTTTACCATCACTTGTTCAAAATTCAACTCTTGATTTTAGCTAACCAACCAATGCTAGAAAAAAACCCCATGCCTTGTTTCTTATTCAATCACTTAGATTGAGTTAGACTAAGAACCCACAACACATACAAATTGAATGCTAGCGTACCTGCATGTATTGAGACACTTCACTAACATCCTTTCTGGGTGCCTCTGTCTCACTTAGAGCCTGGTTTTTCTCATCTAAAAATGACTGAAGTTTTGTTGAAAGACCTTCAAATAACTCCACTTTAGTCTTCAATTCCTCCATTTTCATAAGCTTCTCTCTATGCTTGTTACTTGCTTCAGAAAACCGTCCTGCAAGCTCACTCATTTTCGCTTGCAGTGTGGAAGCAGTGGATGGATCTGCTGTTTCCATGAACTTCTTCACTTTTTCATTCATAGTGTTTATACTACTTTGGCGACCTGCAATGTCTTGTTCTAGCATCTGAAACATACAAGAACTACTTTGTATTACTTGCAACTAAATTTTAACAAGTGAAATTCATCTACCATATAAAGCAACAAATCACTACAGCTAAATCATCGGTGTAATCTATTTCAGCTACAAAAATCCTAATGAGCAGTTTCACTTCATAGAACCGTCCTCTTCAGTAAGTATTTTTAATCCATAAAAGGTGCCAACCTAAGATTTTAATTCTTTCTTTAAATCTGAACTATTAGACAACTGTTTCTTTTCTCAAAGAATGCTACTTACAATGCTTTTACTAATAATGTCCTGAATAGCAGCAGAATTCAAAGGCACTTGGTCTTGTTCTTTAAGGCTCTTTTCAACTCCTTCCATCCAATCAAGCATTTCATCCAAACCATCCTGCACACTTAGGGATCGTGTCAGAGTTACTTGAAGCTTCTCATTCCTTTCATTCACAGATTTGGATAAATTGTCATATCTTTCCACGATATCATCTGTTAAAGAGAAGATATATTTCAATTCCTTCTTCTAGCCAAACTAAGCTTTTAGCTTATTTCACCAGCACTCACCAGCTGAGTCAAAAATTGCTATGTTAGAATGAAGGACAAAAAAAGTCATCTTTAGTCAGTAAAAACATGGAAGCAAAGACCAATAATTTCAAACACAGCCAAGAAACACATCAGACAAGGGAAATGAGGGAGCATACAGCTGTAGTTCCCAGTGTTAGAAACTGGTTTCCACGTAGCTCTAGCTTAAGACAGCTGTTGACTGTTCCCATGAAGTAAAATAGCAGAGTATTAAGACAGGTCTTCTACAATTATGTGTCTTATGTTACTGTGAGATCTGAGAGGTTCTTCCAGATGGTCCTTCATTACATATCCAACACTTTCAAGATAACTCTGTGAAAGTTAAAAGCTCCATGTACCTCCCATAGAGTTTTATCACCAACTCCAAAGGATCAAGGCACTGTTGTTTTATTTTGTTGTTCTGCAAGTTACTTATGGGATTCTATGAAGAGATAGCTGGGTGCTACACAGAGAGCATCTTCAAACTTCAGAGAGTGGTGAACGTCATGCTCTGCTACTTCTCACAATTTATAGGAAAGAGTATTAGGTGTAGGTGGTAAGGTTTTGGTGGTGGTGAGGGTTTGTTAGTGACAAGTTTTTTTTTTTTGCTCATGTGAGAAGAGGTCAAGGGCTGGCCCATGGAAGGCACAGATGATTGCAGCCAACTCCAGCTGACCCATCACAGGGCACAGCTGAGCTCCTCAGCCAAACTGGTGGTGCCACTGGAAACATGCATTTAAGAAAAGGGAAAACACTGCATGGACCTGAGAAATGAGGAAAAAGAAAGTATGAAAACAGCCCTGCAGACATGGAGGTCAGAGAAGAAAGAGGGGTGCTCCAGATGCTGGAGCAGAGATTCCCCTGAAGCCTATGGAGGATAGAGGAGCAGATAATCACACTGAGGACCCATAGAGGACCCATGCCAGAGGAAGTGGATGCTTCCTGAAGGAGATGCAGCCTACACTGCAACAATATTAGCCTAAAAGTTTTCAGCCTGTGGAGTGGTCCCTCACCAGAGCAGGGGAAATGTGTGAGGAGGAAGCAGCAGCAGAGAAATTACAGGCTGACCACAAGCATCCATTTCCCATCCACGCTGCACTGTTTGGCAGGGAGAAAGGGGGACTAGTTGGGAACAAAGGAGTGATGGTGAGCCTGGAAAAAAGAGTGGAGTGGAGGATAGTGTTGCTGTAATTTGTCTTTGTTTCGCATTTCCCAAACCTTTTTATTTGGCAACAAATGAAAGTTAATTTTTGCCAAGTCAAGCCTATTTTACCCATTATAGTAAAAAGTGAGTGATCTACCTGTCTTTATATCAACCTGTGGGCTTCTTTATCTTTATTTTTACCCTGTCAACTTGAGCAAGGGGAGTGAGAAAGAAGGTAGGTGGGTATCTGGCAGCCTGCCAAAGTCAACCCCCTCATAGACAGTTTCTTAAATTTAGAAGGAAGTAATTCCTAAGCTAAGCAAACTTCAGATAACTGCTTGTAAATAGGCTCCTTGGAGTCATTTTTCTCTGGAGAATTTATGATCCTCAGCAAATCACTACCTCTGCTCAGCAATCACTATTTCAGTAAAAAGAAAAAAATGAAATGACAGTGAAAAGCAGATAGATCCATGTAGGAGAAACCAACAATAAAATTACTGTGTTGTAATGACTTACAACTCAACTAAAACATGGACTTGAACAGTGACATAAGAATGTGGAAGTTCTGTAATTTTTCTCTTCCAGAACCTGCATGCAGACACAAGTGATAAAAAGAGGCATTAAGAAAAGCCAATATTTTACCCAGTGTTTTCTGAATCTCATCTTTGTTTGGTGTCAACTCTCCCCTCGTGTCCAATAACACTTCAGCCGCTTTTTTCAGTTTTTCTACAGCAATTTGGTGGTTAGACACTTGTCCCTGAAGAACCTGTAAAATTCCACTATTATCAGTTATGCTTTTCAGTACAGTTGATATTATTAACATAAGCAAGACTTGAGATACATCACAGAACCTAAACTTAGTACTGGGAATAAACTAACTCAATTTGTGACCTCTCCTTAAGGAAAATCCTGAACAGTGGTTATGGCTGCTGTTAACCTTCTGGCCCTTGTTTTAGTTCATGCACCATCTTTTTTACCTTATGTTTTAGAATACTTGTCTGACCCAACTTATTTCTTGCATGTAACTTCAAATGTGTCTTTTGATTAATTGTTTCTAAAGAGCCTTTGTACAGACTATTATAAACACATTTTTCAACTCAGCATCTAAGAACAATTCAGAGGGAAAAGCATACAATCAACAGCAGCAGTTACACATTCACCAGCAGTGGTATTGACAAAGGATCAGGCTGATATTGTAGCACAAACAGGAATAGCTTGAAACAAGATGATTGCCTTCACTGCCTGAAGCAGTGTGGCTGAATTTTGCTTAGGTTTGTCCACCTAACCAAGGAACACATGTTCAGAGACTAGCCCAGCCATGATTTTTGCCAGAGTCAACAAAAACAGTAAGGCTGAATCAATTTCTAGTGGTTTTATTTCTCTAGTGTGTAAAAGTACTTTAGTATAAATAATCTTTAAATTATTTCAGGCCCCTGTGTTAGTGTTTGTTTTGATTCACATGAAACTTATATAAGTCCAAAATGAAGGGACATCTCATTTATTTTTTGATATTCACTGACACTCAATGAATATATGAATCTAAAGGTAATCCTATGTGCCCTGCCAGCACAAAGAAGTTTTGTCAGTGTATTCAGCACTGGTACCCTGAGCATAAGAGTGTGCCAGAGCACAGTACATCATCTTGCTGACCCATTTGACACAATGAGTCTCTAAGAGATCTGAAGAGGCTTAGGCTAGCAATTGTGCAGAAGGAAAAAAAAAAATAAAAGATGAAAGAAAGAAAAAGATGTACCAGAAAACCTTGTATACTAACAGAAGGCAAGCAAGCTGATGCCAGAGGCAGTGAAGAATATTCTGAAGAACAGTTAATCCCCATAAAAAGATTAGACCTCACCATGCTGCCAAGGTCTGTGTCTAGCTGGATTATCAGCTGCATGTGTTGGCTACAAGGGACAGCTTTAACTTGCAACACCTGACTTCCTCAAAATGCTCTTTGTTTTGCTTTCATTAATTGGCTTGCTTTCTTCAGCCTCCTGTTTTTTCTCTTCCTTTGAATCTTTTGACATTTTGTACCCTCTCCCTTCTTCCCAACTCACAGCCATTGAGTGCTCTTTTGTGTGGAAAGTAACCCATGTAGACATTTCATAAAAAGAGCCCTAGTACTCACTCCTTTTGTATTACATCCATGAAAATTTGCATTATAGAGAATATAATTCATTTTGGCATAAGGAACAAAAAGTTTAAATGAAGCTTCAAATTGTAATTGGTTTTATTCCTACTCTTTCACTGCTTGGAAGCACAAATGTACCTAAACATTCAATTGTTAGGAGTTCACAATTTATACTTTTAATTTTGTTGTCTTAAACACGGCTGTTATTTGTCTCCTTTTGCTGTCATGCACCAAAGTGCTGGGCATTCCCAGTAGCCAATTTCAAAGACACCATATATAAAGGTAACTACTGCTCAGGCTGATGTGAGGGAAATGGTTAAAGTATGTACTTTCCTAAAGCCATTGGCTATGATTTTTCAATAGTAAATGTGTCTGACCTGCACTGATACTTCACCAAGCACAAACAAAACAGTGAGGAAATGACTGACCATTAGTCTTGCTCACTAAAAAACAAATAATCTTGCATTTTTTATAGTATAAGTGATTGAATGTGTTTATGAAAATATAACAGTCAGTTCAAAGATGAAGACTGGATGAAACTTTATATTACTCACCATATACTTGGTTTCCTAAAGTCTTCTCCAAACCTACACTTTATAGAGGTACCCAGAGTTTTATTTTCACAAGCTCTATCACTAACTTGTCTTGCCTATACTAGGATTTACATAAAGTCATGAGTTACATCCTCAGTGGTAAAAAATAAAAACCACTGTTTTTCTGTGCAACACAAATTATGTTAAATTCACGCTCTGCAGGGTATACAGCACTGGATGAAACTGAAACAGGCAGACAGACCACTCACATCACACTGTACCTGTATGAGCCCTTTCATAATGAAGTAACACACAAATGTGAACAGAAAAAAAATCAAGAGTCACAGACAACAATCAAATGGACCGCTCTACCTGGAACCCTATCCAAGCCTTATTCTGACAGCAAACCATAATCACTAAATCCTTTCTTAGTTCAAAAACTTGCCAGATTTCACCCTATCATTTGCTAAGAGATAGAAAACACATCTTGCTTTCACCACTGCTAATGCCATCTTGGTACCCCATTTTTTTCATCCAGTGCTTTTCAGATACTGCTCTGGACAGGCAGATTTCGGAACCATAGAAGCTGTATGCCCCCATGCAAGGCAAGAATTTGGCCTGCAGCCACTTGGATTATATTAGATCATCCTGTTTGCCAGACAAAAAGCAGTTCCTTTTAGGACAAAAGTGCTGCTGCATTTTAAAGTTCTTCACCTTGGTTTCTTCAAGTTGTCTTTGGAGATTTTTTGGATCCACTGCAATTGGCTCTGACAGTTGTTTGTTCACAGCTATTTCAGAGGCCTGGAGACCTGACAAAAGTCCAGATGAGGCATCTTCATAATGCTGGTATTTATCTACCAAGTCTTTAAGGTTATTTCCAAGGATGCTACACTAAAAGAGTAAAAAAGAAACAAGCAAATATGCAGGCATTAACTGTGTGCTGCATTTCATACCAATCTCAAAGTTATACATTCATTCCTGTTATACTGGATAATTTTTTCCTTCCATCATTTCACTGTCTAACTGATTTCTGAAGTAAGACATGATAGTTGGACAGGCCATGCAGGTCTCACCAGTTTGTGCTCCTAAAGGGTGATTTAGGATTAAATCACGGATGCAGGTGGGAAATTGGCATCTTACTTGCTGTACTAGAATAGGAAAAACTTCAGGAATAATGTTTGTTTCAGAATCTTTATATAAAGATTCTTTATCAGAACTCTGGTACCAAAAACGTAGAAAGCGAGTAGAAAGTAGAAATGTAGAAAGCCACAAGAAGATAGATTAAAAAAAAAAAAAATCAGGAGAGATATGTATGTTCATTAAAATAGAGACAGTGGAGTACTGTTTTAATAACTTCCTTACCTGCATCGTGAATCCAAAGTGATATGTACAATTGTATTGTACATATGCTTTGTTTTATTCACTTAAAAATGTCATCTGAACAAGATCCTATTAGTCCTATTATGTGTTAGCATGCCCCAAAATGTTTACAGCAAATTGTCACATAAAAATGTCAGTGAAACTCTTTCAGACTTTCTGGAGATGGTTTCACAAGCAAACTCTGATTGTATCAAGTCATAATATTTATAAACAGTTACATTAAATATTTATATTCTGAACCTTCCAGATACTGTATTTTAATAGTCACAAATGGTACTTGGTCTCCATCTGGTGGGCAGACATAGAACATGCTTATTTATATTACCAGTTAACCAAGAACTGACTTTAGCATTTCTTCAACATACAAGCCTATAAAATCATGTCTCACACATGTGCAAATACATACATATAAAAGTAAAAGCAATCTAAGTATTTATTAAAAGCAAGAAACTTTAACAAAAGGCAAAAAAGTTACTACCAATTAATTTACAACTTGGAAAATCTCACTAATTGTGGACAATCTCAGTTTTTAGAATTCTGTCCTTAAAGAGACCAAAGGTATACTTTGTTCTGCATATCTATTGTCAAATATTTAAAGTATGTCTATTATAACCTTGCTAAATGTATATATGGAAAGGATAGAATCTGGAAAATTGACAAATCAAGCTGCTGGCATTGGATTTTTATGTGCATAAAAATAAGCTCTCTGAAAATTTTGCTATGAAATATTTACATTTATACTCAAAATAATTCAATAAACCAACTGGAGAAATTTAACCTGTCAATAGAATTATCAATTCAGCTGCCCTGTTCATACTGGTTAAGCAGGAAAAGGAAAATGTGCTTCTGTAAATGAACAGCTGTCTTAACAAACTGAGAAAATAAGTTTTACACTACTTTTTAAACCATACAATCAAATACATGTCTTTATAGAATTTACATTTCTGAGCATAAAGACCTTAAAGAGATAAAAATTTCCAGATAAAGATGGCCACTGTTGCAGCCCAATACTGTACCAGTGGACATTGAAGCTCTACTAAGGAGTTTGAACCTATGATCTTAGAAAAATATGAAATAGCACAGTCAAAGGCTACTGAGAGCAACTCTCTTCAATGGTCCAATTAATAATTATCTCAAAAGTTTACAGTTCTGGAATATTATCAATATTGAACAACACTTGTTTTTTTGAAAACAGCTGGAAATTGGCATGTGAGACTAGTTGGTGATGTTTGTCTAGTTCTATCAGGCAGATTCTGTATGTGAACCTGGCACAGAGAGCTAGATTATCTTCCCTCTCTAAGGTACATGGGGGATTTTGCACTGCTAATTACTCACTAGTTAGACACTAATCTGATATTGTTAAGGATAAAATGTTTACTTGGCAGAGCAGTGGAAAATAATTGCTGTCCTTAAATCACTAAGTTCTTTCATGCCTCGTGCTGACAACAAAGGTCACATCAGGACAAACTATTTCAGGATACAAATTAAAATTAAAACTTTACATGTTGTATTTGGAATAGTCTCTCTCTTTTTGCACTCATTTTATTAGTAGGGAGCCAAGTATATAAACAGCTGTGGGAAATATTGCAAGTGACATAAAGTAGTATTATACATCTGAAAGTAGTACAATTTCTTTCCACCCCAAAACATTACTCAAGGCACTCTGAGCTGCCACAGTCTCAGAGGCTGTTTAAGATTGGAAAGTAAATGTAAAACTCTGGTCTCTTTTCTTCCTTATAACACAAAGTAGAAACTATCATCCATTCAGACCTTTAATAGTCTGACACTTGAATAAAGTAGATCTTCTAGAAACGCATCTTGTTCTATTATCTAACTTCAAGAAACAAAGAATTTACCACTTCCCACAGTGTTCGTCTCATCAACTAGCTCCTGTCTACACAAATTGCTAAATCAATTACAGTAGTCATTCCTATTCAGTATAAATAAAACTTACCTTGGTATAGAGAGATTTGAAGCGATCTGAAGCTTTATCCAGTTTGTTTTGTACTTCAGCATATGTAGCTGACGTATCAATACCATCTTTGTCAACCTTCACACCATCTCTTTTGCTACATGACCTTGCAGCATCCAAAACTCTTTGTCCAGAAATTGTAATATAGCGTAAATCACCTTTGTGAGATATAACATCTTCTGAAAAACTCTTCTGTCTTTTCAGTTTGACCATAATACCACTGAAGTCAGAAGCCCCTGCCTCCAAATTGTCAAGTTCTTGTTCTGCCTGCTGCAGCCACGTTTCAAATTCACTATAGTCTGCATCGAATTTCTCCAGTTCTTCCCTTAGAGAATGGGTCAATTTCATTTTTCGTTCTGATTCAGCCAAAGCAGTCTCATACTGAGCCTTCAACTCTTTCATGTTCCTTTGCATCTTGTCTTTTTCTTCAGGGGTAAGGTAATGCCCTTGCTTCTCAAGCAGTGCCTGAGCAGACTGAGTTGCTACTATGATAGCCTGCTGCTGTGAAATAATTTTCTCATGTTGAGCCTACAAAGAAAAGAATAAATTACAACCAGCACCCTCTCACATAGTTTTTTCCCCTGTAATTCTAAAACTCCAAAACTATGTAGAGCAAAACTAGATATTATCAATCTCTTTAACTTTTTTCCTAACAAAATTAATTTGCTTGTTACTTAGCATTTATGGTAGTTTACTTAGTGTAATCAAACATTTCCTAGTTGTCTGTCTCAAAATGGGATTTAACAAATAAAACATTCAAAGGTAGGCAACTTTCCAAATCAAAACTCTCCATGTCCCATTACTTCTACTCTAGCTACCATTGCAGACAAGCAGACCTAAAGGAGTAAAAACATCATAGTACAGATACTTTCTTGTTACACTCAGTGAACAAAAATGATTTCTTGGGTTTTGAAATTTCATTTTTCAAAATCAAGAGCCATGATTCTTATCAAATATAGTTAGTTATAAAACAGGTCCAGCTGACATTAAAAATCAAGACCCAATCTGCACTTTCAAATTTTTCAATCCCATAAAAATATTTAAGTCCAGGAACTAGTACTATATTCCAAATGAAAAACATATTTCAAATATATTCTTTCAAAAAATTCTTCATTCTTGAAGGTCTTCAATGAAAAATAGTTATGTAAAAGAAACAGTATGTTTTTCTTCCATGACTGTAGTGGCCAATTATTCTGTAGGCACTAGGTGCAGAAATTAACTGTCGAAAAAATAGAAGTATAAATATCATGTACACAAAACCCAATAAAATCCTATTTGCTTAGGTTGCTTTTGGGGTTTTGGCTTTTGGGTTTTTTTAATAAAAAAAGGAAATCCAAAATACTATCAGCTACAAGCATAAAAAATTACTTTAAGGTAAGAAAAACCTAAAGGTTCTTGGTTTCTCAGCTGTAAGTCAGCAGATAAAACGAAACTCTTATTATTTTAAATGCTTCCAACTTGCCAGGAAAATGTTTTTAAAATGCTGCACTGCAATTTTATGTACCTCACTCTTCTGAAGCCTTGAAACACTGCTTTGTCCATGTGTTAAGTTGTAGGAAATGAAAACTATAATTTCAGTAAACTATTATTTGCAGCAATTTGCAATCTGTATTCACAGGGGATTAAGAGGATGAATCACCTGGGTATCACAAAGATACTTGAAAAAGTCACATAAAGGGTATGAATTTATATTGCTGCTTTTTGCATTTTATTTGCCTGCACCAATTTCTCACTACAAAAAATAATAGACACACCAAAAAGATTCTTTAAATTTACCTTGCAGAATGTGTCCTTTCTCTTATTTTGCAGGAAACAACTATAGTAAAGCAAAAAAGTGAAAATTGTGCAATACTTTCTAACTACTGAAATTCCTGCCACTGGGTATTACTATCTTCCTAATACTTGCTCCAAAGCCTATGACAGGCAGGATGAGATTGAGTTCACTTGTGTTGAATAAGGAGTGATACACCTAAATGTTGAATAAACCCAGTAACAATACCTTGACTTTCTGATACTGCTGGTTCAGATTATCATCGATGCTTTTCACTAGTCCATCCACCTGAGTTTCAATGTCTTGCTGCATTTCCAGCAGATTCCCATTGACATCATCCTCCTCTCCTTCCAAAACTTTCACATCTCCTTCTTCAAAGTGTGTTCCATTCTGTTCTATCACTTGCTTAAATTTCCGGCCATGCTCTGCTTCTTTATCCACATTTGATAACCAATCCAAAAGGTTTTCTATTGTATTTTTACTTTCTTCCAGCTGCTCTATGGCTGCAACCTATATTGAAATTTCAGTTTCAATTTAGAAATCTTTAAAGATCACAAAATATCAAATAAATATACAAATAAACCATTTAAAATACATTAACATCAAAGAAAATATTTTATTAATATAGAGGTAGGTGTTTATTTTAGAAGAGAATAAACCAAGAGTTTATTAGTTACCCAAATGAAATATGATATTAACCTCTCCACAGTTTATCAATATGTATTGGGTTTGCTTGGCCAGGTTTTGGAATCGGGGTGGGCTGCAGGGGTGGTTTCTCTGAGAAGCTGCCAGAAGCTTCCTTCATGTCCAACAGACCCAAAGCCAACCAGCTCCAGCATGGACCCACCACTTGCTAGGGCCAAGCCCATCAGCAATGGTGGTAGCAACTCTGGGATCACATAGTAAAAGGGTAAAAAAAATGCATGAAAAACAGCAGCCTGAAGAGTGGGGTGAGAATATGTGAGAGGAACAGCTCTGCAGACCCCAAGGTCAGTGCAGAAGGAGGGGCAGGAGGTGCTCCAGGTGCCAGAGCTGAGATTCCTCTGCAGCCCCTCGTGCAGCCCATGGTGAGGCAGCTGTGCCCCTGCAGCCCATGGAGGGCCACAGGGGTGTAGAGATTCACCTACAGCCCCAGGAAGACCCCACTCCAGAGCACATGGATGACCAAAGGAAGCTATGACCCTGTGGGAAGCCCACACTCGAGCTGGCTTGTGGCACAACTTGCGACCCCATGGGGTCATTCCACATACAGGAACAGTGCATGAAGGACTGCACCCCATGGAAGGGACCCCACCGGAGCCCTTGGGAAGGTCTCAGGTTGGAGAAGTTCATAAAGGACTGTCTCCTGTGTGAGAGACCCCACACTGGAGCACAGGAAGAGTGTGAGGAGTCTTCCCCTTGAGGAGGAAGGAGTGGCAGAGACAATGTGTGATGAACTGACTACAACACACATTCCCCATCCCCCTGATGGCAGTGGTGGGAATGAGGGAGAGAACTCCAGAGCTGAGCTCAGGAACAAGGGAGAGGTGGAGGGAAGGTATCTTTAAGATTTAGGGGTTTTTTCTCATTATCGTATTCTGATTTGATTGGTAAAAAATGAATTTCCCCAAGTCAAGCCTGTTCTGCCTATGATAGCAGCTGTGAGTGATGTCTCCCTGAGACCTTATCTCAATCCACAATACTTTAATTAAATTTTCTCTCCCTGTCCAACTGAGGATGTGATGGAATGGCTTTTTGGCATCCAGACAAGGTCAACCCACCACAAAACCGTAAGTTGCACAACTAATTTCATAAGACATGAAAAAGGTTTGAATAAAGGTATGAAAGGGTTGCCCAAAAACCTTTTCTGTTTCCTGCTTAATTGCTGTTGTCATAGCTTTATCCAGTTCTTTTTTGGACTCTTCTGCCTTCTGGCTAAGGAGCAAACACTTTGTCTTAGCTTCATTTAGTTTCTGTTCCAGAATAGTCTTGTCTTCTTGTGACAACTTTTCTCCATTTTCTTTCAAGAAGGCTTCGGTACTTTTCACAATCTCTGCCAGAGTCTGGGCACTTGTTCTCATGTCTTTTTGTATCTCCTTTTGATAAAAAAGAAAGCAAATAGGAGTAAACAAATTATTAATGAGATCTTTCCAATTAACTTTATTGGAACTATCTCTCTTCTAGGGCTAAGCACCACACTGGTCCTTCCTAGCTGCACATGATATGTTAATAAATTGCAGACAATTATTAAAATCAAAGACACACATCTGAAAATGTTGTTGCAGCTCAATCTTTTTGTTTTCAAATTGCAAATCTGTTTGCTTACAGTCCTATTCAGACTGAGCCCACTTTTTTCCCTTTGTTTAACAATTTAAATATTGTGTTTCCACGTATGCAGAACACATATTTATTTTTTTAGAAATCAAGACTTAAGTATATCTGCTACACTGCAGTTAGTAAAGTGAGTCTCCTGACAAATTCTGGTCCATTACTATCCTAACAGAAAGCTGCTGAAAATACGCTGTCTGAATAGAAGTCAGAAAGTTGTAATCTTTCCTGGGTAAGTTTTCCTATATTTCTTGGGTTTGTTCAGGCCAGAGATGGCATACATTTTTTTTTTCTTCTATTGTAATCAATCATAATATTTCAGTCTCTCAAGAATGTTTACTTCCATTGAATTTCATAGAGGACAGATCTTTAGTTTCAATTTACCTAAAGCAGTTTTCCTAGTCTGCCTCCCAGTTATCTGAGAGGAGCTTTAATTGTAACAATTACACTGTTGAATACATTCCCCCAGTTACTGAAACAACGACTTTTTTTTTCACCTTCTTGTGCAGTGTAACAATCTTGGAGATGCAAAACAGAACATTTGATCCTCATTCCAGACTACAGATTTTGCAGCAGTTTTAGACTATAGCAGCTAAAACTGCAGCTCGTTTTAACACTTCAGCAAGTACCTTAGAAATATTTTCCTGGGGACCCTGTATCAAGAAAAGCTTCTCCTGTGACCAAGATCTCTGTGCTCCCTTTCAAACAGCACACTGAGGATGAAAACTCTGACTTGATATAAAAAAGACTGGTTTTAACCTCCATTTCCTCCTAAGGCACTTTTTGAATGGCGATACCAAGAAATCAGTCAGAAAATAACAACTAGTCTGCTAGGCAGTCACAAACAGCTGATTTTAAAAAATGAAGCTCTATCAGTGATTGACTCCCCAGGAGTACCCCATTTAGACCATAAATCCTTAAGACAGGTAAGAGATATTAAAAGCTACCCCTGGGGTGTCTGTATGACTGACTGACTATAAGAACAACTTTGACAAACTAGATGCATTACTTCAAAGTAAAGCAAGGCAAGATGAGTAAGGAAATGTCTCCTTTTACAGAGAGTTGGAGCTCTACAGTATAGTAAACTAGGAGGAGGAAGAAGAAGAGTACAAAACCTTTCAGTCCTTTAACTATCATAAACTCAATTTCTATCAGGAGAGAGTAAAAACTTATAGATGACTGGATACAGTTGAAGAGCAAGGAAAGCAAGCCAGTTCAAAGGGGTTTGCTACATGAGGACACCAAAGAGATTGCAAGAAACACTAATAAGAACCAGAATTAAAAACAAAGCAAGAGTGAAGCAATGGAAAGCCTCAGGCTAGAGAAAACATTGCAGCAAAAATTTTCAGCATACTCTGAACGGAAATAAACACTTTCTGATACCAGTTAAAAAACTGGCTAAATTATTGTAGCATAATAAACATGTGTGATTTTATCAACTTCAACAGGAACAATTTGAGCTAATACATTAACAAAATTCACACCTGCTTCAAGAGTGAATTTAAATGTGTAGCACATACTCCCTATTATAGTGTCTTCTCATTTGGAAATTTCTCTTCTCCCACTGGCACATACTGGAGTGTATTCACAAGCAGCAGTTTAAATGCATGCCACTAAGCCTTTACTTTTGGTAGGTCAAACAAATCTATTTTATTCTCCTCTCACATGACAAGCCTTGTTACTCAACAAAAGAGTCAAGTCACTCTCCTCTGCACTCAGCCTTCTTTAACTTCTCTGACTAGAATTGTGCATACCTCCTGTTTGGTCTGGTATTGTTCCAGCTCAGCCTTGCTGTCTCCAATAACAAGAGACTGTCGCTGTCCGATGAGTCGATTTTCAGTCTGTGTAAGCAAATCACAGATTTCCTGCAGTTTCTCTTTGCATTCCTGCTGCCGTTCAGCCACATCCTATATTAGAGCCAAGTACAATTGAACAATAAGACAAAAAATCCTCACTTCAGGAACCAACACTCTAATAGATACTAGAAATCTTTGAACATCAATATTGCAAAGCAATAATTTTAAAAGTATGCTGTAAACATGATAGCAGTGGTACAAAGAGCAAGATGAACATACAGAAGTTATGGATAAACCTCAAATATGTTTTAAGTAAAAGAGACCATGTTTGATGGAATTGCCCAATAGAAGTCTGGCCATGCACATATGTGAAGGATGAAATCTCCAAACAGCAGGAGTGAAAATCCAGTCTCTTAACCACTTGAAACCTGTGATAAACACTATTAATTCTGAAAAAAAAGGACATCAAAACAGAGGTTAGTTGTGAATGTGAGTTAGCTCTTTTTGGTATGCATAACATGTTACCTGAATAGAAACGGTGAACTTTTTAAGCAGTAGAGAAGAACAAAACATGCAAGCTCATTATTGTTAAAAAGTCCTAGAAAACTTATCTGTGCCTTTTCTATACTCAATTTTATGCTTCTTTCACAAAATGTAGTAGAAAGAAATGTTCTTGGAATGGCAAAATAATACAAAGTCTTCAGAATATTAAAGCACTTTTATTTACACATAAACCAGGGGCTGAGGTGATGATTCTGAGTCCTAGCAGTGCTGCTATGAGAGAAGAGGAGGTGCTATTAAGCTGCAGCATTTTATCAGCCTCTTTTGATTCTACAAAGGTTGCTTACACTTGCTGGAGAAGCAACCGGCCCAGTTTGACTCACAGTTGTCCCAGTGCCCACACCTAGAACTGCAAGTATCTTGGCTGATTTACTCATATGTTTGTCTCTCTAAACCATCTCAGTCAAAACAATCCATGCTACACAGATTTTAACAAATCTGGTTCTTGGACTATGAAGATCTAGAGAAAAGATCACATAAGCAGATGACCTGGCAAATTAAAGGGAAAGAAAATCTTCAGCAAGACCAAAGTGTTATGGAATGGTGTAATAGCAAATTCAGTGATCAATATAGCTCAGATCAATTACTGATAGAGCTGCTGAAGAAACAACACTTGGGAGAAACTTCAAGTAAATTTCTCTCCTTGCTAGAAAGAGCAGACCTGTTAAGTATCTGTTCTTAATTTAATATGCTGTTTCTGTGAGTATAACAAAGAAAGACAAAAATGATAATTCACCAAGTTTCATGAATATAACTTTTGTAGAACTACAAACGTATCTGTAGTAAAAAGGGAAAAGATAGAAATACACTCGATATTGCATGCTGGTATTAAAATTCCTCATCCATAGACAGAAACATTCAGCACACATTTACACAGAAAGGCAAACCTTCTGATCACCCAGCTCTTGCACTGCCTGTAACTGAGTCTCTAAACTTTCCACTTGAGAAGATACTGCTTCCTGTGCTTCCTGAAAAGATTTCTGGGTGGTATTTAAGAGCCTCAACAGCTGTTTGCTCTGATTAGGAGAAAGATCTTCAGCATGTTCAGAAATGAAGAACTGAACATCAAACGCAGTGGACTCCAGTTGCATTTTTTTACAGCTGAGCTCTGCAGCACTGTTCTGTAAATGAAGTGAAGGGAATTACTAGCAACAAAGAAAAACTGAGTACAAATAAACCACAAGTATGCCTATCATCTCTTCTTAGCCCTTATCCCAAAATGCTTTTTGCCTGAGGACAGCTTGTGTCCAAGGAATAAAATATGTGATCTTGTACATCTCTATTTCTTTGCTCTCACATAGATGTTTGAAAACTGACTGATCTTCAACTCTAAAAGATTTATGGCAGGTTAGATGTAGCATTTCTAGGTTCTGGGTCGGAAGATCCATAAATTTTAAAAAACATACTTGAAATCATTCCTATTCTTAACTCCACAGCAAGAATGTCACCATTTCTGGTGTGGTAAATTCTGCCAACAGCTACATACTGTGGAGGCCCTATGGCCATACCATTTCTCTGGAACTCTATTTAAGCACATTAAAACAACTAAAATAATTTTTGTTATTCAGACATATAGAAGTATATGAACTTTACTAAAAATTTGAACTGCTTTGTTTTCCATTACTCATTTTATGGAGTGTGTAATGAAGACATTTTTTTCTCTTTTCCCAGCTCATGTTCTCACATATAATTGATTTGGAAGACAATTAAAATTCAGTAAAGATTCTGAACCCAATGCATAAAAATCCAATTTTAATCACTGAAATATTTGTATTATAAATTAAATTTCTAAAAGGCTCAGATTTATTGCAACAAATGTAAGTAGAACCAATAGCTTTCTCAGTAATCCTAACTCCATGAAACTTTTTTTGCAAGTGAAAAAGCAAACCAACAAGATTTTACTACTGGATTATCTAATAGTTGTCTTCTTAAGTAATTACTTCCAGTCATCTCTTTAGGCAATAGAGGTTATTGAGAAGGAATAAAAAACCTAGCTAATAATAATAAAGAGTAACTTTTGTCAGAAACTTCAACACCTGCCATAAAGAGCACTTACTTTAAATAGCTGTAAACTTTTCTTCATCTCTTCTATATCATTAGTATTCATTGTGAAGTCATTCATGATTTTATTGTTCTCTGTGATCCAGTCTGAAAATCTCTGCAATTGGTTTAAAAGTTGCTGGTGTAATCCTGCAAGCTTAGACTAGAAAGGGAAGTTGTATATTTATTTATGTTCCTGGAGTCTACTCATATTTTCTACCATATTAAATTGAATCACACATGTATCTTTATACTAAGATAAAATAAAGAAAATCCAAATTCCTTTATTTTACCCCAATTACCTTGAAGAAAATCAAGGTAAAAACATACCATTTCCAAGTCAACAGCGCAGACTATTTGTTTTGCTCGTTTTGAAGATCTATCACAGACCACCAAAAATGCTTCCTGCAAAGAGTCATAGCTTATCTTTAGCTCTTTCTCTTCTGGAATATCCCTGTTACAAGACTTTAAGAATTCTTCTGCCAGCTTCATGTCCTTTTTTAGGATAATTGCAAAGGTAACCAGTCCTGATTCAAATGACTACAAAGAGAATATATAAAAAATGCACGAAGTTACTAGGAAAAGCATTTCAATCGGAATTGCTTTAATTACATTTTGAATCTCCCTTTCTAAACCTAAGGGCTATTTCCAGCACCCATCACTGAAGTACAAGCATAAATAACACTTTACTTACCTCTAGCTGTTCCAGTTCAGCTTTTAGTATTTCCAGGCTGTTACTAATAGGCTGCTGTTTATCTAGGTGGTTTTTCATATCTTGAAGCACTGCCAAATGTTCTTGCATTTTTTCTGTTAACTTTAAACATTGCTGTACTCCATCAAACTGAAAATGAGTTTTAAAAATAAGAAAAGATTTTCCAAACTGACTTGAAAATAAGCAATAAAAGTCCTTGGGTTTATTATGATTTATTTCAAATTTATAATCTAAATTTTCAACCACTTTTACAGTTCAATTGTTCTCTCCAGCACTTGGAAAGATCCACACAATTCCAGTAACACAGGACACTGAGCACATATTCTTGTTACTTACCATGCTAGTGGGGGTGTCTCCCATGACTGCTTCTTCTGTTTTCAAAACAGGGTCAGTAAAGTCTTTGGACAGGCTTTCTGTCTTCCCATGCTCTCCATCACTTTTCCAAGTAGTGGTTGTATTATCTGCCAATGTTTTCTCTTCATCAATTTCTGATCCAAGTTCTGATTGTTCTGTTGAGGAAAGAAAATAAAGCCCATCTCCTTTGCCTTTACTCTCATGCTCTGTGGTGGTACCAGCCACCCGTGAACTCCTAAGCAAGCCATTTATCAGCTCCTCTAACTTGCTTCTACTTTCATCTCGAAGTGAGATTTGAAAAATTTCCAGAAGTTCAGTGGTAGCAAACTTGGGAACAGGGGCTTTCATGTCTGTTTCACTCTTCCTTTCATCTGAATCAGCTGTCTTTTGCTTGCAGGATTCCTGCTTCAGAATATCATGAAGAAGATCAGGACTTCTGCAATCAGGCCAAAGCAGTGAAGGAGCATCACTGTCCTTGGGCTCTGTACACAGCGCGGTGACCATTAATGCAGTTCTAACAGCATTGCTTATTTGCTTCAGATTTGACCCACTAGACATTTCACTCTCAAGCTGAGTGCTTCGAACCATTTTAAGTAAATTTTGCATTAAAGTTCTTGTGTCAGAGTAACTTAGGGGTTCACCTTCCTGCTTGCAGTAAATGTGTCCCATTTTCAATTTCCTTTGTAACATATTCTGTAAGTCTTCCATTAGTGTGTCAGTCACATCTGCTGATTGTGAAAGGCCTTCCTTTACTTGAAAGTCTTTGCAGGAGCCCATTTCTTTTTGCAATGACTCCATGGACATTTGTTTTTTGAAACCATTTCCAAGGGAGGAAGTCTCATTGACCGTGACATTTTCTCCTTTTGTGTTTTTCAGCATTTCATGTTTGTTCTGGGCACTGTAATTCAACTTAGTCCCTATGCTACTCAGAATTGCAGAAGAAACATCAGTGGTATGGGTATTTCTCCCAGTAGGTAACACTTCACTTCCATCCCCTAACTCTTTGGCATCCTCAATACTTCCTAAAGCATCTGGTTTTGCGGGGGAAATTTCACTATCATTGCTGCTTTTGTTTTCTGGAATGTCTAGAAGAACATTGTCAGTATTTTGACAGTTAAGTCTCCCTGTTTCTTTAGTTATGCTAATCTCCTTTGGTTTCACTGTATCAGGTGGGGGAAAAGAGTAAGTGTTACATTCACTTGAATGCATTTCTTCCATATTTAGGAGAAAATACTTTTCATTCCGTATACCTTTTTCCCCTCTTTCCATGTCCTCAAAAGAGAATTCAGTTTTATTGAGTTCTGAATGGCCACCTTCTTTTATGCATGTTGTATGTTGTTTTAAAGAAGCAGAAATGATACCATCTCTCTTAAATTCATCTGATCTTGCCCCTTGAATGTCAAGAAAACCTTGATGAACATTTACTGTTTCTTTACTTGCAACAGGAGTTTCTCTAGAAGCTTTAATTACTGTTGCATCAAATATTTCCCCAAGGTTTTCTATCTGAATGGGACTATTACTTAGCCCCATGACATCACATTCCTCCACAATATTTACTCTACTTTTATTTTCTGTAAGAATTTCAAAACCTCTTTCTATTTGACCATGCTTCCAACTGGTGACCGGATGTATTAGGTCCCTAAGTGAACTACTATCACTCACATAATGGGTATCTGTAAGGAATTTATTGTCCATTTGGGATGAACTTTCCTTTAGCTGTTCCACATAATTTAATAGTTTTCCCTCTGCAAGCAGTGCCTCTCTCTGTCCAGGATTTGAATCTAACATTGGCATGGTACTATTGTCTTTGTTCACACTATCAGTAAAGCATTCAGAGAGAAGCAAATTTGTCCAGGTACTTTGGTCGTCATCAACAGCTTGCTGTAGGTAGGCTGTCACACTAACCTCAGATTTCACAGTACCATCAAGAAGCTGAGAACCTGGAACTCCAAACTGTGTTTCATTATTCTCTTCACTCTTAGTGGACATCCATTTAGTGTCAGAGGTATTTTCAGAGTGAATAGGCTCAGTAGTATCTTGTGGCATGTGTTCACTTTTGATACAAGTTCCATATTCATCTTCTGTTTCCTGCTGTCTGGCTTCCTTACTGGTACATGAAAGACCAACACATTTTTCTTCAGAAATATTTGACATTGATTCACATATTACTGAGGATAGTTTTCCATTTTCATGGTTAGACTGGAATTGCAAAGTATATCCTGTCTTGTGGTCTAAAGGACAGCAGCAGGCATCAATATTCTGATTGTTTTCATTGCTCCTTTCTACATCTTCTACAGACGTTAACAGCTGGTCACCTTTACTTATACATTGATGATGTGAATAAAAAATATCCATTTCATCTTCACTGTCAGAATCAGTGTCAGAGTCATCACAACTATCATAATCCTCCTCATAATCTTCCCCCTCCTGTGTACCTTCAGATTCCTCCTCATACAGGTCACCTTCTGCTTTCATTTCAACTTCCTCATTCCTGTCTTGTACATCTGCTTCATACATATTCTGTAAATAGCTCATGCCTCCTTCCTTTGTTCCTTCACTCTCAACAGTAACTGGTAAGTCTAGCTCCTTCTCTCCAAAACTCCCTGTTCTTTCCCTCTCCTCAAGGATTTTTTCCATAGTTTTGGCATTTGCAGAAGCTGTAGTTATGCTCTGAGGTTGCCCATTCACATTTACATGAACATTCTCTCCAGCATTACCTGCAAGTTCTTGAAAAGAGCTGGTCTCTTCTCTTAGGGTTATTCGACCACCTCTCTCCTCCAGAAAACCTAATGGAACTGATCTTCCAGCCAATTCTGGCTCTGGTGTATCATCATCCCCCAACTGCAAGGTGTTAAACCCCTCATCACCTTGAGAAGTGTCAGAGGAATCATCATCATCATCAATTTGTGGAGTATCATAGACATCGCTGTCATCATCACCCTGAGGTGTTTCATAGGCATCATCATCACCATCATCCAACTGAGAGCTGTCCTCTTCAGAAGCTACCTCACCACATGCATGCTGCAAGCAGTTACTCTCAAGCTGTGGGATGCCATCACCCTCCTCTATTGATGAGTCAGAACTACTGTCACATGGCAGTAACCTGTGGAATATAAGATCACTTTCTTCTACTGTCAGCCTTTGTGCTGTGCTGTCACTGTCCCCCAGAGGTGGTCCATCATGTATGACACTATCACCACCCAATGAAAGCCTATGGTCTTCTAGACACAGTTTATTCTGAAAATCAGCACAATCCTCCAGGGATGGCCTTCCATGGATATAAAGACAGTCCTGTAGGGATGGACCTGCATACTCCTGAAGAAGTTGTGCACCATATCTATTGTCTTCATACTTTGGTGTGACACCACATTGACTAACCAATTCTTCTGGAAGTCTGTATTCAGTGTCTGCAGTGATGGATGAATCAAGACTTCTCTGAAAATTATCTTTCTTGCTGTTATCCAGTACCATTCTGCTAACATCAGCTTGAAATATGGGAGGCCCATAGTCTGTGCACCTTTCCAGCTCCCTCCATGTTTCTTTATCTGACAAATAATTCACACTCAAGGAATTTTGTAATGTTTTATCATTCATGTTTTCATTATCCAGACTGTCTCCCACACAAATCTCTTCCTTTGCTGTTTGTGATAAAAGTCTTGTATTTGAGTCATTTGGAAGATATCCTTCAATGCTTCCTGAATGTGTCTGCTCATTGTTATGCTTACAGAGTTCTGTCCACTCAGAAATTTCAAAAAAACCTCCGAGTTCATTTCTCTTCATGGAATTTTGAGTGCTGCTTACTACATTTCTGAGTTCTGCAGGGATAGTTAACTGCATCTCCTGTGTATATTCTGATTGCTCAGTACCAAGAGTATTGCAAACATCTGGCCTGCACATATGGGGATCTTCGTGTGAAGATACGTAATTCTCAAAATCATCAGATTGATTACATATCCTGTTATTACAAGAATTCTCAGCACCTGAAAAATCACCCTGAACACTGTCTGCTGACTTTAGGTGAATTCCTTTTGAACTTACATATTTGTTACTGAACTCCATTTCTGACACACCAGCATCATACCCAGTACTATCACCTTCCAGCAACATATTGATGATTTCTTCCAGTTTTCCATCATACAACAAAAGTCTCTGCCCAGTGTTTGCATCCATATAACTATTTACCATCAGGTAAGACATGAATAGTTTCTTAGCTTCATCTAGATTATGACATACAGGGTCTTCTGTGCCAGAAACTTCATGTTCCCCCTCACAGTCATGAAATACAGATGGCAGAAATTCGTAAGTGGATAACCATTTTGCAGCATTTTTACAAAGGGACTTTAATTCTTCTACATTGGGCATTTTATCTGGTAAAGTCACATTGGTCAAAACAGATACAGTATTACTGTCTATAATCCCTGATTCTGCAGCCTTGTCAAGACTGATTATTTCACAAGTTTCTGGAATGTAAAGTGCAGCTATTTTCTTTCTATCATTCAGTATTTTGAATGCCAGCTCATTTGTAATCATATCTTGGTGCAAAGAAGTTGATACAGGGAATATTTCACCAGTGTGAGGCCAAATTAGACCCACAAAGCCTCTCTGAGCTTCTAATACCAGCAGAGCACTGGTAGATGATATTAAGTTGCATTGCACAGCTTCATCAACAGTCAAGCGTTGTCCTGAATTTTGACAAAGGATTCCACCACTCTGAACCTGACGTGTGAGGATCCCACAAGCAGTGTCCTGATCTATCATCCCTTGTCTCATGGCCTCTTCCACAGTCATTCGTTTCCCTGAGTCAGGGTCAATGATACCTCCAGACATTAACTGAGCACCCAGCAGCCTGAACATTGTTTCCCTATCAATGAGCCCTTCATGGGCTGCCCTCAATATAGTTACCCTCCTTCCACATTTGAACACAATTCTCCCTTTTTCTTGTGGTTTCACAGGTAGGAGTCTTAACCCTGTTGCTTCATGTATTATGCTTCTATGAACCATCTGTTCAAGGGAAATTTTCTCAGCACAGTTGGGGTCTATGAGATCTTTACACGTATCTTGTCTTTCCAGGAGTTTGGAATATAATGTTGGAGAAATGAGATTTCTCTGGAAAGCATTCTGCAAAGACAGCTTTTCTCTAGTAGATGGCAAAATCAAATACCCACTTGAAAGCTGATTCTCAAGAATTTTAACAGCCAGAGGTTCTGAAATTAAACCTTGTTCTAAAGCTGAAACAACTGGAATATTTGCTAATGATGATTCTGACATAAGCTTCTTTGCATTACTTAATTCTTTCAGCTGCAACAGAATCTGCTCATCAATTAAGGCATGGGCTTTAGCTTCTTCCAAATCATAACACACTCCTAATTCTGGAGAAATTATTCCAGAAAGAATCAGCTGATTCTCAAGCAATCTAATTCCAGTGTCATAGTCAAGAAAACCTCTTAAAATAGACTGAAAGACTGAAAGGACTTCTCCAGTTGTTTGGTCAATGACACCAGCAATGACTTTATTCACCTAAAAGGGAATATAAAAGAAAAGTTATCATCATTTTTGGACTGTATGTTTAAAATATTCTTTTGATTTTGAATGCATGATAAGCATAAAAACATGTACTTACCAGGCCTGGAGGAATGTTGTGAATGTTAGCAGCTCAAATGCACAAGTGATTTTTGTCAGTCATTCAACAGCACACGATGTGATAAAAGATTTAAAACCAACATGCATCTGTGAATTGAAAACCTATGCTTTGCGTACATAAACAGGGTTAGTGAAAGACAATAGAAGAAATGATTGCAGAGAGGGCAAATAGAACATATACCTGAAAGGCACATTTTCATGCTATAAATGTCTGTGAAAAGTTAGAATATTTGGAAACAGTATGTGATTCAACACAACCATGCTATTCATGTTTACAGCATACAGCATTTCTGTATATACAGTCAACAATATGGAATCAGATACTCCAGTACCAAATATTGCATTTAGTTCACATGGAAAGCATGAAGTCAGTTTGGCAACATCATTTGAACTCATTACACAGACTCTGCCTCTATTATGTATATGAGAATACTTGCTCCATATTTAAGACTAATATCCATTAACAAATACATTCAAAGTGTCTCAGAGTTAATTGAATTATGTCCTCCCATTTTCATAACCAGAAAAAAATTTAAGAAAAACTGGAAGTAGATCACTTCTAGGACACTTCTGAGTGATGTATGGGAGAGATGAACATGTTATTTTACGGTGTCATTTTTGCAGCAGAAACACAGACTTATCTAGCAGTCAAAGAATGGCTTTTAAGAGAAGAGTTAAGAGATGAATGATTTGCTTATCTTTCTTCATGCAAGCACACATTATTAAGACTCTTCAAAAGAAGTCTGATGAACAGAATGCTCATGTGCACAGGTAAGGTCACATACAGTATTTCATAGCGAATACACAACACCTCAGTCAATTAAATATCAAGTTCCTTCCACACACTGTTAATTGCAGCATCTTCTTTTGCTGATCATGTGTGGCTTGAAAACCATGCAGTAAATCTCAAGAGAAACTGAAATCTAAGTCTGAATCTTGTTACCTTTTCTTCTATCTTTTCATCACCCAGATGTGCTTCCTGCAGCTGCTTCAAAGCTTCGTTGGATAACAAGCTGTAGCTTTCCTGAAGAGATCTAACTTGCTTTTCCATTTCATGTCTCTCTTCATCTGTCATTCTATCATTAAAAAAAATGGAAGAAGGAGATCCCAAGGTAATTTATAACTTGTTTGGAGTGATCTGCCTACCTTTACTTAAAAATGGGGAGCAGAAATTAGTACGAGTAGTCTGGAAAAAATACAGCCTAATTACAAAGATGTTCAAGAAAGCTACAATCTGATTGCACTTATTCAGGAAAATAAGCATTTAACCTTTGGATGGGCCTTTGTCTACTGATTACCAGTCAAGACAGGTAACATAACCATCAAGGAGTCATGAGATATCTCAGCAATTTAGTAACTTAAACCGTCTGTTTTCAGGCACAGATGAAACAATCTTGTACTAGGTAGTTCAAGTACCAATTTACTACAAATTTGTTAATTATTTTGATTTCAAATGAAAATTTAAATATCTAATATTTTTAAGATGACCAGAGGTATACAAACCAAGACAAATTCTTGAAATCAACAAAATTGCATCAAGCTTCACCAAATGGGAAGATGAAAAACTCTACATGACATGCAATTAGATGTATAAGGATATGATTTCTTTTTAAGTAAACAGTATGCATTGATTCAATTAATTTACATTATTTGAAAAATAAAAAATGGCATACTTGTCACTGTGCTTAGCTAAAAATGACTGAGTAGTCTGCAGAGCTTCAGCTATTTGTTCTTTCTTGGTTGACATTTCATGAAGGGAAACCTGAAAAATAAATAACCTGTGTTCAGGACTTAATAATGTATATAAATAAACAAAAACAAACAAACAACCTTATTTGCATCTGGGATTAATTTCAATAATATAAGAGCTTGATCTTTAAAAAAATACTGGCTATCAGTAGAGCAATATTATTTATTGGAATTATATCATTTACATATGAGCAAGTCATTGTGATGTGTCTTTTGATGAAGCAAGCTGTTTTTAGAAAACTATTAGGCAAAACAAATAGAATATTTCAAAATGCTATTAGATGGAAAAGTAACCAATCATTTAAAATCAATTATTATAGTTGGCACAGTTTATAGCAGCTTTATAAAGGTTGTCTACTATAGTCATGTTCAAGAAGTTGCTCACCAAAATGAGAGATAACAAATTTTTGAAAAAACATATCATAAGATCACAAGCCTTTATGGAATTCAATTACAGAGAAAAATGCAGTATGAGACACCTGGGGAAAAATGAATTATTAATTAATATTCCCCACACTATCGGTTCTGTGCCATCCTCACTAAAGGACTTTTTCTGGTAGAGGAACTTGTGGGAATTTCATCTTCTAACTTTCCTGAGAAATTCCCTGCAGTCTCTTCAAAGAAAAGCACTCATATTGGCTAAATAAAGGCAAATTATCAAAAGGGAGTTGTGCAAGCTGGAGATATTTTCAACATAGGTGCTAGGTCTCGAGCAAGGTGCTTGGGCCCTTCATTCACCTGGCTCTGGACACAATCAATCTGTCCTTGTATGCATCGTATCAAAGGGCCCAAAAAGTCTCCCTTTGCAATCACCACCAGCAAGCCACAATCTCATCACTTGTACTGCTTGCACAGGAACCAAGAGAACCACTCGATGCACTATGCAGGAAGATGTGGTGAGCAGGCTGAAGCAGCAGATGGGGCCACAAGATCCACTTTACTCAGGGAACCAGTGTTGCTGTGGCTGCTGTGTGCACCCTGTCACTACTGGCATCAGCTTTTCTTCCCAATACCTGGCCACATCCCACAGCAACCCCGATCCTTTGTGTGAAATGTATTTCAGCTGTGAAGTCACCAGTTTCTGTATGTTTCTACACAACTTGTCAAGGCATCATTGCTATTCAGTGGAGACACAAACTCAGGCACCTCTGAAAGGTGCAGCTACTTCACCAGGCCATTTCACAAGGGAAGCAAAGACTTACAGCAAACATCCATCTCCCACAGGAAGCCAAGACAGCCAACTCACAGGTTACTCACTGGAGGCTCAGGCTGGACAGAGGAGATGACACCCACAGTTGCTGTGGTAAGCTGAGATGTCCTAAGGAGTTGAGTGCTGGCCCAGCACTGATAAAGGTTTGCAGTGTAGTCATTAACAAGGGCAGTAGAGGACCAGCATTGAATGCTTGTGCAAATCCTGATTTTAACTACTAGCAATTTACCAATCAGTATGTTCAAATCAGTGGAAGCTTACTTCCTCCTGTAGATACAGGGACAAACTCAGAGCTAGCACTGGTCCTCTCTGAACAAGTTACATGCCAGAACAGTGGTCATCAGGACTGCCAACCTTCCCAACAGCAAGCTGGACTTATGCACATGCTGGTCCAGTGGCTCTGGTGCCAGAAAGCATCACCAAATTAAAAACATAGGAACAGGATGCCATGAGGGCCAAAATCATGTTTGCATGATGACACATCCAGCAGCGTACTGAGGGATGTGGACAAGACACTGCTCTGTCCCTCTGCTGCTCAGTGTGCAGGTAAGCCTTCACCTACTGAACCCTTTTAAGATGTAACTAAGCTATTTCATGGGGCAAGCCCAGCAGAGAAGGTCTTAGAAATGACATGAAACTTCACAGATGGAAATTTATGGTCCGAGTTACAACTGCACACAGTGACAATGTCCTGTCAAATACAAAAGCATGAAGATGGGCCACTCCAACAGCACCTGGCCTAGTGTGATAACAGAGAGGCCTCAGTCAACATCTGCCATACTTCCTAGGACAGCAGGTTTGACTGTATCTTAAGAGGGCCACTCCGATTAACTCTTCAAAAGCAAATAAATAGAAACTTGGCCCTTAGGCCCCTCCTACCAACTTTCTCCTTCCTGGTGCCCAAAATGCCATCCTGACAGGATGCACTCTCCCTCTACAAAGGCTGACATATGGTGTGCAGGGTCCAGTTTCTCTAAACTGGTATTTTGCAGTGTCAGAATATGTCATATGCTAGGTCTGGAAAAAGCAGTGGGAGCTTCTTCTTGAGTAACATGGTTGTGTCCCTAAACATTGATGTTTATTTACCCAGCTCTCTATTCACAACCAAATGTGAAATTACATCCTGAGGAAAATGTGGATGGTGATTTGTAGGGGAAAAAAAAACATTTATGGATTATTTTGGCATTTTAATCCACGCAAAAACCTAAAAAGAGGAAGTGGTGCTTTATCAAAAGACATCTGTGTACCTGCTGCTTAGGTAAATCTGTCTTTTCAGCCTTTTCTCCTTCTTCTTTGCTGAGTGTCTTGCTGAGGTTTGACACCCATTTCAGTAAATCCCCAGCTTTCTCAACATGTTCCTTCTTTTCCTCTTCCATTGATTTCTGATGAGTGCCATGAATTGTAAAGAAACATGTAAATGCAAATTGTCGAAATATGTAACATTAATGTCTGTAGAAACACAATTCTATCACAATGCCATTATTATCACCACATAAACATAAAATTATTTCTTTTTTATTTACCGCCACATGCATTACTATGACACTTTGATGTAGGAACAGAAATGCCATATAGTTATAAACAATAACAAAATAACACCTCAAGTGATTTTTAATTATGATAAATGTTCTTATTCATACACACACACAATCATTATAGAATGACTGATTGCAAGAAAAAGCATAGCTTCCCAGCCATTACTCAGCAGATAAAATCTAAAAAGCATTTGCATATAAAGTATCTTTGAATTGCTGCCTTTGCATTACCCTCAGGTAAGGATATGTACAACCAGTATAGCATAACAGTATACATTGCTTTTATGTTTACAGAAACAATAAAAAATAAAAGTAAAATACTGAGACATTTAATCGTTTTCTGCATAGGAAAACATACTCCTTTTCATATAAGTACAATCTGTTTGGTGAACATTTATCAATACTGAGAAAACACGCTTAAGCCCTTCTATGTACCATAAGTAAAAATGAAAACATTTTATTTCAATGGATTTTTTAAAAATTTGATATGTAATTGCAATTCATTGGCCTATTAGAGCAGAAAACAATTCTAAGAAAAAAAAATAACATGAAATAAGAGAAAAACTCAGGACAGGAAACACAACCTTCTGGCGTAAGCAGCCCCTTAGAATTTATGAAATACCAGTGTGAGAAAAAGTACTGATGCATGTGTGCTTACTGCACTGCAGATTTAATTCTTGTATATTTTACTGCCTCTCTTGTAAAACAAATGGTATCTGCAGATTGATTTGTACTTTTTCATCTAAGTAACAGGTCACATGAAATACTACACTGAGTTCACCCACAAAATGGGCAATCCCTTTCAACCTTATGGTAAGAATATGATTCTTGTCTCGCTTAATTCTACCCACTTTGAACTAATATTAACTCCATCTAATATTAACTTCAGTATAATTTCTCCTTTACACTATCTACATGTAAAGTAATGACAGACAAGGCCTTCAGGTAAAGACTGAACACATAGCTTACATTTTGAAATCATGAATCTGCCTATCTATAAATTTCAGTTTTGCAATAAGTAATATCTAATTCCGGTTTCAGTGGTTTATGCTAATCATAACAATTAGTTTTACTGCAACTAATTTATGCTAGTAAACACCACTTATGATTTTTCATAAAGGCCATCACAGATATTTTCCTTAACTTTAACAGGTTTTAAAGCAGAGCCCAAAATGAGTATTAATATCTTTTGTCCACTATGAATTATAGTAAAGACTGGAAATTCCTGTTTTCATGGGCTGAGCCGCTTCTAACAACCGCAGTCCAGTGTGGCAGTCAAAAACAGCTCTATCTAAAGCTTCTTTGTAGGTTATCTTCTTCTTAGTTTTGGGGCATGTTAAAACTTTAATGTGCAATTTTTCATCCTTCATCTTTGTAGCTGTGATAGCATCAATAAGACCATTTTTAATTGCATCTTCCATTGTTAATCTGGAATGAGACTTTGGATCTATCAAGCCACCAGTCAAGTACTGATACTCCAGGCAGCGCATGCCCATTTCTTTGTCTATGGCACTTAAATGCACAGCTTCAACAGCTGACATAACAGTGTTCCTTACAGGATGAATGATTCCAGTAAAGATCAGCTCACACTGCTGGATTTGCTTGGCACAACCATCATCAATTAACTCCCTTTGCAAAGCTTCTGAAACACTGTACTTTTTCCCTGTAAATGGATCAATTACACCTCCTGTACTAACCTGAGCTTCAAGACATCGGAGGGCAGTAATTCTGTCTACCAAATTTTTGCGTGAGGCTTTCAAGACTGGAATCCTTTCATTGGTTTCAGAAAGCCAGAATCCTGCAATAGGACTATTTAAATCTTTATTTGGCTGCAAACTACTAACTAAAATATCACCAAACTCATTAACTGTGATGAGGCCCTCCTTATATTTGTTGACTAATGCTCTGTCAATTCTACCCTGATTTAAGGTCTCCTCAATATTAAACTGTACACCCGTTTTAAGATCTGTAAGCAGAAGAAAAGAATTTCCATCAGAGTCAAAACATGTAGACTCCTTCCAATCAAATTCCTGTTTCGAAAGCTCAAGATATGTAGCTTTATCAATATAATTTTTTTGATAAGCCTCATATGAAATCATTTCAGTTCCTGTGTCAACATTTATTACAGAAGTTTTATGACTTTTTTCTGCTGATGGGCTGCTTATTTTCCTTTCACCAACTGGAAGCAGAAAGCATTTACTGCTTACACTGAACAAACACATTTTAAGCAAATCACAGTAGTACATAGCTTTCCTGTTATTTGGATTGTGAAAACATTTTGCATTACTTGAAGGTTCATGCAAAAATTTTAAAATTGTGTTATTAAGCAAGCCAAGCTGCACAGCAGCTTCTGGAGGTACACGAACACTTCTTACAGGATCAATAACCCCCCCACATGCAATTTGAGCCTCAAGGATATTTTTACCTTTTTGTCTTTCTAAAAGTTTAGCTTCCACAGCCTGAAATACAGAGAGCACTTTGCCAGAACAGCAATAACCCAGAACAGCTTTCTCTGCCTCAAGCAATCTACTTTTGAATTCACTATCTGCAAGCCCTCTAACAACTGAATCATCAACAGAGAATTTCTGACCTGTTGTGGGATCAATAATGAAACCAGTAGCTGCTTGGGCCTCTAAAAATGCTAAGGCCAGTGCTTTTCCTATGATTTTTCTCTTTGCTGCTAAAGCAAAAGAGAGTATCTCTTTGCTGGATTCAAGGTATAGCCCAGCTATAGCTGTAGGTTTAGTTAAAAATTTTTCAAGACTTTTCTGAACCTCATCAATAGTTTTCTGCCCTGAAATGAGCTGCTCAACAGTGAGCCTATCTAAAAGTTTAACTTCAGTCAGCTGCCTGGCAGTTACATCATGACGGAGACCTTGAAATTTAATAGCATCATATTCCTCTGTAAAATATTCCAGCTGAGTAGCATCATCAACAGTTCTCAAAACCTCTTCTCCTAAGAAAGAGCTCATCTTTGCAAAGTCTTCTTTCCTAAACCCTCCTGAAGTTTTGTATCCCTGAAACATTCTCTCTTCATTACCAAAAGTCTTGTCATTTTCTTGGTTTAATGTTGTGACTTCAACATGCATGTCATAGTGCTTGTTCTTCACTATCTGTAAATAGGAAGTTTTTGATAGAGTGAGAAATACAACTGCAGACTATGCTGTACACATAATTCAATCCTAAATCCACCACCAGAGAAACCAAAGGAAGAACTTGAATGCAAGTCAGAAAAGAGAACTGCTACTAGAATTGGCGAGCAGAGATAGAAATAGTTTGAGTTTTGAAGTGCATTTGCCATTTCAAATATTTATTCAATAACAGGAATATGACTAGACTAAACATCAGTAACTGTTGTTTGTAACTATATGAGCCTACTGCTGTTAATCAAAACTTACTTTGATCAATAAAGATACAACAGTGTATGCGAATTCCTATTTTCGATACAGATTTTAAAAATAATCTTAGACATTAACAAACCTGGTAATAAGGTCTAATATAAAGCTTTTTGTGTTATGTAAGACAGAAGGGGTTCCCTTCACCAAGATAGGAACAGAAGAAATACTAAACAGAATAGTAACAAAGCATAGCCAAAACCGACCAACAAAATGGACTAGTAAAAGGCACCATTAGGAAGGCAAGCCCTCACAAAATGTAGTGTGTACCTCCAAAGGATGCAGTTTTACCACTCCTAATTCATGTTTTGTGTCTTCTCCATGTCTAATGGTTTGTCTGGAACTGTGTAGGTTCCTGTTTCTCAGTGTGTCCCTTTCAGATGTTCCAGAGATTTGGCTTGCTTTATCAAAAGTTATCTGGAACTGCGTACTCGTCTGAGAAACAAACTCCGTAAAAGACTGAGAACTTGAATCTTCTAATGATTGGTTTATGCTTGACATCTGAAACTGCACCTCTCTTGGTACTGTGTCATCAGCACTCACGTACAATGTATTTTCTTCTATTTGATCAGATTTAAAACCTGATCGTTCCTGTTTCTGCCTTAACAAAGGTGAGGTGCGTGGAGGAAGCTGTTCAAATTCTTTAGCTGCAGTCTCACTCAGGTAATTGAAATCATTCCCTCTTCTCTCACAGCTCAATTTAAATCCAGAATCTTGGAGCTTATTATTTTGCTGAACTTCATTCTGAAATGAAAGAAACCTATGTTCACTCTCCCTGACCTGCAGATCCATCTTCTGTTTCAAGTTCTCAACCACGCGCTTCTGCACTTCCAATTCTTCCTCAAGTTTCCTGCACTTCTGGTGATAGTCCATCTCGACCTGCTTCCCTTGCTGTAGTTGTTCATGACATTTTTTGAGCCTTTCTTGCAGATCTTCCATTTGCCTCTTGTACAACATGATGTTTTCCTCAGCCATATGCTTTTCTTGCTGAAGAGCAACACATTCTAGTTTTATACCAGATATGTCCTTTTCTGTGATGCTATGGGATTCCAATAATTTTTCAACTTTTTTCCTAAATTCCTCTGCAGAGTGTTTAAACTTAATGGATTCTTCCTGAAACAGAATCATCTTCTTGCGTGCCATCTGTTCATCCAGAGTCTTCTGATGGAGTTCATCCTGCAATTTTTTTAATTTGCTACTTAGTTCTTGTATGTGAGCTTGTTGTAGTGCCATCTTCTGCTCACTCATTCTCTTTTCCACAGTTAGAGCATTCATCTGAGCATTTAAATTCTTAACCTCCCGGTCAATACTGAGGGTGGAAGCATTTTGTTTATCACATTTTTGTTTATAGTCACTAGCTAAGTCTTTTGTTTTTGCAAGATCAACTTCTAGGCTTTTGATTTTACATATGAATTCTTGCTCAATTATTGTTTGTTTGTGCAATTGTTCATTTGTTGTACGCAGTTGTTCTTTGAAACCATCTGCTAGGGCTTTCAAAGCATCATTTTTCCTCTGAATATTTTCTTTTTCCAAAGTCAGCTTCTCTGATTCGGACTGAATTTGCTTCATCAGTAGTTTTGTTTCGGTGTTCCATTTATTAAGGTCTTCTATCTGTTTTTTCAATGCTTCTGACACCTGATTGCTTTTGGTTAATTCATTCTTCAGCACCTGAATTTCATGCTGGTTTTCTTTCTCTACTTTTGTTTTTTGAAGCAACTGTTCTTTAATTTTCTTATATTGGTCTTGAAGATTATTTGCTTCTCCTTTACATGACTGTGTTCTATTTTCAGCTGCCAGCTTCTCTTTTTGAAGGGAACTGATCTGTGAATTTAAATGTTTGATAGTGATTTCAGTTTTTGTCCGTGATCTGGTTAATTCCTCTATTTCTCTTTTTAGCTGTGCCTTTTCTTGCTGAACAGACTTCAGGTCCTCCTGACAGTTCATCTTAAGTTTTTTAAGATCTGTATTTTCTTGCATCACCTCTTCCAGTTTACCTGTGGTTCTCTGTAGTTGCCTGTCCAGTTCTTTCAACTGCTGCAAATACCCCTGCTCTACTTGGTCTTTTTCCTCCAACTTAATTTTTAGGCATTTAAGTTCAGTGTTGACTTTATCTAGTTTTTCTTTTAATAAACGAGACTTTTCTTCTGTCGATGATTTTTGAAGTTCAATTTCATTCAGTTCATATTTCAGGTCTTTAATAGTTTTATCGGCATTTTTGTTAGCAAGGGTCAACTCATCTATCTTTTGTTTAAGCTCTTGTACTTTTTTGGCTTCTAGTTTCTTCTGGAAACTCGTAATTTCAGAATCAATCCTACACTGGCTGCCTTGCCCAGCTGTGAAAGTGGGCAGGGAAGTTTCTTTAGTTACAGAGCATATGCCTTCAACAACCTTCCTTCTGGATTCAGTTGTTTCTCGCAGTTTTATTTCTGATAGGTTCCCTTTGAAGTCGAGATCTTGTTCCATTTGCTTGATGAGCTTCATAAGTTTCTCTTCTCCATCTGTTTTTTTCCTCAGTTCCTGCATCAAGGTTTTTTTTTGTTTCTCTAAATCATGAAGATTAGTATCTTTTCTTCTTAGAAGCTCTTCAAGGTTTCTTCTGGTAAAGGTGCTTTCTTCTATTTGATTTCGAAAAGCACGGAGGTTTTCTTCCAGTATATTTCTTTGAGTCTCTGCCTGAAAAATGAACTGCCTTACACACTCCAACTCCTGCTCTGCATCTGCTTTCTCCCTCTCAATGCTTTCTAGATCGATACGACACTGCCTTGCCTCTTGCTCGGCCTTGGTCTTCTGAAGACAGATCTCTTCCATCTCCTTTTGCTGCTTCTTCCGCTCTTTTTCTGCAGCTTCTCTCACTTTAGGGAGCTCCTGTTCCAGTTCGATTTTTTGTTTCTTCATATTCTCCAACATCTCCTCAAGTGTTTTTACCTTTCCCAGGAGTTTTTTATTCTCATCAGCTGTGCTATTTTGCTGTGCCATTAGATCTGAATACGCCTGACGTGTGGATGCTTCCTTATTCTTTAAAATCTGTAAAAGAATAAGATAAGCTGGAATGCACTTTTTGTAATACAGTATATGGAACGTGTTAGGCTCTTAGAAAAGCAGAAGGGAAAATACTTACTCATGCATAAATGGTATGTCCAGAAAGCAGGATGAGCAGCTCCCACCACCATCACCTTCCCTTGAAGGCTTCAGGAAGTTACCATTAGCCAACTATGAAACCCTTGACAAAGACATCCACAAAGCGAAGAAATCCTGAAGCTTCTCACTTCAGTTAGATGCCTCTTAGCAGAAAGCAACACCAAACAGCTCACTTTGGCTTTCTCTTCCAACAAACAGGTAGAGCAAACAATAACCTGAACACAGTGCGCAAGAATTCCCAAGGAGAAAGTGGCCTACCATTTCTCAATCAGTTCAGCAGGAGCTGGAACAAAGATTTAAGCTTGCAAACACAAATGACACAAGAAAAGTTTGGAAATGCCCTCCAAGAAAAGAAACAGTATCTTAGAGCCAAGTTGCAGCAGCTCCAGAAAGAGCAGTATCCAAACCCCCATACATCTGTGCTGCATAGTGTGCTCCCCAGTCCCAGTGCCCCCAGTGACCCAGCTGGGGGACTTAAAGAGCACAGCTGCTCTGCACTGTAGACACAGAAGTGTAAACATGGTAATTAGGAAAATCCTAATGAAAACCAGTTGGCTGGTAGCCTCCATATATTGGCAGATCCAGAGCAAGTCTTTAAAGCAAGAAGTATAATCATCAGTAATAATATGGTTGAAACTATACATACCTTGTCTTCATCAGCACTGTTGTGGTGCTAAGTTAGCAAATGTGAGCTAACATGAAATAAGAACGCACCTATATTCCTATGATCGTACAAACAGGGCATGAAGGGTAACAATAGCAACATTTTCAAACAAACCGTTGGGCTACTTAAAATTTACCAGATTTACTTGATTTTTCATATAGTATCTGAGATCTTTCTTAAAAGGCTAATGCAAAGGCAGCTTCTTCAGTTCCTCTCCATATTTCCCTATATTATAATTTTGAACAGCCTCCAATAGAAACGAAGTATGTAAATTGATTTGTTATCAGATCTTTTATACACACATAAACACAAAATCTAATGTATTATGCTTGAAAAAGAAGACCTAAAAATATAGATACAGTAAGAAACTGCATCATCTTAGATTTCATTTTTCTAGTCAACATGCTGAGCATCAGTTGGGTGGAGAAAAGGATGGCAAATATTAACATAAAATAAACATAAAGATTAATTTCTAAGAACTTAAAAATCTTAAGCATCTCAAAATGTACAGTAATTGATACATGATTAGAATATTCATTGTTTAAATTATGCTCAATCAATCTTAAATCACTTGACCTTGACATATTTTGTGATTCAAATGTTGATTTGCATTGATTTAGAATAATTCTTAGATTAACTCTTTCATTTGCATTGCATAAAAACTCTGGTACCTTAACAACAGTTGTGCTCCTTTTCTCTTCATTATCTTTCTCTCTCTGTTTTTGCTTTTCTTTTTTTTCAAATGGAGATTTTATGCCTACTTTTTCACCAAAAGTTTTCTGGAGTTCAGTGGTTTTTTCAGGGATCTTTGTGCTACTACCCTCATCTCTACTGTCTACTTCTGAAACTGGCAATAAATCTTTGCATTTCTGATCCTGTTCTAGCCTGTCTTCTCCACTCTGCTTCTTCCCGCTTCTATTTATGCTGTCCAAACCATAAGTGTTACCCTGTGGTATTTTCTTCACACTTACTTTCTCATAGTGACTTAAAAGCTTTTTTGCTAGTTCATGTTCTGATAATGGAAAATAATCCTCTCCTCCAGAAAAAATTCCTGAGATACCTAAATTTTCATTTAAATCACCAGCATTTCCTAACAATTCTGCACCTAAATGTTGATCATTCTGCAGTGGTGATACTTGAAAATCTAACAGATAGGATTCAGAGACTTTTGCTGCACAGTGATTCTCTGAAATATTTCTTGAAGAAAGAGCCAAAATTTCTTGCTCTTTATTCTTGGCTTTATTTGAATTTAAATTTAATTTTTCTAGGATTTCATTTTCTACTAGGAAGTAATCTTTATCCAGAGATGCTTTCTGCATTTTGTCAATATTCCTTTCAACATTACAATAAACACCTGGATTGCTCATAGATTGCAAAATTAACTTTGTTTTCTCACTTCCATTGTGCACTGCCAGCTCTCTCAAAGAGGACACAACTTTCTCTAAAGATGTTGCATCTGCTGTACATGAAAGAGATTCATCTTTTTCACCACACACTTGAAACTCTCTGTCTTCAGATTTTAAAGTATAATGGCTTTTGCTTTCTGTAAAGCAATGTTCTTTATGCTGACACTGAAAATTAGTTCTTTGTGAAAAATGTTGCTGTTTATAAGAGCTGATACCCAGGGCCTGCTTTGCAGTTTCTGAAGTTACTTGAGCTTTCTTCATTGTTAGCTCAAAATCAGTTTCTGATTGCATCTCACGTTCTTCCTTTGTTGAAATATCACTCCCTGCCTTTCTTGATTTTTTTTCCCCTGTGGTTTTGTGTATCATCTCCACTTCAGGCAACTTCTTTGATTTCCACTCTGTTTTCTGTCTTTCTCCATTAGCAATTTGCTCATTTAACATTTCGTCAGGACCATTGTTCACACTCAGACAGATTTCAGTTGAAACAAAACAATCTTTTCTGCCATTTTTTTCTTCTTTATTTTGATTACCAAAACCCATTAAAGTCTCCTGCTCAGTATGTAGCTTACTGTCTCTATTGCTCCTAATGCGGCTTTCTTGACCACTGAAATTTAGAAGTTGCTTAAATGTTCTATCAGTTTTGATTTTATCATATTTGTCTGCATTTAATTTTCTTCTGTTCATTTCCAGTTTATTTTCTGTGTATTCAGGTTTACTGAAAGAGTTCTGGTTTTGCAAATATTCCACACCCATCATGCTTTCATTAGGTTTCTTTTCTTCTCTCAATTCAAGATCTTCATTACATCCCAAATGTTGAAAGACTTCAGCTGACTTCACAGGTTGCTGGAGTTGATTCTCTTCTGGTAAACTCTGAGCATGACAGCACATGGATTAAACTGAGTTATGATAGGAAGTATCTTATTTTTCCCTTATCCTCTGATTTCTTAATGCCATTACTGAGAGTTAGGAAGAAAGACTGGCATAAAAGAAAATCTTGGAAGAATCACAGACTTCAGAGGTCTGTGAAGAATTTTTCTTCCTGGAAGAAAAAAAATCTCATTCCTCTTTTGAAAAAGATTATTCTTTTTCTGATTTGCTACCCTGATTAAAGAGAAAAAAAACCCATTACATTATTCTGAGACTGGAAACCTGCTTAGGTTATCTTCAAAGGAGCTACCAAAGATTTAGAAGGCTGACAGGGGGTAGAGCAGGAAGGAAGATGGGTGGGGGGGTACTTGATTTAAGAAAAAAGCAATCCTGGAGACTCAGAGCAGACTGAAACTCTAAATATTTTGCAAGATTCCACTTGTTCTTGAAGAATGTGAAGTTTACTGACATTCACAGATTTCTTGATCCTTGTTCTTAAAGTGATTGACTTTTTATCCTCAATGCCATTATCATTATTAGTCATACTAAATCCTCAGTTATAATGGCTACTTATCAACAAACATCATGTATTTCCATCAGTTTGCTCCACCACTTGATGATGCCCAAAGATACATGCTGTTGTTAGTGTTGGTTCAGAGGTTTTCAATAGCAAGAAAAGCCAATAAAGACAAAATCAGCACCAGAATTATATAACATTCATTTAAGAACTGTTTTTTGCTTTAACAATAACAATAAAATTTATGCCTATATGGTAGTGTTCTCAAATTGTATCCAATTTATACTAAAACAATGTAGTCCTTAAGAATGACTACATAATCTCTTTCTGAGAGACAATTTTCAAAAGAAAGTGAAAAATTTAGAAGGTTTATTTTTCTCTCAATTATTTGGAAGGTTTGCTCTGCAAGCATGTATTTTGAGTAATTTGTCTGCCTAATTTCAATAACCTACACTTGCTAGCAAGATCCAATTCTAAGCATAAATAAAATGCTGTTTGACCACAAGGAATCAATACAGTAGAAAGGCAGAAGGAAAAAAGTAACTGGACAGATCAAACTAACTTCAGAGATCAATTAAGAGGGCATTTCATCTCCCTGTTGAAAGAACTTGTTGATTGTTAAGCGGACCAGAATGCATACGATGGAATATTAAAAATATGTATACAAAGGGTATACGCAGTGAGTTTGCCTTCATCTTAATGTCTGCTTTTACCCTAAAGATCAAGCCCTTGGGTATTAAAATTGAAAGTATTACTATTTAAATTTAAACTATATCTTCATCAGAATTCAGGAAATTATATGATCTTTCTAGGTGGAAGAACTGGTAAAATGTATGGATGGTACAGGGTTTTGCTTATCTGAATGATAACAGTGCTAACACTGGTGCATTCCTGTACAATGTGCACTACATAAGGAATTTTAGTTTCCACATCTGCTGGTAACTTTGTGAATTATTCCAACAGGTATATTGCTCTTTGTTTGCCTAGATGTTCTTATTGCTTGGCTGACTGCCAGAGAATGACCTACCTCTTCCTCCTCCAGTCTTTTTAAAGAATCACCTGCAAATTTAATGTATTGGGTCATCAAGGTCACTAAGGCAGTGTACCGAGTCCGTAGATCCATGAACTGTAGAGAAACAAAGCAGGGGGGGTAGGTGTCAGAGGTAAATACTCCCATTAAGCTTGAAAGAAATGATAGACACTCCTCTGGACCGATCCTAATTTTGATTTCAAAATTACGATTGTGGAATTCAAAGTTCTAATTTTGATTCCAAAATTCAATGCTTTCAACAAGGTGCACTTAAACAAATATATCCAAAGCATCTATGAGCAGATCCATAAGAAGAAGAAACACAAGACAATGTCTTGACTTCACAGTCACTTGATTCTTCACTCTGTAAGAAAAGGTTTCAGGAGGGGCAAGCCATGCTTGTCACTATTCCTTTCTCTAACAGGTTGCATGGAAAGAGATTTATCTTTCTCACCCAAATGAGGCTGATTTGCCTTAGAATCTATAAAAGTGTCTAGATTCAGTAGGTTTTACTATGGTCAAGATGAACTTCTTGTTTACTGTGCTCAAGATCCAGTCCAGAAGTAGTTCTAAACAGTTTTACTGAGGCACAGTTCTTATACAGCTTTTTATAATTTGGGTGACTTTTTTTAATCAGCTGGATTATAGTGTCTTGCTACCAAAATGCACCATAAGGAACAAGAGAATATTTGTTATATTGTGTATCTATAGAGAAAAAACCCAATCTTTCTTGGATTACCATATTTAATCATTAATAAATGCAAAACAGAATTTTCTTGTGTTTATGTTTTAAACAAAGACTCACATTTTCCTGAATGTCATAAGAAACCCATTTACCTCTTGAATAATGAAGTCTGATGAGCTTTGCATTCTTCGGCGTTTTACTGGAGATTTTTGTTGGGAGTCCACCATAGCTCTGTAGGTCATAGTCTGCAACTCATAGTCCTGTACAAGAGAAAATATGGAAATCATTGGCATTACACATGATACTGACACTAAAAGATAGGACTACAAGTGTAATGTTATCGTTACCTTCACAGCAGCTGAGTATTGTTCTGAATACTTCTGGCATTCATCTATTTTGCTTTGTTTCATTTCAATCTCAGAAACCAGCATCTGTAAAACATGAATGTACATTTTCATCTTAAGAAGTTATTTTTATTACCATTATAATTAACATTTCTACTTTATCGAACATTATCTAACATAAATAGATGGTTTGTTAACTTCTACTTTATCTAATATACTCCTATCCATATGTGTACAAGTAATTATGCTCAAGCCTATGTCCTCAGATTTATAAGATTTACAGTACAGAAGTAGTGAAAAAACCTGCCAGGTTAATAGCTGGTTAATTAACTTAAAATAAAATCAGGAATATATAATTTCATGCATATAATTTATTATCCTGTCTATTTATACTGCATTTCCTTCTTGTAGGAGACACATTTTGAGTTTAGCTCTGCTTCCATGAAAATATTTCTACATCCATAAAAAAAAAGAAAGCAGAACTAAATATGAAATTATGTGGTAAGGCAAGTCCAGAAGTTTTAAGGTTTTGATGTGCTTGCACACTTGAGGACCAAACAGTCTGGTCTATAAAACAGTGACAATTGTCACTGGGTGATATATTCATGGTTGCACTATAAAGACAAAATCAGAAAATCTGGTGATTACTTGGAGCTTTACAGTAAGGGCTGATGGATATAAGCCCCTCATATGAATAATCAATATTGAGATCACTGATATTGTAATTCTTTGATCAGTGCTTACCACAGTGGTTTGCCACAATGACATCCCTTTCATACCTTATGTTGGTTCAATTGCTTAGCCAATGCTTTGCTATTTTCAGGATGTATTTCTTGAATCTTTCGCTGAGTGTCCTCCACTTGTTGAATCCAAGTGTCCAAAGAATTGTAAGTATCTTTATAATACTTCAGAGATTTATTAATACCTTCTAAGTCACGCAACCTGATTTTATTTTAGAAGACAAATCAAAGGGGAGAAGATGATTATTAAAGACAAAAAATAAAACACTATGGCTATTAATAAATAAAACAATATGACTATTTAAAGCTTTAACAGCTTTAAATGCCTTAGCTCTGTTACAGTTCACAGTATAAACATACTGGTGTAACACTAATTAAACAGCAAATTCACTTTGCAAACACTAGGGCTCCCAGCTTGATGAACCCTTTCCATTTGTCATAAAGGGCATCCAGGAGAGATCCTACTACACAAGAAACTCTATATATCCCTCATTAGCCTGTTTGACTGCTTGAAACTCTATGAGCACTGGAAATACCAGGAAATAGGGAGGGCTCTGCTACAGCAATCAGCTCTGTTACAAGAAGTGAGAGTATTTAAAATGTGACCTATGAATCAAGAAGGAGTGTGCCATGCTGGAGTCAAGTAGGGGTTCAGCATTCTCTCCATACTTCCCACAAAACAGCAGGAGCTACACTAAAACTGAAGACGGTAAATATGCTAATGTGCAAAAGTAATTGAGCATATACATCTAATTTTAAATCATGTTTTTGACCTAAAAAAGAGAGGTCTGTGTATTTCTTTAAAGTAATTTCCATACTGAGGGAGATACTGACAGTTTTTCTTTCCTGATCCTTATACTGTTACTTGTTATCATGGTGTGATTTTGGTGGTTGCTCTGTGCAGAGCAAGGAGTTAGACTAGATGATCCTTGTGGGTTCCTTCTAACTCAGGATATTCTATGATTCTACTAAAAAGATCATATAAATATGACCACTCAACACTGCAGAATAAACAGAAATCTACAACCTTTTACAGTTCAACTTGGAATGAATACTTTGAATTGCTGTAGTGCTGTTCATGAGATGCCAAAAGGAGATTAAAAAAGAGCAAGCAAAGGAAATTTTTTTGCTCAGGTTTCATACTTAAGCATGTTTTAAAGCTAATAAACATGAAAAAGAGAAAGGATCATGATAACTGCAGCCAATATTTGTACATACGTTTTGTATAATGATTATCAGTGTCAAGCTGATAGGAAGAAGCAGAGATAATATTTGCAGAAAGCAGCTTGTTTACAGCTCTATACTGCAGTCACCACAATCTGTCATATTTACACCAGAAGACACTATGTATAAGCAGTCATTTTTCAGCATATTCTGTTCAGGATACAGTCCTGGCAGTAGAGCATGTGGTTCATGCTTACTCTCTTGAAGAAATCAGAACACTTCAGTACCTCATAAAACTACTGTTTAATCATTTAAATTATGTCACACTAACAGCTGATGAAAACTCAGCAAAGCTAGCTATTCTGCAGCCAGCTTTAAATGAGTGGCCTTTTTCCCATCTCCTTTCTAACTTCCACCAATATTAAACAGACACAAATAAACTAGTTAGTTACAAGTGAATAACTTCAATATTGCACCTGAATGTATATACACCCCTTAGAAAAGGAGGACAAAAATGCAACAGGTTATTGTGTGACTTTTACATCAACAGCACCATCTTCAATGTTCTTGTTCAGGTAATCTATAATGACAAACTAAAGTACATTTCAAAGGAAATAAGTTCCGACTGCAGAGTACAGAATTCCTCAACACTTGCCCATACTTTTTCCTTCAACCTCTACAGTTCTGCTTCCTTTACATACAGGAAACAGGACTGTAGAGACTGAAGAAAAAAGCATTTCCAGGAATTTCATGTATGGACATCTTCAGAAATACAGGTAGGTGTGTTCTGCTGTATCTGCACATCTGTGTAGGCACGTGCACTTGAGCAACATTTTTCAGTATCAGCTTGACAGTAAAGGGCTGAATTTAGAGCACTATCTCTACTGGATATTTTAAAAAATAAAAGGCGCTTCACCAAAAAGTTATTGCACCAAAAATTATCACAGAAGTCAATGGAAGCTAAGAACTTCCAGACTTAACACTTGAGTAATTAAAAGCAAATTAACATGAATCCAATCATAACTGATGAATCAGCTCATCAATTTAGCCCATCAGAACTAATTATGTGGAGAAACAGATGGTATTTCCACAGGACTACCAGCCATTTCTGCAGGCTTGGTTTTTTTTTTTACAGAAAAATGACAATTTATCTCCACTTTGTATCAGTAAGTAGTAAGTTTCTGTATCTTGTTCCTCTTTTGGAACTTAACAGTCACAAACATTTCCACTGGAAAACTAAGGCAATGTTGTCAACAGCACAATAAAGGTCTTCATCCCAGCACATTCCAAAAACAGTTCAGAAAACGATTCAGACCTGTTTTAACATTCATTTCTGATTGTTTTTCCTCAGAAAGAAAAAAAAAAGGTATAAACCATGAACAGATTATAATAAAAAGTCATACAAACCTATTTTCAATTTGAGAATGAACATTTTGCCACCTCTCAGCCAACTGATCAACTTTTTCTTTGTGCCAGTCGAAGTCAAGATCACGTTCCTTGTGCATTTTAAACATCTGATCACTGATCATCTTTGCCTTCTGCAGCTCATCCTCTAAGGCATGGAATGTTTGTCTTTTCTCATCTACTTCAGATCTCCATTGCTAGTAGGTGATTAAAAAAAAGTTGTAAATAACTCCTAAATTATGACACTATTTTATAAATTAGTATTTTACACAAGTATGCTGTATAAATGAATCAATAAAAATATTTCAATTAATATTTTATTCCTGTGTGCTCAAATACTCAAGTGGCACTAGAATGGGTCTGAAGCAATAAACTGCAAAATAATTCTAAGTAACAGCAATCCCCACAAAACAGAGATCAAATGAACACACTCACCTTAGAAACTACAGCTTTCAAAAAAAATTATTAGGCAGATGCCAATCATTCTATCTAGCAAAAAAGCATTACTCATAATTTGTAATATCAAAATGAGTTATATACAGCAAACAAAAAATGTTGAACTTTAATCTTTCCATTTCTTAAAGATTCTGCCAAACTTCCTAAGAATCCCTGATTAGAACACCAAAGCAGTAGAAAGGATGTTATTGTGGTCAAATTTACATAACATAAATATATGTTTATGTTACCCTACATATAAGCTACCTTCTGAAGGGCAAAGAAAATCTTACTGCAGCATTAACAAGTGCCACTTTTGTAAGTTCAAGTACTTTAATGCATTTTGTAACAGCAGGAACATGCTTTCAACCTATCCAAATCCTAATGCTCCAAAGCTGCCAGTTTTTTCTGATATGTCAATTCTAATACCACCTAAAACTAAATACACAAGCCCATGTTTGACACACTGTAGAGGGAAGCATAACGAAATCAGGTGTTCAAAGACACCTTTTGTCTTATTTTTTTGATTTGCCCATGAAAAGGCACCAGCCAGCTCTTACCTTTAATGTACCCATCAGATTTTCAATATTGTTTTTGTCAGCCGTTACTGCCTCTTCTTCACACAACTTAGTTTCATAGTGTTTTACTAATGATTCTGCTGTTTGGGTGTTCGTCAGCACCAAATTGATAGTTTTTAATCTGAAAAAAGACCCCCTGTTAACTGAACCATCAATACCAACACTCAACACATTCGTGTTTTTCAGACTTTTCATGTCATAGGGTACCCCTTTATACAATGTTTAAATGTTAACTCCCTTTTCCTTGATCAGTATTATTCATACTAATAGTTTCAATTTAAGAGAAAACGGTAAACTAAAGCATGTGTGATAGAAGACAGCCTAGTACGTACTTATCTATGAAAATAGAAGACATGGAGTAAACTTGGTTCATGTTTTGTATAACAACATTGAGTTCAGAGCGCAGAGTAGGGACTGAAGGGGAACCAGCAGCTTGACTGAAAAACTCTTCACATTTATCTGTGATGACTCCCAAGTCATCCTTGAGTCGATCCAGTTCTTTCTTCAGTTTCTGTAAAATGAAAGGTGATTGATAGTGCTTTCATCCTACATCAACCTGATATACACTTTACATATCACTATGAGTACAGGTCTGCCCTCCTTTACTTCTTGGATGATGACACCATTGAAAAAAATTGAAGAGAAACATATATGCAATAGGGAAACTAATGGAGATACCATTGATCAGCATCTTTTTGCACACAAACACAAGATAAATATTTGACTCCTCTTTTCAAGGTACACTGCAAACCTTCCTGGCTTACACTCAAAAGTCAGGATATTTTTTTTTTTTAAATATGACTTTTCCTAGCTAAAACAGACTTTCTCAAAGGCTCACCTCTTGCTCTGAAATCCTAAGCACATTTTCATGTACATCATCCCTCTCCATTGGCGTCCGGATCTGCCGTATTAACCGCTCCTCACAACTCTCCAGTCGTAGTCTGATATTTCTGACTTCAGAGATGTACAAATTATAAATAGATTCTTCCTGCTCCTCTGTTGAAAGAATTAAGACATATGTTAGCCAGCAAAGACATCATGCCATTTTCACCATAACTCCTCACACTTTATAAAGTCATTGCTCTACAGGTGTTTTCGTGACTGGCCAAAATGCCATCAGTTTCCATTGAAATTTTGATTATAAGGCAAATCTTAGGAGCTCTTAATTTTTCTTTTCATTAAATCATCTCCTCACACATGAAAAATTACTACCTCTGATCATTCTGCACAGGCATTACCTCCATGGTGACATTGCTAAATTTGGTGACTGATTCTTTTAATCAGTGGTATCAGGGACATAAATCGTCTTTCAGATGCACAGAGCACCACATCTTTCCTGAAGCTTAGTGAACTTTGTTAATGAAGTAATCAGCTTTGCACTACTGTATTTCTTTAAGTCATCAACTACTCAACAGTAAATCAGAAGAGCTATTTTAAGCTTTCTGTTCTCACTGTATTAATACAGTGTTAATTAGAGTTAAGACAGCAGTAACTACAGGCATCCTGTGGAGCCAGGAAAGTAGCTAGGACGTTTTCCTTGCCTTAACAGGGTGAAATAAGTTCTGATTCTGTTACAATCTCAACACAGTAATCAAGCTGTTTTTCCAGCATTCAAAAACAAGGAACACAGGACTAAGCAGTGAGCTGTCAAGCACATAAAAAATTTATAGGTGTAAAATTTTTTGCAGCATTCTGTATATTATGTAACACATCAATATTTTTACATAGCTTAATATATACAAAGTTTAAAAAAATTAAGAGCTTCTATACAATGGAATTGCACACTTTGTTAAAATGACTCTGTTCAAAAGAACACAGGCAGTAACAATATCATCATGAGAAAAGAGATCTCAAGGTCAAGGACAAAATCTCTCTCATAAGGACATCTTTCTACATTTCTAAGCTAAGTTTTACCTCTTTCTGCAGACTTCAGAAGCTCTTGATAGTATTGCTTGCAAACATTAACTTCCCTTTCCAGCTGTGCTGTATCAGAGCTTGTAAAGATTTTGGACTCCTGGCTGTCTTCCACAAAATCATCAAAGCGGGACTGTAAATTGCTTAGAACCTGCTGATGTTCACCTGGCAGCATTGTCTTTATCTGCAACAGATTATAGACCCAAAGCACAGTCAGCAATGGTGCATCACTCACACAATTCCTGTGAAGCTTTTTTATCAAAAAGCAATACTGATCAACTACTAAGATGGTATAGAGGTTCTGAAAGCTCACTGTTCCTTAGCTGGAGTCTACTTGACAGCTGATAGTTTACACTCAACATAAAATCCTTTTCCATCTTTCACATCGGGAAAGGCCTCTGTTAAGCCAACCCTACATCAGATTTCATTTCTCCCATCTAATGCCATGCAGCAACAAACAATAGCAAGGACAAGTAGGGACACCTCAAGAATTATCTCAGGTTCCTCTTCTAACAGTAACAGTGATCAATTAGGTAGGAAAGTGTAATTTTCAGTATTGCAAATATTGTTTGCAACAGTTTGTGATCTCACACAGTTTTAGTCATCCTATGACTTCCTAGTAAATGGTTAAGAGCCCTTCCTAGTCATAACACTTACCGAGGCAACATTGCCAGCTCGAACAACTTCAATTTCATTTGTCAGGTAATGCCAGGACACCACACTCTTCATGTTTACATGTGACTCATGCCAAAGGGCCAGAACATTCTGGAATTGCTGTTCAATCCTGAAACAAAAATATTCCAACTTCAGATCAGGGTAACACATGATAACAAGGCGGGGAGAAAAAACCCAAAAAATCCCTGAACCCCTCCCCCTGACAAAGGACAAAAAAACCCAACCAAAAAAAATGGGAAAGTCTTTTAACCCTAGTTTCATGTAAGTAGATATGAATAGAAAATAGGTAGTTTTACTTTGTCCCTACCTGTTGGCTGTATCTATTGCTTCTTTGTTTGGTGGAGGAACTGTAAAGCACACAGATGGAACCATGGCCTCATTACCACTTGGGCTAATGACTTTCCATTTAGCACGATGGGAGTTGTTTGCTAATACACACTCATCATCTTTGTAAATAGTTATCTAGTATTAACAGAAAAGCAGAATCATTTGATGAGCCAAGCATTACAAAATAATTGTACAAAACACTTCTGCTAATGCTGTCAATAAATAAGGCAACAGAACAACAAAACTAATGTTCCAAGCAAAGGATTTGCTCTTGTTTACTAGGGTGGAAGAAATTTACAGCCCAGCTTTCTCCAGGAACATGGTAATTAATGAAACTTTAGCTGAATTCTTACATCTGTAATTGGTTTGAGGAAATTTTTGTTTCTAACCTCAATTTGTCTATAATCACAGATGGCTTTAATTGGAATGGATGTTTTGAGTACACAGTCAGGGTTCCTTGGCTTCAGCTGAATTATTGCCTTTGCTCTTCCCACAAGGCCTGCTACTGTGCTCTTATACTGCAAGAGTTGTTCTTTTTCTTCCTAGAACAGTTAAGAAAAGAATACATCATCAGAGACGTCCAGAATACATGTCCAGAATACTGCCTCTTAGATCCTGTTTTTTTCCCCCCAACTCCTTCTACTGTGTTTCCTAAAAGTAACACATTTTATGAAAACCAAGTATCTTTCTGAAGCCACTGTCTTCATATATCTGGTATTGTAAATATAAACAAATAAAACTGTGTTTTAAAGTTATGAAAAATAGTAATTTATTTATAAGTTCTGAAAAAATCAGCGTTTTTTCCTTTACTTTAAATGAATACTCTTAAGACATTTTATATCCCACCATAACCTAGACATTTCTTGTTTAATTGTAGCTCCTGCTAATAGGATCCTACTAAAGATCTTACCATAGACTCCTGGACAAGGTCTTCCAGCCTATGAAGACTGCTTGATCTATCACAACTGTATTTTCGGTATATGGTATCTTTTAAATTCTTCAAATATTCCATGGCTTCTTTGGCATCACTGAAAAACTAGGATAAAATAATTATCTGGGTTATTTTTAAACAAACAAAAAAATGCAGAATCAGCTACACTGAAGTTTTCAAGTGCTGTCTTTTAAAACAACCTTTTCTCATCACTTGATCATTGCACCACACTCAGCTACTCGTGATCTCATGTCTAAATGTACTCTTCAAAAAGGCACACACTGTTATCACCAGTTATTCTCAGTATAAGCTACATGCAAAACTAATTCTGCAGTTATTGAACCTACAGTTAATGACCATTCCTGCAATGAAAAGAATTTATTAACCCAATCTTGCTTTCCTTTGAATTACAATTAGTTTCATATAGAAAACACAGACAAATCCTACAAACTATAGAAACTAGCTGCAAAATCCAGGTATCACAGGTGAGGCAAACATTTTGTTCAGGAAGGGAAATGAGCTGCCACACTTGGCAGTTCTGCAAGGGTATCTGCACACCCAAACAAGGGTCCTGGTTAGGCACAACTGGGAAGGAAAATCCCATTCTCTCCCTTAAGTCCCTTTCTTAAATCCAGAAGTCCAGTTTCTTCCCCCTGTCACAAGGAGCTCAAATTGCTTTGTCTTCTCCAGTGTCCTGTTCCGAACTTTGGGATCTTATCCTTCTCAGTCCAAAGGCATCTCACCCCTTCATCACCTCCCTTTCTACTCAACCACACAACCCAGAAGACACTAAGGAGTCATCCTTATAATTTAAATGTTTTAAATTAGTAGATTTAAAAACAAACAAACAAAACTAACAACAAAACTCCTCTATCATGTTCATGCAAATAACTTTATCATTTGTGGAGTATGTGAATGGGTGACAAAGAGATAGTCATATGGGTGTTTCAGCAGATGGATGTATCTGCTGTCAGGGTGCTCTTGACTGTGTTTGTTATTAATGCCGCACATTCCATTTTGCTTTGAGTAGTCCTGGAATAATCATCTAGAATATGTTCTCCCATGGGCATCACTAACCACCCTCCAGGCCACATCATCCTCAGAAAATCCATTGACAGCAGTTGTGCACGACAGGCACTGAAAAAATCTCAGGCCAGATTTTCATCTGCTGTAAACTGACATTCCTGTAGTGAAGAAATTTAATTGTGGCAACACTGTGGGAGCATGGCTTATCATCTAGTGATTGTACAAGACAAATGTCAATTCTACAATTACAACTAGAGCTTTTGTTGGAATTTTTTGACTATGAACAGAACTTACAAGATTTTGTATTCTGATTGATTTACTTACTTACCTCAAAATATGCAGCATTTTCTCTCAAATGTTGTTCAACACAGTGGCAGAGCTGAAGAATCCAGCTCCATTGTGTCTGCATTGCAGCTCTATAGGCCTTTAAGGAAGAGAGATATATTTTACAAATGGAAATAAAAACTAAAACTTGCATACCTTTACAGAATTTAGGAAACACAAAAGTAATGCAGCAAACACAAACAACTAAAACCTGACCACCTCACTCTGAAAAACTAAGCTGCAGCAAGGAAAATTCCAATGAGATGTGAGAAAGAAACCCTGTCACAGCATAGTCAAACATAACAAAACTTGCCCAGAGGGACTGTGAAATCATTATCCTCTGGCCTGGTCAGAATTTGGCCAAACAAATCCCTGATAGTACTCCAGCTCCTGCTGGGAGCTCAGCTCCTGAGAGATTCCTCCAGCCTAGGCTCAGCTACAATTCTGTGTGCCCGTGTACTCAATCAGAATAGCTGGAGCCTTGCCAGGATACAATTCGTGCACTGAAGTGGCACAGAACGCACGATGAATGCCCACCCCAGGCCCGGGGCCGAGATCCCGCTTTGGGTCTCAGCGGCGCAAAGCGCGGCACCCGCGAGGAGCCGCACGCGCCCTCGCCAGCAGGGGGCGCTGCTGCCTTTGGGAAATCACCCCGGTCTCGGGGTCTCGACTCCTGTCATCCCCCGTTCGAAACAGCTTTTCCAGTGTCTTCCAGGAATTTCAAATCGATGCATTAATGCATATATTGTTCTGTAGAAAAGGATACATTTTTTAAAGGATATTTTTATAAATATCCCAATATAGCATCTTTGGAGACAGCATAACCTGCACAGTCATCGTGACTGCGATGGCCTGGTTTTGTAACAGGCATTTTCAGTGTATTTTTACACTACACCAGTAAGAGCCCATTAGAACAGGCTACACTTTTAAATAATAGAATTGCCCATATTACAAAAAAAAGTCATTTATTATTCAAAGTAGATATCATAAGAAGGAAGGAAGGGAGGGGTTTTCTTCATGTTTCCCATTTTTGCACATGTAAACTTGCAGAGCTGAAGAACAATATAAATACATTCCCTCTGACTTTTTTTATTCTTCTATAATAAATCAGTTTTTTATTGTTTCAGTCTTTACCACTCACGGCCTGTATCTACTCTTTCCTTGAAGGTCTACAAGGAAAATTGTTTTACATTCTCTTTTGAAAACCTGTTATGATGCTACAACAGCTACAATATTTTTTTTCTGTAAATTCTTTACATATATAACATAGAACTAGATTCAAGCCTGAAGTAAATCATATCACCTGATCAGATTTTTGCCATCCAAGCAAGTTTCATAATTCACTGACAAGTAAGTTATGAAACCAACCCTAAATCATACTAGGAACCTGCACATACAGTAAGTGATGACAAAGGCTCTCACTAAAGTTTCTTTCAATCCAACAGGAAAGAAACCACATAAGGACTGTTCTGTGCCCTCAGTCTGCCAATGCAATTTGTATCAACAGCTCTAGAAGTTGCATGACCAGAAACATCTCCACAGACCAATTAATTTTAGAGTTTCAGGAGATTTCATCTAAGCAATCCAAGGTATACCCATAACTTTATAAAAGTGGTTTTACTTTTTTGAAACTGGAAGATAAATACACAGAGATGCTGAAGAGGAAATTTTAGAAGGCCCCTTTAATTTAGAGTCTTGTTTAATTTTCTCTACATTTGCTTTCTTTTCCCCATTTTCCCCCAAAACTCAGCTCTTTTAAATCCCAAAACGTTTCCTGTTTTGGTGCTGGTTTTACTAACTTACCTCAATGGTTAGCCTGGCTGGGTGGTTTTCAAGAAGCAATTGCTCAGCTATTTCTTGTACTGATTTAATAACTTCTTCTTTTTCATCAAGTTCTCTCATTAATTCCTTTTTTAAGACAAAAAATAAAGCTTTAGAACTCTATCTAATTATTAAAGATCATTTAATTACTCCCTCTGGATTACATTAGCAATACATACTGCATGGTATTCCTTTTTTCTTGTTATGTTGGGGTTTCTTTCACTCCAGTCATATGCAACCTCTTCCTCTTCTTTTTCATTCAGCCATATCAACTCTCTAGTAGCACGAGACACAAAATTGTGAAGAGTATCTAGATGCCTTTCTTGATTTCTTGATGTGTTCTTTATTAAAAGGAAAAGAAGAAGGTTTAAAATAATCAGAATTTAAAGCTCATCCCTTAGCAGAAATTATACACACTGAAAAGCTGAACATGGAAGAGGTATGGTTAACTTACCAAGAGTTTTGAATACTGACTCTCCAGTTTGTGCAGTTTTTCTGCATAAGTGAGTTTAAGAGGGGCAGTCATTTGGATCTGTATTTGGTACATGAGATCAAAAGACAATAAAAAGGTTAGATATGTTAAACCATTAGATCTTCTGATTTCACCATAAGTCATGTAGAGATCAGAAATAAAGGTAAGACTGTGAAATCCAAACACCATTCTAAAATTAAATATTAGTTTATGTGTCACTCAGTAGGAAAGTAATCAAAGAAATAAAGAACATGGTGCAGTACCTCACTCAGTTTGGCTTCTTTAAGGCTGGATTCAAATTCCTCAATAGCTTTGTGGACATTTTTGTGATTTTCTAAATGGCTTTCAACACTTGGCAAATCTGAACCCCATTCTACTCGATCAAGTTGAACCTTACAAACAGGAAGAAAATATTAGCCATGGTCTATAAAAAGTAAATTATTAAAAGTGGACTGTTTCTGCAAAAATTGCTACCTGCATTTCTTCCACCCAGCTCAATAGATCCTGGACAAACTTCATGTTCACCTCTTCTTCTGTCAAATTCTGATCCACAAAAGCTGATTTCATAAGAGGTTTTCTGATTTGCATCAGTTTGAGTGTTTGCAGAGTCCCACTGTCTACTCCTGTCACATAGCTCTGAATTAACCGTGGTGGGATGCCTGATGGGTAAGCAGGAGTGATGGTTGGTGTCAGTCTGGAAGTAAGACCTGATGAGAGGCCAGATGTCAAACTGGAAGAAGCCAAAGTAGGTGTTAAACCTTGTGTCATTGCAGCATTTAATTCAGGCGTTAGGTTTGTTGTAAATCCTGAGTTTAAGCTTTCAGTTATTCCTGATATCATCAGCTTTGTCTGCTCTGTGGTCAGCCCGTGCCCCTTGTTGTACACAGAAGAACATTCGGTCCGTATGGCCATCAGGTCATCACGAAGTTTTGCAACTCTATTAAATTAGAATTAAAAAAAAAAACCACAATTAACTCTTATGATTAAGGTTTATCATGATCAACTGAGTAGTGATATGAGCTCACATTATCTCTTACACTTTAGTTGCACTTAAATATTATAAACAAATATTTTTATTACAAAGTACAGGGAATATCAGCTTATAGTTCTATACAGATAATAAATGCAGAAATCAGGTAAAGACTGAAAAAATGGTATAGGTGCTAACATGCACTATACGTAATTCCAGGGAACACTCAACAAACCAGAAATCTTACAAGATACTACATGTTGCAGTAGATCAAACACCTGCAGTTCACTGCCAAGGAGTTATGCACTTCATCTCAATCAGTCCAAGGATGAATCCAAAAAAAACTTTGGAGCCACTTCTTCATAAAACAGAATTATGCAGTTTAAATGCTTCTTTCTGCCAACACTGTACACAGTGCCACACATAACCTAATGTTACCCCACTTATTACCTGTTAATACATCTACAGCTGCCACCAGAAATTTCACCTCCATTTAAAAAAATCAAAGTCAGTAAATTCTAAATGTGTTTTAAGTGCAATAAAACAAGCTAACATCTTTACACACAGATGTCTAGTAAACATTAAACATTAAGTCATGTCCAGGGGTTGACTTCATTTTCATAAGTACAAATAGCTCCTGTTGTCTTCAACATTTGTGGGCAATGCACCCACCAGAATATCTGATATTTGGGTGCCCAGTGACAGACCATGAAGTTTATGCATAGTTATAAAGAACTGAAATTTTTTTCCATAATGGGAAACCATATTTGGGACATTTATTTATTCACATAAATATACTGTAAAGTACCTTTGAACAAGCTGGTCTGCTTGATAGTATTTTCCATCAATAAGAATTTGGGCATCAATCACTTGCTGGCGGAGAAGATTCTCAGATTCAAGAAGATACCCAGCTATCTCTGCTTCATGTTGGAACTGGAGCCCTGACTCCAATCGCTTGGTGTCCTTAATAGAGAAGAGAAAGTCATAAGCCTTGCAGCTAAAATCAAAGCGATTATCAGCTCTAAGAATTCTTTTTTTTTTTTTTAAAGCCACAAACTTGTTCTTAACTTGAAACAATTGTGAAGCATTTAATTAACTACAGAACAAAAAAATTGTAACAGAACACACTCTAGGCAATTTGTGGTATTTTCTTGATGACATGCTACCTTAACAGTACAATGAAAATAAATGTAGCAGCTATTAGGGTTGCCCTCACAAACCCTTAAGAAATTTTTGCCATTCAACTTCTATAAATTTATGAATACAGACAAGTAAAATCACTGACTGACTTACAGACTGCAGAGCATTCCGGGCAAGTATCAGTTTGTCCTCACAGCTCCGGCTGTCCCGTTGGATTCTGTTTGCAATTTGCTGCAGCATTTCCAATCTAGATGATGCCAAAGCATTTCAGGAAAATAAATAAGTACTGTGTTATTTCTACTTACAATCATGTTGCATGACTTTAAAAACAAACAAATGAATCAACAGCATCTACCACAAAGTACAAATGCATATGTCAGTTACCTGTTCCCTTCTAAGGTTCCATTACCAAAGCTTATACAAGATTTAATCAGCGTGGGACCACAATTAACAGAAAGGAAATTCTCATTAGAGTCGACGCTGGTTCGAGTACTAGTGCTGTTGCTAAACAGCGAATCACTGCTATGATAGCTGTAACTACTGCTATTCATCTTTACATCCAGAGCACAGATCTTTTGGCTGTTTGCATTTGCTGAAAAATGAACATAAAACCCCTGCAAAACATACAGCTTCTAGGGATGAAATTCCACTACTGACTTTTGAAACACCTAGACTCCTCCTTTATATAGGCTTCAGTATGCACATTTAAAACCCAACAATTAATATTCTGCCAGCTCTTCAAAGGATTTTACCTGGGGCTATGTACGCTACCTTGCTTTTGGCTTCCCTACCTTGCATTAAAGCTTTGCAAGTACAGACTAGGCAGCAACAATGGGGCGTCTCTAGGAAACAGACACACCAAATATTTTATTTAAGTGTCACTAAATAGCTATAAACCAAGTAAGAACTAAAAGAACTCTTAGCGGTATCTCTCGGACTCTTCAATGGAAAGTTTCAAAAAGGAGAGAAGGGAGAAATCCACACTCGACAGTAGAGTACAAATAACTTCCAGGCTGGGCTGACTCCTTTTCATTCAACTAGAACTGCACAATAAAACTGGGGGAGTATCAGGGTCAATCAACTCATTACAATATAATCTGAGACACCTATACACCATCCAACCTACTGTCATTCCTGCACTGTCCAAGCATGCATCTTCACCAACTGCCCTGTCCCATTACACTGTTCTCCTGAAAATTTCCCTTCATCTTCTTCCACATTCACAACCAAATTCTTCCAGCTGTTTTGACCAGAAAATAAGTAAGAAAAATCTGATCACTGCTTTCAAATTTACTTTTTAACTCAGATTTTGAGTTGGGGTGATTTTTTCAGTATTTCACTGTCTGCTTTTAGAATTCCTGAACAACCACACCCATCCCATAAAGTGACTGTTTACACAGCAGAGCTCAGCAAAGGCACAGACACACCCCTGCAGCAATGCCAAACTCTGCTAGTTTTGCAAACTAGAGCTCAGTTTGGCACTCTCCTCATTGACACCATATTAATTTTGATCCCATATACCAATCTGGCCACACATTGTCTGTTTGTGTTGATATTTTGAGATGTATTTGACAGACTTGCAAGCAAAGTTTTATTATTCACTAGGTTTTAGTATTGGCTGAAGTCACATTTTTGCCACAATCAAATTTCACCGCAGCAGCTGTATCAGCACCTCATAATGATGCACTGGTAACCAGTGCAACAAACACGAGTTATGTTCTTGTGTCCACATCAATCAATACTTTTAACTTGGTGACTATGCCAGAAGCACTTAATGACATTTTCTCTCTCTTTACAGTGACCATCACGTGTTGTGACTATCACCATATGACCTATCATCACTAAGTGTGCTTACCCTTCCTGAAATATGGGAAGGAAGTTAGGTTCATGTTTGTTTATCTGTGCTCAGACCATATAAAAAATAGAAATAAACTAATGTCATTTACACACATTCTTAACAAAGGTAATCCTGCTTTCTGCAAGTATGAACAGAATTTCTATTGGTGAAGCCAGACAGTTTACTTTCAGCAGGTTAGGACAGATTAACCTACAAGACCTAGCAAGCTGTATTTCTGCTGCTGCTTTCCAGTGTTCTGCTCTGCATAAGAGGGAAAACTTAGTGTGGACAACTTTGTATTCCTCTGTAGGAACTTGTTCCACAGTTGGGTGATGTGAATCAATACCTCCTACTGAATCTGCCATTTCAGTCATGCTCTTGCTCTTGTAAGCATGACACATGTTTAATCAGTTCTGGCTTTGTCCTCTGACTGAAATCTCTCTTGCTAAAGACATCCTATCTGGATTCCTCACACCTAGTTTCAGGTGCCTAAACCAGAGATAGGTCACCCTGTTGTCACCAGAAAGTCAGCGACAAGATCCTCTAGGAAGTGATTCAGATCTTAGATGTCTCCTTTGGATGCATAAAGTCAAGCAGAATGAATCCAGATCCAGGTGTCTATATCTACTCAAAGGTAGAAGCCTCAAAAATCACTTCAACTTTAAGAGGGCTTTTTAATTTATGAATGGATAGCACCTGTGTCTCCCACAGAACTTAAAAAGACATACCATTAAAAAATGCTCTCAGACTGCATCAAGACTTTAATCGTGCTTAATATGTCATCAGTGATGTAAAAAGTGTCCCACAGCCTACTGTCATGGAAGGCTACTATGCCTTTCCACATGTAAACACTTGGTGTACTCTTG